>NC_136059.1:1570146697-1570811697 GCF_964261635.1 Lissotriton helveticus
TTCTCAGAGCTCAGTCCCTCAGATTTTCGTACCACAGGAGTGACAATAGAGTCTATGAGGAGAAGCGAGCCTCTGAGGGGAGGCGGGTGGGTCGCATGTGAATCTATGAAAGACACCAATACTAGAGAACCACCTGTTTACAGGTAAGTAACAATTGTTCTTCTCCAGTATTGGGGTGTCTTTCATATATTCACATGCTTGAATAGAATAATGAGCAGTAGTAGCCGAAAAAGGCTTGAAGAAACCATGCAACAACATGGAAGAAAACTCCATTAGACTATAATAAAGTCATGCAAGTAATAACCATAAGCAAAATAACCATAATGGAGGACGGAAGACAGAGGCTCACCTTAGTTAAAAAGATTGCGAAGCACCGCCTGTCCCACTGCCGTATCTGCGTCATTGATGGCATCCAGGCAATAGTGCCTTGTGAAAGTATGCCTGCTGGACCACGTGGCCGCTCTGCAGATTTGATGAAGCAGCACACCGGCAAACAGGACAATAGAAGAGGACACCGCCCTGGTGGAATGGGCCCTCACGGAAGACTGAAGAGGCTTGCTGATGGCAGAAAGCAATTGCTGAAGAAATCCAACGTGCAATAGTTGGCTTGGTAATAGGACGTCCCATGCGCATGCGTCCATAGGCAATGAATAGTTGATCAGACTTGCGAAAGGGTGCCGTCCTATTGATGTAAAATTTAAGACATCTTTTAATGTCCAAGGAATGTAGGCGTTGCTCTGCCGGAGATTGTGGATTGGCAAAGAAATTTTTTAAGAAAACAGGTTCTGTGAAAGTCAGTAGGTACTTTAGGAAGGAAAGTAGGGTTGGTGCGAAGCACTACACAGTCCGATTTGAATTGGAGAAATGGTGGTTTAATGGTGAAAGCGTCAATATCGCTTACTCTTCGAGAGGATGTCCGAGCAAGGAGAAGGGCTACCTTCTAGGAGAGAAATTTTAAGTCCGCTCTGTGGATGGGCTCGAATGGTGCTTTCATTAGTTGAGCCAGTACGACATTAAGATGCCAAGTGGGAGGACGCCGCCGAATGGGCGGGAACTTCCGGAATAATCCTTTGAAAAACTGGCGAATGACTCTGGAGGAGCAGAGCGAGGCGGAACCATCTTGACGGTAGCGGGAAATCGCCGCCAAGAAGACTCTCAAAGTGGAATGTGAAAGTCCTGATTGAACTAATACAAAGCTCCCCCGTTAGGCAGGAGACACCCTGTTGCACAGCATCTCAAGGATGACAAAATGTCTTCTCCCTTAATCCATTAATTCTTCATCATGATGGGGTTCCAAAGTATATTTATTGTTTCATCAAAATTTCAAAATTTCCACAGAACCAAAATTCAGGTATATGTCAACCGACATTATAATCCAGTATAACTCCTTCCCCAATGCATTTCGGGCCGATTTGCTAGCCCTTCCTCAGGGGACAACTCTACAAAAAAGGAAATACATCTCCATGTCACTTAGGACGTAAAGTGCAGTTTTCAAGCATAATCATCAATTACATTTCATTCATGCCCTTGATTGAATTACTGTGAATCATAGCTCCAGTGCCTAAACCAACACTAAAGTGTCAAACATATCCAGTAGTGCAATAGGTTACCCGGTGAAATAATATCAAAGATGTGTTTCCACAAACGAATAAAAAACAAGTTAAAAACGTGATTCTCCGCATGCCTCCAGTGTCAAACCTCATGCCCCCATCACTTGTTTGTGCCCTTCAATCGAGCCCCTGATTCAACCACATTTTAAACGTGAGACCAGTACTCGCGAACTATTATAACGAGCTGCAGCGCGGTGTCTGTAAAACAACAGCACAGCGCGTCTAAACATTACTGCATCACGCTCGTGGGCTCATGCGTTAACACATTCTCCCGAACGGAGTACTCACTAGGTGTTGATGGTAGAAACCAGCATAATCGTCTCTATGTCGGGAACCCCAGGAATAATCCCGGGTCATGGCGTTTTAACCGCGTTGTGTTGGTGTACCAAACAGTGAGGACGGACTACAAAAAGCGAAAATAACACAAAACGTGGCGGCCATCTTGAGTGAGTGAATAAACATGCAAACCACAAACTGGAAAAGTGTTATCAAAAAAACGACCATAATAGCGCATGGATAAGCTGCATATTCACAAGACATATATGCATACGTAGAAAGCTGATTGTTCAAAATTACAGATAGCACAAAAACTCTATCCGGTCATTGAGACCGTGTGGCTGCATCGATGCCATATAGCGGATCCAGAAATTTTCTCTTTTAAGCAATGTCTGTTTGTTATTGTGAGTGGGAGTGATTTGTTCTAGTATCACATATTTCAGTTGAGCAACAGAATGTTTATGTTCAGCGAAGTGTGTAGCAACAGTGGATTTCAAATTGCCTGTTCTTATGTTGCTCTTATGTTCGAGTAATCGAATCCTGATCCTCCTTTCGGTGTGCCCGATATAACATTTGCCACATGGGCACTTGAGCATATAAATTACATTGCTTGAATTGCAAGTGGCATTCACTCTCAATTTCACTGGATGTCCCTTCATGGGGTGACTGATGGTGTTTCCTGGAATGCAATTGTTGCAGTTACTGCAATTATAACAAGGACGTAGACCTCTGTATGTGGTTGGTTCACTGTCTTTAATGGATGCCTTCAACATCTCTTTCAAGTTGCGACCCCTGGTGTATGCAAACATCGGCGGTTGGTCGAAAATACCTCGAAAGTCTGGTTCACAACTCAGTAGTGACCAATGTTTAAGAATTATGTTTTTGTAACTGTTGCTCAGAATGCTGTATTTCGACACCACCACCATTCTGGTGTTCACTGGCTTCACTGTGGTTTGTAACAATTCCTCACGTTTCATAACTCCAACTTGGTTGACTGCTGTAGCTAAAGTCTCTTGAGGATACCCCCGATCTCTGAATCTCACCACCATGTTGTTAACTTCCTGTTGGCAGGTACTCTCCGAAGATACTATACGTTTCACTCGCATTAGTTGAGACAAAGGTAAGTTACGTTTTAACCCTGGTCTGTGAAAGCTTTGGTAATGCAACAGTGAGTTCCTGTCTGTGGGTTTCCGAAAAATCGTGGTATTCCAGACGTTGTCATCACATTGTATTTCCACATCCAAAAAATGTATACGTCTTCTATCCATGTTCCAAGTGAATTGGATTCGCTCGTTGATCTCATTCCATGTTGTTAAAAATTCAGCCAATTCCAATTCAGTTCCTTTCCACAGGATAAAAATATCATCAATGAATCTCAAAAAGATTTTCCCATGTTTAAGCCATATATTCTGATTCAGAATGTGCATCTCTTCGAACGCTTTCATCACAATATTCGCATAGGACGGCGCGGCACAATTTCCCATGGCAGTCCCGTTTAGTTGGTGGAACCACTGATCAAATACCGTAAAATAACTGTGAAAAAGTGTGAACACCATTAATTCCATCAGTAGTATTTTCATGTCTTGATCCAAGTTTGAGTTTAACAACTCATGTTCGATCGCTGTGATCCCCATATCATGCGGTATAGATGTATAAAGTGAACACACGTCCACAGTACACATCAATAAGTCCTCATCTTTCGATGTTCTGATCACTTCCTCCAATTTCAAGAGGAAATCTGTTGTATCTTTGATGTGTGATCTGGTGTTCAGCACGAAGGGTTGGAGATATCTGTCCAAAAACTTGCCAGTATGTTCATGGATAGAACCTTTGGTGGATACTATCGTTCAGACCGATAGTATCCACCAAAGGTTCTATCCATGAACATACTGGCAAGTTTTTGGACAGATATCTCCAACCCTTCGTGCTGAACACCAGATCACACATCAAAGATACAACAGATTTCCTCTTGAAATTGGAGGAAGTGATCAGAACATCGAAAGATGAGGACTTATTGATGTGTACTGTGGACGTGTGTTCACTTTATACATCTATACCGCATGATATGGGGATCACAGCGATCGAACATGAGTTGTTAAACTCAAACTTGGATCAAGACATGAAAATACTACTGATGGAATTAATGGTGTTCACACTTTTTCACAGTTATTTTACGGTATTTGATCAGTGGTTCCACCAACTAAACGGGACTGCCATGGGAAATTGTGCCGCGCCGTCCTATGCGAATATTGTGATGAAAGCGTTCGAAGAGATGCACATTCTGAATCAGAATATATGGCTTAAACATGGGAAAATCTTTTTGAGATTCATTGATGATATTTTTATCCTGTGGAAAGGAACTGAATTGGAATTGGCTGAATTTTTAACAACATGGAATGAGATCAACGAGCGAATCCAATTCACTTGGAACATGGATAGAAGACGTATACATTTTTTGGATGTGGAAATACAATGTGATGACAACGTCTGGAATACCACGATTTTTCGGAAACCCACAGACAGGAACTCACTGTTGCATTACCAAAGCTTTCACAGACCAGGGTTAAAACGTAACTTACCTTTGTCTCAACTAATGCGAGTGAAACGTATAGTATCTTCGGAGAGTACCTGCCAACAGGAAGTTAACAACATGGTGGTGAGATTCAGAGATCGGGGGTATCCTCAAGAGACTTTAGCTACAGCAGTCAACCAAGTTGGAGTTATGAAACGTGAGGAATTGTTACAAACCACAGTGAAGCCAGTGAACACCAGAATGGTGGTGGTGTCGAAATACAGCATTCTGAGCAACAGTTACAAAAACATAATTCTTAAACATTGGTCACTACTGAGTTGTGAACCAGACTTTCGAGGTATTTTCGACCAACCGCCGATGTTTGCATACACCAGGGGTCGCAACTTGAAAGAGATGTTGAAGGCATCCATTAAAGACAGTGAACCAACCACATACAGAGGTCTACGTCCTTGTTATAATTGCAGTAACTGCAACAATTGCATTCCAGGAAACACCATCAGTCACCCCATGAAGGGACATCCAGTGAAATTGAGAGTGAATGCCACTTGCAATTCAAGCAATGTAATTTATATGCTCAAGTGCCCATGTGGCAAATGTTATATCGGGCACACCGAAAGGAGGATCAGGATTCGATTACTCGAACATAAGAGCAACATAAGAACAGGCAATTTGAAATCCACTGTTGCTACACACTTCGCTGAACATAAACATTCTGTTGCTCAACTGAAATATGTGATACTAGAACAAATCACTCCCACTCACAATAACAAACAGACATTGCTTAAAAGAGAAAATTTCTGGATCCGCTATATGGCATCGATGCAGCCACACGGTCTCAATGACCGGATAGAGTTTTTGTGCTATCTGTAATTTTGAACAATCAGCTTTCTACGTATGCATATATGTCTTGTGAATATGCAGCTTATCCATGCGCTATTATGGTCGTTTTTTTGATAACACTTTTCCAGTTTGTGGTTTGCATGTTTATTCACTCACTCAAGATGGCCGCCACGTTTTGTGTTATTTTCGCTTTTTGTAGTCCGTCCTCACTGTTTGGTACACCAACACAACGCGGTTAAAACGCCATGACCCGGGATTATTCCTGGGGTTCCCGACATAGAGACGATTATGCTGGTTTCTACCATCAACACCTAGTGAGTACTCCGTTCGGGAGAATGTGTTAACGCATGAGCCCACGAGCGTGATGCAGTAATGTTTAGACGCGCTGTGCTGTTGTTTTACAGACACCGCGCTGCAGCTCGTTATAATAGTTCGCGAGTACTGGTCTCACGTTTAAAATGTGGTTGAATCAGGGGCTCGATTGAAGGGCACAAACAAGTGATGGGGGCATGAGGTTTGACACTGGAGGCATGCGGAGAATCACGTTTTTAACTTGTTTTTTATTCGTTTGTGGAAACACATCTTTGATATTATTTCACCGGGTAACCTATTGCACTACTGGATATGTTTGACACTTTAGTGTTGGTTTAGGCACTGGAGCTATGATTCACAGTAATTCAATCAAGGGCATGAATGAAATGTAATTGATGATTATGCTTGAAAACTGCACTTTACGTCCTAAGTGACATGGAGATGTATTTCCTTTTTTGTAGAGTTGTCCCCTGAGGAAGGGCTAGCAAATCGGCCCGAAATGCATTGGGGAAGGAGTTATACTGGATTATAATGTCGGTTGACATATACCTGAATTTTGGTTCTGTGGAAATTTTGAAATTTTGATGAAACAATAAATATACTTTGGAACCCCATCATGATGAAGAATTAATGGATTAAGGGAAAAGACATTTTGTCATCCTTGAGATGCTGTGCAACAGGGTGTCTCCTGCCTAACGGGGGAGCTTTGTATTAGTTCATACTTACGCTGGGAGGTACAGACAGCGCCCTACCTGTTTGCACGCCACAGAGTTCACCATCGAACACAATTAGAACAATTGCTGTGCAAGTCCTTCGCTCATTTTTAGAAAGTCCTGATTGAGCCAGTTGCAGAAAGAACGGAAGAAGTTGATCCGGAGTGGAATGAAGAGGATGAACATTGGCATCTGCGCACCAATGACAAAACCTCTTCCACTTGAGTTTGTAGGTTTTGACTGTAGACGGAGCTCTTACATGAGCGAGAATGTCCCTGCATGCTGGTGAAATATTTAAATGGGCAAATTCAAGGTGCTCAGGTTCCAGGCCAATAATTTCAGAGACGAGTGGTTCGGATGACATACTTGACCTCCGTCCATCGTGAGGAGATCCGCTCGAGGATGCAGAAGTATGGGATCGCACTGGGAGAGGAGAAGCAGCTCCGAGAACCATGCTTGTCGAGGCCATCTGGGAGCTTTCAGGAGGATGTGGCAAGGCTGTCTCCGCATCTTCCACAGCACGCGCGGAGCTAGTGGAATCGGAGGAAAAGCATAGGCGAATAGATCGCACCAGTTCACCAAAAGGGCATTCCCGCACGATCCGGGGTGGGAATGCCAACTTGCGTAAGATGGGCATTTCCGGTTCTCCGGTGTTGCAAAGAGATCCAAGGGTGGATGACCCCACCCACGAAAGACTAGGTCGGGTGTTGGTTGGTGTAACTGCCACTCGTGGGTGGAAGACGTGGATCTGCTGAGGGAATCCGCTAGGATGTTGGAGACTCCTGGTAGATGAACGGCAGTCAGGGTGACGTGGTGACCGATTGCCCAATCCCAGATCGACTGTGCCAAACGAGACAAAAGAGGAGGTTTGGTTCCGCCCTGTTTGTTGACATAGTGCATGCTGGTCATGTTGTCCGCTTGGATGAGGACGGACTCTCTCTTGATTAAAGGATGGAACGACTTGAGTGCTAGAAAGATGACCATCAATTCCAGCCGGTTGATGTGCCAAGGGCGCTGAGGCAGAGTCCATTTGCCTTTGATCGACAGACCTTGAAGGTGAGGACCCCACCCTTCTAAGGATGCGTCTGTCGTCAGCGTGAGTTCCGGAGCGGTGGTGAGGAAAGTAACCCCTGCCGCGATGTTGGACTGTTGCGCCCACCACCGGAGAGCCGCTTTCATGCGAGCGGTGACACAGACCATGTCGTTGAAGGATCCGGTGACTTGACGCCACTGCCCGTCCAGTTCTTCCTGAATAGGGCGAGTTTTCAATCTGCAATTCGGGATCAGAGAAATGCATGATGATGCCACCCCAGAAAGGACTTCAAGATCCGGACTGAAACGGACTGTTTTGCCCAAATACGAGCCACGAGGCGGAGTATCTTCAGCTGACGCTCGTGAGAAACGAACGCTTTGGCTACGGATGTGTCCAGGGTAGCGCCTAGAAAGGTTCTGCAGAGAGCTGGGACAAACTGGGACTTCGACATTGATGGAGGACCTCCTGACAGTGTTGAGTGTCCCGAACCAACTGGCTGCGAGATTGAGATTTGAGAATGTAATCGTCCAGGTATGAAAAAAACTCCAAAGCATGGCCCTTCGCTACAATGTCCAGAACCCAACGGTCTGAGGTGATGGAGGACCATTGAGAAGAGAACAGGGAGATTCGACCTCCAACTTTTGGGGGGAATGGCAAGTCATTGTCGTTTAGAGGTAGATCCTCTATATGCAGACTTTCCTCGATAGGATTTGGAGGACTGCTGACGGGAGGACTGCTGCTGCTGGGAAGAGTAGCGCTGATTACCCTGGCCATAGGAGTGGTATGTTTGATGAGATCCTCCACGAAAATTGGAGTTGGTGCCGCGTCCACGAGCGCCACCAAAAGGTTGTTTTCGGAACTGTAAGGTCCCTAAAGAGCAAGCAGTGTCGGTGTACTTTTTAACATTAAGTTTGAAGGCAGGAGAAGGTAACCAAATTGGTGGATAAACCTTTTTTAGCCCCTCCAGGAAGTCTTTAACAACTGTCATTTGATAGAAAGAAGCCTGAGAGGGGGGCTTTCTATACGCTGTAATTGCTGCCAGATGTACTCAGATAGAAGAGGATTGTAAACCTGCTTTAGCCAAGTAAACCGATAAGGTAAAACATCCTGTTCTTGGCCCCGGATACGGTCATGACCATTAGCTGTACACCACAGATAAAATCGCTTCCATTTGAAAGCATATGACTTTCTCGTTGAAGGCCTTCTCGCTTCCTTTAGATCTGCATACAGTCTTGCGAGAGGCCTAATCGTCCATATTCGAGGAACTCAGGAGCCATGCTGTCAATCTCAGTGACAGTAGGTTGGGATCAAAAACCTGCCCTCTAACTTGGACAGTTGATCCAGATGGCATGGCAATCTCCTGTGTGGCACCTTCGACAGATGTAGCAGGTCCGGGTACCACCACTGACGAGGCCACTCTGGTGCAATCAGGATCATCTGTGTCCTGGACCTGTAACGTTTGTTGATCACCAGAGGTATGAAAGGGACTGGTGGAAAAAAGTAGAGTAATGTCTCTGACCGGTCGATCAACAGGGCATTCCCCAAGGAGCCTGGTTGGGGGTATCTAGATGCAAATGTGCAGCATTTTGCGTTTCTGCGTTTGCAAATTAGTCTTTGTCTGATGCGCCCCATCTTTGAAAGAGGTCTAGAGTTATCTCGTCTTTTAGCACCCAGTCGGGCGCTTTGACGTAGTTTCAACTTAGGTCGTCCGCTTGTACATTGAGGGCGCCTGGGAGGTGAACTGTAGATATCGACATGTTCCTCGCAAGAAGCCATTTCCAGATCGCTTGAGCCTTCAGAGACAGGGGTCTGGATCTGGTCCTTCCTTGCTTGTTCAGGTGATACATCGTTATTGTATTGTCCGTCTGAACCAGCAGGGAATTTGACTCCATGGAGGGAAAAAATGCCTTCAGCGCCAAATGCACTGCTCGGAGTTCTATCATGTTGATGTGGTAACGTTTTTCCTTTTTCCGACCACATCCCCTGGACCTGAAGAGATCCCATGTGAGCGCCACAGCCCTGAGGGGACGCATCTGTGACAAGTTTGTTTGGAAAGTTCCTGGTGGAAAGGAACTCCTTATAGAAGATGAGACTGTTGCATCCACCATCTTATGGAGATTTGGATTGAAAGAGGTAGGGTTATAGTGTCCTCCCAACAGTTGGAGACCTTGCTGTAGGGGTCTCATCTGTAGCCTGGCATTCGGAACAATGATTATGCATGAAGCTATCGAACCCAATAAAGAGGATACCTGCCTGGCCGTGGGATGAGGTGTTCTCTGGAGAGACCGACTCTTGTGGAATATCGATGATAGTCTCTCCTCCGAAGTAAACGCTTTGCGCTTGCAGCGTCCAGTTGCCCCTAAGTGATATATCCTCTGCGTTGGATTGAGAACAGATTTCCTGAAGTTGACCCACAGGCCTAACTGGTTTAAGAGGTGAATGCAGCATCTTAGATGTTCCTGCAGCAAGGTGGGAGAGGCACTTTTGAGCAAACAATCGTTTAGGTAAGGATAGACAAAGACCTTTTTCTTTAGCCGGAACGCTGCTTCTACCGAATGCATTTCGAGAAGGTGCGAGGAGCCGACTTTAGCCCAAAAGCCAGGACCTTGAACTGGAAGTGGTATGATTGTACTCTGAATCGTAGAAACTTCGGGTGCTATCAAGAAACTGGGATGTGAAAATAAGCATCCTGAAGATCTATAGAACACATCCAGTCTCCCTGAGTAATGTGTGGAATGATTTGGTGTAATGTCAACATTCTGAATCTCTCTCGGAGAACAAATTTATTTAAGAGTCTGAGATCGAGTACAGGCCTCAACTCCTTGTTCTGACCTTTCTTTGGGACCAAGAAGTAATGGGAACAGATACCCTGCCGATGTTGGTGCCAGGGAACCTCTACGATGGCCTGTTTTTGTAGCAGGATGGAGACCTCCTCTCGTAGCATATTTATGCGATGTACTGTATTTTCAGAGTTATTTTGTTCCACTCGTCCAAGTGAAAAAGTATGATCTCCCCAACCGGAGTGGTTAACAGAGTTGGGGGAATCAATCACTCACTGCTTAGCCTGTAGGGGTTGCTTGTCTTGAGCCTCCTCTTTCTCTACCGGGTTGCCGCTGGTGGTAGTGAGATCTCGCCTGATGTTGCTGCGATGACCAATGAAGGGTTTGAACCCTCTGCTAGTATTGGTGACAATAATACGGTCGGCAGCGACGTCGGAAATCTTTCCTTTTCTCTACCCCACAGCCTTCAAGGTGTCCAGTTCGGATTTAATTTGTGACATCTCATCGTCAGAAAGAGAGCCAAAAAGAGAGGTTACGTTGAAGGGAAGGTTGAGAATCCTGTGCTGGACCTCTGGTTTCCAAGCCGTAAGTCTTAGCCAAGAGGATCGACGAGAGCAGATTCCATGAGAATAACCATGGACAGCAAGGTCTGAGGCATCTGCTGCCATGCTTGACTTGATTAGCCACAAGCCCTGCTTCAAGTAGGATTTCTTGAAAATCCTGTCGGTCTTCTTTTGGTAACTTCTCTGTGAATCATGATGGAGAGTCCCAAAGAGAGCGATCATATCGGCCCAACAACGCTGAAGCGTTGGCCACCTTCATGTAGGCAGCCGATGTGTTGCACATTCTCTTGCCAATGGAATCCATGGCTTTGCTGTCCTTATCAGGGGCAATAGCAGAAGAGGATGCCCCAGTGTGAGTCTTGCTGGCCACTGACACAATGACAGAGTCAGGAGGCGGATCGGACCGAAGACATAGTGGGTCCTGTTCTGGTGCTCTGTATTTCTTTCCTATCCGTGATGGTGCTGCTCCCACTAAAGCCGGCGTAAGAAAAGTGTGGAGAGTCAGTTCTAACAACCCAGTCACTAGAGGAAGTAGAGGTCTAGAGGAGGACCTGTGATGCAGCGTCTCAAAAATCACATATGTCGAAGGTGTAGAAGATGGCATTTCGAGGTTGAGCTTTGTAGCCCCTCTACACAAGACCTCATTAAAAGTCACAATATCATCCACTAGTAATACCCTAGTCAGGAGAGATGATGATAGGGTCAGTGAATAGTCTGCCTTCAAGGGTCTGGAATCGGAGGACCATGAAGGTGACCCACGTCTTAGTTCTTTGGGAGAGCAGTGTCTAGGTCTTGTAGATCGACTCCAACGAGATCTTGATCTGTGTCTCCTCAAGACTAATGACCTCTGAGGTGAGGCACGCCTCTCTTGTCTTGAAGGAGAATGAGGAGAGTATTCTGTGTTAAAGTTGATCTTCCTAATTTTTGCAGTCCTTTATGTTCCTCAACCATCTCGGCGAGATGTTAGAAAGATGTTCTGGAGCTGCAGAGTCTTCCGGCGTGATCTGTACAATTCGGAGTTCAGGGGAAGATGAAGCACTTCTAGACGTCGGTGCTGGAGACCGATCTGACCTCCACCTCTTAGCAGGTGGAGACCTGTGGATGGACGTAGCTCTCGACATGGACCTGCTCGACATCGAACTCCTCGACATCGACCTCAACGGCGATCTCACCGGTGACCTTCTCGTCAACAAAGGTGACCTTCTCCTCAATATCGGAGGCGAACTTTGCACCGTTCTCGATGGCGACCCCCTCTACGTCGACCCTCTGGACCTCGACCTTCTTGTCGGCGATAGTTTTGACGTCGACCTTATTGATGGCGGTGATTTGGTTTGCCCTGCCGTCGGCGATGACGCCTTCAATCAACCGTAAACCAGTCTTACCGGAGCTGAGGTCTTTGGCGTCGGATTCGACGTCGTTGTCTCAGGTGCCCTCGACATCGGTGGTGTTCTTGATGTCGGCACCAATCTCTTCAACGGCAACCTCTCCTGTTGATGATGTGATTTCGATGTTGATCGTCTGACTCCCATCGTTGTAGGCAAGCCGGACTTTGACAGTCTACGAGGAGGTGTCGACGTCAGCAGAAGGGAGGCTGAAGCATGCCTGGATTTAGACTTCGTACCTGAAGTTGTTCACCTCAACATCGACTGCGGTACAGGAGACTGACGCTAAAGGTGAGCACAAGGGTTTTTACAACGTCGATCTGTCCCTCTACGGTGAATTTGACCAGTGTCTTCTTTTTTCACCCTTTTTCTTGTGCTATGACCTTACTTGAGAGGAGGGCTTTCGAGAGGAGGGCTTTCTAGAGGGATGTCCTTCCAGGCCACTTGTTGACTCATTTCCTCTCTCCTGCATGGCATGCAGCTTGATCTTCTCCCTTTCCCGAAAGGTTCTTTTGGAAAGTTGCTGACGAACAAGTTACTTACCTTCGGTAACGATATATCTGTAAGAAACAGTAGTTAGTATTAGATTCCTTACCTTAGAATATCCCCAGGCGTCAGTCTGGATCCGGAAACTTTTGCGTAGCAGTACCCCTGCGCGTCGGTAGGCGTCGTCTGCAGGCGTCCCCTGCGGCTCCGCGTCGTCGGCGTCGTGCGCCGTGATGACGTCGCTGGAGTATATAGACGCCGCCTCCGCGCGCTGACGTCAGTTCTTTGCACACAGCTTTTCCGCGCCAGAACACGCAGAGCCATGTGAGAACCAACACTGGTGCCATTTGAAACTAGGGCCCTGAAAGGGATGTCCTTAACCCTAGGTATCAGTTCGCAGAACGGGGAGGATGGGCGGGGCGGTAAGGAATCTAATACTAACTACTGTTTCTTACAGATATATCGTTACCGAAGGTAAGTAACTTGTTCATCTGAAAGAAACAGGTTAGTATTAGATTCCTTACCTTAGAATAGATACCCCAGCAATACCAACCCCGGTGGTGGGTCTGCGAACCAATACAACCTACACCAGAAAGTCCTGGAGGACCGAACGGCCAAAGAAGCCATCCCTCCGGACTTGACTGTCCAGGCAGTAGTGCCTCGCAAAGGTGTGCAGCGAGGCCCACGTGGCCGCCTGGCAAATGTCCTGCAAAGGGACTCCCCGGCCCAGGGCAGTAGTAGCCGCCGTGGCCCGAGTGGAATGGGCCCTCAGCCCAACAGGAGGCTCCTTCCGAGCCAAAGAGTAGCATGCTTTGATGCACAGGACGACCCACCGAGAGATGGTCCGTTTCTGTACCGCCCTTCCCTTCTTCTCACCCACGTAGCCAACAAACAGTTGGTCATCCACCCGGAACTGGCGTGTGCGATCCATATAGAATGAAAGCGCACGTTTTGGGTCCAGACGATGGAGCCGCTCTTCATCCTTTGAAGGATGCGGAGGCGGGAAGAAAGAGGGCAAGGTGATGGACTGCCCAATGTGAAAAGCAGAGACTACCTTGGGCAGGAAAGAAGGTCTAGTCCGAAGAACCACCTTATCAGGATGAACAGACAAGAAAGGAGGTTGAATAGAAAGAGCCTGGAGCTCACTCACTCTCCTGGCAGAGGTGATGGCTACCAGGAAGGCCGTCTTTAAGGTGAGAAGACGGAGAGGACAGGAATGAAGGGGCTCAAAAGGAGCGCACATCAGGAAAGTCAAAACCAGGTTCAAGTCCCACTGAGGCATCACGAACGGAGTTGGAGGATACATGTGCGTGATGCCCTTCAAGAATCTCAACACAATAGGGGACTTGAACAAAGATGGCTGATCAGGTAGCCTCAAGAAGGCGGAAAGGACAGAAAGATAGCCCTTGATAGTGCCCAGAGCAGAGCCCTGCTGGGCAAGGGAAAGGAGGAAGAGGAGAACCTCAGACAGAGGGGCAGAAAGGGGATCCACAGCCTTCGCTGTGCACCATGCCACAAATCTGTTCCACCGGCAGGCGTATACCGACTTTGTGGAGGGACGCCTGGCTGCCAGAATGACATCACAGACTTCAGGAGGCAAGTCAAATGGCCTCAACTGTCGCCGCTCAATCTCCACGCATGGAGGTGGAGACTGGACAGGTTCGGGTGGAGGACCGTCCCCTGCTGCTGCGACAGAAGGTCCTCCTGAAGGGGCAGGCGGATCGAGGGACCGACTGTCATGCTGAGTAGCTCGGGATACCAGTACCTTCGAGCCCAGTCCGGAGCCACAAGGATAACTTGGGCCCGGTCGCGCCTGATCTTCTTCAGCACTCTGGGCAGAAGTGGTATAGGCGGAAAGGCGTACAACAGACCGCAACTCCACTCGCGCCGAAAGGCGTCGCCGAGCGAGTGCCGTCTTGGAAACCCCAACGCGCAGAACTGATGACATTGCGCGTTCTCTTCTGTGGCGAATAGATCTAACCAAGGCTCTCCCCATTGCTGAAAGAGGCCTCTCGCCACATCCGAGTTCAGACGCCATTCGTGATCCACCGAGCACCGACGGCTGAGTTCGTCCGCCCTGGCGTTCAGAGAACCTGCCAGGTGTTGAACCGTCAGAGTCACGCCCTGACGTTCCAGCCATTGCCAGAGGCGCAGAGCCTCTTGGCAAAGGGTCCACGACCCCACACCGCCCTGTTTGTTGCAGTACCACATGGCGGTGGTGTTGTCCGTGAACACCTGCACTACACTCCCGTTGACAAAGGGGAGGAATGCCTTCAGTGCTAGGCGAATCGCCCGCAGCTCCAACATGTTGATATGGAGCCGGGACTCCGCCGGAGACCAGAGGCCTCTGATCTCCGCCTCTCCCAAGTGGCCACCCCAGCCTTGGAGGGACGCGTCCGTCACAACCACGTGCTCCGGTTGGGGAAGGGAGAGGGATCTGCCCCTGACCCAATCGCGGTCCGTAAGCCACCACTGCAACTGTCTCGCAGTGCCCTCCGAGATCAGGACATGGTCGGATAGGTTGCCCTGATGCTGGGCCCACTGAAACTTCAGGTCCCACTGCAGAGCCCGCATCCGCCATCTGGCGTGATGCACCAGAAGGATGCAGGAGGCCATCAGCCCCAGAAGCCGCAGCGTCAACCTGACCGAAACCCGGGATAACGGCTGAAAGATGGGAATCAGAGCCTGAATATCCCGGACCCGCCGTTCCGGAGGATAAACCCGAAACTGCGCCGAGTCGAGAACCGCTCCGATGAAAAGGAGCTTTTGAGAGGGACACAGGTGTGATTTCGGCACATTGATGGAAAACCCCAGCTCGTGCAGGAGGTCTGCCGTCATCTGAAGGTGGTGGACGACTGTCTGGGGCGAGCCCGCCTTCAACAGCCAGTCGTCGAGGTAGGGGAAGACTGAAACCCCTAACCGGCGCAGATGAGCTGCGACCACCGCCATCACTTTCGTGAACACCCGTGGGGCGCTGGTAAGGCCGAATGGGAGCACGATAAACTGAAAGTGCTCGTGGCCTACCGTGAACCGCAGGTAACGCCGGTGGGCCGGCAGGACGGGGATGTGAAAGTACGCATCCTGCAAGTCCAACGCTACCATCCAGTCTTGTGGGTCTAGAGCAGCCAAGACCTGAGCCAAAGTCAACATCTTGAACTTCTCCTTCCGGAGGAAGCCGTTGACGTTCCGTAGATCCAAGATAGGACGCAGGCCTCCCTTGTCCTTCTTGGGTACCAGAAAGTAGTGGGAGTAGCAACCACACCCTACTTCTGGCCCAGGAACGCGCTCGATGGCCCCCTTGGCCAAGAGGGCCGTAACTTCCTCCTGCAGAAGTGTCAAGTGGTCCCCCGACACACGGTGGTTCTGCGGTGGCATGGCTGGAGGAGTGGACTCGAAGGGGAGGGCATAGCCCCTTCGGACAAGCTGCAGCACCCACCTGTCCGATGTTATCGCGCGCCAGCGGGAGTGGTGATGGCGAACCCTGCCACCCACTGGCGTCACGTGAGCCCGAAAGCTCGGACTAGGAAGGCTTGGATGCCGCAGCGGAGGGAGGCGTGGACTGACCACGACGCTGGCCTCTACCGCCACCACGGCGGAAACCACGGGCGCCACCGCGCTGGGGAGCGCTCTGCGCCGCGTGGCTGGCAGCACGTGTGGGACCTCCCCTCCCTTGGCCACGAAAGGGCCGAAACGAACCCGTCTGCTGGCGCTGGGTCGAGAGACCCAAGGACTTGGCCGTGACCCTGGAGTCCTTGAAGCGCTCCAGCGCGTGGTCCGCTTTGTCACCAAATAGGCGACTGCCATCAAATGGCATGTCCATAAGTGTATTTTGGACGTCTGGTGAGAAGTTGGCAGATCTCAGCCAGGCATGGCGACGAATCGCCACCGTAGTGGACATGGCCCGTCCCAGTGAGTCCGTGGTGTCCAGACCACAACGGATCGAGTACCGCGCCGCATCCCGGCCTTCAACCAAGGCCCGGGTGAGCTTGTCCCGCACTTCCTGGGGGCATTGCGGCAAACACTCCTCGACCGT
The DNA here is from genome assembly GCF_964261635.1 of Lissotriton helveticus. Classification (NCBI taxonomy): domain Eukaryota; kingdom Metazoa; phylum Chordata; class Amphibia; order Caudata; family Salamandridae; genus Lissotriton; species Lissotriton helveticus. Next base: position 1,570,163,259 of record NC_136059.1, read on the forward strand.
ATCCCACAGGGAGTGGGTGTAGCGGCCCAAGAGGCACGCGGTGTTACAAGACCGCAGTCCAGCGCTCAAAGAGGAAAACACTTTTTTTCCAAATTGGTCGTACCTCTTTGATTCCCGGTCGGGCGGAGCCGACGGAAATGCGGACTGTGAAGTGGAGGCCTGGATCACCAGACTCTCCGGGGAGGGATGGGTGGACAGGAAGGCAGGGTCGTCCGAGCAGGGACGGTGACGCCTGGCAACGTTCCGGTCAACCGGCGCACCAGAAGCGGGCCTGGACCAGGTGCCCAGAAGGACATCCGTCAGGGCCTCATTAAACGGCAGCAGAGGCTCCTGGGGGCATGACTGCGGTTTAAAAACTTCCGTCAGAATATTCGGTTTGACCTTCGCGACGGGGAGCTCAAGGTGTAAGGCCTTGGCAGCCCTCATCAGGACCACCGAATAGGCAGCACCCGCCTCGGACGCCACAGGGGACGGAGAGACAAACCCAGGGTTGGGCGACTCGTCCAGGCCACTGGCATCACCCAGATCACCTACCCAGTCCACATCGTACTGGCAGGCACGGGATAGAGGGTCCTCAGACCCCTCCCAACCCTCTCCATACTCCTCCTCGTCATACCCATATTCTGGGTCGACGATATAGACATCGGGGTCAACGGGCCCCATCGGCGTCGGGTCCGGCGTCGGCCGACGCCGGTCCGGCTCCGAGTCCGGAGTCGGGGAGGAAAGGGGGGTGGCGCCGCGCGGCGTCGGTGCCGGGGACCCGACGCCGGCCGGAGCCGACGGCGGAGTCGCTGCACCACGCGGGGGCGGTACCACGGGTTGGCCCACAGGAACCGACGCCGGAGAGGCCGGGAGACCAGCCGGCGACGAACCAGAGGGAACCAGCGGCGCCGGGGCCGGAGCCACCGGCGGCGCCGGGGCAGGAGCACCCGAACCGCTCGGGCCCCCAGACGGGACCGACGGGCCCGCAGGCGCCGAAGGCCCCGCCGGAGAAGACCTCGCCCTCATAGCAATGAGGAAGGCCTCGATCTCCTCACGCGACGCGCCTTCCCCAGGGACCGACAGGTGTGGGGTAGACGGCGTCGGCGACCCATGCGGGACCGCGGGGGTGGGGTCACCCGAGCCCCCGGCCGCAGCACGCGGGCGTCGGGGGGAGTCGGGGGTGCGATGGCGACGCCCCGACTTCTTGTGCTTACCTGACGAGCCGGAGGAATGGTGGCGACTCCCGGAGCGCCCATGGCGGCTCCGCGACCGTTCCCTCGACCGCTCCCTCGACCTCCGACCGGACCGGGACCGCTCTCGACGCGGGGCCGACAACCGGAGCTCGAGAAGCTTGCGGGACCGCTCCCGCCTAGCTTTTCCAGTCAAGGCCCGACAGTCGACGCAGGACTCCACGTCGTGGTCCGCGCCCAGACACCGGAGGCAGAGTCGATGGTGGTCGGTGACCGACATCAGGCGGTCGCACTCGTCACAACTCTTGAAACCGGGCATCCTACCGGCACCGTAAAGATCAATCAGTTAACAAAAAACTTGGTCAAAAGACCGGAGTACTGCTCTTCGGATCTGCGCTAACTGGCGCGGAAAAAAGAAGAACTGACGTCAGCGCGCGGAGGCGGCGTCTATATACTCCAGCGACGTCATCACGGCGCACGACGCCGACGACGCGGAGCCGCAGGGGACGCCTGCAGACGACGCCTACCGACGCGCAGGGGTACTGCTACGCAAAAGTTTCCGGATCCAGACTGACGCCTGGGGATATTCTAAGGTAAGGAATCTAATACTAACCTGTTTCTTTCAGATAGAAGTAGCACTTATCAGATCTGTGTGTTAATGATAGGCACACAATACAGACCGAGTGCGGATCTGACTTAGCCAACTTTTTCCCCACAGGAAGGGCACTTATTAAATAAGGCTAGCATTCTGACAAGAAAAATATCTTCATAGAAAAAATTATGAAAATAGTACTATAAGTACTTAAAACGTCGAGCGAAGTCAAGAAAACTCACTTGAAAAAACCAATTAGTGACAAAAACCCACTAACTGACGAGCTCAATGGTCAAGGATCCTCAGAGAAGGAGCAGGAAAAAAGAACTGACCTAGCTGTCACCTGTGGGGCATGATGGGAGCCTGGAGGTCTTAAAGGCACGGTGCCATTTTTCGGAGTGTTCTATATGCAGCCTTCTAGGCTATCAGCCTACTATCACCTTGCCTTTTTCCTTTGAAAATAAAGGCTATGTTCGTTAGAGGTACATTTTCTCTGGGTCATGAAAATGTTAAAAACATATAAATTAAGTATTTCAAATTAAAAAATACAATGCAATATTGCCATGTTTGAGGCCTAATATTATTGTTTAATGCAAAAAGAACAATTGATGGACAGAATACAGAACATTGTCATACATTCACCCCAGTACAAAGATCTGGGCCTAAATCCATCTTTTTTTGCTCACCATGCCATTCCAGTTTGGACCCAGCCATATGCAAATTAGTCTTGACCCTGCGCTCAATGGGAACATTCTCGCCTGAACTGCCAGGCCAGGTCATCCCTTCACTGGAAACAAGCATCCTAGGACCGGTTTCGGGCTTTCAGCCCTCATCAGCCAGGATAGCTTGACTCCAGTGGCATGGAGAGCACGGGGTCCACGTCTGGGCATACCCATCCCACTCGGGGTGACAAATGCAAAAAGAACAATTGATGGACAGAATGCAGAACAAGGCCATACGTTCACCCCAGTACAAAGATCTGGGCCTAGCTTGACTCCAGTCGCATGGAGAGCAAGGAACAGGATCAACACTGATTTGCATATGGCTGGGTCCAAACTGGGGTAGTGAGGTGAGCAAAAGAATGATGGATTAGACCCAGATCCTTGTGACTGGGGGTGAATGTTTGCATTGCCCAGCATTCCGTCCATCAATTTTTTCTTTTGCATATGTCGCCCTGAGTGGGAAGGGTATGCCCAGACGTGGGTCCCGTGCTTACAACACCACTGGATTCAAGCTAGCCTGGCTGATGAAGGGTGATGCCCTGAAACCGGTCGCAGGATGCTTGTTTCCAGTCCAGGAAGGACCTGGCTTGGCAGTTCGGGCGCGACCGTTCCCACAAGGAACAGGATCAAGACTGATTTGCATATGGCTCGGTCCAAACTGTGGTGGTGTGGTGAGCAAAATATTGAAGGATTAGACTCAGATCTTTGTGACTGGGGTGAATGTTTGCATTGTACAGCATTCCGTCCATCAATTGGTTCTTTTGCTTAATATTATTGTTTAGGCTGCATATTTATATACATGTGTGTATATTTGAAATATATATATATATATCACAAAATTCTTAAACTGCAAGACCGAGTTTGTGATATATGTGCTGGGGTGCCCGTGTGGCCTGCAATACGTTGGTAGTACCAAGTTGCAGGCACACAAACGGGTGCTCCAGCACATGAGAGCAATCACAAATAACGATACATCATACCCGGTTTCTAGGCACTTCAAGGCCTGTCATAATAATCTCAAGGACTTGAGTTATTTCATCATTGACAGTGTTCCCCCTTTTAAACGTGGGGGAAATCGGGAAGCAGTATTACGCAAGTTGGAAACATATTATATACTGGAAGTAGATACTAAGACACCGAATGGGTTAAATTCCAGTGAGGATATGTATACTTGTTTGTAATATAATGGAGGTTTTACCAAGGAGTTTTGATGGGAATGACTGATACTGTTACATTTGCTCCTACATAATGTGGTATACGCACAGTGTAACTGTCAGATAATGTTTATCAAAATGAGTTTTAGTTATGTCATTTTATCCGCTTTTCTCTCTTTTTTATTATATCTGTATTATTAGCACTTTTGCACATATTGGCTCACTTTGCAGTATTGGGTGAAATAGCATTGGCACTTTATTGATTATATTGTTATGGACAAGTTTAGACATGAGAAAGCCCACTTGGGCTCAATTGTGAATATGCACCGAGACTTAGTGTATTATTAAGTAACTTGTTGATTAACCGGGTACATCTGGATTCAAGATGTTCCCTGTTTTTATCTAGCATTGATTTTGCACATAATTTAAACTGTTTTAGAAAGATGCATATTTTATGTGTATTTTTTACCAGTTGTTATATGCTAATTACGGATTACAGCTTTATAACTCGAAATTTTACATTTGTATTTATGAGTTTTAGCTTATTTATTCATGCTAGATATTGCCTATTTTGAACAGTCCCTGTTTTTACAATAATGGGAACCGAGCTTTGGCTTGTCATAGTTGTTCAACTCGTCTGATACCAACTTGTCTATATCTATCATTACGCTGTACGTGAAGCCAGGCACAATTGAGCACTGTCACTTTAAATACTGTTGCACTTTCTCAGCGCGTTCATGTGATCAAGGCCTCGTGGGAGGCTGAAACGCGTCATGGCGGTGGTGTGGGGAAAATAAACGAAAATTCTGCACTCAATTTGGGTCCATTCTCGTCTGTTCCTGCATGGATGTTGACGGCGTCTGTGATATATATATAATATATGTGTGTGTGTGTGTGTGTGTGTGTATATGCATATATTTTTTGTTAATGCTCCGGGGTACCCGCACGTGGGCGGGACTATTCAGTGCTTATGACTATTGATGAGTATCCCCTGGAAGAGAATCATTTTTTAAGCGGTTTCTGTTTTGGTAGTAATTAAATAAAACCTTAAAAGGAGTACCTGGAGGAAAACAGTTAACTCCACCACAGCCACAGGGTCTGGAGAGCCCCCACCTTCTTTTTAAAAACTGCTTCTGTGACAATAATAATAAAGATAAAATATAAGTAATAGGAGTTCGTGTAGCTGAGCAGAGCTCAGGAGACTCCCTGCACACAATGTGTGGTAACAAATCTAAAGGATCCAGCCTCTGTTGACAGTGTTCTAGGAGCGTGCTGTCGCCTGATTGGTTACAGTTAACGTTTGGTCCTTTTTTTTTTTAAAGGATATAGATAGGTTAATTATAGTCTCTTATACTATTAGATACTGCTTTACTATAGTACAGTGGGACTTCCACTTTGACGACAGGGAATGATTCAAGTATGTGAATCTATGAAAGACCAAATACTGGATAAGCTAGAAATGCAGATTTTTAGAAGTATTTCCTGTAGCAGATGAAGACTGTTGGCTGCTGCCTTTGTCATGGAAAGACCTCAGTCACAGAACAGACTGTTGCTCCTGCTAACAAAGTTACTGGAGCTGCGTTTACCAAAACATAATATGTGGACACTGCTTCCCTTTGCTAAAGTGTTTGAATGGCAGTCTTGGAAATGTGCTTTTCTCTTAACTGACTTCATCTGCTGGATCTCAAATAACCATGAGAAACAAAAAGGGGGAGCTGTTAAAAAGCAGATCTAACGTCTTCTGTACGGACTGTGATCTGGAAGATGTTAGGTGCAATCAAAACGAGCACTGGACATACTCCTGTTTTAGCCCCGTCAGCCTTATCAGGTGTCACATCAATCACACATCGGTGGTAATCATCCTCTCCTTAATAATACCCTGGAAATCTTCACTTTTTTCCTAGAGAGAAATTTAAGAAACTGGTACATGAAATTCCATACGGATCCACATGAGTGGCCTAGGAGTGTTCAAGAACTTCTAGCACTTATGAAGTTTGGCAGACATCCTGCAAAGCAATTTAATCTCCTACCTTCTTTCCAGAAAGGATTAGAGGAAGTGAAAATCTGGAAATGGCTGCGATTATTTTACAAGGCGATCCCAAAATAAATCTCTCTATTTGCTTCTGGTAAACCTACGAACTACATTCCCAGATTATTTCGCAAAATGTAATAAAATTCACCATAACTATAAGTCTTCACAAAATGGGGTTCCATCCAAAAATGTTTCCCTGCAGTATACCTTATTAAATGTCCTCCAAAAACACACAGATGACATTCTACCTCTACTCTGGATGGATAGGTTTCCCATATTTCAGAGATGTTGTAGCCTATATACTCTCAAATTTAAGAAAGCACTCATAGTGTGTTTTTAAGTTTTACAAACCCCCAACACTTGGATACTTCGAAGTTTGTGCCAATGAGTTTTGTCATGTCTATAGCCTTATAAGCATTGTATCATTTCCTTCATCATTTCTGCCAATAATTGTTCGGACACAATAAGCAAACTTATGGTACTCACAATGTCTGTTCTGACTGATGGTTGTTGAGATTAAATCTATATGATGGAAGTTGTTCAATGTCTGCTTTTGTTAGCCCACGTGGTTTGGCTTCTCCCAGTCTTTCTGCAAGGTTCAGCAATGCCTGTAGAATTCAGAACAATTGTATTCATTCATAAATTCGAGGTGGTCTTATTCAATCATGTAAAACTTTCTTTAAGATAAAGAAACAGGGAAGGACTAACAACTTGAAAGAAGATAATTAATTCCCTTCACTTAGCATAAGTAGAGAAACTTGTTAAGTACTTAGCAACAAACTAAACACATGAAGTCTATTTTTTTAAAGTTTATAGTCAGAGTATGCAGGAATGGGACCATTCCCTATGTCTTACACTATTTTAAATTAAACATTAATTTGTTTTTAAAATGTTGATCATCAAAATGTACTAAATAGGAGTTAAAATTAAAGTTCTCCGTCATGTAATCAACTGAATAGTGAAAGGTAACACCTTCACTACAAAGATATTGACAGAATTGATTTTGAAAGCCAGCATTCGTGTTCAACTGTTTTAAGTACCCATATAAAGCATTTTATATATTAATATCCTACATTACAAAAGCTCAATAAACTATTTTTGGCAATGCCAAAAGCTCTTTCTTTAGTGACCTATTGGCTTAGACAATGTTTTTTACTAACACTGCACAATATTCATGAAGCGTGCAGTATGGCCAAAGTTAAAGAACAGCCCTCCCCTCCCAAACTGCAAAAGCGTTCAAATGCATCATTTTGGAGGCATGAGCACCACGTTGCGTGGACATGTTTTTTTTTTTAGTTACCAATCTGAGTTTTGTTTTATAAAGCGGGCGGAGAGCAGAAGAAACAGGGAGGGTGGTGGTGGTGGGTGAACGACGAAGCAATGAAGGGGAAGGTAGGGGCTAACAGCAAAGCAACAAAGACGAGGGTGGAGGGTGGAATGCTGAAGCAACAGGGGCGGAAGGCTGGAAGGGACACAAAAGCTCCACAGGGTTTGGGGAAAGCAACATAGAGGGCAAGGGTGCGGAAAGCAATGGGGGAGAAGCACATGGGTGAGAGCAAGAGGGAGGAGGGTGGGAGAAGCAGTTGGTAAACAGAGTGCAGAGGGAGAAATGTGCAGGAGGGAGGTGGCTCAAAAACACATACTCTATTGGAGTGCTTCAGACAAAAGAAACAATGAGTGATAGAAAAGCAAGCAGTGGAAGCAGAAATAACACTCAAAGAGACTGTTAAAAGGCAATGCTCAATAAGAGGGACAAACACAAGAATGACAAGCTGAGAAACAAATAAAAAGCAGGCAAACAAGTAACAAGTGACAAGTAAAGCTAACCAATGGCAAGCAATTGGAGCATTATATGCCCCTCTTATGTCCTTGGTAAGCCACAATATGTCATGCAATAGAGCATGCACACTCTAGTAGGCTCGATCTAAAAATGCAGACCCACGTCCATACATGGTAAAGTCCTTTTTTCAAGGGTGACTTTGAAAATTCATTTCTCCAAACAAATTTAAACAATACAGATTGCAAAATGATGCACAGCACAAAAAGTTATTGAAGCTCTAACTATTCACCTCATAGTTTTCAACCTCTCCATCTTCGACATCAAGTTCAAAGCTGAATGTTGGGCCCACAGTGGGAGGCACTGGAAACATTGACCTGTCAAAGAAATCATCAAAAATCCATGTGTTTTGTTCAATCATATGAAGAGCAAAGATTGTGTTTTAAGTCACTGAGAGCAAGATCTATGTTTCTCCCCAAAAGAATACACAACTGTATCTCAGTCTGTCAATGGCACCAAATTAATAACCATATGGCTTTGGCCTATAAAGCTTATCCACTGAAAAAAATAATTTGCATCCATAGCACAACTAATGTTTCCTTTGTGAAAAGCTCAGATACGAGTATCATAAGACACATGCAAATTGATAGTATTCATAACCAAAATGTAATGATCTTTAAAAAGTAAACCATAAATAGAGGCATCTAATTAATAGATGTATTTTAGTTTCTTCAGAGCAGCTATGCTTTAAAGTAGTAGTGGAAGGTATTAGAAAATTAGAGGGCATGTTACTGAAAAGAAGAATATTCTCAATCCAATTGACGTGAATACTAAATTACCTTTATAGCGATTCATTACTATTAGTTCTTGCTCTCCTTCCTTTACAAGTGGTTTAAGACTGCACTGCAAGTTTGACAGAAAAAATATTCTCCTAAAGATGCCTCAAGACTTTTGGGAAGGAGTGCTCACTTCGGCAGCACATATACTAAAATTGGAGACTTTTGGGAAGGAACAGAGATAGCGATTTGTATCCTGGTGCACCTGCCCCATACCCTGCATGTGTGCCATGACCCATCCCTCCCTTGTTGCCAAATCAATTTTGCTACTTAATTATGGATTGACTGATTGGGCGGGTGTTAGAAAATGCCTCTTTCTGTACTGTTACCCCCAGCTTTTTGGACTGATGCTGCTGATTTCTCGACTTTGACAGTTATTTTAGCCAGACCTCAGTGTCCTTACCCTTAAACTGTAAGTCGAATTGGCACTTACCCAACTGGCTAAGGAATATGCTACTTACCAGTATGCATCTGTTCGTGGCATGTAGGGCTGCTGACATTCATATCTGTGCATAGATCGCCGCCTAGTGTTGGGTCCCAATGATTGCACATTGTTGTCCTGGAAGAGTCTTCGAAGTATCACGAGATACGTGGCTCCTCCCTTGGACTACAGTGCGCATGGGCATCCTCTCCATCCCCAGATTGTTTTTCGCCATTGTGGCAGAGATGGAATATAGTACAGTAAGAGGTGTCCATGCAAAGAGTGAATGCTACAGCTGCGACAGGCACCGGGGAGGCGGGTGGGCGATATGAATGTCAGCAGCCCTACATGCCAAGAACAGATGCATACTGGTAAGTAGCATATTCCGTTCGAGGCATGTGGGCAGCTGAATTCATATCTGTGCATAGAATGTATAGCAGTATCTCTCCTAGCGGTGGTTGCCTGTGCCAGCTGCAGCAGTCTGAAAAAGAGTTTTGAGAACAGCCTGTCCTACAGCAGCTTGCTGTTTGGAATGTACATCTACACAATAGTGTTTGGTAAATGTATGTATGGTTGACCATGTGGCTGCTCTACAAATTTCGTGTAAAGGAATATTTCCTAGGAAAGCCATGGATGCCCCTCGTTTGCGTGTAGAATGCGCCCTAGGGGGAAGTGTTAATGTGCGTTTCGCTTTTAAATAACATATCTGAATGCACTTAACGATCCATCTGGCTATACCGGATTTTGAAATAGGGTTACCCTTGTGTTGCGGTGAGAAAGCAACAAACAACTGTTTTGTTTTTCGAAATGCCTTAGTTCTATCTATATAGTATAGCAGAGCTCTTTTGACAACAAGTGTATGCAAGGCCCTTTCTGCTACTGTTTGTGGATTTTGAAATAACACTGGCAGTTCTATTGTCTGATTTATATGAAAATGGGATACCACTTTTGGCATGAATTTAGGGTTTGTTTTGAGAACTACTCTATTTGCATGTACTTGAATGTATGGTTCTTGAATAGTTAGGGCTTGCCGCTCACTAACTCTTCTAAGTGCAGTAATGGCAAGAAGGAAAGCCACCTTCCAAGTAAGAAACTGTATTCCGCATGAGTGTAGTGGCTCAAAAGGTGGTCCCATAAGTCTGGTTAAAACGATGTTTAGATTCCAGACTGGTGAAGGTGGGTGCGTTGGAGGAATTACTCGTTTAAGTTCCTCCATAATGCTTTAATTGCTGGCACTCTAAACAGTGAAAGGTGTTGCCTGTTTTGGAGATAAGCTGCTAGTGCCGCTAAATGTATCCTGATGGATGAGTAGGCTAAATTGCAGCGTTGTAGGTGCAAGAGATAGCAAATGATGTTTTGTGTAGAAGCATCTAATGGGTTTATGTCATTGTTTCTGCAGTAAATGACGAAACGTTTCCACTTTGCTGCATAACATGCCCATGTAGTGGGTTTTCTTGCCTCTTTGATAATATTCATGCAGTCTGGAGGCAAGTTTAGGTATCCAAACTCTAGGATTTCAGGAGCCAGATCGCCAGGTTCATCTGTTGTGGACCTGGGTGTTGGATTTCTCCATGGCTCTGAGTTAGAAGACTGGGTGTGAGTCGTAGTCTTTGATGAGGCACCACTGACAGTTCTAGGAACGTTGTGTACCATGGTTGCCTTGCCCATGTGGGAGCAACTAGGATTAGCGTCAGTGAATGTTGGCGCATTTTGCGTGACACTAGCGGTATTAGTGGAGCTGGGGGAAAAGCGTACGCAAATCTGCCTGACCAGATCTATCTCCGGGTGTCCCCACTTCCAGAAGAATGGTTGGAGCACATTTGGGTGAATCTCCCATTCGTGCATCTGTTGACTGTGCCTGCTGAGCAGGTCGGCTATTTGATTGTCTTTGCCTGGGAGGTGTTCCGCCATGAGGAACATGTTCCTTTGAATGGCCCATTTCCACACACTTTGAGCTAGATGCGATAGTTGTGGGGAATGTGTTCCTCCCTGTTTCTGAATGTAATACATAGCTGTCATGTTGTCCGTCCGGATCAACACAGTCTTGTTGCATAAGTGTTTTTTTGAACGCCTTTAGTGCTAGAAAGATCGCCATCAGCTCTAGTAGATTGATGTGCATCTTCTTTTGTTGTATTGTCCATAGACCCTGGACTGTGTAATGCAGGACATGGGCTCCCGATCCTAGCAGGGATGCATCTGCCGTCATTACGATTTGTGGGATAGGCTCCTGGAACAGTCGTCCTTTGCAAAGGTTTTGTGGATTCCACCAATGCAGAGAGCTGTATGCCCGACTGGTCACCAACACTAGGTCTTTTAATTGTCCCTGAGCCTGGTTCCACTGCTGTGCTAGGCACTCCTGTAGCGGACGCATGTGTAGTCTGGCATGAGGGACTATGAATATGCATGAAGCCATCATGCCTATTAGTTGCATAAACACTCGAGCTGGCAATGAGTGTTGTGGTTTGAACCTTTGGATTAACATTTGCATTGCGTTGATCCATGCTGCGTTTGGGTGTGCCTTTGCTACTAGTGTATCTATTGTTGCTCCCAGGTACTGTTGGACGTGGGAGGGTTGTAGGCGTGACTTTGGGTAGTTTAGCGAGAAGCCTAGACTGTGCAGGAGATGAATGGTCTCTGACATGTGGCTGGCACATTGCTGGGCCAATGGCGCGTGTATTAGCCAATCATCCAGATATGGGTACACATGAATGTTTTGTCTCCTGAGATGTGCCGCCACTGTTGCTAGGCATTTGGTGAACACCCGTGGAGCTGTTGTTACTCCGAATGGTAGGACTTTGAACTGGTAGTGCTGTCCTTGAATAGTAAACCTCAGATACTTTCTGTGAGCAGGGTGTATTGGTATATGAAAGTATGCGTCTTTGAGGTCTAGAGTTGCTAGGAAGTCTCCCTGGCGCAGCAGTGGTAAGACTTGTTGCAGAGTGAGCATGTGAAAATGCTCTGATAAAATGTACAGGTTGAGGGGCCTGAGGTCCAATATTGGTCTGAGAGAACCGTCCTTTTTTGGAATGAGGAAGTATAGTGAGTATACTCCTGTTCCTTGATGTTCGAGTGGGACTGGTTTTATGGCCCCCTTTTGCAGCATACTGATGACCTCTTGCTGCAGTAATGTTATATGTTCCTTTGACATTGGACGGTGTACGGGTGGTATGTTGGGTGGTATTGATGTGAGTTCTAGGCAATAGCCATGTTGGATAATTTGCCTGACCCACTTGTCTGTAGTGATGTTTAACCAGACTGTCAGGAAGTGTTGTAGTCTTCCCCCGACCGGTGTTATATGGTCTGGGGGTAGTGCCAAGAAGTCACTGTTTGGTGTTAGTGGAGGATCTATTGGCATTGCCTCCACAACCTCTGCCCTTGTTATTATTTCCTCTGTATCCACCCCTGTTTGTGTTTTTATTGTATGTGGATTGCGTATTACTTTTGTATGTGGATGATTGCGGCGATGTGTTACCTCGCGCTCCTCCTCTATAGTTGGAGCGACGAAAGGAGCCTCTGTGTTGTTGGGACTGAAGAGCTCCCATGGACTTCGCAGTCTCCGTGTCCTTTTTCATTTTGTCCAGAATTGAGTCAACTGCTGGACCAAACAAAAAATCAGGATTTATTGGCTGGTTAAGAATTGTGGCCTGTACTTCATTCTTAAATCCAGATATGCAAAGCCATGCGTGCCTCCTAAGCAGTACGCTTGTGTTGATAGATCTGGCAGCTGTATCTGCCCCGTCTAGAGCACACTTAATGGAGGCATTGGTGATGAGCTTTCCTTCCTGTATAAGTTCATCCGCCTGCTCTTTGAAAGGCTCAGGTAAGTGTTGGAGAAGTCCTTCTAAACTGTCATAGTGCGCCCTGCCATATCTGGCCAGCAAGGCCTGAGTATTCTGTGGATGATGGCTTAGCTGGGTATACAGCCGGGTCTGTAATGGGTAGAGCCCCCTCAGTGTCTGCCCCCCCCCCCCCCATGGCTGTGAATTGGGGTCTACATATGGGTTTTGTGGATATCCAAAACCCACATCTGCGTCCTGATCCTCATCTGGGTTGTAGTCAGAGCGTGCAGGTGAGTATGGTGCATATGGAGTAGTAGGCATAGCTGGAGAGATAGGTTGGAAAAGAATAGGAGAGGTTGCACAGTCTCTTCTTTTTGAGTGGTATTCTAGAAAAGTCTTCAGCAGGCACTGGTCTTTTCTTTTTTGTATAAACAGTCACTTTCCCAGTATTTGGGTCAATATTTAGCTTGGATTGATCTTCTGTGGAGGGGTCTGGATGGATTATCTCCTCTTCCACAGTTTTTGGCCTTGGCGCCGTAGTTTTAGGTTTGATCTTTTTCGGTTCGATGCCCTTAATCGGTTCGGTGGCTGGATCGGTTTTAGAGGCTTTCCGACAGGTTTTGTCGGTCCAACGTCTTTTACAGGTTCCACCACTTTTTTCGGACCGATCGGTTTCGTCGGTTCGGCAACTTGTTTCGGCTGTAGAGGTGTCCTTGGAGCCTGCGGCTTTGGCTCGATGCCCTTCTTCGGATCAATGGGCTTCGGCTTGACCGCTTTCGGTTGGTCTACCTTAGGTTTCGCTTTCAGTTCGAAGACCGCCTAGGGCGTAGCCCTTTTGCCTTCGTCGACGAGCTTCTTTACTTTTTCGGCAGTCGAACTCGATTTGGTCGATTCGATGGCCTTTGGCTTCGAAGGTTTATATGGAACGGTGGCCTTCGGCTCCGCGCCCTTTGGTTTTATCACCTTCAGTTTGACGACGTTCGGTCCGAAGACTGCCGTGTCGATGAGTTTTGGTTTCGAATGAACCAGCCTTGGATTACGTGTCTCAGAAGGCCCTTTTTGTATGTTCTTAGCCGGGCGGTATGGCGGGCTATAGAACCAGTATTTAGATCTTGGCTAAGGCCTGTTGGCGATGCATCGACCTGAGTCTCTGATATTGGTGTAGTGTCTGTATGGGGCGGTGTACTCACGGTTCGCCCCCCGTTGTCATCGGAGTCGTCTTCGACAGCTACGATGTCTTGATCGTATTCTTCGACATCGACGATTTGTTCTTCATCGCCGATATAATATTCAGAGTCGTGCTTGGAGTATTGATCTTCCTCTTGATCCGAGTCTTCGGCGTCAACTAGTTCTTCCTCATCGTCGAAGATATTCTCGGGCACCGGTGCCAACCTCTGCAATTCTTGCCTTGCCGCCCGCTGATTCCAGATCGTCTTTTTGGACCGGAATTGGGCACAAGCTAGGCTATTATCTTCAGTATGATCTGGTGATAAACATTTGTTGCACACGGGATGCTTATCTGTGTGCGGGAACTTGGAGTTGCACTGCGGGCAATATTTGAAAGGACTTCGTTCCATCGACCGTCGGTCCCCGTGGCGTCGAGAAGTCCTAACGGCCCGATTCGACGACCGGAGTGCAAGCAAATGGTGAAGAAAACCTATTGGTACTGATCGCAAACAATACCGACGAATCCGAAGGCCTTTTGGCCTTTTCGAAAAGTTTATTTCGATTCTGAACTTGGAGTGCTGGAAAGTACATCCGAACCCAATGGCGGAAAAAAACCAATCTGGGGATGGAGAGGATGCCCATGCGCACTGTAGTCCAAGGGAGGAGCCACCTATCTCGTGATACTTCGAAGACTCTTCCAGGACAACAATGTGCAATCATCCGGACCCAACACTAGGAGGCGATCTATGCACAGATATGAATTCAGCAGCCCACATGCCTCGAACGCTAACTTACCTGTAAGTCCCTAGTAAATAGTACCCAGGAAATGTAAATTAGAGGGTCCCACAGGGACTGAAGCACTAGTTGTGCCACCCTGGGTGTGACATGAGTAAAACGAGATTCCCAGACCACTATTTACAGGCTGGAAGAGCAGTTTTGAATACTAGCCTAACTAGGTCATTTAAAATAATGTCTCAGCCAAACGTTCCCCTGGTGTATGTGCAAGTCACCCCTGTGGCAGGCCTATCGAGTCCTAAGGTAGGGTGCAACATATCCCACGGGCAGAACATGTCATTTTACATGTTCTGAAAGTAAAAACACTGAACTTTCATTTTTACTGTGGAAAAGCTTGATTTCCCAATTGGCATGTACAGAGTTACACACTGACCCCTCAGTTGTGCTAACTCTGGAACAGTGCAACCAAAGTGGGTAGATATTAAACAACTCGCTACATTAAGCCCGACCTATTTCTGGGATCGAAATTAATGGAACAAGTTGCAGTGTGCTTCTTTAGCAAAAGTGCCACTTTGTTGTCTTTAGTCCCCTGTGCCATATTGGTTGCACACAGGGTATTGTAGCTAAGACAGATTTCTGTCCGTTTGGGAAGACATGCTAACTACAAACAGGAACGAATACAATAGTGGCGAGCTCTGGAAGGAAGTTTCATCTAACTCCTGCAGGAAGCTACATGGTGTTGGCACAAAAGACAAGCTTCTAAGGAGAAGAAGCAAGTGAAGAGCAAATGGATAACACTTAGGAGAGGGGCTGCTCCACTGTTCAGGCAGACAGGCTGGCACTTTCGGACAGGAGAGGGGAAGCCAGTTGCCAAAATGGTTTTCAAGGGGCATGTAGCCCCTTTGGTAGCCATACCTCTAAGTTGGGCTAAGGCGCTCCACACGCAGGGAGATGGGTACTACCATTCTGCATTCGGCAGAATGGTGCAACCTGGGAAGCTCAGATGCTACACTTTGCAAGAAGTGGTCAACAGGTAGAAAGGTAAATGGTAGCCCATTCTACTCCGAGGGCATTTTCGGAGCATAAGTAGAACACAGCTGACACCCTGAACTTGATTGAAGAAGGACAAAAGTAAGACTGATTGCTAAACCAAGGAACTGGCAAAGCGATGCACCACCATCATGGACTGCACCTGCTGGCTAGCACAGGAGAGGGACTGCGCCTACGCGGTCCTGCTCAAGGAGAAGTCACCCCCAGCCAATGCAAAGAGACTCTAAGGGCCAGATGACTGGCCTTCTGTTCGCAGCATAGGGACACAACAGCTGAAGTAGCATGCTGGAGCTAGTTGGTAGGCTAAATTCTTTAACCTGCAGTTAACTGCCGTTGTGCAGCACTGGGGACTAGGACCTATCTGATGTACAAAGTTGCACCCAAGTTTGCTAAACCCAAGAGTGTCGTCAGAGTGCAGCTGGGATATCCAGAGGATGAGTTATCGACCAAGGATGGATTGACCGGCACGTGCAATGCTGTACTTTTGCCAGCACAGAGAGGATGTCGAGGATCGTTGACCGTATGACCGCCTCGCCCCCTTTGTGGACTGACAGTAGTCGCAGCAAAAATCCAGTCAACAGCATCACATTTACAGCATCCTTTGAGCATCCTCAGCATCCTTCATCCCTTGCATCAGGATCACTTCCATTGGAAAGCCCTGCAAAGGATAAAAGTGCCTGGAACTGAATAAAGACTGTTTCACCTGTTGAAGTAACTGTTTCTGAGGGCCTTGCTGGTCCCCTGGCTGGGTCTCCACTGCAGATGGTCTCCTAAATTGACTAAGTGATCACCTTACACCTAGTCCACACTTTTTTAGTGAAAAAGTGTAAAATTCATTGAATTGACTTGATATACCTTGTAAATTCTGTATCTCTGGAACCCTCCTATGGATCTTTTTCATTGTGGTGTCTAAAAATACAGTCTATTTTTTGTAAATTAGTGTTGCATTTCTTGGGTATCTTGTCGATTTCTTACGTTCTTTTAGTGCTGTTTAAATGTACTTGTTACTTAGTGTAAGTCTTGCTGCTCAGAGCCATAGGTACCCAGGCTGAGCTGAAGTTTTGACAAACGAAACCCAAGGGTCCTAAAGCGGTTGCGAAGTGTATTACATCGCGAGGTCGCGCAAGCACACCGTATAATACAAACCATTTGCTCACAGAGGGCTTTCTAAGGAGGTAGAGTAAGCACTAAGCCTACAAATACCCCATAATGTATTGTCCTGAGATATTATGGCTCTCTCAGCAACCCAACTAGGTGGGAAACCTTCCTGGAATAATGTTAGAGATCGGGTTTCTCCAAGACTGTTGATATAATACATGCTGGTTGTATTGTCAGTACGAACCAGCACAGAGGAGTTTGCAATCCTTGGGAAGGAGGCTTGCAGGGTGAGAAAAATGGCTTTGAGCTCCAAGCTGTTAATGCGCAGAGACTTCTGATTTGACTTGTCGACCACCTTCCCTGGATTTAAAGGTCTTGCATGTGGCCTCTCCAGCCCTCCATGGAGGAGTCTGTAGTGATGATAAAATCCGACACTAGTAGTAGAAACATGAGGCCATGGGAGAGATGTCGTATGACACCACCATGGGCAGGCAACATACTAGGGGAGCTAGAGATTAAGTCCTTGAAGAACCCTTCTGACTGGATCCACTGGAGTTGTAACTCTTCTTGCAATGGTTTCATATTGAGGCGTGCCAAAGGTACCAAGCTTATAGCTGAGGAGATCATGCCAAGGAGCAACTTTAACAGTCTCACAGAAACGCACTGTCTTCTTGCAATGCTTTGAGCTAAGTACTCCACCCTTGTTTGCCTTTCTTGGGAGAGGAAGGCTTTGTTCTGTATTGTGTCGAGATGGGCTCCCAGGAACGTCATTGTCTGACTGGGTGTGGTGGAGGACTTTAGCCAATTGAAAGAAAGGCCTAGCTTGCGAAACAAGGGGAGGCAAGTTTCTGTTGCTTTGGTAGCTTATCCTGGCGTGGGGGCTTTTAGTAGCCAGTCATCCAAGTAAGCTGCTACTGCTGCCATGCATTTGGTAAATATCCACGGTGCGGACTTTAAACCGAAGGGTAGAACCTTGAATTAGTAATGGATATTAGCTACTGTGAAGCGAAGACATTTGCAGTGTTTGGAAAGGATGGAAATATAGAAGTAAGCATCTTTCAGGTCTAAGGATGCCATGAAATCTCCACTGTTGAGGCGACGAAGAATGTCGCAGAGAGTTATCATACAGAAAGTTTCATTGCCGTTCAATTTGTTGAGTTTCCTGAGATATAGGATTGATCTCCACTCCCATGATTTCCTGTGGACGAGGAAAAACGGGAGTAGACTATTTTTCAATTCCGTGGTATTGGGACCCTCTCTAGTGCCCCTTTTGAGAGCGTTAAGAGAGCTTCTTTTCGCAATAAGTAAAGACATGGGGGTGGGGCTTCCTTTCGCGGGGTAGGTGGTGGTTTTTGTGTAAACTCCAGGATATGACCATGAGTGACAAGGTCCAAAACCAATCTGTCTCACATGATGGCTTACATGGCTAGTGAGGGAAGAAATGGGATACTGAAAAGGAAGAGTGGATTAGGCGGGAACACCAACAAATAGCAAAAAGGTGTCAATTACACTTCTTAATTTCATTGAGCTGCTCTATTGGTCTCTGGTACACAAAAGCTATACCTTCCCAGTCGCAGGTGAGTGTCGTCTGTACACTGAAAAACAGAGAGGCAGCTTAGAACAGCAGCTCCATTTTTTAGTAGTAAGCTGCCCTTTGGGAGGTGCACTTTCCCTGTTTATGCCTTGTGCACTCATTTGAAAGTGTGCCATGGCACAACACAGATCCTCCCGAAGAGGCAGTCGGATCGGAGGATCGATGGCCATGTTGAGCAGCTCGGGATATCAGACTCTTCGTGCCCAATCCGGAGCTACAAGAATGACTTGGGATATCAGACTCTTCGTGCCCAATCCGGAGCTACAAGAATGACTTGGGCCCGGTCGCGCTTGATCTTCTTCATCACTCTGGGCAGAAGTGGTATAGGCGGAAAGGCATAAAGACGACTGCAACTCCACTTGCGACAAAAAGCATCGCCTAGCGAGTGCTGCCTTGGAAATTTCCACACGCAGAATTGCTGATATTGCGTGTTCTTTTTGGTGGCGAATATATCTAACCAAGGCTCTCCCCACTGCTGAAAGAGACCTTGCACCACCTCCGAGTGAAGACGCCATTCGTGATCCATTATGCACCTGCGGCTGAGTTTGTCCGCCCTGACATTCAGTCAACCTGCCAGGTGTTGAACCACCTGGGATATGCCCTGATGTTCCAGCCATGTTCAGAGGTGGAGGGCCTCTTGACATAGGGTCCACAACCCCACCCGCCCTGTTTGTTGCAGTACCACGCGGCGGTGGTGTTGTCCGTGAACTCCTGCACTACTCTTCCCTGGACAGAAGGAAGGAATCATTTTCGTGCAAGACGGATCGCCCGAAGCTCCAGAAGGTTGATGTGGAGCCCGGACTCCGCCGGAGACCAGAGGCCTCTGATCTCCGCCACTCCCATGTGGCAGCCCCATCCCAGAAAGGATGCATCTGTCACCACTGTGTGTTCTGGTTGGGGATGGTAGAGGGATCTGATGCAGCGCCCACTGGAACTTCAGGTCCCACGGCAGAGCCTGCATATGCCACATGGCATGATCTACCAGCAGGATGCAGGAGGCCATGAGGCCCAGCAGCCTCAGGGTCATCCTGACCAAAACCCGGGATAGAGGCCGAAAGATTGGAATCATAGCCCAAATATCCCTGACTTGACTCGATTGACTGTGCAGGAAGATAGACCCAAAACAGCGTTGTGTCCAGAACCACTCCAATGAAGAAGAGCTTCTGAGAGGGAATCAGGTGGGACTTCGCCACGTTGATGGAAAACCCCAGCAAATGCAGGTCGTCGGCTGTAGTCTGGAGGTGGGAGACAACAGGATGGGGTGAGCCCGCCTTCAACAGCCAGTCGTCGAGATAGGGGAAGACTGGAACCCATGATCTGCGCAGATGAGCTGCAACCACCGCCATCACTTTCGTGAACACCTGAGGGTTGCTGATAAGGTCAAAGGGGAGCACGGTAAACTGAAAATGCTCGTGGCCAACCGAGAACCCCAGGTGGAGACGATGGGCCGGCAGGACGGGTATATGAAAGTAAGCATCCTGCAAGTCCAAAGCTACCATCCAGTCTCCAGGGTCGAGGGCAGACAGGACCTGAGTGAGAGTCAACATTTTGAACTTCTCCTTCCGGAGGGAGCGGTTGACGTTCTTGAGATCCAAGATAGGACACAGGCCTTTGTCCATCTTGCTCGATGGCTCCTTTGGCCAAGAGTGCCAAAACTTCCTGTTGGAGAAGAGTCAGAGTATCCTCCAACATGCGATGGTACTGAGGTGACATGGATGGAGGGGCAGTCTCGGAGGGGAGGGAGTAGCTCCTTCGGACTATCTGCAAAACCCACCTGTCCGATGTGATGGTGTGCCAGTGGGGAGGGATGGTGAATCCTGTCACCCACTGGTGTTTAGTGGCCCTGAAAGGTCGGACTAGGAGGGCTTGGAGGCTGCTGCAGAGGGGGCTGTGGTGGACTAGCCCGCCCGCTGGCCCCCAGAACCACGGCGGTGGGTCCCACGTCCCCGGCTGCACTGGAGCTGAACAGCTTGCGCTGGCTTGTGGCCCTGGAGGGAACGTGGTGGGGCACCCCTTCCGTAGCCACGAAAGGGAGATTGCGCCTGGTGGAGAGGCCCAAGGACCTGGCCGTAGCTCGAGTCTTTAAAGCACTCTAGCGCGTTGTCTGCCTTGTCGCCGAAAATGCGACGCCCATCAAAGGGCATGTCCAGAAGAGTAGAATGGACATCCCCCGAAAAACCAGTCGACCTCAACCAGGCGTAGCGTTGAAGGGCTACAGACTTGGAAATCGTCCTGCCTAGTGTGTCGGCGGTATCCAGGCCACATTGAATGTTAAACTTCGCTGCGTCTCTCCCCTCGGCGACTGCAAGGGAGAGCATGGCCCGGGCCTCCTCCGAGCACTGTGGTAGCACCTGTGCTACCGTATTCCTCACAGAGTGGGTGTAACGGCCCAACAGACATGCAGTGTTATAAGACTGCAGTCTCAAGCTGGAGGAAGAAAATATTTTCATCCCAAGGTGGTCCAGCTGTTTGGATTTCCTATCGGGTGGTGCGTTAGGGAATGCGCCTTTGGACGTGGAGGCTTGGATCACCAAGCTCTCAGGGGTGGGGTGTTGGGAGAGGAAAGTGGGGTCGTCCGAGGCCGAGCGGTGGCGTTGGGCAATCATCATGTCCACACGAGCCCATGTGTTGGGCCAGGACCAGGTGCCCAAAAGGATGTCCGTGAGGGCTTCATTAAACGGCAGCAGGGGCTCCGAAGAGCTCGCTGCCAGTTGAAGCACCTCTGTCAGGAAGTTATTCCTGACAGCCACCGTAGGTAGCTCGAGGTGGAGAGCCTCGGCCGTCCTACGCAACACCACTGCGTATGACGATCACTCCTCCGTAGCCACGGTAAGAGGAGACAAAATGTCACGGTCTGGGGGAGGTATCCAGAACACTGGCTTCCCCCAGTTTCTCTCGCCAGTCCGGTTCATAACCTAGCTGGTCGGTTAGAGGGTCCCCAGACCCCTCCCAGTCCTCCTCACCCTCCAATGGCTGCCAATCTGGTCTCAAAGAGCCAGAGCAGAACAGGGGCACAAAAGTACCCGTCGGCGTCAGATCCGGCATTGGTCGACACCGGTCCAGCTCCGTTTCTACCTCGAGGTGGAGGCCGGGGTCGACGTCGGTTTGGGACACAGCTGACGCCAGTTGCGGACGTGGTGCCGGTGGAGTCGGCGCCGGTGGAGGTGTTATGCGGTCGACCGGCGCCGATCTGAATCCAGGCCTGGATCCAAGGGGACCCTGCGGTGCCAAGGCCAGAGCCCCCGCTGTCAAAGGCCCAGGGACCCCAGTCGAGTCCGCGCGGCCCGAAGGCGCACCAACTGAGTTGGGCTGCCCAAAGATGGCATGCATCGCTTCGTAGAAAGCTCGAAGCTAGGCAGGGGTCGCTCTGAGTCCCGGGAAGGGAGGGAAGTTAGGAGCCGACCCAATGGGCTACGCATGCGAAAATGTGGGAGGGGCACCACCCGCATCCCTCGTCGCGTTGGCCGACGGATGGGGAGAAGTCGAACAGCGACAGTGCTTCTTCTACTTCTTCTTGTGCTTCAACTTACCTGACCCAGAGTGAGAAGACGTAGAGGAAGAATGGTGGCGGCCCAGTGACCGGTCCCTCGATCTCCCACACGCCCGGGACCTCGAGGGGCGCGGAGACAACTGCCGGGCCTAGAGTAGTTTTCTACACTACTCCCGCAAAGACTTCAGGCCATGGTCTGGCAGTCGGAGCACGACTTGAGGTCGTGGTCGCGCTCCAGGCAGTAGAGGTACCTGCGGTACGGATCCTTCACAGACATCAGTCGGTTACAGGAACAGCAAGCCTTGAAGCGGGCATCCCTAGTGCACCAGGAGTCGAAGACTCAAAAAACAAAGTAGACAAAAGTTGAGAAAAAGTCAGTCTAAAAGTGACTGGAGGTACCGCTCTCTCTGGATCTGCGCTTGCTGGTGCAGGATAAAGGAATAACTGAAGTCAGTGTGCGAAGGCGGCGGCTAAGTAGCTACAGCAACGTCATCCCGGCGACCACGACAACTAACGCAGAGTCGACCAACACCACCTTCCTACGAGCAAGGGTACTGCTGATGAAAAAACTTTCCGGATCCAGTCTGACGCCTGGGGGTAATTCTAAGGTAAGGAAGCTATAACTAACTGTTTCTTTCAGTTAAGCGTTTGCGCAACACACTCACACAGCAGCGACACAGTAGGCACACCACAAAAGAAACTCCACACAAGGTTATATAAAGAAAATAGCCTTTGTATTATCATAAAAGCACATTAGGACATAAATCACATGTTTACACTGTGCCACCCGGCACTTATCA
The DNA here is from genome assembly GCF_964261635.1 of Lissotriton helveticus. Classification (NCBI taxonomy): domain Eukaryota; kingdom Metazoa; phylum Chordata; class Amphibia; order Caudata; family Salamandridae; genus Lissotriton; species Lissotriton helveticus. The sequence continues at coordinate 1,570,185,678 of NC_136059.1, forward strand.
TGACTTTACATGGATTACATAAATCATTAGGCCAATATGGCCACTGTCATAATCACCAGTTAGCACAGCCAGTAACTACAGGCAGGTTGTGCACATCAGGGTCTAAAACTCAAGCAGATTAGGGAATACTTTCTTGGCCACCAATTTGGGCCCAATGTGCTGCGCGCCTACTCTGGGGGATACAGCACTGCTAGGATGCTCCGTATTCCATGAAGCGGGTGCCTCTGTCAAGGACTTTCTCCCGTGACGCCAGCCAAGAAAAATGCCACCTTCTCCAACAGCAGGCACGAGTGCAGTGCGGCCTGAGCAGTCACACCGGTGGCGAGACCCCTCCTGGGTCTCGTGCAGCCACTCGACTTGCTCACTTGCAGAACCAGCAAAAACCTCCTGAGGTTGTCGTTGACGGTTTACACAGGAGCTGCGAGGATTCCTACCTCTCAGCGGCTCCCCTCTCTCGTCACATAGACCAGACCCGACTCGCCTGCGTGTACCTTTGCGGGTCTTGCACGGCCAGAAGCCTCCGCTGAGCTAGGACCTCCTGTCTGGACCTTCTTCCCTCTTCCCTGCGGCACCCAGGAAGCAACCAGTCACTACGCGGGACAAAGTCTCCGCCGGCTTTGCTGCCATTGGCCCCGCCCCTCAATGATGTCAGAGTTGGTGGGCAATGTAGAGGACTTCCCGCCCCGGGAATCCTCGTCCTTCTGGCACCATCGGGTAGCTTGGGCGACGCAGCAAAGCTCCAGCTGCACAGTCACCCAAAAGCTCTCTATCCCGGCTTTGAGGGCAAGGGGAGAGCCCACACAATCGGCATCTTAACACACTTTGGCCAGCAGCAGCACCAAGACCAAAAATACTCAGTCTGTCTCTCCCCTGACAACACCAAACAGGGAGTCACCACGGATTTCCCAAAGTGGAGCTCACCATCAATTTCACAGCGCTCACGACACGCTGCCAATGTAGACGACTCACTGGGTGCCGATCCCTGGGCTCCCCCAGCACTGCTTCCAATTTACCCAGGGCCAGTCACACAGTCCTGGTGTATCCCTGGGCCAGAGAACAGGGCACAGGCAGGCCAGCACACAGGGTCCCTTAGCAGAGGGGCAGTCCCTCCAGCTGCTCAGCAGGCAGCAGTCTAGACCCCAATGGTGGTTCCTCCTGGCCAACAGCAGTCAACGCTGTATCTTCTCTTCGGTTAGCTCCCAAACATGGGGTCACAGCCCCAGTACCTATAGGGCATATGTCTTTGTTCTCCCCTGGGACAGGTCTCTGAGCCAAGCCCAAACCACTTCTGGGGGGCACTTAATCTCCTTACAGTGCACAACACTCCCCATTGTAAGTGTAAGCCCTGGCCCCAGACACACCACAGGGGGCGGAGCCATCATTGTGGAAGGCAGGCACAGCCCTAGTCAGGTGCAGGTGCTACTCCTCCCACTGCTCCAAATGCAGACCAGGCCTATTCAGCCTAGCACCGACTCATCCAGACCCTCTTGAGCCACTGCACCTCCCCAGCCCCTATCACTCCAAGTCCATACAGTCAATACACAACAGACAGGCACATAGCACACAGAAATGCCTACTTCTAAAAGAGGCATTTCTACAATAGTGATAATAAATCCGCGAACACCAATACCCAGCATTTATCACCACTATTCCAAACATACCAAACTTGACCACGCTACTCCTCTCATGTCAGGAATGACCACTGAAGCACATATCAGGGAATCCCCAATGCAGCCTCACAGCAGTGAGAAACCAAATAGGCAGTTTGTCACTACCAGGACATGCCACACAGTTAAGGCACATGTCCTACCTTTTACCTACACTGCACCCTGCCCATGGGTTAGCTAGGGCCTACCTTAGGGGTGACTGATATTTAGTGAAAGGGGAGTCACAGACGTAGCAACCACTTTATGTGCCACATCACAGCGGCAGTAAACTGCGCATGCAGGGCCTGCAGTGGCAGAGGCATGAGGCAGTTTGAAAGGCTATTTTGGAGGGGTGGCGCAAGCAGCGCTGCAAGCCCACCAATAGCGTTTAATTTACTGGCCCTGGGTACATGAGAATCCACTGTACAAGGGACTGACCGGTAAATTAAATATGCCAAAAAGGTGTAGACCAATCTTACCAGGTTTACCATAGAGAGCACGTACACTTTAGCACTGAGGGACAGTGATAAAGTGCTCAGAGTCCTAAAACCACCAACAAACAACAGGTCAGAATAAATACAGGAGGAAGGCAAAATGTTCTGGGATGACCCTGTAAAAAGGGCCAATTCCAACACTACATATGTTTCTATCATCATGCATGGGCGCAATATATAGGTTACTTACAGATAATATGGAAGTAAGCTTGAGTGAAAAGGGGGTGGCGGTAATGGTTGCTGAGATCTGTATCGGTTACGACCTGTTAGTCGTCGCGGCATAAATGGGGGATATGGCTGTAAAGAGTAAAAAAATAAGTTACTTTAATTTTTCTCTCCCAAGGTTCGTCGTCATATACATCGTCATATACATAGAACTACCCCAACAAAAAAACCCTGTCAATAACTTGGGATTTTTCACAGGCAGCTTCCATGTTAAACCTCTCCCCGATAACCGGGTTTGCTCAAATTATACTTGTCCCTGGAGTTGACAGCAAACAGAGACAAATACTTTTCACGGGACACTTGATTAACAATTACTCCTAGGTGCAAGTGTGCATCTAACAATGCAGTCAGCGAAGCACTAGAAATCTGTCTCTGTTGAAGATGTGTTATCTCCCAATCATTGCTGTCTAAGCAAGAAGAAAATAAGTTACTTACCTGTACACTTTGGTTTGCCAGTGTTGGTATCTTTCATAGATTTACATGTTTGAATCATTCCCAAACGAAGTGGGAGTCCCACAGTACATTAAAAGCAGTAAGCAATAACCTTAACATTGAAGTTAATGAGAAAAAACCTGCACTTTAACATCTCGTCCTAGTCATTAGGAATGGTTCAAATTCCAGCCAATCATGTGACAGCACCCTCTAGAACCCTCACCAGAGAGGCTCCAGGCTCTCAGATGTTTTAGCACAAGTGAGTTTCAAGTGTATATAGATAACCAGGGGAGCCTCTGTGCTGAGGAGGGTGGGTCGCATGTGAAACTATGAGCGATACCAACACTGGAGAACCACAGTTTACAGGTAACTTATTTTCTTCTCCAGAATTGGGGTATCTTTCATAGATTCACATGCTTGAATCCGAATAGATAGTAGTAGTATCTTTCATAGAGTCACATGCTTGAATCCAAATAGATAGCAGTAGTATTATAGGTATGTATGCTGATATAATGCATGCAGTAAAAAACATACATAATCCTGAACATAGTAAAACGCATCAAATACATACACACACACACACACACACACACACACACATATATATATATATAAATATCTCGAAAGACATTCGCCTGCAAATATGTATTTAAATTTACAAGAGTACATAACAATGTATCCACGAGAAAACAAACTTCATTCAGTTTTCAATCAAATAAGAGGAATAGTCAAAACATATAAGAAGATGGGAAGGAGAGAGGCTCTTCTTATTGAAAATGATTACCGAGAATCACTTGTCCCACAGCTGTGTCAGCATTGCTTGTGGCTTCCAAACAGTAATGCCTTGTAAATGTGTGCCTGCTGGGCCAGGTTGCTGCTCTGCAAATCTGCTGAATAGGCACACCGGCAAAGAGAGCTATCGAAGAGGAAAGAGCTCCCATAGAGTGAGCTTTCACTGTTGAAGATAGTGGTTTGTCTGCTTGTTGAAGGCTTAACTGTACAGCTGCTGAAATCCAATGTGCTATAGTCTGTTTAGTAACAGGATATCCCTTCCTGATGTTCCAATATGCCACAAACAGCTGGTCAGTTTTGCTGATTTTATACATCTCTTGAGATCCAAGGAGTGTAAAGATCTTTCTGCTGGTGTTGGCGGATTTGGGAAAAACGTATTTTATATGACTACTTCATTTAAATGAAAATCGGAAGGGACCTTAGAGATGAAGGTAGGACTGGTACAAAGTATAACAGAGTCCCCTGTAAATTGAAGCAAAGGGTGGCGAATAGTGAAAGCTTGTATGTCGTTTACTCATCTAGCTGACGTAGGAGCCAGCAGAAGAGACGTTTTCCATGTGGTATATATGAGGCCCATGCTGAATAGGCCCAAATGGTCCTTTCATAAGTTGTGCCAGCACAATATTGAGATGCCAAGGCGGAGGTGGCCGCCTTATTAGTGGGAACATCCTAGAGAAGCCTTTTAGTAATTGTTTCATAATTCTTGATGACTGAAGTGACTGTGACCAATTATGTCGCAGGAATCTGGATATTGTGGCAAGGAAAACCTTAATGGACGAATGAGAGACCGGACTTAGCCAGCTGTAGGAAACAAGGTAGTAACTGTTCTGAAGGAGACTGGCTAGGATGTACGCCGGAGCTTGCACACCAATGGCAGAATCTTTTCCATTTAAGCTTGTAAGTTTTAATAGTGGACTGAGCTCTAGCATTCGCAAGCACCTCCTGACAGTCGCCAGGGATCGCTAGATCGGCGAACTCATAGTGTTCAGTACAAAGCCGACAATTGAAGAGATGTTTGGTCTGGATGATAGACCTGCCCGTGATTTGTCGTGAACAGGTTCGGTATCGGACGTAACAGAATTAGTTTGCTCTCCGAGAGAAGGAGAAGCTTTGTGAACCAGCACTGACGAGGTCACCGGGGTGCTATGAATAGTATTCGGCAAAGTTCCTTCCTCATCTTCAGGAGCACCCTTGGAATTAAAGGAATCTGAGGAAAAGCGTAAGTATAGATCTTTTAATCAAAAACGCATTCCCGCACGATCCCTGTTGGGGTGACCACCTGGCGAAGAATCGGCATTTGTGGTTCTGACTGGTCGCAAATAGGTCTAAATTCGGTGGCTACAATGCGCTGCAGAATGGCCACCTTCTGAAGGGGCTCTGCAGGCCAGGCTTAATTATACTCTGCAATCAAGGTTCAGGCACCAAATCTGCAAATGAAAGACAGGCTGTTGTGAGGGAAGACTGTCCATGCTGTGTGTGCGAGGTCTTGTCAGCGCAGCAGCAGGGGAAAAAGTCGTACCGGCCTGAGAAAGCCACGACCTTGCTAACGAATGAAAATGGCCGCTACGCGCTCGGAGGCCTCGAAGAGGCATTGACACCAGTGTGGGCTCCTTGGAATACCGTACTGCCTGCCCTCGATCATTGGAACATTTGAGGTGACGGGTGATACTTGGAGGACGAGCTGTGTGTTCCGAGAAGCGCTGGCTCGACTGCTACTGGTGGAGACCCTGCCTGGAGACGATTGTGCACGAGCCTGCAATCCTCGAGGTGGCTGCCGAAAGCTGTCCATGTCTGTCTTCTGCAGATAGCTCCCACCCGGGTCCCCGAGCACCTTGTGAGAAGAGTGCTGCCGGATGAGAAATCGGGAGAGGAGAGGTGCTGCGAGAGAAGGCTGGGGTCTGCATCGGGGCGGGACTGGACGGAGCTGTGCAGCGAAGGCCTCGTTTGGTGCTCTGCGCCTACTAGGATCGGGCTGGGCGTGTTGGCCCTGTTCACTGCCCGCTCCGTGCTGGACCCTGTGCATGCTCCCATAAAGGGGTGATCCTGCTGGGGCTGCTGTGCAGAATCTGGGTGAGCCTAAGTGGGCCTTCGCTGCCGTGTTGGCTCCTCCTGTGTCTCATTGCAGCGTGTAGGGCCCGGCTGTGCCGAGGCCCATTGGCTCTCCCCTTGCTGCTCGGTGGCGGTTGCAGATACCCTCCATCCTAATATCGTAACACACCTGCCACCGGTTCCCCCCTTCCACTCTGAGACTTGCACTACTCTCCTGAACACCTGGGAAGTGTTGCAGTGCTGCAGCACCCCATACATCCTGCATATTATGTACAAATGGGCCACAGCATAATCCACGTTCCTTGAGACTAGACCCGAACCGTTTGTGATGCCCTGGCAGGATTTGAGGGTCCAGCTAGATCGGCCTGTGCTCTGCTGCCCTGGGTGGATTGGACCTTGAGCAGCTTTTGCCGACCCATCTACCCCTCCTTGACTGGATTGTAGTGCGACACCTCAAGAAGTGCTGAAGCCTACTAGGCCTTTGTGAGGCGGCCGGAACAGTGACCCAGAGTCTGCCCTACTGTCTTGAGAGCCTTGCCTCCTGTTTCACTCTCGCATACTGCGGTGAGCCTCTCGCCCTGGGCCGCGAGGTGCATCACTGCTCCACTTACCACAGCCTGGATGCTGGAGGCACCTGGCCGTGACAGCACACACGCAGCTGACTACTGCAGACCATACTTGCTCTGAAGCCTTGACAGGTTCTGTGGGCCTAGCTGGATTGTCTCATATTTACGCAGTGCGACCTGACATCAAGGCTAAGACGGACCCTAAGCGGCCAAAGATTCCCTCTGCAAGCAAACTTCAATCACGTACAACAGAGGCTAGCATTGACCCAGACTGTCACGAACCGCGCTTGCATCGCGCCGGTTACCACGCTAGCTGCGTGAGACTCAGCAGGGAAACATGGGAAGGACTACAATTCCCATGTTTCTCGGTATTCAAGCGTAGCGGTGATGACGCATACGGAAACACAAAAGACGGCAATCCAGCCGCCTACGCTGCCGAAAATTCTGGTGTAACTCGCAGGACGCGGTTACGAAGTTTCCTGGAGTCAGACCTCCGGTATTTTGCTCTACGCTTCCTAGAGGATTACCTTGCTGTGTCTACAAGCCAGGGACACTCACGGACCCTTATTCCTTCCGGACCCCTGGATTTTGAGGTATCGTAGAGGGGCGGCTTGATTCTCCTCTGTTGGCTGAGACGCTGCTTTTCTGCGTACTAGTGCACACCTAGAGGCGCTTGGGTTGTGCGACCTCTCTGTTGGCAGAGACCGGCTGGTCTCTTGCAGGGCGGTATATACACCCGCAATAGCTGCCCCCTCTAGTCTTCTACAGCTTCTTCAAGACTAGTTATTGTTTGTTTTCACGTATTCCTAAGAGACCATTAGGATTACGTTCTTGCTTAAAGGGGCTTTTGCTGGGGGACGAACATTTGTTTTTAAGAGTGTACAACACTAACTGAACATAAGCATCCAGGTTTCATGGTTCTGTCAAAGAGAGTGTGACTTAACTATCTGAGATAGACAGCAACCGCCGTTGCCTGGAACAGACCGTCTTATCCATATCTATTATACTTTTGAGTACAGAGAAATGAAGAGACCCGAAATTCATCAGACATTGCTCTCTCTTCTCCTTCGTTCTGCTCAGCATTCTATTTTCTTTACAAGGTATGAGCCTAGCCCAGTCATGCTCAGGGTGGGAATAGTCAGAACAGGAGCGCGCAGGTTATAATCTTTGTTGTCTGCTTTTGTCGCCCTTGCAGGTCTCCATCCCCCGCAGTCCCTTCCCTTCTTTTTTCCCCCGCTCAATCGCGCTCAAAAGTCTGTGCTTATTGCAAACCGGACTTGGGTCGATTCAGAGGTGGGCCCCCATATAGCATCACACAACCTTGAGGAACCGGATTCGGACGGCCTTGACACAGACAATGCTCAAGGTTCCAAAGAAATGGTGTAACAACCTGAGGAAGACATGCAATCCATCCTGCTGGATGTACGCTCCAGCCTTAAAAAACAATGGACAACAAAATAGATGTACTCACCTCAAGTCTGGACACTTAAAAAACGGGTGGACGCCCATGAAACTCATCTGGACGATCTGGAAAACAGACTGTCTGATACTCAAGACTCTCAGGCGGAATCTAGAGCACAAATACTCAACATGGAAAAAGTTCTTGGTGTGATCAAGCCTAAGAATGAGGACTTGGAGGCACGCTCAATACAAAAAAACCTACAAACTCTAGGCCTTCGGAGTCCACTGCGATCCCGAAAATGGAACCTTTCATAGAAAACCTGCTGCGGGAACTGTTTGGATCAGTTGAAGATCACGCAAGATGGTCAATCTCACTTTTTCACGGACGCTAATTCAGCTTTGAAATACACTAAGCATATATGCCTGCGGAAATCGCCTCCTTGAGCTTCGCAACATTCTATCCCAGAACAGAAACTCAGTGACAATGACTGATAGATGACAACTCCTCTGCTTTCCGTCACACTCCAGCCTAGCGCAACGCTGGCATGATTATGCCGTTGGTTTTCCTCAACATTGAGATTAAGGCTACGCTCAAGTACACTACTGCATTGCTCCTGCTGCCGGTCACTGCGACATGGACTGCACAGATGGCAGCTCCTCTGAATTCTGTAGCGAACCAGACTTGCACGATACTAGATTGATGGTATTGATATGCTTATTTAACAGCTGTGCTAATGGTTAGGCTCATCATAATACTGTGTTATACCTGATACCAGTGAGTGCGATAAGCATTACTGAGTGCACGATTACACTGATCCTTAGCCTCATATTAGGCGGATTCCATCTCTAATGCTAAGGCCTGGCCACCCGGCCCCATGGCAGGTTAGAAGCTGTCGTCCCAGGCCCCCACAGGGAGATCTCCCATATGCTCATGTTCCTATTTTGCTGTTTGGTACGTTCGAGGGGTGGTACTTCAAGGGGGCTGGGGGTTTTTCAGTCACGACCTAATTGGGAGGTTGATGTGGACGGGGTGGGAATGGGAGTTTAAAGCATTCACAGACACAAGATCGTTGATCGCACAGCACTTGAGTGGATTGCATAACACTTTTAGTTCGGACGACGCAGGGACACCTTCACTTTTATGTAAAGCACAGACGGCAACAGGAATACCGCCTCACTCCACCATTGACGCATCACATACACTCTCGCCAAGACTAAATCACATCACTCCATTTTTGCGACTTAACCATGACAGATACTAGATTCCTTACATGGAATGTGAGACGGCTCAATGATTTTCACAAGGCAAGGATGATACATACATATTTATGCAGGCACCAAATCGACATACACTTCCTTCAGGAGACCCATTTGAAGCATGCCACTGTTCCCAAACTGAAACATGGATATTGGGGTGGGGTGGGCGGGGGGGATACATTTGGCTTAATACTCTAATTATGCAAGAGGGGTCTCGATATTGATTAGAAGAGGACTCGGCTGGTCTACAACGCACACACAAATAGACCCCGAAGGGCGCTATGTCATCCTAGTGGGCACCCTCATGACGACACAGGTCACCTGGGTGGCCATCTAAGGTCCAAATGTAGATGAGCCACAATTCTTCCTCAATGTATGGGAGAAGATCTTGGCTACGGGTGGTGATACAGTAATTTGGGGTGGGGACTTCAGTGCCATTCTGAATAACGACTGGGACAGGGTGGGCACTCCTCGCAATCTACACCTGAAGTCAACACTACCGTTAAATGACATCTTACTTGAACACGGGTTTACTGACATCTGGCGCAGTAGGCATCCGATCGCTAGGGAGGGCACCTGCATCAATTCCTATCACACTGCCTGGTCCAGATTGGACTACTGGCTTGTAACGACGGATGTCGCGGCTTGGACCGTTGGCGTGCTACAGCTATCGCGCACACTCTCTGACCATGCCCCAGTTGTGCTCCAGTGGAGGGTTCCACACACCTTCCCCACTCGTTCTCTTAGATGCAGCATTTAAAAAGAGTAAATCAGAATGGATATCACCCAAACTTTTTCTATTAATGTGGGATCGGTAGTCTCTCCTTCTATGCTAAGGGAGGCCTTCAAGACTTTAATAAGAGGGGCTTGTATCTCTATGCAATCCGGGGTACTTCGATCTATTCGCTGTACTCTCACTAAGCAGGAGCAGGATATTAAATCTCTTGAGCTGATGTATTTTAACTCCAGAGACCCCAAACACTTAGCTTCTATACGGAGCAAAATTTCAGAGTTTGAAACTGAGGCGGATAGAGAGACCAGGTTCCTCGGGAAAAATGCTTGGGCTCAGTGTTATGGAGAGGTGACAGGCCAGGCAAGACCCTGGCAAATGCGCTTAAACAACACACATGCCCTAACTTTATAGCCAAGCTATAGAGGGCCAGTGGCCACTCATATATACCTAACTAAAGTCTATTCTTCCCTATACACTGCCACGCAATGGGCGCCCAACCCCGACTTAGGCGAATACTTAAGACTTCCTTGAGCTGCTGTGGCTCAGCGCGAACCATAGAGAATATTTAGATGAACCTTTTACAGAGGAAGTCATAACACAGGTGATTAGAGGCCTACCAAGTGGAAAGGCCCCGGGACTAGATGGACTGCCTACACTATTTTACAAGACATATGTGGAGGAACTTGCACCCCGCCTTCTTGATGTCTATCAAGAATCGTTAGAAATTGGAGAGCTTCCGCCGACAATGCAAGAGGCAGTAATTATTTCTCTACTGAAACCAGATAAGGCGATGACTCTCAGACTCCTACAGGACCCTCTCGCTAATTAATATCGATGCCAAAATTCTGGCTAAACTAATCGCCAACAGACTACAGCCACTCTTGCCACTCATCCCAAGGTCGGATCAATTTGGCTTTATTACGGGCAGGTCGACTGCCCATAACATGCGCATATTCTTTTCCGTAATTCACCAAATTGACCTCAAAACTTCGGTTTGCCCCAAGATAGAAAGGTGATCCAGCTGTGGTTGGTGCAGTTCCCACTGGTGGTTGACCAAGACTGACCTGCTTGGGGAATCTGCCAGGATATTGGCCACTCCTAGAACATGTTACACTGTTAATATTATCTGGTGTTAAATTGCCCAATCCCAAATTTTCTGGGCATGTAGAGATAGCGTAGTCCATCTTGTCCCTCCTTTTTGTTTAGTTAGTGCATACTTGTAGTACTGTCTGTCCGGAATAAAACTAATGCTTCTGAGATTTTTGAAAGAAAAGTGTGACTGTTGTAAAGTATATCTTAGACCCATCTGTAGGTTGTTATCGTAGACCATTTAGGGAGAAAACAGGAAATCTTTCCACCAATTACACTAAAACTGGTGGGGATTGGGGCTGGCACTGGGCGGTCGTCAATGTTTCTTAGTAGCCTCTCTGCCTCTGAAAGCGGTCTTTCCTCTGTAGTGCTTGTAGGAAGCGGCAGGAGGTTGGTTGTACGACTGATGATGCTGTTGTGTTGATGAATATCGGGATTGTCCCGGATACGGTTGGAACATCCCAGAAAGGAAGACGAGCCGCGTCCTCTCGCTCCACGAAAAAGCTGCCTCAAACTGCAGGGAGCCTGCAACCTTCTCAGTATCTGTATCCTTCTTAATAGATTGTAGCGCTTCATCAATGTGCTGGACAAATAAGGATTTGCCATCATAAGGCATATCGATAATATTAGTCTGTACTTCTTGACAGAAAAAGGTAGCTCTTAACCATCTCGGTCATCTTAGGACCGCTGCCCCAGCCAACTGTCGGAAACTTGTTGACGAAACGTCTACAGCACCGTCAATAATCTCCGCCGAGATCCTCTCTCCCTCCTGAAGAATTCTCCTTGCTTCTGCCTTCGAGTTCTCAGGCAACATATCAATGAACGGCGAAATGTCTGACCACATTTGGCGGTCGTATCTACCCAGAATGACAAGAGAGTTCACCGCTCTAACCGTGGTTGCTGCTATAGTAGAGAATTTCTTGCCAATGGAGTCAAAACGTCTTCCGTCTTTATCAGGAGGGAGCGGACATGGGTAAAGCAGGATTCCTGGCACAATGATGAGCAGCCTTAGAAATCACTGAATCTGGCTTTGGTTGCCCTATAAGGCAGGCGGGCGACTTGGCAGCACGCAGCAACCCCAGAAGATAAAAAGATGGCCTAATCCCTGCTGATGAGGGGTAAATACCCCGAAACACGTGTACAGGGATGGCGAAGATTGGAAGATACTCGAGAATTCGAAAGAAGATGCATCGCAGAGAACAGTACTACAGTTACCATGGTCCTTGGGGGCGATCCCGCTGGTGTGTTAGCAGTGTGCAACCCCATTTTGGTGAATGTTTATGCTCCTTGGAGCTTTGAGCTGACGAGCTCGGGACCCCGCACCTGCGCGCCTTTGTGTGGTACTGTACCTGGTCATATTTGGCAGCACGCAGCAACCCCAGAAGATAAGAAGATGGCCTAATCCCTGCTGATGAGGGGTAAATACCCCGAAACACGTGTACAGGGATGGCGAAGATTGGAAGATACTCGAGAATTCGAAAGAAGATGCATCGCAGAGAATAGTACTACAGTTACCATGGTCCTTGGGGGCGATCCCGCTGGTGTGTTAGCAGTGTGCGACCCCATTTGGGCGACTTGTCAGATGCCTTATAATTCTTTTCCAATTTAGGTAAGACTGCTGAAATTGAGGCTGGTGTTCTTATACCCTTTAGGTTTTCCACTCATATAAAAAACACTATGGGGATTGAACAAATCTGTCTTTTAGTCTGCTCTGTAAAATCGTAAAGGAAACAATCAGCTTGTTTGGTGACCATGGGAAGCTGAAATCTTTTTGTCGCTCTTTCCATGAGTGTATGAAAACCCTCTATGTCTTCAGGTGGTGAATCCACCAGAGGTGGGGTTGAAGGGGATGGTGTCTGTATCTGATAACCGTCCCACTAGTTAGGTAGTGATACCTCATACAGTTCTTCCTCCTTTTCATCATTAGTTTTTAAATTTTTTATTTTATTTAATGCGATTTTCTATAGTGCGAACATTACCCGAAGGTGTCAGAGCGCTTTACAAAAGAACCAGTTGCGATACATAAGGACTTAAGATGACATGAGTTACATAAAAGATACAAACAGGAAAAAAATTGCAAATGTACAAGTTGTAAAATCACACAGGGAAGAGATACAAATAGAACAAGCATTTGCAATGCAATAGGTCTCGCAGTTGTTAGAGTTTGAGCCATTGGCATTGTAAATGGCAATGTCTTTTATTTATGTGTTGGTTTTTAAAACATTAAATAAAAGGCATTGCCATTTACAATGCCAATAGGTTCAACTCTCGCAATTGCGAGACCTATTGCATTGAAAATGCATGTTGCTTTATTGTCTGCAGGGGAGGAACTGGAAGAGGCATGGGCCTTGCAACTCTAGGGCACTGCTTTACACCACCAGTTGGAGCTGATAGGAGCGATTCCATGTTAGTTTCTTTTTGTAATATTTTTTTTTCCCGTTTACGATATCGAAAACACGGCACTATCAGTGAAAATTTTATGAAAACATATTTTTTGAATTTGCACAGTGTTCCTTTGCACTGTTAGGGACCTGGCTAAATATGGCAAACGAGCTGAAATTGTATAATAAATTAAAATCCGTTTCAATCAGGGGCCCCCGAAATACTTCTGGCCCAGGGCACGCAAAATCTTTAAAAGGCCCCTACGTGAGAGTGCATGCAGTGTGTATGTTGAGAGCGGCAAAAGCACTTTAATATCCTTGTGTAATATGGTGCTTCTCCCACTTTTGCCCCAAACGCGCCCAGGGCCGTGGTCTGGGTGTGCACGTGTGTGTCATGGGTGTAAATTAGATATCTCTGTCATGGCCTTGCTACCCAAGCTCTCGGGGGGTCATGGGGGCAAAGAACAGAAGAACAAGCAGCTACCTCGGCGCACAATTCTCAAATGTACAGAAGAACAACTACGGCCTAACAGCCAGGCTACGGGCGGTGTGAGATGGGGTGAACCACGGGACGTCATTGGGTACAGTGGCAGGTTCCATCCATACCCCTCCCACCTGCCTTTGATCTCACCGAGGCTGTGATAAATTTCAAAGGCTGCCATAAACTGTCTGCTGGGGCCTTCACAATCCTCACCAACTGCCCTGTTCTGGACACTCTCCTGCGCACCGATGCAGAGCAGACCCGGGGGTCGTGGCCTTTGCGCATAAACCGTCTGAGGGAACTGCGCCCTCATGCGTGTCTCCTCCTTTCAGAAGTGCACCACATTGCGGCTCGTGAGTGTGTCCGTGCCCGCGTGCCGGAGGGTGTCTGTTGAAACGTGCAAAGTTGTAATGGGGATACACAAGGCCTGCGCACACCTCCTCCGCCCAGGGCCCAGCGGCGGTAGATTTAAAATAAAGTATTTCACTGCAAACTCGGTCCTGTACACCGTTCTCGGTTCTCCTAGGACCATGAAACACCAGTGCTGACATTACAGTGGTAAATGCACTTATTAGTACTCTTGCCAGTCGTACTATGGGCCGCTGCGTAAACGGTGCCCTATTTAATAGACTACCGGCTACGGCAGAGCTTATGCACTTATGAGGGAGATGTCTTGTTATTAAAGCCTGCAGACAACCTGCTTATCAGCGCCGCGCGCCTCGTGAACAGCGCCGCGCGCCCCTCTGCAGACTCCCCCTGCATTCCAACTGTTCACGAGGCGCGCGTCGCGATCCGATTCTTTCGCCCATGCATTCTAATGCAAAAGCTCACGCGCGCGACCTAATCCTATGGAAACCTATTGAAAAATGCTGCGCGTGGCCAGCTCCTGTCGCCTCTCGTTTTTCCGCTGAGCCGACAGCTATAGTGCTCTCTGCGAGAGCGCGCTTTTCGCAGCGAGCCCTAAAAAACTTGCAAATGTACAAGTTGTATAGTCACTCAAGGAAGAGATACAAATGGATAAACTCTAAGAATCACATAGGAATGGTAGTGAGTACAAAGGTCTACTACATATACTAGTGGTTAGAGTTTTATTTTTTATTTATTTTGAAAGTTTTATAGAGCGCGAACAAGATCCTTACGGATATCAGAGCGCTTTACACACAGAATGGGATAAAAAGGCAAAGGAGTAATAATTAAACAAAACATTTTGTGCAAAGATGAGCAAATGGTTACAAAAAAAACAAGGTACGGTAGCAACGGTGCATAGGTGGTCAATATACATAGTCATAGGAGGAAGAGTACTGAGTTACGAGATTACACTAGTCAAAGTTCAGGTAAATTTAGCTAAGAGGAGAGATTTTACTTCTTTTTTGAAGGATGCCGTGGATGAGATAAGTCTGATTTCTGGAGGGAGGGCATTCCAGATCCTGGGCGCCATCCCTGAGAAGGAGCGTTTACATGTATTTTTCTTGTGAAATCTCCTAGGTTTCAAAAGAAGATTGTCTGCGCTTCTTGTGGCTCTTGAGCCACCCGAGATTGTCAGTTTCTGAGCGCGGTAGCTGGGGGAGTTGTGGTGTATAGCCTTGTGGGTCAGGCGGGCGATTTTCAGGTGTATTCTAGCTTCGTAAGGCAGCCAGTTCAAAGCTTTTAGATCAGGAGAAATGTGTGAACGTTTTTTTGAGTCCGTGATTAGTCTGGCTGCAGCATTAATAGAGGCTTTTAATGGTGCTGTGTCGATATGGGGAGACCACAGAGGGCAACACTTCCATAATCCACTCGAGGGATGACTAGGGCTTGGACTGCAGTTCTGAAGTCATTGGGAGGAAGGAAAGGTTTCAACTTCCGCAATGTGTTGATTTGGAAATTAGCTCCCTTCGTTGCATTGCTGATGTGATGACGCATATTGAGATTGCAGTCGAGGGTTATGCCTAAAGATTTCGCTGAGTCCACAATAGTAGGTTGAACGTTGAGTGCAGTGAGATGATTAAGCCAGGCCTGAGTGATGGGGACTTTGGTGGGAGGGGTTTTTAGGAGAAATTCCGTTTTTAGAGCGTTAAGTTTGAGGTGATTCTCTGCCAGCCAAGTCTGTGTGTTCCTAAGCGTTGTGTTGAGTATTTTGATGTCATCAAGGGTGTGTATTTTAAGGTAGAGCTGGGTATCGTCTGCGACATGTGAAATTGAACATTAGATGCTTGAAGTAGTGCGGTAAGTGGTTCTATGACTAGATTGAACAGAGGTGGGGAGAGGAAGGATCCTTGAGGGACACCAAGGGGTCGATTCCGATCCGGGAAAAAGCGCTCCGAATCGTCGTACGGAGCATTTTTCCCCGTACGAATCGTACCTGTAAACGTCCCGTACGTATGACGAAGTACGATTCGTACCAGGAGCCGTACTCCGTACGAGTCGTACAAGACACCGTACGACTCTAATCTCCGTACGATTCTCCCTCGGAACCCGCTGTACACGACATCTGTACGGTTCGCGGCTGGTTTTTACAACCCAGCAAGTACGATACGTGTCGGGTATGCACCGTACGACCCTTTTACTACGGGAGCTGAAAACAGCCGTAAAAGCAGAGTTCGCGCCGAAACAGGTACGGAACGCCCCCCCCCCGGTACGGTGCATACCCCCCATGATCGCAGGGGTACGCACCGTACCCCTGCGATCATGGGGTGTACGAGCCGTACCCCCATTGTACGATCGGTGTACGAGCCGCACCCCCATTGTACGATCGGTGTACGAGCCGTACCCCCCATTGCACGATCGGTGTACGAGCCGTACCCCATTGTACTTTATCTCTATATACATATATATATACAAATAGTAGATTTTCTCAGGATTCCATTTTACCAGTGATTCGGCTTGGACAAGTATAGATCACATATTTACAGAGTGAAAAGAGAAATAAAAAAAAAAAATTACATTAAAATAAAAAGGGGTATAGAGCGGTATGTGGGGGAGAATAGTTGGAGGCTGAGATTGGTGAGAGGGGGACCTGAGGGGGAGAAAGAGATAAGGCAGTCCAGCGTAAGAGAAATGTCTGATGGTCAGCAGGATGGAATCCAAGGGACCAAAGGAAAGGACAAGTATCAAAAAATGGCAGACCCGGGTCGTGGGCATCGATGAAAACCATCTCAACATGGCAAGATGCACCTAGGGTGACAACAGGAGAGGGTCCCAAAATGACGGGGCGCACTAGAGTTCCAGTCCAAAAGTTACAAGGGCCAAGTCCAAAGAAAACCCAGGAGCCGACCCAACGGAGGAAGAACAAGAGGGGAAAAGGAGCCAGACAGTCAAAAGGAGGAGCATCTTCAGTGTTTGCACCTCCTTTCACCACTGCTGCACACATATGATCCCTGGTCTAAATGCTCCCACGCTCCTGTACTGGGCACCACAGTCCACCAGTGTCATTAGCTGGAGGGGTGTTAAAACACATCCCCAGGTCTTCACCCAGCTATCATGCTCTACAAAAAGCTGATGTCTATCTTGGTTCTCCCAGGGGGGGCGTTAGCTGCATCGTCATATGTACGTGGTGAGCGCTGTAATTAAAATCCTCTCCCGGTTGTGTAACCTGTCCCGCCCATCCTCTGTGGCCACGGGCCCCCATCCACACACTACGGTCGGGTCACACAGGCGGATGGAGGCTGCCGATCTGGCGATCACGGGCTGCCCCAGCTGCGGGCGCCCGCCGGGGAAGATGAAAGGGCAGCAGGGGGCCCGCTCCTGATGTCGCGGCACCCGCATTGTTACCTCATAACATAGGTCCGTTTCACCGCGGCCCCCCCACTTCTACCTCCGTTTCACCTCGGGCGCCATCTTGAGGTGTTATCGCCAGGGGTGGATATTGCCGATATCACGGCAGAGCAACCGCTGGAAGTATCGGCGGTTGTGGTGATACAGACTTTGGAGAAAAAGGAGGAGGAGATCTTACTATCAAAGATGGCAGAGCAGAAGGAGTTTGACGGACTGAAGTAGCCGGTTCTGAAGGAGAGAGTCTGCGGTAGTAATCTTCCATCATATGCTGCAGATTTGGTACTAGGGAAACAGGCATTTGAATGATTTGTTCCCTCCGTCTATCCTGGTTGGGGTCCTAAGGGTAGTAGACACACTCATCATCATCATCCTAGCATTTTATCCAAAGGTGTGAATGGCTGTGAGCCACACCAAACATGCCCTTCTCATTCGAATCAGCTTCCTCATCATCTCCATAATCAAATATTTCTTCTGGAGGACTGGGAGACACCTTTCTAGGAGAAGTGTGTATAGGTAAAATTACTTCTTATGAAGCTCTTCGTTTAGGCTGGGAAACTGTAGACGAAAAAACAGTGTCCTGGGCAGATTGCACCTTCATCGACCTAGAATCGGATCCATTTTCCTGAGTTGCGGATTAAATCGTCAACGGAGCAAACGACGACGGCGATGTCAAACAAAGCGTTGAAGAGGTTGTCGACGGCTGAGTTTTCGTCGATGGCTGTTCCGTCAACAGCCTTGACGTTAATGAGGTTAGTCGATGCAGGTTAAGGACATAGGCTTCGGGTCCGCCGACGAGGCTACCGTTGACGAGAGATTCTTGTTTTTACGAGCCGCGGACAACCGCAGAGGCGATGACCTATCCGTCAAGTAATCTTTTAACAATAGTCCTTTTTTCATTGTCTGTTTAATAGAGGATGTTGTTGTCGACATAGAAGGCCTCACCTTTACTGAAACTATGGTCGACGGAGAAGTGGAAAAAGACAGTATAAGTTAGTTTGAGGCGTAGAGAAGTTCGAAGTCATCGTCGTAGCTGTGGCGACGGAAGCTTTTGCTGACAAGGGCGTCGTCAACGGTTTTGTCGACAAAGTGTCTTCCTGAGGTGATGAAATCGTCTCCGATAGAGACCTGGAAGTTGACTTTACCATAGGTGAGGCTGTGAGAAGGAGTAGGGGCACAGAATGACTCTTGTGTGAGGCAGACTCCTTTTTAGATGAGGAGGGCTGATCATCAGATTTCACAGAATGGTGATGTTTCGTCAGCACCTTTACAGCCTTAGGAGACACTAACTCCACCTCACTTGCTCTCTTTTTAGAAGCAGTAGTTTTGAGGGAGCAATCACTATCGTCATCTGACAGAGGATGGTCTTTATCTTCAACTTCTGTAGCCACAGAAGATGACGTCCGTCTCTATGTCTCAAAGTTTTTTTAGAGAAAGTTCTGCAGATTTTACCGTCTCTCACCTGGTGATCAGGGTGAAGGCAGTAAATAAACTCCTTGTGGGGATCATACAAGTGTAGTCTGAGCTTCCCATAGGAGTCACAATACCTAAAAAGAGACCTTTTTGTAGAAGACATGCTGATCTGAAGAAGAAAATTGTTCAGTAGGCCAAAAGAGAAAGAACTGAGCAGAGTTTGGGGAGACTCCCTTCACACGACGTGCAATAGAAAATCTAAGTGCCTGGAGCTTCTGTGGTGAGGGTTCAAGGTGGAGCTTTGCATGATTGGCTGGAATTTGGACCATTAATAATGACTAGGACGAGATGTTGAAGTGAAGGTTTTCTTCTCATTAACTTCAATGTTATTGCTTACTGCTATTAATGTATCATGGTACTCTCACTTTGACGACGGGGAAGGATTCAAGAATGTGAATCTATGAAAGATACCCCAATACTGGAGAAGTTAGGGTTTTCAGATTAACTTATAGTACATTTTAAATGTAAGCACTGAAGCCCATGAAAGCTAAAAATACTCTCACCAGTAAAATGTTCCCAAAGTGGGCGATGAGCCCTCAAGCTTGTACTGTACATTGAAGAAGCACGCAGTAGACCCACAAAGCTGCAAAACAAAAGCTGCCATCCTCCAAAATCATCTCAGTCGAGTTGGAATTGGAGATGGAAATTCTGTGGAGTGAGTTCAGACCAAAAAGCTTTGCAGAACCGAGCAAGGGAAATGTCCTTTCCACAAGACCCTTCTATCAAGGCAACAGTGCTTAATGAATGTATGCACTGATGCTCATGCCGCAGCGTGGCAGATGTCAAGGACAGGGAGACCTCTTGCCAACGGATTTGTAGGGACCTTGAATCTCTTGCATTGGGCTCTCAGACTCTGTTTCTCAGCCAGGGCCCACTTCTGCACAGCTTTTTCTTTCTTCTATCCAGAGAATCTCACAAAATGTTGAACGTCCACACAATGATGCATGGGCCCAATCTAAGTTTAAAGCCCATCTAAGATCCAACCAATGAAGCCTCTCCTCTTTGAGGGGTAAGAGGGAGCAAAGAAATCTGACAGAGTGATGGCTTGCCCAATATCGAACAGTCATGATTTTTGGTAGAAAGGCTGCTGAGTTTTCAGAAGCAATTTGTCTGGAAATAAAATAAAACATGGCGTAGGGCAGTTTCATCCACAGCATCAAGCTGATATGATCGCAATGAGAAAAACAGGCTTCAAGATCAGGAGATGGAGCAAGTAGGTATACATTGGCTCAAAGGACAAATACGTGAGGAAAGCTAAGACCAAATTAAAGTTCCATTGTGGTATCAAAAACGGCTTTGGAGGAAACATGTATGCCAAACCCTTAATAAACCTCATCACAGCAGGTCATTTAAGTATGGACAGTTGGTCCGGAAAACGTAGACAAGCCGACAGTGCTGACAAACAACATTTTATAGAGTCCAATGCAAGGTTGGCGGTTCTGGACTAAATAAAAAAACAAACAAAGATGTCTGACAGCTTTGCCTCTGACCGGGCAACGGCCTATGACATCTGCCCACCTGCCTGTTCACACGAGGTCAAAAACATGGTTGCGATCAAGTAGCCTTTACAGTATCTGTGAGGGCATTAATAAACAGAAGAGCTCAGATGTTGCTGGACCAGGCTGTAGAATTTCTGTCGAAACATTTGATTGTCTCAATGGAGGGCAGCTACAATTTCAACACTTGTTCTGTCCTCGGAACCACCACTGCAAATGAGGCACTTTCTTCTGTTGGTGGCCCACATGCTAAGTCTAAAGCTCTGACTCAGGGGTCATATCAAGCCCACTGACATTCTGTAAAGCACCATCAGTGTAATGAAGTGGAAGCAAGCCTTCCTCCCCACCATCATCATCACTATCCTCGAGTGAAGCACTGCTCTGTCACAGATCAGAATCAGAGCCAAAATGATAAGGAATATGCTACTTACCAGTATGCATCTGTTCTTGGCATGTAGGGCTGCTGACATTCACATCTGTGCATAGATCGCCGCCTAGTGTTGGGTCCGGATGATTGCACATTGTTGTCCTGGAAGAGTCTTTGAAGTATCACGAGATAGGTGGCTCCTCCCCTGGACTACAGTGCGCATGGGCATCCTCTCCATCCTCAGATTGTTTTTTTCCGCCATTGGGTTCGGATGTACTTTCCTTTACTCGAAGTTCGGAATCTAAAATACACTTACTAAAGGCCAAAAGGCCTTCGGCCTCATCTCGAATCGGTGCCAAGAGCTTTATCTACAGTTTATTCAACTCGGGACGTCGAATCGGGCTGCGGGCCTTCTTGACGCCAAAGGGACCAGTCGTCGATGGAACGAAGTCCATTCAAAAGATGCCCTCTTTGTAATTCGAAATACCCACATATAGATAAACACCCTGTATGTAACAAGTGTTTATCTCCAGAACATAATGAATCCGACTGCCTAGCCTGTGCCCAATTCCGATCGAAAAAGACACTTTGGACTCGACGGGCCGCTAGACTAACCATGCAGAAACCAGCGCCAGGGCCGGAAAATATCTTCGGCGATGAAGACGATCTGTGCAACCAAAGACAATCGAGCCAAGGAAAATCGACCCGAAAAAGGCCATCGAACCGAGACAAAAAACCATCGGGCCGACACCACAGGTTACAAAGACGCAACAAGGTCAGAAAGGTACTATCGACTCGACACAAAACGTCGAAACGATAAAAACTTTGGCTCCAAAGAAACACGCACAACCAAAAAAGACTATTAGAACACCGAGGGATCTCGGACCGATCAAGTATGGCCTACCAACTTCCTCGAAAACAAAAGCGGTCGACCCAAAAAGCGCTATCGAACCGACACAAACTAAACCAAAGACATTGACAAAAACGCCCAGAACTGCTGAGCAGGAGATCTTATATCCAGACCCCTCATCAGAAGAACAGTCAAAACTTTACATTGACCCTGATTCTGGCAAAGTGACACTCTACAAAAGAAAAATCCAACCTGAAACTGATAGAGAGACTTATGTCATACCACTCAAAAAGAAAAGGACTGCTCTACTTCACCTATTCTATTTGAGCCCATTAGACCAACTAGGCCTGAGCCATACACATATACACCCACACACTCAGATGAAGAGGTGGATGATGTATATAATGAGGAATACAATTACCCAGTAGACACTGACCAAGACAATCAAGGTCAACCATGGGTTGATCCAGTACATCCTGGTGACTCTCAACCCATTCCAGATACACCTGCATACCCTGCTAGGCCTTCTCCTACAGAGGATGCAGCTGCTTTCAATGCACTAATAGAAAGGGCAGCCCTACATCACAATGTAGAAATGCATGCAGACCCCATTGAGGAAGATTTCTTCTTTGACACCTTTGCCACATCAGAAAGATCTGTCAAAACACTACCTATGTTAAAAGGGGTACTTAAACATGCAGGTGACATATTTAAGGAAACAACTAGGGCACGGGTCATTAACCCCAGAATAGAGAGAAAATACAGGCCAGCGCCAGTAGACCCTACATATATTAAGGGACAACTGCCTTTAGATTCTTTGGTGGTATCCGATGCACGAAAACGTGCAAACTCCCAAACAACTGGAGAGGCTCCACCTCCTACAAAGAATCAAAAATCTTTGAGGCATCAGGGAAGAGGGTAGCTGCTCAAGCTGCTAACACATGGCGAATATCTAATACGCAAGCCCTGTTAGCTAGGTACGACAGGGCACACTATGACACTTTAGAGACACTAATCCAGTATTTACCTCAACCTTACAAAGAACAGGCTGAAGACCTAGTACAGGAGGGAAAGTTAATAACTAACGCCTCCATTAAATGTGCCCTAGACGTGGCAGATACAGCGGCCAGATCTGTTAACACCAGTGTTATGCTCAGGAGACATGCGTGGTTTCGCATTTCAGGTTTCAAAAATGAAGTCCAGTGTACTTTATTAAACCAGCCAATAAATCCAGACTATTTATTTGGTCCAGCGGTAGATACAATCCTGGACAAAATGAAAAAAGACACTGAGACGGCTAAGTCTATGGGAGCCTTACAGTGCCAACAACATAGAGGCTCCTTTCGTCGCTCCAATTACAG
The DNA here is from genome assembly GCF_964261635.1 of Lissotriton helveticus. Lineage (NCBI taxonomy): Eukaryota > Metazoa > Chordata > Amphibia > Caudata > Salamandridae > Lissotriton > Lissotriton helveticus. The sequence continues at coordinate 1,570,208,521 of NC_136059.1, forward strand.
AGGTACTGCAAGGGGTAACTCATCACAGCAGACCACAAACTACAAAGGGAATACGCAAACCACCTACAATAAAAACAATAGAGGTGGATACCACGGCAATAACAACAAAGGCAGAGGACGAGGGAATAATACCACCAGATCCTCTACCAACACAAAACAATGACTTCTTAGCGCTACCCCCAGACCATACAACACCAGTCAGGGGACGATTACAGCAGTTCCTACCAGTCTGGCAAAACATCACTAGAGACAAGTGGGTAAGGCAAATTATCCAGGATGGCTATTGCCTAGAGCTAACCACCACACCACCCAACATACCACCAAGACACCGTCCTATGTCTGTAGAACACCTAAACTTATTGCAGCAAGAAGTCATCAGCATGCTGCAAAAAGGGGCCATAGAACTTGTACCAATGGAACATCAAGGTACAGGGGTATACTCACTATACTTCCTCATCCCCAAAAAGGACGGGTCTCTCAGACCAATTTTGGACCTCAGGCCCCTAAATCAATACATTTTATCAGAGCATTTTCATATGCTCACTCTACAAGTCTTACCACTGCTGCAACAAGGAGACTTCCTCGCAACTTTGGACCTCAAAGACGCATACTTCCATATACCGATACATCCTGCTCACAGGAAGTATCTCAGGTTCACAATATGTGGTAAAGGTACAGGATTAGAGTAAGCATGTCTGACAACAGCTTGCACCTTGGTAATCTGGGAGTGCAACATTGGTTGACAACAGGCTGACATCTGTTCAGGACCCTACAATGGTGTTGGCAATGGATCATCCACTAGAGGTGGTGCGGATGTCAAGGTGGCAGGAACTTTCGCGGAATTTGGTGCCACAGTATAAATTGGTCAGTACCGGAGTTGGAAAAAGGGTCCAGTAATGGGTCCCAAGAGGACAGATGGCACAGGAGAGGAACCAACAGGCAGCAACTTTACTAGAGGCCCTTCTAGTCCTATCCACACCAAAAACAAGCCAGAGGGAGGTGAAAGCACACTGAAGATTTACAGCATGATCTCCTACAGGATGTCTGATGACCCAGGACAGTCGGGTCATATCAGAATAAAGTGCACAGTCGGCTACAAAGCTGGTGACCTTGATTGACTGACTGACTGACATTGACACCCTCGCACATCTCTCTGGAGTCAGTTTAGTGTGGTGGGACAGAGTTCTGCTTTACTTTATGCTTGCATTTGGACTTAGACTTACCGGAGGGCACAGAGTGCGAAGTGGATCAGTCGTTTGCCCTATGATCGGGTTGCGACTCGAACCAACATCAGGATCTGCAGGAGGACTGCAAAAAATGTTTGTGTTCTGTGACACGACTACACCTCCTGGTCTCAAATCACCTTCAGGTGCATTAGGGTGCACTTGCCACATGACTAAGTCGTGTCCTGAGCCCAGGAACCAAAGGGACACCTCAAAAGAATCCATGACAGACATCTGCTTCCTGCAGCAGCTGCACTGCTTGAATCATGTTTTGTGTTGGGACATGTTCCCTTCTACATTGTGGAAAAGTTTGGAATAGTCCGGAAACCGATCAAGTTATAGCAGAACTCTGGATCCACATAAGAAGGTAGGAAAAAAACAATAGCCCACAGGCACAAGGCTATGAAAAATGCCTGGATCCCGCCTACGGCATATTCTAATGTGAGGAATCTGTAGTTAGAAGTATCCGCAGAATATTGTCTATACTCACTGACGATGTATTGTTATTTGTTGATAGAAGCAGCCTCCATATTTCACTAGTTACTAGGCCAGTGGAACACCTACATATGTGGGGGTGGGGGCGCACTGTAACCCTACAGAGTTGTTTCCTCAATGGATTACCAAAACAAGCGGTCAGTGAACAACAATTTGATTGAGTGTGGAATGTCTTTAATGCATGCACCTTATAGCACAGGTTGAAAACCACAAGAATCTAAGCTGAGCTCTTGACCAGCACCAACCTGTCTTCTTAATTCTGCACCTATCCGGTACCTGCTGACCCACAGAATGATATGACATGTAGAGGGCAAGGGGTTAGACCGAATAGCCGCTGCTTCGGCTGACTGCCATGCCGGGTTGGAATGTGCATGAGTGGAGGGAATCAGTCTCTGCCAGGGCCATTGGGCCGACTGGAGCAGGCGAAATTCACCCGGGGAGTAGAGGTAGATGAGGACGGCTTCCTGATAGCAGTGTAGCTCAGTGTGCCGCCATCATTCCCCGGGGTTGGTGCCACAAGCAGCCAGAGGTAGTGCACCCAACCCCTGGGAAGACTGCAGTAACCTGGGCCAGGAGAAGCCTGCCTTCGCAACTCGCCCAAACTAACCACCAGGGAGTTTCCCCTCCCTGCTCCAGCCTGATGTTCCCCAGTAGGTGGTGGACCCCCAATCCACCAACACAGGAGGGAAACAGCTCCTGCCTGTGCGACTCACTCATGTCTACCAGCACCTTCCTCGGGCTGGTGACCCCCTCCCCCCCTCCCCAGCAGTTATAGACCTCCAATCTGCCGATGATGGAGGACGACGGCTATGAGGGATCTACGCAATGCTGTGTGGAACTGTAGGCAGCTGGCGATAGAGTTGTGGAAGGTCGCAGTGGGGGCTGCTAACCCCTGGATGGGTCACATGAAACAGTGTCATTGCACGCATAGCAAGCACGGGTTGGCACTTTCTCAGTTCAGCCTAGCACAGCCGGGGTGATCATAACACACTGGGATACAACAACTGCACTTTACCTCCGGATGCTGGTTGACAGGCAAGACCTGGGCCTTTGTCATGTGGGCCCCAAGGGTGAGGGCGGACTGGGACTGAAGGAGTGTTCCTTGGGGATTCCTCGGATCACTATCGGCACACCATCCAAATGCAAATCACCAAACTTGAAAATCATCACATCTAGGCCCCCACCCTTGTTTATAGAACATACCCCCTCCCCAGTGACTGCGGAGGGGGACATGGAAATGCTGAAGTGTGACATGGATGAGGGTGGGCTCCCTTGGTAAATCAAGGCCCAACCTCTGGTATTTGGGGCGCACATACTCAGCACCCTGGTAGTGGAAGCTGGAGCTGAACAGGTCGTCTTGTGCCACATCTCAAGGAGCTTGGCGGGACCGGACCAGCGCCTCCCTGACATATAGAGAAAGACAAACCTGGCTCAAAACAGAACAAACTTGACAAATATACCAACCACTGCTAAATGGTACCGGAGCCCCCAGGCCCCAGTCAAAGGGCAACCAATGGAGGCTGTGGCCTCAGATCATAAGGTGAACAATGTTGCCTCTCGCCCTGGAGGTAAAAACTGGGGAGGTCAGGATAGATGATTCTTTTTTCCAACAGGACTTACAAAACACAACAGGCTGAGAGACAGAGGCGGAGGGCTGCTTTTCAGCACTAGAAGACAGTCCGCGGCTCCAAAAGGGCAGCAGGGTGGAAGATGCGGAGGACCCGCCCACCAAAATAACTTGGTTAGTGGGCTTCCCGGAGGATGTGGAGTGCACCTGTCCAGAGAAATTCTGAGACCTGGCTTCGTGAATTCTAATCCGCTCACCAATTAAGAGTGGCTCCTGGAGAGTTGACCGCCAAATTGTCACCGAAGAGCCAGAGGCGAGACCCCAGGGCAGAGAGGAGACCACGACTGGAGTCAGACCCACGCAATGCATCGAGAACGGGATCCTCCACGGATTCTGACAAAGCTAGAGGATCCTCTCCACCCTGAATTAACCTAATCCAAAACGCAGTGTCTCTCCACGCACCTCATCAGGATATTGTCTGAATATACCAACCCTACCCCACTTTTATATGCTTAATGTTTTCCTACTCTTTATTTTTCTCTTTGTCTTCTGGCTTATGAGATAGTTACACAGTTGATTGGGTGACAGATGCTTCCAGGTGGGAAGTCTCACGAGTAACAGGATGTGCCTATTTGTCGCAATGCTTGAAGTAAAGGGGGTCTCAACGAGCCCTGTGCTTCCTTTTCCAGGATGGGATGCATCTGTGTCACCTCTTAAAAGCCTCTAAAAGATTGTGTAAGCTACATTCCTTAGGAGCAGAATTTAAAATGGTCCCCTTTCAACATGTTTACATCCACAAATTGCAGGCTAAAAATCTAAACCTGCTATATTCCTTAAAATCGTGCATGAAAAACTGACCCTCAATGAAACTATAACTTCCCTCCATTCCTTTTTTTTTCCAAATCAGCTATGCTTCCCTTCTGCACGCTTTTCCTGTATATTAGCAACTTTAAATCTGATGCCTATCCGTCTTAAGCTCTTTTTTAAAACAATAACATTATCTATCAATTCCAGCAAGCAATTGCTTCTCACATTTCTGCCATCTATGGCAATAATGTACCAGAAGGAAATGACAGTAAAATAATGTAAAGAGCATGCAAAACTAACCCTAACAAGCATTGGCATAGCCAATAGGTCTTGCCTTTGGGACCTTATAAGTGTTTCGTTATCGAGCACAATATCCTTGGTGCAACAACATCAACTGTTGCATGGCTAAACACTTCTAAGGTCCCAAAGGCGAAACCTATTGGCTATGCCAATGCTTGTTTTTTTCAAATTTGACGGTGGGGGAGAGTCCTTGGGAATGAATAAACACCTCAGCTGTGGCCAGAGTAACTCACTTCCCCCCAGCAGTGACAGTTGTTTACAAGGCAGCTCGAGGCCCAGCGCGTCCTCTTGCTGCCTTTTGTCTTTTTTATTGATCAGATCCAACGCTCTGGCGTTCATAAACCGCAGACTAACGAGATGCCTAGGCGACACTACTCTCCACCGAAGAGCCGCCGCTTTCACTGTCAGGAAAAAAAGGCCTCTCGTGCAGCGTTGTTTAACGCAAGCAGGTCTGGAAGACCGCAGGGCTCCTAGCGTCTGGTGCTCTTGCGTGAGTCTACCGTCACGGCTACCCTCACGTCACTGGCGCTCTATGCAACCGCCCAGGCACGCGTGCGATATACTATGACAGAGATAATATTAACAACAAAGAGAAAAATATTAGTATCATTATTAATGTTATTAATAGTAGTATTTTTGCTGTTGTCACTATTGTTCTTGACAATAATAATCATTTTATTATCACTATTATTGTTAGGTGGCACCCTGTGAGGGAGGGAGCGATTACTGCCCTGTGCGGGGTCACGCAAATGGGGGGCAGTGCATGCACACCCTGGCAAGGCCAACACAGCCTTCCATCTTCTAGAGGTCAGCAAACTGGGCTCCATTTCTAAGGTACAGCTACAGCAGGGATGGCTGCGCTTAGAAACTGAAAAAGCTATATAGAAAATATTTGTTTATTGTTTTTTTCATAGTTATTTTTGTACATTTATTATTTGTCTTATTGCTGTAACCGTGATCTATATTAATGTTGGTATTATTGTCATAATTTTGTATTGTCCTAAATAATATTATTGTTATTTTGAGGAGTACTAGGAGTATTAGACTTGTCACTATTGTTAATAATAAATACCAATAATAGAATCAGATTATTAACCCCCTGTGTGCTCAGGACAACTCCTGGCCGTTCGAACGACGCCGATTCCTCCAGCGCAGCGCAAATTCCCCACCTGTGCTGGAGAATAAATTAGTGGGCAGAGTTCGGACGGCCCCTGGCCGTCCTGAGCACACGGCCAGCGTGGCGTAAGAAGGCCCCCGGCTGTCCTGAGCACGCAAGGGGTTACGCCCCCCAATTAAATCCCGCACCGCAGCGAGCAGGGAAGGGGTTAGTAACAATCATAATACCAACAATAATAAACGTCAGGGTGACAGCAATAATACAAACAATAATAAACATACAAAAAATACCTATGAAAAAATAGCAAAAAAAAGTAATGATAGTAAAAAAAAAAAAAAAAAGATTTGTTTCCTGTATAGCATTTTCTGTTTCTAAGCGGAGCCAATACCAGCTGTTGCTACAGCATATGAAATGGAGCCCATTTTGCTAACCTCGCGAAGATGGAAAGCTGTGTTGGCTTGGCTAGGGTGGTGCGCACGCTGTCACCTTCCCTCCCTCCTTGCGTGACCCGGCGCGTGCAATAAGCGATCCCTCCCTCACAGGGTACCCCCTTTTATTCTCCTGTGTTTATTCGAGGCACGCCCGAGTTGTTCCTTTTTGCAAAACTGGTAATGTGAAGCACACATACGTGTGCATGTAAACCAAAGATGGCGCACAGTTCCCGGAAGAGGAGACTGACCCCCCCCCCCCCGCCCCCACACACAGTGTCTGAAATAAACATGCCCTTCACGACACTTATAGTTTGCACCCGCAGGAGAGTGGACTTAATTGTGAAATCCAAATGTGTTCTGCTGCTTCTGTTCGAACAGCTGTTGTGCACCTACAATCAGTGTGCATGTTCACTAGAAGGAAGGACCCTCTTTGGAGGCCGCGCTATGCACACTTTTGTCTATAAGGCATAGTGCTGAGGATGTAGTATACGAACAGGCCAGACCGGACATGTGTACGTTGCACACTAGAACCACACAACAGCCACCAGACTGGTTTACAACACATTGACAAATAATAGATCCCGCCCCACACTCTTTACAGTGTTGACATGCCAGGCTCCTCGGTTTAAAAAGTACCCTTTACCTGTTACACATGTTCAATAGGCACAATGGTACTAATTGTCTCAGCACACTTTTCACCATACCATCCATGGACCGGTGTTCACACATTATAAAGTGCAGAGCGCCTAGAAGTGCGCTGGAGGTTAGACGTGCACATGTATCACTGCAAGCCCTAGTCTGCTCACCCATGTACATTTTTTGCTCACAGTGCACTGAGCCAATTACTCGTGCACATCAAGCGCTCTCAAGTTCAAGTGTCTGGCGCGGTCTGGCAATGGCAATTAGTGACAGCAATTACTTTTCCCACTTTAAAGATCACACCGCTGCTTAACTACTCTGCAGTTTTAATATTAGTAGATATACATTCTCTTTGAAATTTAGTTGATCAATAAGCTTTCTATTTTACAATTTTAAGGGTGTTTATGTGATTAGGACATTTGACTTGACATTTTTTGTCATTCCGTATTATCTTGTCCGAGTGTTGGTTACACTAGAGTACTAGGTTCTGGCCTTTGGAATAAGTGTTATATCTATAATACTCAGTATATAGAGGTACCTGTGTTCCTGCTATTATTAAATAAAAAACCTTATTAAGTAGGGTTTTTTTACTACCTGTAATTCCCGTTTTCTTTTACTTAAATACGCCATTAACAACATGTCGAAATGTAAAACCCAAAAAGGAAATAACAATGTTAATGAGACCCCAGGCTCTACTATTGAATGCTACCTCGTGAAGGCGGTTAGCGCCATTAGCGCTGAGATAGATAAGGCTGAGCGGCGTCTCTCGTTAGGGCCAGGAAATGTACCCGTTCCTACCAAAGCAATTGACTCACAACTGGAGTCTAATACTGAGCCTAATACTAGTAAAGAATTCTACATTACCCCCCAGTTGAATGTTATGTGCCTAGATCCTACCTCAGATTCTTCTGAATCTAGAGAAGTACACAGTGTACAGGAACGTAAAGAATCACCTACCCCTAAAAAAAGAAAAGGAGCTGCAGGAAAAACCAGCAAAAACAGGGGATAGCCAATAAAGGCACTAAGGTTTTATTACCTAATCCTATAGCGGAAGATCCACCTAATATGGGGATTATGTGTGATGCGCAGGTTAATAAGATCATAACAGCCTTAACCCTTACATTAGAAAAATATCTTGAACCATTGGAAGATAGAATAAATAAACTTAACGGTGAGGTTCTTAGACTTAACAGGATATTTAACAATCTAGAAAGGTTGCTTCAAGATAATGCTAATAGTCAGCATAAAGATCTACAGGGTACAGGAACAACAACTGCCCCAGGGGCCGTATCTGATACCCCAGGGGTTGGAAGGGCTGGACCATCGATAAGCACTTACCTCAGAGTATCTAATACAGAAGATAACTTAGTCCCTGTCGGACAAAGAGAGGAATTACTAAGGCATAGTTACTCCCGTGAGGCAGAAAGCCAAGGCATTAGGAATAAAGAGGCTATTAAGGTACCCATAAAGCCGACAGATAAAGACCCAGAGGCAGGAATATGGATTAGATCCATTAAGTTGCCCCCGGTTTGTTGTCCGTATGTGGCAGCATTAGTGAACATCCCTCCCCTTAGCCTGAGTTCAACAGAAACACATGCATCCCTAAAAAATAAAGTGGTAGACTGGTTAAGTCATAATTGTGGTTTTCCTATTAGTCATGCAGACCAGATCCTTACGACCAGAAGAGTAAATTGGATCGGAAAACAAAGAAGGGGGACTGTGTTATTGTGAATTTTAAGAACCCATATTATGCCAGTATTACATTGGAGAGAGCCTCTGTCTTGACAGATAATGATGATAGTATTCTAGCCTTGCCACTTGTTTTTTTTCTATAGTGATTTAAAAAGAGATATATCTATGGCATCAGATCGGGCCTATCCAAGAGCTAATTGGTCATTGCCACCTTGGCAACATTTTGACCTCCCTATCCGTAATAGATTCTTACCACTTAGTTCCCTCGAAGATAATGATTGACACAGCCCCGCCCGCCACAATAAAAGAATGGTGGATTTTAGGAGTTCTAAGCAACAAGGGGTCGAGAAGTCAGTAGGGCAATCGTCATCTAGTCAGGTCCCAAGTCTACAGGGGGATATAAGCACCTTGGAAGGCAAGAATCTGAGTGAAGAACAGGGAGGGACTTTAGATGGTAATGGGAATGAACCTATAGAGGCAGATTTTTTGATCCATGCTGGGACCAAAATGGTTAATGCGACTGGGGATGATCAGCGGCCAGTGACCCAGATAGCAGAAACCATAGAGAGACCCAAAACTAGAGGGTTTAGTATAGCTTCATGGTACATAGCCGGACTGACTAAGAAAAAAGATATGTTAGGATGGATGGATTTTGTTAACAAACATGATATTATTTGTCTCCAGGAAACCTGGTGTTTAGAGCATGTCAATGTTGATGGGTTTGCCTCCTATAATTTACCCGCTTTGCGTTCTATAACAGGTAGAGCAACGAGGGGTTTGTTAATACTCATGTCCATTGACCTGCCGATAGAAGTTAAAATATCTATTAAGTTGGCTGTCACTCACAGGTACTTTGGCTACATCAGAAAAATGGTAGGGAAATGTTGTTGATCAACTTCTATAATAATTTGTTTGATCACACACGCCATAAGATAGTACAGAATTGGAGAATGCAATTGATAAATTGTGTTGTGATGGTGTTATTTTTGATTTAATTTGGGTGGGTGATTTTAACACGCAATTATGCCCCCTGTCCGCAACCAAGATATGTGGGTTTCGGAATTACTCAGGAGATGACTTTGTGCACTTCCCACACAATCATTATGGTGAAATTTTAAACACAATTATGGCTAAATTCGACTTGGACATAATGCAGTGTGCAAAAGACTGCAATGGAAAGTTGATTCCTACCTTTACAGGCAGAAATGCCAACACCATTATAGATCATGTACTAGTCTCAACAAACATTGTCTCCTTATGTTCCACACCCCGGGTAGAAGATTTATTATTAAGTGACCACAATTGTATTACAATGACTTTAGCTGTATGGAGCAATAGATGCCCAGTAATACAAACAAGGATTGGTAATATAACCCCATGTAGATCCAATGGTACCAGGATAAAATGGAAAGGGGTCAACCCGGATAAGGTATTAAACAAGCATTTGCAATGCAATAGGTCTCGCATTACGAAAGTTTGAGATATTGGTATTGAAAATGACAAATTTTTTATTTATGTGTTGGTTTTGAAAATAGCGAAATTAATAGCTTTGTCATTTACAATGCCAATAGTTATAACTTTCGCAAATGTGACACCTATAGCATTTGTAATGCAATATGTGTTGTATTTACGTGACTTAGACTTAGATGTATTGATATTACAAATAACAATGTCTTTTAATTTCTTTTAATACTTGAATAAAAGTTATTGGAATTTATAATGGCAATAGCTTAAACTTTTGTAAATAACTTTTGTGAAGATTATATTCAGTGTATTTTATTGTGACGAAAATCCAAGAAGAGAAGTGAAATATTAAGATCTTTTTGTGACATTTGTAATAAAGCTTGAAACATTGAGAGAACATATTTGAACCAGTTGTTGTTGAATGGTTGCAGATAGTGATGCTGTGGCGACAGATAGTGATGCTGTGGCGACAGATAGTGATGCAGTGGCGATAGATAGATAGATAGACAGATAGAGACAGACAGACCGATAGATAGATAGATACCCCGTAGCGTTTTAAAAGGACCACATGTCTAATATCCCATCACAGGCCTTTTATTAAGGCTAGCCCCCACTGCAGTACAGATACAGCAGAGGGGCATGATGTTGCAGTGTAATTACAGTTATTGTGGGGATAGAGCCAAGGGGCCTAATCTTGTAATATAATAGCAGTAATGTTATGGATAGAGTAAAGGGGCACGGTGGTGCAATATGATAACATCGATAGCGGAGATAGAGCAGAGGAGCACAGTGTTTTGTTATGTGATAATAGTACTGGCGAGGATACAGCTAAGGAGCACGATGTGGTAGGGTGATAGCAGTAATGACGGAGATACTGCAGAGGGCACAGTGTTTTGTTTTGTGATAGTAGTAATGTTAAGGATATAGCGAAGGGCTACAGGGTTGTAGTGCGAGTACAGTGATGGCGGGGATAGAGAGGAGCATGGTGTTTGTGGTGTGATAATAGTAATAGCGAGAATACAGCTGAGGGGCACGGTATTGTACTTTGATAGCAGTGATGGTGGAGATGAAGCAGTAGAGCATGGTGTTGCAATATTAGCAGTGATGGCAGACAGAGCGAATGAGCACAGTGTTGTACTGTGATATTAGTGATGGCAAAGATGCAGCACAGGGCCCATTGTGGTAGTGCGATAGCAGCTATTGCGAGGGTAGAGCAATATTTCTAAACATCATACAACATGAATATATAAGCATTTACACAATTTCACAATACGTTTGTGCAGTTTTTATTTGGTTCACGCTATTGGCACACGAGTCTGTTAGCAGTACCTTTTACATCATTCTTTGCAATATGAGCGAAGTATCTCTGGCAAAAGGGGGCTTTGGAAGATGGGGGAGCCGCTAGTGTCTTTGGTTTGCTTGCGCAACGCGGTGGGGTTAGGCATATGGCACTAGTGGGCGGTGGTCTTGGTGGAGACGATGTGCAGGAGAGAGATAGATATTGTGCGGACAGCTGCAGAGTTTGTTGATGTTCTCAATGTACAGAGAAGGCACGCCTTGAATCACAGTGCAGTTTGAGGGACACCAAAAGCAGTAGCAATACCGACAACACTGGAAATTTGCTAAATGTATTAATAAGTACACAAAATGAAGCTTTAACATATTACATGTCTACTATTGAAAGCTGTAAAGACCACAATTGATAAACAGTAGCAGAGTGAATTTGCACGAAGTCCTACTGTGATAGCAGTAATGCGAACAAGCACCGAGACAGCTCACTGGGGAGTGGGGCATACGCTTCGGTGCCACAAAATACCAGAGAAACTGGTAGCAGTAGAGAGTCGGGCACAGAGACAACCCCGCCTAGGGAGGGCGGTGGAATACTGGTAGCCCACGGACTAGCGGGCAGAGGAGGGACTGCTAGAGACTACTACTTGGGTAGCTTGGGGTGTAGAAAGAGAGTGCCGTAGAAGATGGGTCTTGAGAGATGCGAACTCGGCTGTTGAAAAAAGCCCGGCGCTGATCGAAATCCTAAGACAGGGGCAGAGTAACAATGGATGAGGGAAGGACGTGACAGGGAGAAGGTAACAGAATACGAGGAAGGAGGGCAGAGGGGCGGCAGGCCACAAGAGGAGATATGCTGGCGAGGAAGGAGGGAGAAGCACAGAAACAAGCGAGAAAAGGGGCTGATGAGGGTGAAAGAAACGGTCGGATCTCTTGGAAGGGAGGGGCATTCGAACAAGCTCTTGGCATTGCTTTTGGGAGGGGGGGGGGGGGGGAGGAGAAATGCGAGATGCGAGACACGGCCTGGCGGCCGTGAAGTGTGAAGCAGTGGGCGGGGGAGCGGATCCCTTTGAAGTGGGAGGCAGGCGGCTCAGGAGCCACTGGCACGCAAATGTGTGTGCACCAGTGCGCACATTTCCCTGCGTGCGCCAGTGTTATGCCACTATTGCCATTTGCTGTCTTTTTTATGTATTTGTTATCACCGGATTCTAAGATGGTGTACGCCACTTGGATCGGTAAATAGAAAAAAAATTAAGATCTTTCAGTACAAAAGCGCCTTTTTAGGGAAAAAAGAACCATGGGTGTCGGGGAGAGTGTAAGAGAGGAGCTGTTCGGTGGAAAGAAGGGGAAAGTAGCATATGGAGGGCGGGGGTGAGCAAAAGAAGGAGAGATGAGGTTTCCCCATAACCAGTATTTTACCAGCCTGGAGGGAATTTTCAATGCTAGACGGGTAGAAATAGCAGGAAAATCCTTAAACTCTGTTGTGGGGGGATATTTCAACCAAGCGTCCTGGCCATGAATAATGTCCCAACTGTGGGTAGCATGAAAGGGGAGGGGGAGCCGGGGCTTTTAGAGACAGTCAGAGACTGAGACGGGACAGTTGGAGAGAGTAAACAATCCCGTGACCACGAAGAGGCAGTGGATAGATGGGTTCGAGGGACAGACTGCCAAGCACCGAGACAGCTCACTGGGGAGTGGGGCATACGCCCCGGTGCCACAAAATACCAGAGAAACTGGTAGCAGTAGAGAGTCGGGCACAGAGACAACCCCGCCTAGGGAGGGCGGTGGAATACTGGTAGCCCACGGACTAGCGGGCAGAGGAGGGACTGCTAGAGACTACTACTTGGGTAGCTAGGGGTGCAGAAAGAGAGTGCCGTAGAAGATGGGTCTTGAGAGATGCGAACTCGGCTGTTGAAAAAAGCCTGGCGCTGATCAAAATCCTAAGAGAGGGGCAGAGTAACAATGGATGAGGGAAGGACGTGACAGAGAGAGGGTAACAGAATACGAGGAAGGAGGGCAGAGGGGCGGCAGGCCATAAGAGGAGATATGCTGGCGACGAAGGAGGGAGAAGCACAGAAACTAGCGAGAAAAGGGGCTGGTGAGGGTGAAAGAAACGGTCGGATCACTTGGAAGGGAGGGACATTCGAACAAGCTCTTGGCATTGCTGTGGGGAGGGGGGGAGGAGCAATGCGAGACACGGCCTGGCGGCTGTGAAGTGTGAAGCAGTGGGCGGGAGAGCGGATCCCTTTGAAGTGGGAGGCAGGCGGCTCGGGAGCAAATGGTAAAAAGCGCGTGCATGAGCACATGCACTCGACGAAATCCGCGATGGTTTCAAAGCTTATTTGGCCCACAATACTCTCGTCCTATTATCGCTTGCGCGATTAATAAGACGAGACCTAAAAATATTATTACAGTTGGTTACACTGAGACTATGGAGAGTCTGGAAGTTAATGTCGAATCAGCCCAGATTTTAACGAATTTCTGTAAAATCAATGGATTTATTAATAATAAAATGACTAGGCATTCTAACAAGAAATTAACTCAGAATAGGGGATGGTTTAACCATGCATGCATGTACTCACTTCCTGAATCAGTTAAAACATGCAGTCTAGTATGAGTAGGGATATGGTGCTTGTTAAGAACTTAAGATTTACCTATAAATTTCAACTTAATCAGAGAAAGAGAGAGCTCCAAGAGGATGCCTGGGACAAATTAACACTGGCTGTGGAAACATCTAACAGCCAGTTGTTCTGGGAAACAGTTAACTCGCCTTTCTTAAAGAATGAGAAGGTCCCTGACATGACATCACATGTCAGCAGTGCGGCAAGGGTTGCACATTTCTCTAATATTTTTAACCCTGGAAATTTAATTACAACGGACTACGGGGATTCAGGCATCTGGCCAATTTTACCACTAAATATCACATTAAAGGAGGTAGAACAAGGTATTAACAGCAGCAAGGGGGGGAAAGCACCTGGCCCGGATGGTGTTTCAATAGATGTTTATAAAGCCATACCTGCTCTCTGGGGCCCCATATTAAATAGAGTTTTTAATGTAGCTGTAACTGAAGGATCCCCTTCTACATGGGGTGAATCAATAATTATTCCCATTTTTAAGAAGGGGGATAGATACGAAGCAAAAAATGATGGCCAATTTCTCTCTTAGACTCAATCAAAATTATGAGCAGGGTCCTATTAGTTAGGTTAGAGGAGTGGGCCGAGGAAAATGGGATTTTAACACAGTCCCAATACGGTTTTAGGAAAGGGGGAGGAACCCTTGAGCAGTGCAATAATCTGGATTTAATAATAGGAAAATATACATGTGCAAAGCAAGGGTCCCTTTTCCTATGCTTCGCTGATCTAAGCAGGACATTTGATTTAGTGGATCATGCCTTGTTATGGCCGATCTTACTAGGTCTTGGTGCACCAGAGCCCATTATCTTTTTCTTGGCTAGGCTTAATGAAAAAATTTTGACATCCGTGCGGTACGGCCAAAGGGGCGAGTGTACCCCCAAATTTGAAGTCAAATTGGGCATCCGGCAAGGCTGCGTCCTTGCTCCTTTGCTTTTTACACTCTTTATTAATGCAGTGGACACAGAGCTTAAACATGTAAAGTAGGATGCACCCCAGGTGGAGGGTCAAGATGTGCCGGTTCTGCTTTATGCGGATGATGCTGTACTTTTATCGAGAACTCCTATGGGAGTACAGAGGTTAATAGATAAGTTTGTTGATTTTATTACGGGTTGAAAATTGCAGATTAATAAGACCAAAATGTATTCTATGATTTGTGGCTCGAGGCCCGGGAAAACCAAATCCCTTTTTGTAGAAGGACAGAAAATACAAACAGTAGATAAGTTCTGTTACTTAGGGATAACTTTTTCAAGTAATGGTAAATGGTCGCAAGAAATGACGAATGTTAGGTCCAAAATGGTAAAAAGTGTGCACGGGGTTTTTAGGTTTGCTGCCAACTTCGGGGACCGTAGAATTAAAGATATGGTGCATATTTATCAGTCCAGATGTACCTCAATTGCACTTTACAGTGCAGGGGAATGGGGCCATTACCATCATGATGACTTGCAAACAGAGGAAAATAAGTTTCTTAAAAAGTTGCTCTGTTTGCCCACTTCTGCGTCTTCTGATCTTATACATAGCGAAGTGGGGATTAATTAACTGACCGATCTAATTGGGTTAAGACCATTATTGTTTTGGAAATCTATATGGTTGAAAGAAGAGACTACATTTAACAGAAACATTATTTAAGATTGTCTCCAATTAGATAATTGTTTAAAGATTCCTTGGCTCAACTATATAGTACAAATCTTCAAAGACCTATTTAATATAAATATCTTGGAAAACCCCAATGGAGTAATAGAAATTTCCAAGATTGAACTAAAAAATAAATTTTTGCGGGAGAAAAATTGTGACCGTAAAGAAAGGAGAGGGCTTTTGACAACTTGCCAGCTCTATTACTCTCATTTAGAAACTGAGGGGTTCCAGGCTTATTTGTGCCAGGTAACCAGGTCATCACATCGATTCGTTCTTACAAGAACGAGATTAGGCCTTGTTCACCATTTGGTAGCATTTCCTTGTGTTAAAAAGTATCCTGCTTCCCCGTGCCCATGTGATGGACATACTAAACAGAGCACTTTGCACTTTCTCCTTATTTGTGATTTGTATTTGAATCTCCGTATTGCTTTCCTTAAACCTCTGTTTAAAAAATACTGCACTTTAACCATGAATGCTGCTATGAGTTTGCTGTTTACCATGCAAGAGCCTGATATTTGTTTTTATACTGCAACTTATATTTTAAAATCAATTAATTTAAGGAAAAGTATGATGTTTTAAAAGTGCACTATCAGTCAAGAATGTATTCCATTGATATATTCCATTGATATAATGATCTGTTTAGGTTTAATCATGTTTTAATATGTGCTTTTATGGTCGTTTTTATATCAACCGAATAAAGCTTATTGAATTGAATTGATCACACCGCTGAAACACTTCATAGAGAACTCAGATGGATCCAGTGATGATCACTACTTATTTCGCTACGAAACTCACAGCACACCTTTCACTATGACGCTCAGAGCGTGAAGTGCCGGCATTTCATATTTTATAAAGAAACTCCAAGAGCTCGGGTGCAGGTTACCACACACATCTCTCACTGTGAAGCTTGCAGCCCTCGTTGCTAAACCCAAAGTGCCAAATTGTCAGTTATTAATACACATCTTTCACTATGATGTGCACTGTGGTCGAATGTTAGTTACTACAAATGTCAACATCAAAATCATATGGTAGGCACATCACGGTAAAGCTCAGGGTACGCCCAGCGTTTCCCTTGCGGGAGCGAGCAGGGGCACCATCTGTTTGCAAGATAATTACAAACAGATGTTGCCAAAGCTCGCTCTCGCAAAGGAAACGCCAAACGTGCACGCGTTGCAAATGAAAGCAATGCAAAGCGTGCAAGTTTTTGGGCAAAAAAGCTGATCAATTCCAAGAAGCCCCCTCCTATGCAGCGCGCTGTGTAGGCGAGACCTAAAAACAAATGGACTGACTACTACCTACTTTGGGCTCCCGGGTAGAGTGCTACTTGCCATACATCATTTCAAAGCCTCGTCAGGGGTAGTAAGCGATACATAAATGCAATTGAATTTACACACAGAGGAACAAGAGTAAAGGATTTAAACAGCAACAATACAACTGAAGAAGAAATTGACATGACACTCAAGAAATCCGACACCAATTTGTAAAAATAAACTGTATTTTTACAAGAATTTAGACATTAGAATGAAAAAGATCCAACAAAGGATTACAGAGATAGATTTTACAAGCAATAATAAATCAAAGCAATTTCAGTGAGCTGCGACCAATCCTTGACAAAGTCAACGAATTGGACACAGAACTACTTCAGGAAAAACTTAGGTAAGTGTCATTGTGGTCGGTTACAAGTAATTGGGGCAACCAACTCTGCCAGGGAGCTAGTCAGGGGGACCAGCAAGATCCTCAAGAACAATTATCTTCACAGAAGAAGCAGTCCTTCAGCAGTTTCAGGTACTTTATCCTCATTGCAATGAATTCCTATTGAGTGGTCTTCATGCAAGGGATGAAGGATGAGGGGGATGCTCTAAGAATGCTGTGGGTGCAACACAGTTGACGGTGGTCTTCCTGCGGAGGATCCTTGGTCCACAAAGATGCTGAAGGGGTCCTGTTGCAAAGACAACATCCAACGAAGTCCTCTCTGGTCTTGCTGAAGTCCAGTCACACATTGTCACTGTAACAGGCCAATACTTCCTGGGTCAATAACTTGCCTTCTGAGGGTCCCTTCATCCAATTCGATTGAAATCGGACTTCTGTGTGCCAGGGGTGTGCTATTTCTGTTCAGAAAAGTGCCCTCAGGGTAGGACGTGGTTGGCTACCTGGTTTCCTCCCTCCTGATGACCACTTCCTGGCAAGTGTGGCATCAGTCTATCCCAGGATGCACCATTCTCCCACTCCCAACATGGCGGGTCCCCTCTCTCGAAACTCAGAGCTCCCTAGGCCACCCCCAGAGTTGTGCCCCTGGAAAAACAGTTTGAGAGCTGGCCTCTCCTCTCGTGTCCCCAGGGCCAGCCTGTCTACCTCAACAATAAAGCAGCCCCTCTCCCAAGTGTTACCCATTTGCCCTTCAAATAATGCTTCTCCTTTGAAGATCGCCTTTGGGCTAACAGACATGTGGCTTCCTGCAGGAGGGAGGTAGCACCTCTCTCCCAAGCAGCCTCCTATTGTGTCCTTTCCTGGGGGTTGTGAGCACGTCTCCCCAGGACGGCAGAAAGCTGTCTGCAGGACAAACCAGTGTACATCATTAAACGGGCATTGGAAACCATGGCCAACTAATGTGTCAGCTTCTAAAGTTGCACTTTGCCACCAGTGACATTAAATTTGATTTAACCATTAGATCAGGTTTAATGCACAGCTTCTTTTGATACCAAACAGTACCAACGTTAGCAGTACTATTTCATTTCATTCAATACTTTATTTCGATCTTTAGACCATAAAAGTGCATAAGATAAAAATACTTCACATTAAATTTTAAAATCATCATCGCAGCAATTAGACAATCTTGACAATTAAACCAAATAACAAGGATGGGGGAATGGTGTCCACATCTCATCATTAATTTACAGATAAAATCATTTATATAAAAAATACAATAAATATTATATTAATATAAAAATAAACGGGGGTATTAGAATTAAGATCATACATTCCATTGGAATTTGAAATATTGCTATACGTTCGATCAATCACTACTAGATTACTCCAATATAATGTTATAAAAATAGACAAACGTCATTTTGAGATACAAATTGAGTGGACTTATTACCTCCTATAACAGTTTAGTTAAAGCACTACTGCAATTACAATTTTAGGCCATTTTAGGCTCTATAGAACATTACATTCATAAGAAACCTAGACACACAAAACTACCAATCGTGTAGTGTCTGATCGTAAAATCCGTTCTGCCTGCCTGCAGTGTCTTAGTTTGAGGGTGTTGCATAAGGGTTTGATCCATCTTTCCCTCGAGTATTGGTATGCCGGACAGAAAAATAAAATATGCATAACATTTTCCTTGACAGATGTAACATTTTTACAAAAACCACATTTGTCAGAATCTTTATCTTGTGCATTACTACCCTATTTGGATTTCTTATCATTGGTCTGCAGGACCCCATATCTGAATTTAAGGTATAATGATTTTGCTACCGTGGGGGTTAACCTCCTCCAAGAATTTTTCAAATTTAGGAGTGTCTTTAAACTGAAGAAACCTTATAGTTAGAGGTCCTAAACTAATATCCTGTAGCAGTGTGTTACTTAAATAGTTCCAGAATGAACGTTTTGCTATTTTGCTACAGGATTTCGTTAATTCTTGAGGGTTTTCCCAATAGTTTGATAATCCTATTTTTTTAAACCAGATGGCGATATGTTTAAACCATGGGATATCTTTCAGAATACCAAAGGGCATTAGCTCTTGTAACCCCGATCTGTAATGGACAAGCTCGTCCGTAGTCCAAATTCTTATCCAGTACATAAGGAGACGTAACGCAGCAAGACTGTCAGTGCGCTGTAAGTTAATGTCTAGGAAAACCGGTGCCATTGGAGTTCTATTAGGTAAGGATAGTAACCTACGTACAAAATTGTTTTCATCCACTTCAAAGTTACACTTGCAGTGTGGACCCCAAAGTTCAGCCCCATAGAGGGCTGCTGACTGGGCCTTAACTTTAAAGACCTCTAAGGCAGGTGATACAGCCTTAGAAGTACTCCCTCTATGTTTCTTTATAATAGGCATAGAATTTTGGAGCAAAACTAATTTAGTTTTTTCCAATTGAGGTTTCCATGACATTTTGGAATCCAGCGTAATACCTAAATAATTAAAACTATTCACATACTCTAATCTTTCACCTTGCAGTTCCAGCTTTTTTTTTAAACGTTATGATTGGATTAATAGACATATATTTTGTTTTGGTAGGGTTAATTTCAAGTCCCTTTTTGTTGCACTATAAAAGGAAAGTATTTATCAAGTTTTGGAGCCCACCGGGAGTTTGAGAAATTAAGATGGTGTCATCTGCGAAGAGTAGTGTGGGTATCACTCCTCCCCCCTAACTTTGGTGAATCACTCTTGCTTCCTTCAAGGAAGGAGGGGATGTCATTTTCATATAAAGAAAATAAGGTCGGTGCCAACACACAACCTTGTCGCACTCCACGCTTCACTGGAATTTCGCTTGTAAGTTCTCCATGTGGTCCCCACCTTACTTTTGCAAAATTACTTTCATGCATTCTTATAATTTGAACTAGCAATTCAATAGGTATTCCGAGGTTTCTCAAATAGATCCAGAGGCTAGTTCTAGGGACCAAATCGAAGGCAGATCTAAGGTCCACGAATGCTACATACAATGTGCCCTGTCTAACCGTAATATATTTTCAACATAGGCATAGAAATCTAAAAACCTGATCGATGTTACCGATCTTCTTTCTAAACCCTGCTTGGAATTTTGTTAACAGATCCACTTCTTTGATCCAAGACAAAAGACGCAACAATATATGCCTGGCAAATATTTTCTGTGGAATGTCTATCAAACACTTTGGGCAGCCAAGCGGGAATGGGATGATTCCTACTGGTTTGACCTCCTCAGAGCCTGCGAGTCATCTAACCAAACGGAATTTTGGTCAATTGTTAAACGAGGCAGGGGCTCTGATCACCAAACACCGGTCAACCATGTCTCAGCTCAGGCCTGGGTGGAATTTTTCTCAACTCAATTTAAAGATACAAGTGTTGTGCAAAAACCATCTACAGTACTTGCGTTGGAGGCTACTCTTCCACAATTGGGGGAGAGTCTTATATTTTCTGAATCTGATACTGTACACGCTCTTGAGTCTGTCCAGTCTGGTAAAGCCCCAGGTTTAGATGCCATTCCAGCAGACCTTTTTAAATTAAATCTTGATCTATGGGTCCCTTACATCACGCTATTGGCTAATAACATCGCAGCTGGGGCAGAGATCCCACAATCTTGGAAAGGGGCCGAGATACTGCCTGTATACAAAAAAGGTGACCGTTCCATGCCAAATAACTATCGGCCTATAAGCCTGATTGATTCGATCCAGAAAATAGTATCAAGGATGGTCTTAGTAAGAATTCAGGGGTGGATCGAACTGAATAATATACTTTCCCCTATGCAGGCAGGATTTAGATTTGGTACCAGCACCATAGATCAGGTGTTTCGACTTACCATGCTTTTTTGGAAGGTGGTTTTTCTGGGTGGCGGAGTCATCTATGCCGCATTTGTCGACCTCAAGTCGGCTTTTGACTTAGTCCCAAGGGGGAAACTATGGGAGGCTCTTAGATTAATGGGCCTTCCATTAGAACTCTTGAGTCTAGTCCGGCGATTACATGAGGACAATTTCGCTCAGGTAAGATGGGGGAGTCAGGGACAGGTGACCAACAGTTTCCCAGTCCAACGAGGGGTGCGCCAAGGCTGTGTTTTGGCCCCCACCTTGTTTCTTCTGTTCATTAACCAGGTGGTCCAATTTTTTAATAACACACAGTCAGACGCACCCACCCTGGGCGGATTTAAATATCCCATGTTAATCTTCGCCGATGATACCCTGCTCCTCTCGAAAACTAGGAGCGGGTTACAGGTAGCCCTGAATAGATTCTCAGAGTTCTGTAAAAATAACGACTTGCAGATTAACGTTGACAAAACTAAATTGATGGTCTTTTGCAAGAAAACCCCTCCGAAATGCTTGGTCACTTTAAATGACGTCCCAATTGAGCAGGTCAAGGTTATGACGTACTTGGGTGTGACACTAGATCACCAACTAAACTGGAATCCCCAACTGGAGACATCCAAACTCAAATTTACTCGCCTTGCTGGTTGCCTAGTGCAAGAACAAAAAAAATCTCTTACCAAACGCATCACTCCTGTTTTAAAAATCTATGATGCCAAGGTTACTGCAGCAACCTTATACGGGGCAGACGTTTGGGGACACAAGGACCTATCAGGTTTGGCCATTTCACAGAACAGGTTCCTACGGAACCTAGTAGGACTCCCGCAGTCCTCACCTATAAAACCCCTGTTATTAGATCTTGGATGTAGACCTATAGATGAGCTGGCTCAGTATCGCCTTGTGGCATTATGGCGTCGGCTCTGGACTACTCCAGAGCTTAGCCTTTTCTGTCGTGAGTTAGATGAGGTAAAATCACTGTGGGGTGCGCAAAAAATACCTTGGCTCAGGGAAGTCAAACGCATCCTGCACAAGATGGGCCTGCCAGAGCTATGGTCGAATCCTGGGGGTTCCAGTTTTCCATCAAAACCCGAGTTCAAGGCCCTTTTCTGGGCCTGGAAAAAATCTTTACTAGTAACCCAATCCTCGGACAAAAATCTAACTGGTCTATTTTTAATGCACAAGGTCAATCCCTCCCTTGAGCCCTATTGGGATTTGATCTGCAAGGTGCTTGACCGTAAGCTGTATCATCAGTTTCGTACTGGTACATTGCCTATCAATTCCTTTACTGCAAAGTGGGAGACGAAAACAAGCAACAAATGTTTTTGGTGTCCCGACCAGGTAGAAAGCATTGGTCATCTATTTTTCGGTTGTCCGGCCTATCGTTGCCCTTGGAACAAATGGTTGAAACCCTTATGTGCAATTTTGGATTGTGGTGGTCATCGAGAAGCACTGATAAAACTACGTGATATCAGATCTGAAATGTTTGTGGTTTGTGTAGCTAAATTTCTGGGTTGGGCCTGGCTGATTCGAACAAAGAAACTGAATATACTTTTAACCTGATTGATATAATCATATGTAATTCTTGTAACATGTTTTGTTAGCAAATTGTGGATTGTCAGTGGTATTTTAATTATGTGTTTCTTGTACTATAGTTTGTTAGATTATTGTGGATTGTTAGTGGTATTTTTAACCATGAATGGTTTGTATGTTGTCTTTTATGAATTTTTTATTCGAAATAAAGACTAAATGAACTGAATTGGAATGTCTATCAGACTGATCGGGCGATAATTTGCCGGATCAAGTCTATTCCCCTTTTTAAAAATCGTGACAATCTCGGCCCCCCTCCATGTATTCGTATTGGGTCAAAATTTGCTATTGCATTGCACAAAGTATTCATATAAGGAACCCAGGTTGTCAGGTCATGTTTTAGAAGGTCGCCGGGTATTTTATCAGGCCCCGGGGCTTTACCAGATTTTATTGTTTCTAAAACATAGTTTGTTTCTTTTAATGAAAAGTGTAAATTGGCTGGGTTCGCTAACAATCATTTCACCCGTCAATTCAAAATTATCAATATTAGATTCAGTATTGGATTCAGAGAAGAGCGCAGAGAAATGGTTGACCCAGGTATCCTCATCCAAAAAGAGGTCTCTGTTTACTACCTGCCATATTACCTTTCGACATTAGGTTCCAAAATCCTGCTTGGTCCTTTGTCTTGGCTGCATTTATAAGACCTACCCATATCTCCTCATCCCAAACTCTCTTAGCAGCATCTATTGTTTGGTTATAGGCACGCCTTTTTGCCCTGGTTTTATCTATATCATTACTTTTTATTGCTTTTATTAACTCAGACTTCGCTGTTCGACAATCCTTACTGAACCATGGTTTACCATGGCTGGCCCTTTCTGTTGTCTCTCTCTTCTTACTTTGTATTGTTTTACTTAGTATAGGGCCTAGAGCATCTACCAGTCTACCATGGACATCAGTCATCGTAATCGGCGGTACGTTACTCTCAGTATACAGAGATATGATATCTGAGAAAGTTAAGTAGATATTAATCATTGCCTTTTTATCCCCCAGAATGTTTGGCCATTTTACCGCACGGTCATTCATAATCAGCATGATTTGATCATCTAAGAAGTCATAATTCTCTTTTGCAGAGTCTACTATAGAAAAAAGTTCTGCTGAGGCCGTCAAAGGTAAGCGATCACTCTCTGTTCTAGAGATTATTTTAAAGTCACACAAAAAACACCAGCAGCTTAGTGACACCATCATATAATCTATATGACTCAGTGAGATGCTTCTGCGAAACGTATGGGCTTTAGGTCTATCAGATGGAAGACGCCCATTACATGATCTGAGAATATGCGTCAAGGTTATACCTAGAAGTTGAGTCACAGCTACTGTGCACTTCACCTCCTTTTCGCTAGCCAGAGATGGAATATTATGTGCTTGGTCTTGGGACTCCATCAAATCACCAAATCCGAGCACTGGTCGAAGTTACAATTAAAATCACCAGCTATAAATACACTTGGACTTTGTCCTAATGTATCGAGGACACTGTCCAGCTGGTTAATAACTAGTGATACACCATGTGAAGGAGATGGTCTATTATATACATTAAAAAGATATATAACTTTGTCATCTTTAGCCTTTAATTTTAGACCCAATATGTCTGGAGAAATAATATCTAAAGAGGTGATCTCAATTTGCAAAGACACATGAACCCAAATAGTCAATCCTCCAGAGGGTCTTCCTTTTACTGATGGGGTCGCCCCCACCCAGTACGTTTTATAACCTACCCTGTGGGGACATTCTAACATCCATGTCTCTTGCAAAAGTATGACATCATACATTCCAATAAATGCATGCCAAGTAGGATCCAGCAGATTTCTATTTAGCCCTGCGATGTTCCAGGAGATAATATATAAGTCTGAGCAATTGCTATGCTCTTTAGGGCAGCAATAATCATTTCTCGATATTTCCATACTTGGATTTAACTTTAATTTTTGATCGGGAGCAAGTAATGGATGAAGGGAAATAATTTGGGTATCAGCCATTCGCTTGTCCACAATATTATCTACACCTCCCATACTACTAGTTGTATTTGTATGGTTTCTCTCCTTACTTTCTTCCCTCTGGTCTAGGATTGAAGGAGGCTCATAATCCCTTAAAGACTTATCGCTCCTAAATGGCAGTCAATCAACCCCATAAGAGAAGAGAAGCGATTAGAAGTAAGGATGTTAAACATAGGGGGCACAATAGTCCGGGAACTTAAGTTCCCTCGTCTCCAAGGGTTACCCACTAAAGCTTCCGGGTAAAACTAGCTTAAGTCTCTAGAGGATATACCTCCCTCATAGCCCTCAGGGAACCAGTCTCGAATATGGTTTGTCACCCTGCGATCCCTAAAATGTATATTATGTCCCCGGGAATATCCTTCGGTCTTCTTCCTACCCAACCTAACCTTCTAACATTTAGGATTTCACCATCTAAATGTGGAGGTAATGGTCTATTTACTCTTAGCCAATGCATAGCTTTGTTCTTAAGGGTCTGGTGACTCTCAAATTTCCCTGCTGGCAACTCAGGCACCCCTGTTAACACAATGACAAGGGGTTTTGCCTCCGGTGGAAGATCTATGTGATTGGCAGGCCCCGTAGACTGTTTATCTTTATTAGGAGACCTCTGGATATTTGCCTGTGCCTCCTGGACTTTCTTGTTTGGTCGCCTATTTTCTGGTATTTCCCTAGGTTTAGTAGACCCGAGGGCTATATTCGGACTCTGTGTACCTATGATGTTATCATGGACTATTGGATGTAACTTACTGCTAGTTTCATTGTTAGTTACCATGGGCGCTATCCTCATTTCAGGATCAATCAAGGGAGGCCTCTTGGGCAACAATTCTTTGAGTAGGTTGGAATTAACAATTCCAATATCAGTAATAGACCCTAACTGCTCATTCATTCGCTTAACCCTCTCAACTATAGGCAATAGCAAAGATTTAATCAATTGCTCGATGTTATTCATTAATGCTTGCTGAGAGTATGTAGTCGAATAACCCTGGTTATCCCCACTTGCATCTAAACCTTTAGATTTCTTGGGACTCGTAACGGCCCTACGGGATTGTGCTCGACTTCCCTTTTGCTTCACGCCACGCCTCTTTCTTTTTAAGGGAATGCCTGCCCCTGGTAGTTTAGTACTAGTGATCTTCCCAGAGATAAGATCACTAGATACTACAAGTAATGATTCTTCCGAAGGGGGGTCCCAATTGTGAATCTAAACTGGTGTAAAAAATAATGGGATCCCCCATGGGTCGCTAATCGAGCTGAAAGATCTTGTAGCTGTGGGGGAATACCTAAATCATTTGTTTGTTAATTGCTAATACTGACTGGTATGCGTAGGCGTCCTTACTGACTGAATAGCCCCCAAAGACGAGCGTTTGCTCTGCCATTCTGAGGATATTCGTCTCTCGGTTAGCGCTATTTCTTTTTCTAACACTGAAGTAGCCCTTACAATAAATGCGTCTTAAGTCCCTCTAACAGAGCCTCCCACTGACGATTTCCGGCCTAAGCTCAAGATGTTATTCATATTTTATACAGCAACGTGTGGCCCCAGGTGAGCAGGACAGCGTGTGGCAAAGAGTCGATATGCGCTGCAGAGAGCAGTACTATTTAGAAGTTAGCAGGGCTGGGGTGCCAGCCTACAACTCTGTACTTGCCAACTGAGCTACTATCCTTTCCACAGTTAAAAGAATAATTTAGTGTTTTTACTGCAGGAGTTCCACCTTTTAACATATAGAGCCCTACCTTAGAGCTCGTTAGGCCTGCCATAAGGATGGCTTACATACATTAAAAAGAGAGGTTTGGGTTTTTGCCACAAATTTAAATGGCGAAGTCGAGTTAGCAGTTATAAACTGCTCTTCCAGTCTGCAGTCGCAGACTAGCAGCCATGTTTTACCCTGTCGCAATCAGGGTGGCACAATAAGTGCTGCAGTCCCTGGGGGACACTCAAGTACAAGTTGAAGCACTACTGTCACAGGAGAGAAATGTGACACCCAAATTTAGGAGCCTTCTTCCTTACTGTCTCCACCTGCTTATAGGTTAGAACATAGGGAGTACCTCTGGACAAAAGTGTGGAGACGTAGAGTGGTGTGACAGGCAAAGGGAAGATGGAACAGTGAAGCATACGTTAAATGTGTCCAATTCTCAGTTTGGTCAAAATTGTTGTATTAATGTTAGAAAGGGGCAACTAAAAAGGCGGAGTAAACAAGACAGTGAATATGGTGTACAAGCACTCTGTTTCAAATCAGAGAAATTACACATTAGTGAACTTAAGTTGGTACGTCCGGAAAAAAAATGGACAGTTAAGGGCTACCTACCAAAGTAATAGAGCCTCATACCCCTTCAAAGCTCACCTTAGACCCACTCCTTAACCTCTTTCCCTAGCTTCCTTCTCAAGAGTTGATATTCTACTCTTTTTCTGTAAAAATGACTAGTTTTTCCATTATCTCGTTCTAGTCGTCCACTGGCGTTTCCCGTAACTAATATCCACTTGTAATAATTTATACTCTCTTCTGCTGTGCCCTCAAAGCCTGGTCTTGGTCATCTGTCTCTGATTTCTATCCCTCATACCGCTCATGTCCTCATTACCAGTCTCCCTCTCTTTCCCGCGCCACATCCTTTCAGTAACTTTTTAACTCTCTTCCTATTCTTGCAATATCTGCCAAGCTAAGTAACATGTTCAGCGGCTTTCCATGCCGCTTTCACTGGGCAGGTCCTTAACTCACTTTTCCCTGCTCTCTTACCAACATTTTTACTCTTTGCCAGCAGTACTACCGATGTATCAGGATGCCGTGGCCATAATGGAAGCAAACTAAATGTGCCTCTCATCCACGTCTGGTTGGATAGACACACATAGGCCTAACCTATCATAAGTAAGGGGGACAAAATAGCAAGTGAATTGACCAAACACGGCAAGACACTAGACCTGATAACTAAGAATCCCCTCTCAGGTCCTAATCAACCTCTACGTGTGGCCGCTAATACCCCTAATAATAATACAATGGTAAACAATAATTGTGTCAGTAATATCCAACATACGGTTGCCCAAATACATGATGCTCCGACAGTTTCTCAAGACCAGAGAGGGGGACCAAATCAAAAGATGAGCTCCAAAAACACTGATAAAGCCCCCCTGCAACCACTAATACAAAGAGGCCAGGTAGATCATCATGTTAGAAATGGCTCTTATAGCTCACCCCACACGGACTCTGATCCTTTCTTTAGTCCACTTAGCCCTCCCCCACATATAACCCTACCTCCGGAAGCCAGTCCCTATGTTATTGTATTTGCGGGGGTACCGGAAATCAGGGCTTCTGACAAAGAATCGCACTCTCAATTACATGCTAAAATCTCCAAGTGGTTGGATATACATAGACCATTGAATGCTGGGGAAAGGGGGGGAGATAGTGCATGTAAGAAGAGTTAACTGGTTAGGGGGCAGGAAAAAGGACATAAGGGGGGATTGCATTGTGGCTAATTTCAGAGATGCTAGACTGGTGGACTACATACTGAAGAATTCCAACAGAAATCACACCAGCACAATCTGTGCGCTCCCCCTTGGGTACTTCTACCCAAGGAGTTGGAGCAGTAATAATGTTGACCACTCAATGTCTAACTTGGGAAGGCCACAACATATCCAAAGGGCTAGAGCCACAAACCACCCCGACCAGTTCCTCCCATCCGGGATTACTCCCAGTGGAGAAATAGATTTGCCCCTTTGCAGTCGCTTGATGAGAATGATTGACTACCCCCCATAGACAAAGAGCTTGTAACTACTACTGCTACAGGGGGACCAGCTTGCCCTACAATAGAGGAGGGAAATGTTAACAGCAGGAACGGGCTAAAAATTAGGATAGAAGATCCCCCAAAACAGAGGGAAGAGAATGACAAAGCTCCAGAGACCCATGAACTAGGAATCCGTAGAAGAAATGAACACAGCCCAGAGGGAAGGAATGCAAACAGGGCAGGATTAGCCTTTCTGTCCTGGAATGTAGCAGGCCTGGGGGGGCAAACTTGACAATACAGAGTGGAGAGAGTACATAAGGGGCTTTCATGTTATAGCCTTACAAGAAACATGGGCGCGAGACCTTGACTCCTGCCAACTGGAGGGCTATAAATGTTTCTTCAGGCTAGCCCAAGAAGCGAGATCTGGGAGGGCGAAAGGAGGGCTAGTGATATATGTCGACTTAGACCTAAAAGGCACTTGGTCACAACCAGTCTGGGTGTCTGACACTATACAAGCAGTGAAATTTCAGGGACACGGGCAGAGATTTTTCATCTTAAATTTTTACAACTCGGGCCCAATCGAGGGAAACTTCCCCACACTAATAGAGCTAGAGAGTAGGTTAAATGAGGAAACAGACTTAAGGCAGGGGGGGCCCGAACCAATCGTACTGCTGATGGGGGATTTTAATTGTCATCTGTGCCCAAAGTTATCACCTATTTCCCCTGATTGGTCTTCCTGCTCTGTTGAAAGTGGACCACACTTTGAACATAGCAGAGAGGGCACACTGATTATGAAGCTACTTGATAGCTTTGCCCTTACTCACACAATGGACCTGTTGCCACTGAAAGCAGGAGACATCCTCACTCCTACATTTAAAGGAAGAGGTTGTGCTTCCATAATAGACCTTGTAGTAATCTCTGCCTTTGCTAAAGCCCAGATTATTAAGGAAAGAACGGAATGGAGCCCTTTCAGCGACCACAACCCCCTAACTCGTGAAATAGAATATAACAATCTACCAGTAAAACATAAGGGGGGGGGGGGGGTATGGCAATCCGACCAACGGACCAAGGAAGGCACTTTAGATGGGCAATGATTAATCCACAAGACTTCTATAGCAGTCTAGTGGATAGAGGAAAAGAACATATAGAGATCTGCCTAGACTTTGCTAAAGAGGGTAGAGAAGTGGTCCTGGCATTTGAATCCTTAACTGGGATAGTTGAAGGATTATTAAAAACTAAGAGGCCTACTAAGGACCTGACTACTCCAAGATGGTTTGATTCTAATTGCTCACAGGCACTCAGAGAATTAAAACAGAGCTTAAAGAAGTCCCCGAGAGACAAGAATGAGATAGCCCTCTGTAGACGCAATTATAAAACACAGCTGAAGCAAAGAAAGAGTGCACTTCAAAAGGAGGTCTGGGCAGACCTTAGAGAAGCAGGAGAAAATAGAGATTATGCCCAATTCTGGAGAATCATAAATAGACCCTGTTACCAAGACTCCAGCTCCCCTGTAATCAGTACTAATATACTCCCCGAACAATGGACAAACCATTTTAAAGGTTTGTATAATCAACAGGAGATAGAAAACGGGGATGGAGTATGGGAGGGTCCCAGAGCAGTTGAGCTAGAATTCTCCTTGCCGGAAGTCTTAAAGGCAGTGCTGGGCTAACGCGTAATAAGGCGCCAGGCCCGGATGGCACACCCCCAGACCTCCTTTTAAGTAACACTGATCTTTGGGCACCGATTATGACCAGAGTACTTAATGCAGCTATTAAAACTGGTTTCCCGAGATCTTGGTCAACTGCAGTGATTGTTCCTATATATAAGAAAGGCTGTAGGGATAATCTGCAGTGCTACAGACCAATCTCGCTGATTGATGTCTCAGCAAAACTCCTAGGTAGGGTAATACTAAACCGCCTCACAGAGTGGACTGAAGTACATAACATCATGGTAGAGACTCAGTATGGGTTTAGAACGGGCAAGTCAACTAGTGACCAATGTCTTAACTTGTACCTTTTGACTGCTAAATACATTAAATCAGACACAGGAACCCTATATATGGGGTTCATGGACCTTGCAGCAGCATTTGATAATGTAAACAGAGCAAAACTCTGGGCGCTTATGTATAGATCGGGAATTGATCCAGATCTGATAAACATACTTATGGAACTT
This sequence comes from Lissotriton helveticus, assembly GCF_964261635.1. NCBI lineage: Eukaryota > Metazoa > Chordata > Amphibia > Caudata > Salamandridae > Lissotriton > Lissotriton helveticus. The sequence continues at coordinate 1,570,238,753 of NC_136059.1, forward strand.
CACTGGAACACCACTGCCAAGGTCCGCTATAGCTCGGGAGGGGTGAGTACTGATCCCTTCCCGTGCACTAGCGGGGTGAGGCAGGGGTGTATCCTGGCTCCATTTCTATTTTCCCTCTACATAAATGACCTGGAGAGTGCTCTGCTGACACTGGGGACGGACTGCCCACGAGTAGGATCGCGTCATATACCGGTACTTTTGTACGCGGATGACACGGTGCTGCTCGCACGAACAGCGGTGAGTCTGCAGCGGTTAATTAGTGGCTTTGTAGGGTTCATGGAGAATTTAGATCTCTCTGTAAATCTGACTAAGTCCTTTATCATGGTGGCAGGGAAAAAACTCCTCAAGAGATTTCCGTTCAAAATAGGAACCCATGTTTTGGACACAGTGAATACTTTTTCATACTTGGGTCTCTTGTTTGATGAAAATATTAGGTTTGCCCCATTACTGGAGGAAAGGCGCAGGAAACTTGTTTCAGCGAATGGTGCCATTTTAAACTTTGCGCTAAGGATGGATCGTTGGTCCCCTGAACAAGTAATGACACTGAACAGAGCGGTCAGTATTCCTAAAGCTACGTACGGGGCAGAGGTGTGGGGCTTTAGGGATGCACACCAGTTACAAAACGTGGAAGATAAATTCTTAAAGAAACTGTTAAAGCTTCCACAGAGCATCCCAGCAGCAGTCACACACAAGGAGCTTGGTACCCCGTACATCTCTGACCTGATCAGAATAAGACCAATTCTGACCTGGCTTCGAATTTGGCTAAATCCAAACGCTGAATTAACTAGACAGATTATCGAAGATTGTCTTCGGAGAGACAGATGGGTGCAAATCCCTTGGCTTAAATACATTAAAGAAACCTTAGAGTCTATTGACTACCAAATGTTGTTTTCTGATCCCTCAAAGATTGAGAGCTCCAGCAAATTTCGTATTCAAAAGCAGTTATTGGATAAATACGATCAAAGCAGGAATCGACTTGACTCTAATAAATCATCTGTAGTAGCGCACTCTCTTGTGAGTAATGAAATGGGCATGGAACCGTATCTTTTTTTATTGCATAGTCAACAAGAGAGCTTTTTAATGTGTCGTTTTAGGCTCAATCTGTTACCACACATTTTAGCTTATCCGTCTGGTTTTACTCTAACAATTGAGCAGAAGGGTGGCTGCGACAATAGGTCTCCGCAGGACACCCTTCATTTTGTATTATTATGTTCTTTTTATAAAATCCCACGCAGAAGATTTCTTGTGGATATTTTAAAGGAGTCAAAAATCTTTCATGCTAAAACTGCTTTATTATTTTTGCAAAGAGCAACTGACATGCGTACTCTGTGTTCTATAATGAGTTTTTAAAAAATTGCTGTCAAATTAAGAATTACTAGGGGTTGATGTAGGGTGAAATGAATTAATCGATCTCTCCCTTTCAATTAGTTTTAATAAGAATTTATATTTTAAATTTGTTTTTAACATTGTAAAGTTCAGAATAATAATGTAAATGTTGATTATGGATTTGTAATGCATTGTGTATTTTTATGATGGTTTTTAACCAACGAAATAAAGATGAACTGAACTGAACTACTCCTGCTGGTAAGTAACCATTTCATTTTGCAGCGTGAATCCTTTTCTGGATTCACATGCTGTGCATCAGATTACATAACAGTTTCTCCCTTCTTGAGGGAGCTGTGGTAAGAGGAAGACTTTGCAAATAGGTGTTGAAGTACCTTCTGTCCTATTTGTGCTTCCTTATTATTTTGTATGTCCATGCAGTAATGTTTGGTGAAGGTGTGTGGTGATGCTCATGTAGCTGCTGCACATATAGGGGCCGATTAGGATGGCGGTTTTTCCGCATCCTCCGGGCCGGCGGAAGTGTCCGCCGGCCTGGAGGATGCGGAAAAACCGCGGCGGAGACTCCAAAGACCCACCGCCAAATTAGGATGGCTGGTGAGTCTGGAAATCCGTCCGCCGCTTTTCCGCCGCGGTCGGCTTCCGACCGCGGCGGAAAAGCTATAACATGGCAGGCGGTGTCTATGAGACACCGTCCGCCATATTATGATGTGTGTGTAAATATGCTTTTCCACGGCGGCATTGCCGCCATGGAAAAGCATACGGACCTTCACTTCGGGGGCCCGTTGCGGGCCCCCTGGGTGAAGGGGTGGTGGTGGGTGCACATGGGGGGTACCTATGGTACCCCCCTGCATTTGCGTGCACAATGCAGCAGGCACCGCGCGGTGCCTGCCGCTTTGTGCACGCAAATGCTGTGCATGCATTTTTTACATTGGGGCGGGTGCAGCTTGAAGCTGCACCCGCCGCAATGTTAGAGATAGAGGATGTGACCGCCACCCTGGCGGTCACATCCTAATCAGATCGGAGGGAACGCCGCAGCCCATGCGGACGTTCCCTCCTCCTCAGGGGTCGCGGACGGACTCAAGTCCGTCCGCGATCCTAATCGACCCCTTAGTGTTTATGGGCACATTGGCCATAAATGCCAGAGTTGCTCCCTTCCTCCTGGCTGAGTGAGCTGTTGGTTGTACCATTATTTCATTGTTTGCGGTGGTATAGCATAGTTGGATGGTTTGGACTTTCCATCGTGAAATTGTTGCCTTAGTGACAGGCGTCCCTGTTTTAGTATGTGAGTAGGCAACAAATAACTGTTTGCTTTTACGAGTTTGTTCTGTTCTCGGTAGATAGTACAGTAGTGCACTCCTTACATCTAGCTTATTTCCCCTTTTGTTTTTGGGACCTTAAAGAAGATTGGAAGTAGAATATTTTGATTTAAGTGATATTTGGATACCACTTTCTGTAGGAATTGTGGGTTCGTTTTTAAAATAACCTTGTCTTTATGGATTTGCATGTATGGTTCTTGTATGGTTTGCGCATGCTTACTCTCCGTAAGGATGTAATGGCAATAAGAAATGCTGTCTTTAAAGTGATGTGTTTGAGGTCTGCCTTATGCATAGGCTCAAATGGTTTTGTCATAAGTCGTGTGAGCACTGTAATTAAACTCTACATGGGGACTTGAGCTGTTCTAAGGGGAGCAATTCTTTTAGACCCCTCTAGGAACTGTTTTAAGACAGGTCTTCTGAAAAAGCTCTTTCCTCTGGTGTAAGCTACAATGGCAGCGTAGTGTACCTTTGTGCTTGAATAGTTGATGTGACTGTCAAGAAGGTGAGTTAGATATATGATCACTGTTTCTTGTGTATTGATTGAGTTCATTCTGTTAGCTGTGCACCAAGTGGTGCAATGCTTCCATTTTGCGGCATAGCATCGTCTTGTAGCTTGTTTTCTTGCCGCCTTTAGAATTTCCATTGTTCACTGAAGCAAGTTGAGGTGACCAAACTCTACATACTCAGGTGACAGGCCGCTAGACGTAACGTTGCTGGCTCCGGGTGAAAGATTTGGACCTGTTGCATTGTTAGTAGGTCCTTGTCCGCTCTGATTTTGATTATCTGTCCTTTGGACAGTTCTAGCAGACTTGAGTACCATGTTTGTTTGGCCCATTGTGGAGCAATGAGAATTAGGTTTGTTCCTACTTGTTTTGCTCTTTCCAGTACTCTTTGGATTAGAGTTATAGGTGGAAAAGCGTATGCAAATGTCCCTGACCAATCTAGTGACAGGGCATTCTGTTTTGAGAGGTGGTGAGGAAACCTCGAGGCAAAGAACTGACATTTCTTGTCCTATATTGTAGCAAACCGGTCTATCTGGGTTCCCCAGAGTTTGAAAATGTATTGTAGTGTCTTGTGCTTCAATTCCCACTTGTGGGAGCAGTTGATCTGCCTGCTCAGAAGATCTGCTGTTGTGTTGTATGCTCCCAGTTGATGTATTGTTTGTAGATTGATTCTTTAAAAAATTGCCCATTGCTAGATCTCTTGTGCTAGCTTACTTAGCGGAAATGACTTTGTACCACCCTGTTTGTTGAGGTAGAACATTGTGGTGGTGGTGTTCGTTTTAATCAAGACAGTCATTGCGTGAATGTGTTTCTGGAATGCTTTCAATGCTAGGAATACTGTTTTAATTTCCAAGTAATTGATGTGTTTTATGGAATCTAGGTTGTTCCACTGGCCTCGTAACTTCAGTTGTTTGAAGGACGCGCCCCATCCATTGAGGAATGCATCTGTAGTGACCGTCACAGAAGGAGTTGGATTTTTGAAAGGTCTCCCTTGTGTTACGTTGTTAGATGCCCACCATTGTATTTTTACTTGCAGCCTGTCCGTAAAAAAAACTAGATCCGCCCAACTCCCTGTGCCTTGTGACAAGTTGTTGGTAAGCCATTCCTGCAAGGGATGCATATGTAGGCGGGCATGAAGAATGATTGGGATGCATAACGCCATCATGCCCATGAGCTTCATACCTCTCCTCACTGTCAGAGAGTGACCCTTCCGGAAGAGGGAGGTTTCTTGTTTGATCGCTTGTATCCTTTTTTGCATAGGATAAGCCTGTGCGAGTTTTGAGTTTAGTCTTGCAGCTAGGAAAGTCTTTTTCCTTTCTGGTTTTGTGCAGGATTTCTTGTGTTTTATTGAGACTCCTAATCTTTGGAGCGTGAGGATTTCTGTTTGAACGTGGCACAGACATGTTTGTTTTGTGTTTGCCTTTATAAGCCAGTCGTCCAGGTAAGGGTAGACATGCATTCCATCCTTTAGCAGGTGTGCTGCAACTGTGGCTAGGCAATTGCTGAAGACCTGTGGAGCTGATTTTATTCCAAATGGGAGTACCTTGAGCTGCTAGTGTGTTCTGTTATGTAGGTAACAGATTTTCTGTGATTTTTGTTCAAGGGGATGTGTAAATAGGCGTCCTTGAGATCTATTGTTGCCATGTAATCTCCTTTTTGAATTTGTGGGATTATTTCCTGGAGTGTAGCCATTTTGAAATGCTGTGTCAAGATGAATTTGTTTATGAACCTTAGGTCCAGGATTTGTCTTCGCGATAGGTCCTGTTTGGGGACTAAAAAATACGGTGAGTAGTTTCATTTGAAAATGTCTTGTTTTGGTACTAATTCTATTGCTTGTTTTTGAAGAAGGTCCTTGATTTCTGAATTTAACAGTATGAGTTCTGATTTGAGGAACCTCCTTATTTTTGTTGGGTTTGCTGGTAGGGTTTTTGCCAGTTCTATATAATACCCGTATTTTACCAAATTTAATATCTACTTGTCTGTGGTGATATTTCACCACTGTTATAGGTACTGTGTTATTCTGGCTCCCACTGGTGTTGTGTGTGGGCCTTTTCCATTGCAGGAGTCAATTTGAGCCATTCCCTCTTCCTCCAGAGGGCTGGCCTTTGCCTCTTCCTCGAAAGGCCTGCTTTGGCTGTTGTTGCCAACCTAGGTATCCTGGTTGCTAGTTTGTTCGTTGACCATTCCATTGGCCCTGTTGTTGATGTGACCTTTGCTGTCCTTGAACAAAGGCTCCTCTTCCTGTGGGTTTTCTTCCGTTAAACCCTCCTCTTTTGAAGGTACTTCTTTGTAGTAGGGCTCCCGTGGCTCTTGCAGTGTTGTTATCTTTTTTAATCCACTTCTTCTGCCAAATAGGGCCTCCCCTGTAAAAGGTCTCTTAATGATGGGATGGAGGTTTGAACCTCCTGCTTAAAACCTGATATTTAAGCCAGTCATGCCTTCTTAGAGTGGTGCCTGCACACATCTGTCTGCTGGCAGTGTCTGCTGCATCGACAGCTGATTTAAGTCATGATGTATTTGCCTTCTTGGACAATCGATTTAGCCCTTTTCTTATCGTCTATGGGAGCTTGTTGATGAGCTCCTCAAGGTCATCCCATTGCTGGTGTCCGTACCTGTTCAGTAGGGCATTAGAGTTTGCGATGAGCCACTGTGTCGCTGCTTCCTTTTCCATTTTTCTGCCAACCATATCCATAGGTTTGCTTTCTTTCTTTTGGGGTGGTCCACTGTCAGAGAGGGCATTTGCTCTTCTCCCGGCCGTGATAACAATGATGGAGTCAGGCACTGTGTTTCCCTGGATATACTTCGGGTCCTTGGAAGAGGATTTGTACTTCTTTTCAACCCTTGGTGTTACCCCCTTGCTTGAGGCTGGCTCCCTCAAGGCTTCTTTACCTTGGTCCAGGATTGTTGGTAGCATTGGTAGGTATTGTGTCCCCTGGTTGGTTGGGGCTGGTGTTTCTAAAAGGAAGCAGGGTTCTCCTTTTTCCTCTTCGAGGGGAACTCCGAAAGCATCTGCTGCTCTTTTTACTAGGATGTTGTAGAAGGGTATGTCATCTGGTGAGGATGCCTTCGAGGGATAACAGCATATCTCCTCCTCTGGGCTTTCAGTGTCGAGGTCATTCTGTGTGCCCTCAACATTTTCAGAGGTTTCCTCCTCTTCTGGTGCGCCAGTGTTTTCCTCAAGATCTTCATCACGAGTTTCGGGGGTTAGAGGAGACACAAGAATCTCCTCTTCTTCCCCTACGTAGATGACATTGTCTGCTTCGGCGACTGGGATCTTAGGAATTCGAAATTCCTTGAGTGAAGCGTCGGACTCCTGTTTCTGGATGAGCGTCACCATTTTGGCTTCATTTCCTTTTCTTCTTGACTTAGAGGGCGCTCTCTGCGTCAGAGCCCGGAGATTTTCTGCTCCTGCTGGCACTTGCCTCTTGTTTCGACTGCATCGTGGGTCCCTTCGGGGGTTCGTGTTCAACTCTTGTGTTCGGTGCCTTGTGGGATTTTCCCTTGCTGGCGTCCCTTGGTAGGGTTCTGTGGGGTTCCTTGGATCATGGCTGACCATTGATCGCATTTTTCTTCGGTGTCTGGGCTGCCTTAGGATGTGCCCTATTTTCCTGGCCTTTCTGTTCCAACGGATGTGTCTGGCGTGTTACCTTATCCGTCTTCTTCTCTGTATCCATTGCCATCTTTTTGAGGGAGTGGAATTTTTCGGAATCTCGAATTTTGATTTCCGTTCCTTCGTGCGTCAATTCTGCTGGAACTCCCTGGTCGTCTTCATCACTGGTAAGGCCTAGGTCCTTCAAGGAAGGTTTTTTTCGATGCCGGAGACATCGTTGCATAGTGGGCCTCTCTCCGCTTTCGGCGTGTACTGAGGGTTTTAGGCTGAAACACCGTGCAGGCCTCACAGTCTTTGTCCTTGTAGTCTTTGGGCAGGTAGAGGTTGCACACGTCGTGTGGATCGCGTTGTGCGAATTTAGGATGGCACTTGGGGCAGAATTTGAAAGGGGTATTTTCCATGGCCCCTACCTCGTCATTTGTCGGCCCTTGATGTCTTCGGTATTGGGGGTGTTGTTCTCGGAGTTAAGTTTTGCTCACCAGCCCGAGGCACCAGACAAGGATGTCCGCTATCACCCCACCTCTTTGCTATTGCAATGGAGCCGCTTGTAGCCAGGCTGCAACAGTTTCATGCGCAGAGAGGACTCTATTTTATGTCCAGGGTGGTCCTTGAATCAATTTATGCGGACGATGTGACTCTCTACGTCCAGCACCCTGCGGCCAATCTTGATGCCCTTATACGAGAGATCATTAGGTTTGGCGGCCTTTCAGGCATAACCATTAAATGGGGGAAGTCTACAATTTTCCCGCTTACAGCTGCTACAGACTCATTCCGGTAAGAGTTCCTAATAAAATTGACTCCCTAGTGAAATACCTGGGAATCTGGATTATAAGGGACCATGAGAAACTGTGGTGATACGACTACCGCAGGCTTATGGAGTAGCTGGAAAGTCGGCTACCCCGCAGGAGGGCGCTTCCTCTTTCGTTAACAGAACGTCTTGTCATCGCTAAGATGGTGATATTGCCCAAGTTTCTATACACCTTTGTTAATCTCCCACTTCCTCCCATGGTTGAGTTTGAGGAGCGACTCCACTCTAATCTGATTTCCCTGGCGTGAGCAGGTGGGCAGTCACTGGAAACCTGGGAAACTCTTATGCTCCCGTTTGAGCAGGGAGGCCTGGGGGCGCCAGATATGGAATTGTACCACTCCTGTGCTCAGGCTCAATTCACATTTCATTCGGTATTTCCGACGCCGTTCATGGTGAATGCGGACCCTAAGAGAGACCTGGCCGACCAGACTCCGCTGCATATGGAGATGTTCCGTCCAGAGTCGCCCACGGGCCGGGATAGATAGCGTTGGCGGCATGGTTTGGGCAGGGCAGATGCTCCACCGGCGGACGGGTGTGGACTCCCTGTTTGCCCCCTCGGTGCCGCTGATCGTACACCTGGGGCTGCCCTTCGTGGCGGAAGCAGGAGTCTGTCAGCGCTGGCGTAAGCTACAGTTGCACACACTGGGACGGGCATTTCCAGATAGGTTATTTATAAGCCTGGACACCGCTTTGGGAGATGAACACATGGGACTCCTGGACAGGATGACATATCAGCTGCAGGCGACCATGCGGGCGAGATTCGCCTCATTCCCTGTAGCGCCGACAACGTTCCATGTCTTGGGAGCATTTTTGTCAAATCCCTCACCCGGCAAACTTATAACCCGCCTGTACTTCGGTATGCAGCAAGATTACCCAGTAAATATAGCCGCAGCCCAGCACGCTTGGGAGGACAGCCTGGGAGTTCCTTTTGAGGAGGGTGTATGGCCTTACTGCTGCACGCAGTCCGGGTACATGTCGCCCAACTACAGGCTTAGACTAATCCACTTTAAATTCCTCCACAGACAATACAGAACTCCGGTGTGGCTGTGAAAGGGCAGGGTTGAGTGCGGAGGCGCGCTGTATGCGATGTGGGGCGCTTGTGGGGCGCTTGAGGCTTCCTTCATGCACCAAACATGGTAGTGTTGAGAGGTGGCAGGATTCTGGGGAAGTGTGTTTGACATTCTGGATGAAATGCTGGAATACAGGATAGAGTGTACTCCGTTGATTGCTTTGCTAGGCTATGTCAAAAACGTATCTAAAGGCATTAGAAGACTCGCTTCCATGATGCTGCTGCTGGTGAACAGACGTGTGGCGATCTGCTGGGGTCGCAGGCGCAATCCGCGTAGTGATGACTGGCTTAAAGACGCAGTATTTTGTCACACCCAACTTTCTGAGTTTTGGGATTTGATGCCCACGCAAGCACGCACCCTGAACATTTGGGAACCACTGCAAAGTTTTCTACAAGCACATCAAGATGGTCAGGCACAGCCCCCTGCAGTGGGTGGGTAGGCGAGAATGAAAGAGGCGCATGCCCAGGGGGAGGGTCATCCCCTGCAGCTGCACCCCAAGAACTTTTTTGGGGGGTTCTGCCAGAGAGGTTTCCCCCGCTTACCCATTCTCCCCCCCCCTGTTTTTCCTCTTTCTTAAATGCTATTGTATCCCTACTGTTAGATGTCGACTGCAACTGCTCAAGCTGATTAAAGGGCTAGTTGGAGAGCATCTGGTTCCAAGGGACACTGTACGCCCAGATGGACCCTCCCGTGTTCCCTAGAAGTATAGGAGGCTTTGTGAAATTGGCACCCAAATACACATTCTGTTATACATTTCTGCCCTTGCTCTACTTTGTGGCAGTGTTGCGGTTTGTAATTGATAAAAGTCACAAATAAGTAAAAAAAAAAAAAAGTTTTGCTCGCTGGTTGCGATGTTGATGGTCGATGTTGGTTTTCCACTTGAATTCTTGACTTTTATCTTCTTTCGGGGATTTTCCTGAAAAACTTTGGAGCGTCCCGTCTTACTTCCAGACCAAACGGCGGAAAAAAAGAATCTAAAGATGGCTATCATGCACAACGACCTCCAGGGCGCTGTCTGACGTCACACAGGGGACTTACCTGGCACCAAATGGTGGTCGACGGCGCCCAAAACAGAAAAAAAAAATATACTATTTCAGACCCAACCAATAGATGGTGGAGTATTGCACAGCATGTGAATCCAGAAAAGGATTCACGCTGCAAAACAGCCTTGCCCCCATATCTTTCAAAGTTTTAGAAGAATACTTCCTGCATATCCTGCAGTTTTTATTTCCTTCATGCATCCCATAAGCATAAACACAGTCTTTATGAGGGTTATCAGTATATGATCATTTTCCCCACAAGGGCAATAAGGTCTCAACAGACTTTTTTGTAGAATCAGACATTTTGAGGTAAAGGATGAAAGTTTTCTGAAATCCTCGGAGAGAAAATTCTTTAAATCAGCCTTTTTGTGAAGATATGAGAAGAGCTCAAAGGGACTTGCTGCACATACAACATGCGTTAGAAATCTGAAGGGTGGTAGCCTCTAACAGTGTGGACTTCAGTCCGACTGGCTGAAGTATGTCTCTTTTTAAAATGATGTGACTAGACAACTTAATTCCTGTAGTTATTGCCACTAGCCTACGCTTAAAATGGAACTACTATAATAATGGTACAGTGGAATTCCCAGCTCGACGACAGGGATGATTAAAGGATTTGAATCTATGAAAAATTCGGTACTGGAGAACAGTAGATCTGAAGTCCAACACTATCCAACTGGTTGCTTATGTTGGAGTGGGGACAGTAAATCTGACCCCTCCAAAGTCAAACACTTTCCCTACTATTGCTTATGCTAGCATGGGAATAATAAATAGATCCCCTCAATGTCCAATACTTTCCCAAATGTTGGTGAGCTTGGAATGGGAGTAGTGAATCTGATTGTTTGTAATACAACGAGCAATATGTTGACCATCGACTCCATTTTGTACACACAACTTCATTTTGTGTTTTCTTGCAGCTACAGGATGGGAATGTTTTCATTCTTCACAGCACAGAGTAAAACAGTTTCTGAAACGTGTAGTGTGGAATGTGCAGTTGATAGTGTCAAAAGCATGAGAGAGGAATGTACTGTCCTGCTTTGAAGTAAACACTGGAGCCTGGCCAGCTCATGTGGGTAACAAATGCAAAAAGAACAATTGATGGACAGAATGCAGAACAATGCCATACATTCACCCCAGTACAGAGATCTGGGCCTACATTCATCGTTTTTTTTTGCTCATCATGCTATTCCAGTTTGGACCCAGACATATGCAAATCAGACTTGACCCTGCGCCCAATGGGAACAGTCAGCCCGAACTGCCAGGCCAGGTCCTCCCTGGACTGGAAACAAGCATCCTAGGACCTCGGAGGATTCAGTTCAAGACCCTATGTTTAACCTTCAAAATTATAAAAAAATCTTCCCCTGAGATTTTGTCCAACCTAATGATCCCCTACGTACCTACTCGCCAGCTACGCTCGGTCGAGCACTGCCTTGTCACGGTGCCCCGGGTGAAGCGACTTAGAGCTGGGGGTCGGTCCTTTCGCTACCTTGCTGCCAAATTATGGAACTCTCTTCCTGTGCAGATCCGCCGCTTAGACTGCCTTCTGTCCTTTCGTAAAGCTATTAAACCTTTTCTATTTCCCAGGGCCTAGCCTCTACTCTTAGGGCCTAGCTTCTGCACTCTGTTGGCTTGACTTGAAGCGCAGGGACGCCCCTTCACTGAGGCATCTGTTGCGCTATATAACATTTCCACATAAAAAATAAATAAATAGGACCGGTTTCGGGCTTTCAGCCCTCATCAGCCAGGATAGCTTGACTCCCGTAGCATGGAGAGCACGGGACCCACGTCTGGGCATACCCGTCCCACTCAGGTAACAGATGCAAAAAGAACAACTGATGGACAGAATGCAGAACAATGTCATACATTCACGCCAGTACAGAGATCTGGTCCTAAATCCATCGTTTTTTTGCTCACCATGCCATTCCAGTTTGGACCCAGCTATATGCAAATCAGTCTCGACACTGGGCTCATATGGCTCATATACAAATCAGTCTTGACCCTGCGCTGTAGCAGCTCCTGTGGGTAACCTTGACACAGACTGGTATGGCCAGCTTTACTTTCGCAACCAAAGTAAGGGGGGTGGGGAGGAGGTTTGTTTCTAGAAATCTTTCCTTGAGTTGAGTAAAGGTATTAAAGACGGGGACTCTTGGCTCTCAGGCAAGAGCTTGTCTGTGGAACGGACGCTTTACCCAGGGACATTTTGTAATCCCCATCGAGACTTCTGCCTGACTGTGAGGGATCCCCAGTCGTGCTGGCCAGAATGTGGTTGGACACTCCATCGGTGATGTGTGAGATATAGATATATATATTGATATAGATATAGATATAGATATATATATATTATATATGCTTGCTCATTTTCATTTGCCATCCGGGAAAGTGCTGTAATAAATATATTTTGCCTTCCTCTTGAGAGTGCTGCATTAATTAAGGCATTTGCTTAATCTTGACCATGCATTGATAAATTCATTTGCCTCATTTTGAGAGTGCAGAGTTCCTTTTTTTATTTAAGTGTGTCCTATAGTTTCAAGTCTGAAGCAAAACACTTCTCCAAGTAAATATTGTAACTTAAAAAATATTTACATTTGATAAGTTAAATATAAATAATTGTTTTTATTTATTTTAATTCTAATATTCTTTTATATTTCTTAATATCTAGTGTTTGTAATTAGAATTACATTTTTCTTATTGTGTATGTTTAAATAAATACTAAACATATCGTCAGAAAGTCATCACAGTCCATCAAAGTAACTTTCCTTTAGTCTCAAGTTTTTCTTGGAGCATATTTCAGCCAGTCAACAGCTGTTTTGTCAGTTGGGTATAAGCCAATGACTTTGTCAGGGCCAGGTGAAAGATATACATATGTACAATACAAAGAAAAATTTCTCATTACCTTCCTCAAACAACAGCAGGTGAGAATGACCAAACTAATATCACCAATTGTGACCAATAGGACTTAAGGAACACAAATAGTGTGTGGGATACAATGTGGTGGACCAACACATACACTAAGATCGTTATTAATAAGTAAGATGCTAGTTCTAATTATTAGGGTCCATTAATCAACAAAACATCGTTAACAGAGAGACCAAGTGATGACAAACAGAATGGCCATCCACACTGTCTCCACTGATCAGTAGCAGTGACACGTCAATAACATTTGGGGATCGACCATCAGAGTGAGAGAGGTAATATCCCCATGAAAAATGGGGGGTGGGCAAAGGTTTAGGGGAGGGTAGTGTGTGAGTGGTATATAGCTAATCTAGAAGAAATGGAGGGGTCCTCACCTCAATCATAAAAAAAGTAAAAAGGAGATAAGAAGCTCTTCATATCCATGCAGTGGGTGCGACGGCGGCCTTGACAGCTTGCAGATGTTTATCTGGCCTGAAGGTTAACTGGCATAAGTCCTGTGACCCGGTTCAGAGGAGAATTACCCCTCCACTTCTGTGCCGGCGTTGCACTGGGAACATACCTCCATTCGTTACCTGGGAGTGGATATTTATACATCTCCGGAGTTGCATTTTGAAGGTAACTTTACCCGGGCTATGGCTACTATGCGGAGATCTGTTATTTACAGTTTGTGAGCACTATTTTGTTAACTACTTTTTCAGAGTTGCTGTTGCAGGCACAATATGCTCTCTCGCTTCCAGAAAGCAGAGTCCATGTGTTTTCTTGGCTGAATGTGGTGCCCAATCATGAACACCACACTTTATCTTTTAAAGACACTCCCTCCCCTCCCAACTACACAGCTGGCATCTAGATGGTATATTTGTATGCTTTCATCAAGCAGTTCGTCACGGCATACTTTCAACTTTCACAATGGCAGACCAGCGCCTTTTTATTTTTCTTATTCGCAGCTCACCAAACTTTAGGCAAACGTAGCATGCCACGTTGGATTGTCAACAATGGCGGGCGCGTGCCTATCTTTTATTTTGCACGGCTCGCCCAACTGTATTTTTTAATATTATGTGTTGGAAATGGCCCTTTTTGCAGGGTCATCCCGAAACCTTTTGCCTTCCTCCTGGATGTTTCCTGACCTGTGTTTGTCGGCTTTATGACTCTGGGCACTTTACCCACTGCTGATCAGTACTAAAGTGCATATGCTCTCCCTGTGTAAATATGACTGAGAATTGGTATATCCCTGATTGGCTTATTTGGTTCACCTGTTAGTCCCTAGTAGTGTGGCCTGTGTGCCCAGGGCTGGTAACCCAAATGCTGCTGGTGGGCCTGCAGCGCTGGTTTGCGGCACCCACAGAAGCAGCTTGTAAAGTGCACCTCAGACCTGCCACTGCAGTGTCTGTGTGCAGTCCAGAACTGCCATCTTGGCTGTGAAGTGCCCACACTTCGCAGCCCCTGAACCGTCCCTTGGCATCATATCAGTCACCCCTATGGTAGGGTGCATTGTGTGTACAAGGTAGGACATGGCTTGATATATGTAGCATGTTCTGGTAGTGAATTACCCCCCATTTCGTTTTCACTACTGCAAGGCTACCTGTTCTCCATAGGCTAGAATGGGCAGTTTGACTATTACATCTTATAGTCCTGACTCAGGGAACACAGTAGAAATTCGAGTTTAGTATGCCTGAACTAAGAATGATAAAATACATCTTTTAGCGAATCTGCTTTTAATATTCTGTGTTTGAAAATACCACTTTTAGAAAGTAGGTATTTTCTTCCCTAAGCCTTCCAGTGCCGTTATGTGTATTGGCTCTCTGGGTTTAGAGGGGCAAGGCAGGCTGAGCCAGACCTGGGTTGAATAGAGAGATATGCACTGAGTACTGGGGAGGGGTAGCTCCTTGACCTGAAAAGGGCTGTGCCTGGCAAGGTAAATGCTGGCTCTACCTCCTACTGTGCGTCTGATGGCAGACCCCCTCTTTCTGAAAGGAAGGATGCAGCCTGGTAAACAAAGTGCTCCAGGCCTGAGAGGAACTGGTTCTGGCTGGGTTCAGTGGCTAGTAACTTTTTAGAACAAAACCCCTGGTTTTGGTATTGCTCCTGGATGTCAAGAAGAACCTCTGTCCATTTCACTGAAGGAATCTGCCGGAGAGGAATGTCCTTGTACTTGTGTGCTATTTCTTGGGTTGGCCTGAGGTAGTTCCCCCCTGGACTTGGAAGAAGAGGGAAAAGGACTTTGAGAGAACTTTTATTTTGCTAAAGCACAGGCACATCGGACTCCCCCATTAGCCTCCTGATTCCTCCCAGTGAGGATTTCTATCTGAAGGCGAGGCCCCTGTGAGTTCCAGAGCCTCTACTTCTACTACAGAGAAGAGAGTGCTGAAATCGTCGCTTATGTCCGTTTGCGAGCCGCCACAGCTGAAGAGCGTAAGAAAAATCACTGCCTGGCTGCCGCCGAGCGCTCGCAAACCAAGAACAATCGCATCGCGCACTTGCGGGCCACAAAGTGCTCCCTAACACCCAAAGATCATCGCCTCGCACGTTTGCGGGCTGTCGAGTGCTCGCTAACCGCGGATCATCGCATCGAGATCGTCGCATCACGACATCGCAGTGCGGGCGCCGTGCATCCGCCAATTTCACCGCATCACACCCGGATCGTCGCTCCCTCGCGGAGCGCCATTTCTTCCCATCGCAACAGGGTCGCACACGCCACAGGTCCAGTGCATCATCCCCCCTTGCGGTAAGGATTCAACGCATCGCTGGCCTAGCGTGAAGAAGTTTGTCGCTTTGTCCCGCACGCATCTGCAGACCGGCGCATCATCCTCTCTTGCGGAAGGATTCAACGCATCGACGGCCCCGCATGAGGAAAATCATTGCTACAGCTAGTTTGCAACACTTTTTTTTTTGCTACCAAATCCAGGTACTTTGTAAGTAAAAGGGTCGCAGAGACCACTGCCTTGAACTGAACTCCTATTTGCACACTTTGAACTATTTTTACAACATTTCAAGAATAACCCTATTTTAGAGTATTGTGGCTTTTTAACGGTATTGGTCTTGTGTTAAGTCTATATTTAAAGATACTTATTTTTTGTAACTACTTGTGTGGTGTCCCTTTGTAGTGTTCCTCACTGTGTTACTGTGTATGATCATAAATGCTTTGCACACTGCCTCGGAGATGAGCCTAGCTGCTCGTGCTACGTTACCACAGGGTTGAGCAGGGGTTATCAAAGGGTGTATCCCCCTTACTCTAACTTAGGAAGAAGGGTCCCTACTTGGACAGTGGCCAGCCATTACCAACTAGAGACCCTCATTTCGAACATTATGTTTTTGAAACAATCTCGGCACACTTTCCCCCTGCATTTGTACTGATTTGATTCCTGATCCACGATCGCTGGTGGGGCCGCGTCCGCGGAGCAGGAATCCACACCACTAGACACCAGGGATTTTGTTTAATAGAAATTTGGGATAGCGACCTCATTAGTCAAGGGTCGTTCCCCGGGGGCTTATTAAATCTGTGTTTCGGCCCCCTCTTAGGGGCTGCATTGGTCAATATGCCCAGGTGGGTTGGGGGGTCAGGGGGGGCATTGAAACCCACTAAGCACCAGGGAGTTCTTTTAATTATAATTTTAAAGGAGCGACCCCTTGGCCAAGGGCTGCTGCCCTGGAGGCAGCATTTATTTCCCCCACTCTAGAGCTACCAGGTGGACTTCCACAAATCTAAATGAGCTGTAGAAGTTCTTGGGTTTAAGTTTTTTAATGGGCCTGATAAGGAAGCCGTCGCCGTCTTCATATTGGTCTACTTATCCCTTGATGGCAACAGCTATATTTCCAACAACCAGGAGTTGTAATCAGTATTT
Organism: Lissotriton helveticus; assembly: GCF_964261635.1. Classification (NCBI taxonomy): domain Eukaryota; kingdom Metazoa; phylum Chordata; class Amphibia; order Caudata; family Salamandridae; genus Lissotriton; species Lissotriton helveticus. The sequence goes on from NC_136059.1 coordinate 1,570,255,193, forward strand.
GCTTCTTCTTCAGATGTTGCATTTTGTTGATGATGCTTTAGCTTTGCCCTGGGATCACCCTGATTGTGACTGTCTTTTTAAGGTTCGGCCTGTCCTTGATCGCTTTATAGATCAATTTTCAGAGATTATGCGTCAGGGATAGAAAATCGGTGTGGATGAGTCTTTGGTCCTGTTCAAGGGCCGACTGGTTTTTAGGCAGTACATTCCTAGCAAGAGGATACGTTCTGGAATTGGGATGTATATGCTGTCAGAGTAGTACTGGATATGTCTATAATTTCAGGGTCTACACTGGTAGGGATTCCAGTATTCGACCCCCCTGTTGTCCGTCCACTTTCAGAGTTACACTGAAAATTGTGTGGGAACTTCGAAAAGGACTTTTTAACAAAGGTCACCATTGATATGTAGATAACTTTTGCACTAGTGTGCCTTTAAGGGATTGTTCAACATGGACACTGTTGCTTGTGGCACAATCGCTCTCACCGTAAAGGTTACCTAAAAGAGCTGGTTTGTAAAAGACTTCTGAAGCGACAGTGTAGTGCCTTGAGTAGTGAAGAGCTTCTAGCTCCGATATTTTTTAACAGGAGCGATGTCTATATGCTGACTACCATCCATGATGAAATTCTTCACCTGTGACTGTTTGGGGTCAGGTTGCTTAAGTGCGCAAACCTGTGTGCATTTTAGACTACAATAAGCACATGGGTGGTGTAGATCGAGTTGATCAGAGGCAGAACCTTACACTGCTGTTCGTAAGGCATACGTTTGGTATAAGATGTTGGCTATCCATTTATTCCAATTAGTGAGCTACAATGGCGTTGTTCTATTCAAGGATTGCTCTCCAGTTAAAGATGCCATTTGTTCAGTTTCAGCAGTCTCTGATAGGCAGCCTTGTTTTATTGGAACAGGCAGGAGTTCCTAAAAAAGCAGTGGTGGAGGATGGGCTAGAAAGTTCGCCACTTTTCTGATTACCTTCCTCCCAGGGCCAATAAAGACTTTCCCGCGAAGAAATGTAGAGTCTGGGCCTGAAGAGATGTGCAGAAGGAGATTCGTATGTACTGCCCCGATTGTACTTCTAATCCTGGGCTGTTTGTGCCCACATGTTTTAAATTGTACCACGCGCAGCGAAGTTTTGCGTTGCAACCATGAGCGTAAAAGTAAACTGAACGGTCTGTATAGTTTTATATTTTTTGTTCAGATTTCATGGTTGATGTAAGTTTGATGTATTTAGTTAGAGCAGTTGTGTTCGTAGTTTTAGTTTTGTATCAACTTCCAATTTGTTTTCTTTTTTGCATAAAGAATGTGATGGCGTTGTGCGTAGACCGGCGCTTGGCTGGTGGTGTGCGTGGACGGAGGCTTGGCTGGCGGTGTGCGTGGACTGGTGCTTGGCTGGTGGTGTGCATGGACTGGTGCTTGGCTGGTGGTATGTGTGAACTGGCGTTTGGCTGGCGGTGTGTGTGGACTGGCGCTTGGCTGGCGGTGTGCGTGGACTGGCGCATGGCTGGCGGTGTGTGGGGACTGCCACTTGAATGGCGGTGTGCGAGTAGTGACTTGCTACTGGTCACTAGTCACACTGCTAGCAGAACGCCAGTCCACACACTCAGTCAGCAGATACGGTTGCTGTGTCACTATTACCAGTGCATTTCCCTTTGTGAAGTCTCTTGTTAATAAAATGTTACACTCTGAACCTTCACCCACCCTCGTGCCAAATCCAACCAGTATGTGTGTGTACTTGAGGAATAGTTGGTTGTGAAGTAATATTTGCATTTTCTGGCTTTCTCTGCCGGGCTGTACATCGTCTGTTGATGCGAGTGTTGTAATGTGCTGGGACCACGGCTGGCAGTGTGAATGGTCTTATATGCACCACGTATGAAAGGTGTGTGAATGACCTGTAAAGAGGTTGGTCACTTGCCGTGGCTTTATAGCTCACAAGCAGCGAGTCATTGCTTCAGGTTTTTAACCTTTTTACTATTAACAGTGCATTGCCTTTTTGCGAAATCTCTTGTTAATAATATTTTACGCTCTGAACCTTCACTCACCCTCAAGCCAAATCCAACCAGTATGTGGGTGTTCTTGATGAATAGTTGGTTGTGAATATTATAATTTTCTGGTTTTCTCTGCGAGGGTGTACATTATCTCTAGGGAAAATCTACCAATTCTCGATATTTTCTTAAAGTAGAAACCCAGGGGAGTACAGGGTGGTGTCCCTCCCATGGATCACAACAAGTTTTATGACGCAAAATGTCCTGCAAACCTCTAAATATGACTATAGTCACACATTTTCCTTGCATTACTGTGCCATATTCTTCCAGAATTAGAAAGAATCCACAATTTCCAACCGCCCAGCGTTCCCTTATGTCTCCCAATAAAAATGGTACTTCACTTGTGTGGGTGGGCCAAGTGTCTGCCACGAGGAAGAGCAGGAAAAGTATTGTGGAGGCATCAAAAATTATTAATCACAAAACTACCTAGTATGGCAAGGGGGTCATCTATATTTTTGGTCCCGGGCTTGGTGGCCATGTAGGGAAACCTACCAAACCCAAACTTTTCTGAAAACTAGACACCCGGGGGAGCTAAAGATGTGTAGCATTCAATGGGCTTTGCTAGGTATATATAGTGTTTTCTTTGTAATGTACTGTCTAAATACTTTCTTTTTATTTTGTTTTTGACCATTCTCAAAATGAGGGAGTTGTTGATTTCGGCAGCAGACGTTCATGATTTAAAGAGCTCCTTGCTGTAAACATTAAGTCACTTTATCTGCAACCGAGCACTTCTAATTTCTTCAGAAGTATATTTTGGCACACTTCCCAAGTGTTGCTTCTATTCATTTCATTCTGTTCATTAGGGGTACAGTACCCTATGTGGCCAATAGAGGTCCCTTTACAACTCCACAGGGACATCTAGTACCAGCCTTTGGTACTGGACACTTCCTTTGCTTCATGGATTTACTTTTATTACTTATGCTACTGCTGGGATATTTTTTGACAAACAAAAAAAACTAAAACATCATTTGCAGCACCAATAGCTCAAACTTTCACTAATGTGAGACCTCAAGTTTCAAATGTATTTATTTATGATCTTGGAACTCGAAGGAGATCCACATAAAATTGAAATTTACAATTACAAAGCATTAAAATATGATATACAAATACCCTGAGTGTTCGAAGACATCAGATAAAATCAAATTTGGTAATCATAACCTCCATATAAATGTTTTAATACATATCTAAAAAACACTTAAAGTTAAAAATCCTATGACAAAACATTTTATTTGGCGGTGCATAAATAGAATCTGCTAGTGCAGAGGCAGAAAGAATAGATAAATGTAAACAAATTGGCCTCAACCATTTACGCCGATACAATAAAAGGGCGGGGCAGATAAATAGCACATGATTGACATCCTGGATAGAATTATTGCACAAATTACAAACTGAAGAAGAACCATACAATTTAGATATTTTGTTTAAAGGAAATATACCCTGCCTGAATAATAACCAAAAGCGGCACACTCCATGGAGCAGGTTCCAAGTGACATAAGCCTGTACTTTGCTGATCACACAGGAGTCAATAGCCTCTCTTGAAAATACGGGCTTCGCTATCCATTGTGAAACTTAATTTCCAGGTGGCTTGTTTCAGAGTGGCCTTTAATTGACATGGCGATAGAGTGAAAAGTACAGATTCATTCAGTTGTAGCAAGCCAACGGCAGTCCTGAAATTTTTAACAATGACTGCTCATTCAGAGTTCCTAATAATTCTTTCTGTATGAAAGATCTTAGTGTCCCAGGATCACCCTTTACAAGGCTTGTAACCCATCGCACTATCCCGGCGAGACCCTGTACCCAACTGCTTCTCAGACCAAATTCCAACCTTAGTGCCGCCACGGAACAAGCAGAATTGACTGAGGCTAAGCTCCGTAAACTGTTGCCTTCTGTCATACTTAAAAAGCCCCATTTTCCTAAATCAAGTAATTCAATACCATACAACAGGGAAGCAGGAATTTTAGCATGGAATACCTCTAATAAAAGTGCAAAATGTCTTCTTCCAGTTGATCTATAGAGGGAACCCAAACTTTTCCCCTGTGTAATTGCTTTATAAATATTATTTTCTATATGGGCTTTATCACTTAGATTGCCACACACCGTTTTTCTCAAGAAAACATATGATTTACGAGTTCCAGTTTTTGTCCACCTACAGACCAAACAAAATTCCCATACTTCAGCTTTTTTCTTCCGTGCATGCACATTATTTTACTTTTAGGCCTCTGCATATTCGTGTAGCACCTGCAGACGCCTATTTAATCCCCTTGACGTCAAATCCAGTATTAATGTCGTCAGCATAAAGTAAACAAGCAATCGGTTTTCCCCCCAGTAATGGGGCAATGCCCTCACTTTGAGACAAAGCATGGGGAAGGTCAGATAAATATAGAGAGAATAGTAGAGGGGCCAATAAACATCCTTGTTTTAGGCCATTTACAGTGGGGATAGTTTGGGAGAGACCTCTTTCCCCTCCCATTAAGACTCTACACCAAGTATCTGTATGGAGAGCACGGACTTACTCCAAGAGGATGGCCGGCATACCCAGGTCCGACAGTTTTCTCCACAGCAAAAGACGATCTACTTTATCAAATGCTGTGGAGAAGTCTATAAACGCTGTGTACACTCTTCCTCCTCTAACTTTAACCTTTTTGTTTGTTTATTACCTGTAGTGCCGTTCAGTTATAGATAGTTCCATGCTTTGTCCTAAACCCGGTCTGTTCAAAAGGTAAGATTTTACCCGCGTCCATCCAGTCATTAATTTGGATCAAGAGGCATTTAGCAAAAACTTTACCCACAGCGTCTAAAAGTGCAATTTGACGGTAGTGTTTTGGGACAAACCGGTCTCCCTTTTTGAATAGGGGGACTAATATACTCCCCTTCCAAGAAGGGTGGACCATTTTATTTGCATAACAATAATTGAACACCGGATAGAGGATTTAACTCCACTTTGTACTGTTTTGTTTCAAAACTGTAATAGGTAGCTCATCCTGGCCCATTGCCCCGGAGGATCGCATCCCCTTGATCGCCAATTCAATATCTTTTTCAGAAGGCGAACCATACGATGAGGGGACTTCCTTTAGTCCAATACCGTCAGTCGCGGTTGCATTACTTGCATATAAGTCCTGAATATAGCTAACCCATTTAAGCTCGCCAACGGCAACTGGGAGTGGTTATGATCTAGCTCCGGATCCCTCCCCGATGAGAGACCAATATGTTCTTACTTGGCCTTTCAACACTGCTTCTCTCAGATTAATCCAGATGTTGTCTTCCCTCTCTTTTCTTAGCTTAATCTTTGCCCTAGTCCTCCTCCTCTTTAAAAGTAATATTCTATGATATCTATCAGAGGAGTAGTTCAAGTACTGTTCTCTAATTCATTTATTTCAAGGTTAAAGGGCTGTAGCGCTCTGGGGACTACTTTAGTACTTCTTCTTAGATTCAACTTTTTTACAGTATCTATCGCCTTAAACATAAAAGCATTAAAACTGGAAATTTCTGATCCATTCCAGTTCGACAAATTCTCTACAGTGACCTCTGAGATACTATCTAGGCCCAAAATGGCCTTTGTATCCCAATGACATCTCCCTGATTTCATTGCAAAACTGACAGAATCACCATTTAATGCCCATCGATCGCTCAAGAGTAAATTTAGATTTACAGTGAGAGTTAATACTTTGTGGTCACTGTAGAGAGAATTGGAGACCTTAAGAACATTCAATAAGAAGAAGGAGGTACTTCCCACAACAACATAGTCTAGAATAGATTCTTTGATATTAGACTTACAAGTAAAGTACGCCGGTGTATCTGAAGGCAGTCTTCTATTAGCTATAATGCCATCAACTTTCGTTAGTTCATCAAGGAGAATTTTTCCTCTCTTATTTGTCCTAATATTTTGTGGGAAAAGTGCTTGTGGGATCTGTAGAGATTCTTCTTTTTCCTTATTCCGCAATATGTCCAAGGTAGAATTTGAGATTTTACAATTCAGATCCCCTACCAATACTATATGAGGGGAGAGTTCTACTTCATTGACTTTTTTAATGTATGAAAAAATGTCTTCAAGAGTACATCGTGATAGGCGTCTGGAGGAATATAAGCATTTATCAACGTCAATGGTTTACATTTTACATTATTGTCAGGGTTATACAATGTTATTGCCAAAAAAAAAGATTACTAGGATCTTTGTAGTAGTCATAATTGCATTTTATCTTATTTGAGAGCAGGCATGCCACCCCTCCCTTTGCATGTCCTCTCCTGGATGGAATTGCTTTACAATCTAAAATAAAATTATCCTTACATAATAATTCCTCTGTACACCAGGTCTCTTGAAGACAAATCATATTTGCATCTAGTGCACATAGGTATTGTAACGTTTCCCTACTATTCTTTATTCCTGCAGCATTCCATGATATTATTTTTAATTCATTGATAGCAGGATGGCAATTGTGGGCGTGTATTAACGGATCTGCTTGATAGAACACCAGGTAACCAGTTCCATTTTGCACTCTCTTTTTGGAGTTCCATTGGAAAGACAGTGGGATGGAGTTTTTAAATTTCACTTGTCTGCCATTTTTTGTAATACAGATTTTTAATTCCTCTGTTTCATACGGGCGATCTCTACTACATGAATCTATACGTGTTAACAGAGACTTATTTATCGAGGGCTCTATTTCTGGGTTTCTCAGAGAATGGAATAACATCAATCCCCCTACTTTGTAGGCCTTCTGACCATTGAAATATAAGGTTTGCAATAATTTGGGAATTAAACCTTACCCTCGATTTATAGCCAACTTCAGTTTTTAAGATGGAGACTAAGCTTATATCACTACTTTGAATACGTTTCAAACTTTCAATCTCCAGAAGACATTAAAGAAGGGAAGTCCTATTTAATATTAAATCCTTATCAAACAGAGGCGTGAAATCTAAATGGAGTGTGTCTGTACTTTCTCTGATGCATTCAACATCAGTTATTTTTACCATGTCAGAGATTGGGACAGCCAAGGGATTAAGTACTGAAGGAAATCGGCTAGTAGTCCTCGGCTGTCGCGCTATTATAAGTGATGGAGACCCCTCGATTGCGATATTGTCTAGAACTGTTTTAGGGAATGCAATATTCGAGGAGGGAGCTTCATAGGCCATCATTGGCCCTATTGCTAGATCTTTAATCTCCAGATTCACAGGATCAGCTTCATCTTTCTGGTTCATATCTTGTAATGCATTTTGCGGAGTCTCAGGGGAAGTTTCCTTACTAACTGAGACCTCAATGTTTTCTTTAAAGCGAATTCTCGCTTGCTTCCTTTCTGAGAATCTTCGTATTGATTTAATCTTTTTCTCTTTATTCTTTCCATGTTTCCCCTTTCTCTCATTTTCTTCCAAGAGTAACGTTCCTAAAACGTGTTCTTTCTCGTCACTAAACTGGGTTTTAAAAATAGGGAAAACTTCCTTATCTATCCTTTTTGCTGAGTCCACCAAGTCTTTTACTTCTTGAGCTGAATCATAATTAACCTGTATAGCTTTTGATAAGGGTTCAAGGGTCTTCTCAGGTATCTCCACTTTATTAATTTGTTTATCAGTCTGGAAATTGCCATTGTGATTAGTATGGGGTAGGTAGCTATTAGCATTCTCAAACATATTCTCCAAAACCTCTTCTACCTTTGCTTCCGCTTCCACTTGTTTAGAGTCAGTTTTTGAGCTAACCTCCTTCTCCTGATTACTTTTTAACAATACCTTTAATATTTGAGTTACAGTTTCCAACACACAGTCTGAACCTCCTACGAATTTTTCAAGTTGCGTTAAAATAGACGATAATAGATGTTCTAAGGACCATAGTGAGTCCGAGACTAATATATCCTTCCTAATAATTTGACTGGGTAGGGTATCGTTAATATTTAAATCAGGACTCAGAGGGGTGTGAATTCAGAAGAGAATAATTATATTTATTAGATGGATTACTGCTAAATAGTTTTAGTCCTACAGGGACTGTTATTGCTGGAGTATTTGCTAGTTCTATAATATTGCTAGTATCACAGGAAATATACCTTCTGCAGAGTTCTAAATCTAGATCCGGGAGAGTAAGATCATTGCTTTGAACATCCTCTACTGGGCAGGGACCAAGGGGGTCTTCTATGATTCCATGAGGTGCGTGTGGAATTGTGTGTATAATCACATAAGCTGTTTTGAAAGCAGGTCCGAAGGATACCTGGGGGATTGGAGAGCCGTTTAGAGCCTCAGGACCCCGAACTGGGTGCCTCTGGGATTCTTGAATTTCTCAGGATTGTCCCCCTCCACATTTACTACCAGTAGCATGTGATTCTACAGCTTCAATCATATCAGGGACATTAATAACAGTATATGCCGCTTCAACCATTACAACATCATTTCTGTTCCCACTCACATTTTCTCCTCCGTTTCCAGTATTTTCGGTTTTTAATACAACTTGGGGATTTTTTTCCTTTCCCCTTTCCCATAGACTAAATAGCTGGCTTTTTCCTTCCGACAACATGCCGGTGACATCCTTATTTCGTAAGGGATTTGATTTTGTTTTTGCACAAGTCCTACCCACCAGGAATCGCCCAGACCTTCGTATTTTTGCTGTCATAATATTGAAGAGTTGTCCATAGGGTGTGCTGAAGACAAGGAGCAGGACAAATATAATAAATGAAACAAGAAATCAGGGAATAAGGAAATAAGACTTTACACCACAAGTAACCCGAATAAAATGACTATAGATAAAAATGTAAGTATAAATACAGATCAGGTAATACAAATGAAAAATATGGGAATTTATAAATACAAATACATATAAACACAAAGATAAAACTCCAGTCATTAATCACCGGATTATACAGTCGAGGGGTTTTGGAGGGACAGGGACAAAGGGACAGATGGGCAAAAAGGGCAGAAAAGGCACTGCAAAGGACACTAGGGTGATCTGTATATAAGCAAAGAAAAAAATGTTTTCTTTTCCTTTTCAATAAGTTTTCAAACAGTGTTCAAACAGTTATCTGCCGATGCAAGATGTAGCCCAGAACTGAGCCTGACCAGCTTCTCCAAGATTTCCCAAATTTTGGCCAGCGATGATACAGCCAATAATATGGCCCCTGCGGCACAGTAAGGATTAGTTACTTACCTGTAATCCTAGTTCTCTTCCAGGGGTATACTCATTAAAGTCATAAGCACTGAATTATCTCCGCCCATGAGCGGGAACCCAGAACATATAATTATATATATATATATATACATATATATATATATATATATATATATATATATATATATATATTACACACACATATATATATTTACACACATATATATATGTGTAAATATATATAATAATAGTACATAGTACTAAACAAATTATACACATATATATGTATAACCAATAAAATGCAGCCCAACATAACCCATAGGCTAATAAAGCCATAATTACATATTTTCTGCATTATGGAAATAAATCCTATAAATAATGCAATAAAAAGGCATGAGCCTCAAAAGCATTCCATAATCAGCAAAAAACCTTTTATTTTCATCAAATAACTTGTAATAAAAGGCAATTAGCCTAAGAAGGCTGCATACAGAAAAACTATCCCTGTACAGAAAATCAGACTGACACCTCGCCTTGAAGGCATCAGAGAATCTGAACACTTTGCCTTTAAGGCCTCCAGTGGAACTCTGTTCCCATCATGCACCACAGGCGACAGTTAGGTCAGTTCTTTTGTACGGTACAGTAAACTTAGCAGGAATCTGCAACTAGAAACACAGTAGTACCATCATAGAGCTACTGCTCGCCCGGGGAGGCAGGAGGGTGCTTATGACTTTAATGAGTATACCCCTGGAAGAGAACTAGGATTACAGGTAAGTAACTAATCCTTCTCTTCCAGGGGATACTCATTAATAGTCATAACCACTGAATAGAGTAGCAAGCTCATACCCACAAAATGCGGGCAAACAGAGAAAATAACAACAACAGTTGTAACACACAGTTCTCAGGTAGCATTAGCAAATACATTTCTAAGAGATGCTTGCCCAACCAGTGCATCTGCCTGTGTGTCTGAGTCAAGGCAATAATGGCGAGTAAAAGTATGCACTGAACGCCAAGTAGCTGCCTTACAAATTTCTGCCATAGAAACATTTCTAAGGAGAGCTATGGTAGAAGCTTTCCCTCTTGTAGAATGTGCTTTTGGTCTTCCTGACAAAGACCTATTTGACAACTGATAAGTTAGAAGGATACAAGAAACAATCCATCTAGCAATGGACCTCTTAGATGCTGCAGAGCCTGTATTAACAGGACCATAGTTAATGAACAAACGGTCTGAATGTCTCAAAGTCTTTGTTCTATCTAAACAAAACTTAAGGACTCTTCAGATCTAAGGAATGAAGAGCACTTTCAGCAGGACCAGTAGGATTTGGAAAAAAGGTAGGCAAGGTTATGGCTTGATTAATATGAAAATCTGACACTACCTTGGGCAGAAAAGCAGGATGCGTCCGGAGTACCACTCTATTAGAATGGAACACAGTGAACTGTTCTTTGCAACACAGAGCCTGAATCTCGCTCACTCTACGAGCAGAAGTAATAGCCACCAGGAATGCTACTTTCCAAGTTAAGTGTTGCAAGGAAGACTTATGTATCGGCTCAAAACGAGCACCCATTAACTTAGTTAACACCACATTAAGCTCCCACGGTGGAGAAGGAGACCTGACTGGCGGATACACCTTTCTCAAACCTTCCATAAAATCCTTTACTACAGGCATCCTAAAGAAGGAAACCTAAGTAGGTGATTTTCTGTAGGCTGTGATCGAAGCAAGATGGACTTTAATAGAATTAAATTGAAGACCAGATCTTGCTAAATGTAAGAGGTAGGGCAAAATCACCTGTTCCTGACCATGGATAGGATCAAACCCATTACTCTCACACCACAGATAAAATCGTTTCCACTTAAATCCATAGGATTTCCTCGTAGAAGGCTGTTTCGCCTCCTTAAGGATGTGCATACAGTCAGGATTCAACTGCAAGTGTCCATACTGGATGACTTCAGGAGCCATGCTGCCAGGCGCAGGGAGGACAGATTGGGATGGAACACTCTTCCCTTCTGCTTGGACAGAAGATCCGGGCGACACGGCAATCTCCTGTGTGGTACTTCCGACAAATGAATGAGATCTGGAAACCACCATTGGCGTGGCCACTCTGGGGCAATCAAAATCATCCAGGAGTCGGTTCTGTACATCCTGTTGATTACTGTTGGTATCAACGGGGTCGGTGGAAAAGCGTACAGTAAGTTCTGACACCAGTCTTTTAAAAGGGCACTCCCCTGAGACCCGCTCTGGGGAAACCTGGACGCGAAGACTGGGCATTTTGCGTTTTCCGCGTCTGCGAACAGATCGATATCTGGTGTTCCCCTTGCCTGGAAAATACTGTTTGTGACTTCCTCGTTGAGAACCCAATCGTGAGCCTCGACGAAGTCCCTGCTTAGGAAATCCGCTTGAGAGTTGAGAACTCCTGGCAGATGTACAGCTGTTATCGACAAGTCTCTCGCCAGTAACCAATTCCAGATGGTCTGGGCTTCTATGGACAGAGTCCTGGACCGAGTACCCCCCTGCTTGTTTAAATAATACATTGTCGTTGTATTGTCTGTTTGCACCAGGAGGGACCGAGACTGGAATGATGGAAACAGGGACTTGAGGGCTAGATGAACAGCCCGCAGCTTCAGCAGGTTGACATGATAGCCCTTCTCCGAGTCGGACCATAGCCCTTGTACTTGCAGAGGGCCCATATGAGCACCCCAACCCTGGAGCGAAGCGTCCGTGATCAGAGTCTGCACCGGAGGGTCTTGATGAAACGGAACACCTCTCATCAAGTGTGATCTCTTCATCCACCACCTGATGGAATCCTTGGCGGACTGATGAAGAAGAACTCGATCTTCCCAACATCCCGTCCTCTGACTCCACTGATCCTCTAGACACTGTTGTAGAGGACGCATGTGCAACCTTGCGCTTGGAACTATGAAGATGCACGATGCCATGGATCCCAGAAGAGAAGATACTTGACGAACTGTCGGATAAGTGGATTGACGAAGCAGTTGACACTTCGACCTGATTGATAACCACTTCTCCTCCGAAGGACACACGTTTTCTCTTTCTGTGTCCAGAAGAGCTCCCAGGTAGTGGATCCGCTGAGTAGGATTCATAATTGATTTTTTGAAGTTGACCTGGAGACCCAACTTGTGCATGAGATGAAGACATATGGACAGATGATCTTCCAACAGAGATGGGGACGAACTCTTTAGGAGCCAGTTGTCCAAGTAAGGGTAAATGGAAATTCTCTGCTTTCGAAGGAAGGCAGCAACCACCGCCATACACTTGGAAAACGTTCGGGGACCTGACTTCAGCCCGAATGGAAGTACTGCATACTGGTAGTGATGAACAGACACTTGAAACCTGAGAAATCTGCAATGTCTTTTGGAGATTGGAACATGAAAATATGCAACCTTCAGGTCGATGGAACACATCCAGTCCCCTTGATGTAACTGAGGGAATATTTGATGGAGCGCTAACATTCGAAACTTTTCTTTTCGAATGAACCTGTTCAACAGTCTCAGATCCAGTATGGGCCTGAATTCTGCTTTGGGACCTTTCTTTTTCACCAGGAAAAACCGGGAGTACAGACCTTGGTTTCGCTGAGGACGAGGGACTTTCTCTATTGCTTTCTTGCACAGAAGGATGTTTGCTTCTTTTTGCAAAAGCTTTAGGTTGTGATGAAAAAGTACCTTCGGATTGATAATGGGAGGAGGTTTCTTGAATTTTAGGAGGTAGCCATTTTGGATAATGCCGATGACCCACCTGTCCTTTGTTAATCTTCTCCACTCGTCCAAGTAGAACGCAATGCTTCCTCCTACCGGAGTGGACAACAGCTGCGGAGGAAGTCTCTTCTCATTGCTTCTGAGGCAGTTTTGCAGCAGAGGACTGTTGTTTGTTTCCTCCTCTGCCTCGCCCAGGCCTGCGCTGTTGAAATTGAGACCTCTGTTGGTTCTGGCCTTGATTTTGCGACAACCAGTTCGACGATTGCCCACGTTGCTGGAAAGACGTCTTGTCATAAGGACGAAAATTACGCCGGCGGAAGTCTTTCTTTTTCTCCAGGCCCACTGCCTTCAGAGTGTCCAGCTCCGACTTCATCTTGGTCATCTCATCATCCGCATGAGATCCAAATAATGTCGACCCGTTGAAGGGTAGGTTAACTATCTTTCTTTAGGCATCCGGCTTTAGACCCGTGAGACGCAGCCAAGCCGATCTTCTGGAGCATATGCCGTGGGCATAACCGTGAGCTGCCAGATCAGCCGAATCCGCAGCCGCACTTATACTCTGGTTTGCCACCAAACTACCTTCTTCCACAATCTCCAGGAAATCTTTCTGATCTTCCTCTGGAAGTTTGTCTGCAAACCTCGCCATAGAGTCCCATAAGAGGCGATCATAGCGACCCAGCAAAGCCGCAGCACTGGCCACTCTCATGACCGAACCAGCTGTGTTACACATCCTTCGGCCCAAGGAATCCATACTTTTACTGTCTTTCTCAGGTGGGGCAGTCGAGACAGACGTAGCCGAATGGGCCTTCCTGGCTGCAGCCACTATGAGAGAATCTGGTGGCGGATCTGTGCGCAGCAACATGGGGTCTTGATCAGGTGCCTTATACTTTTTCACAATCCTTGAGGGACCTGAACCTACAGTCGCTGGCGTCAAAAAAGTCTTCATCGCCGGTTCCAACAAACCAGGCACCAGTGGAAGAAGAGGCCTGGCAGAGGACTTCTGATGTAAAGTCTCAAAAATGACAGAAGATTTCACCTGAGGCACTGTCATAGTAATATTGAATTTACTCGCCCCACGACACAAAACCTCATTGAATGTTCCCAAATCATCTACAGGTGAAACCCTGGACGGCGGTGTTGATGAAATCGTGGGCGAATAGTCTCTGTAAGAAGACCTTGTTGGAGATGACGAAGCAGGAGATCTATGTCTTCTCTCAGGAGTAGTAGATCGATGCCTACTGCGTTCCCTAGAGCGTGAACGCCTTCGCACTGGAGATCTGGATCTCCTTGGAGACCCACCAGCCGATGGTCTCGAAGCCCCCATCGTCAGTGGTCTTTGATCAGGTCTTGGCTGCATCTTCCAATGACGGATGCTCTCTAGTCATCTTGGAGACATACCTGCAGGTGGTGTTTTACGTACCGGAGAGCCCTCCGGGGAGACCTGCACAATCTGCATTCCCAACGAAGAAGGAGCAGATGAGGAAGCACTTCCAATTGAATGTAGAGACCCAGAAGCTGGAGCCTGCACCTCTCTGGGGACTAACTGTCTTTCTCCTGACGCTGACTTCCTTGACATCGAGTCAGAATGAGCCACCACTGAAGAATCTTCGTGTGGAGAGGCTCCGACCACTGGAGATCCATTCACCGATGCCCTTGACTGCAGGTCGTGTGAAACAGACCTTGGAGGGTCATCCAACACTGTCGACGCTGATTCAGACCTCGACAAAGACCTATGAGAGCTCCGAGAGGCAGATCTAGAATGTCTCGACGTCGACCGTGAGACAAGCAGCGGAGACCTCGACGTCAACTTCCCCGACGTCGGACATTTTCTCGACGCCGACTGGACCATTTCAAGCCTCGAGCCATGCCTCGACGTCGAACCATGTCTCGACGGCGATCTGGATCGTCTTCTCTTTTCAGGTCTCGACGCCGTACCTTTATCTCCTGACGTCGATCTGAACTTTTCTTTCGACGTCGATCTAACTCTTCCTCTCGACGACGATCGCTCTCTCTCTCGACGTCTAACGCTTTGCTCTCGACGTCGTCCTCACAGCAATCGACACCAGATGTCTCGACGTCGATACACTTCGACAGCGACCTCGATCTCCGCTTCGACGCCGACTTATGCCTCACCGGCGAGGTCTTCGACGTCGATGCAGCTTTCTCTGGTCTCGACGGTGATCTTGATTTCGACGCCGCACTTACTTTCTTCAACGTCGACGCTTCCTGATGTCGTTTTTTCTTGCTTTTACCTTCAGGAGAAGCAGATCTTTGACGTTTTGAATGAGAAGGGGACCTTCCAGACGACTAAACACTCCTTGCCCCCTTTTCACGACGTCGTCCTCTCTCCATAAGCCCCAAAAGCCGAACCTTTTCTCTCTCTTTTAAAGTTATGCTAGAAAGCTTGAGGCAATGGTAAAATTTGTCCACATCATGTGTGGAAGGTAGACAAACCGAGTGAGGATCTGTTTTGGACATCTTCTTTCCACAGGAAGGACACTTATAGAATAAAGGTGGCATAACTGACTAAACTTTTTCTAAACAATTAGTCAGAAAAGGTAGAAAAACACCACCAAAAGCCAATACTGTCAAAAAAGACAGGAAAAAACTAAATTCTGACTGAAAACAGTCAAATTCAGCCGAGCTCAAGTTCCAGGTTCCTCACAGAACAAGCCGGAAAAAAGAACTGACCTAACTGTCACCTGTGGTGCATGATGGGAACAGAGTTCCCCTGGAGGCCTTAAAGGCAGGATGTATGACGTTACAACGCATACTTTTACCACGCCTACCATTACCACGCATGTTTTACAACGCAGGATCCATTACAACGCATACCATTACAACGCATGTATTTACAACGCAGGTACCTTTACAACGCATACCATTACAACGTAAGTATTGGTAAGTATATAATATTTTTTAAAATGTAATTTAATTAAAATTAATATAATGTAATTTAATTTAAATAATTTAATTTAATTTAATTAATGGAATTTAATTTAATCAATTTAATTTAATGAAATTTAAATTTAATTATATTTAATTTTTACCCTGTACCCCTTTACCCAAAAACCCAAAACTGACCCTGAACCCTAAAAATACCCCTTTACCCAAAAACCCAAAACTGACCCTAAACCCTAAAAATACCCCTTTACCCAAAAAACCCAAAACTAACCCTGAACCCTAAAAATACCCCTTTACCCAAAAACTGAAAACTGACCCTGAACCCTAAAAATACCCCTTTACCCAAAAACTGAAAACTGACCCTGAACCCTAAAAATACCCCTTTACCCAAAAACTGAAAACTGACCCTGAACCCTAACAATACCCCTTTACCCAAAAACTGAAAACTGACCCTGAACCCTAAAAATACCCCTTTACCCAAAAACTGAAAACTGACCCTGAACCCTAAAAATACCCCTTTACCCAAAAACTGAAAACTGACCCTGAACCCTAAAAATACCCCTTTACCCAAAAACTGAAAACTGACCCTAAACCCTAAAAATACCCCTTTACCCAAAAACTGAAAACTGACCCTGAACCCTAAAAATACCCCTTTACCCAAAAACTGAAAACTGACCCTGAACCCTAAAAATACCCCTTTACCCAAAAACTGACCCTGAACCCTAAAAATACCACTTTACCCAAAAACCCAAAGTTATATTTTTAATAAAATGATATACTTACCAATACTTACGTTGTAATGGTATGCGTTGTAAAGGTACCTGCGTTGTAAATACATGGGTTGTAATGGTATGCGTTGTAATGGATCCTGCGTTGTAAAAAATGCGTGGTAATGGTAGGTCGTTGTAAAAGTTGCGTTGTAAAGGTTGTATACCTTAAAGGCAAAGTGTTCAGATTCTCTTAAAGGCGAGGTGTCAGTCTGATTTTCTGTACAGGGATAGTTTTTCTGTATGCAGCCTTCTTAGGCTAATTGCCTTTTATTACAATTTCTTTGATGAAAATAAAAGGTTTTTTGCTGATTATGGAATGCTTTTGAGGCTCATGCCTTTTTATTGCGTTATTTATATGATTTATTTTCACACTGCAGAAAATATGTAATTATGGCTTTTTTAGCCTATGGGTTATGTTGGGCTGCATTTTATTGGCTATACATATATACGTGTATAATTTGTTTAGTACTATGTACTACTATTATATATATTTACACACACACATATATATATATATATATGCAGCTCAGTGTAAAACGTAACACACGCTCTCAGCGGCAGCCAAAGATACGCTAAAGAGAATCAATCCAAGGGTGTTTAATCATCTGCAGATGATTAAACACCCTTGGATTGATTCTGTTTAGCGTATCTTTGGCTGCCGCTGAGAGCGTGTGTTACGTTTTACACTGACCTGCATTGAATTTCCGGCGTACATGCCACCTCCCGAGGTGTGTGTGTGTGTATATATATATATATATATATATATATATATATATATCACAGCTACACTTGCACCTGCCAGACGCACTCCCAGGCTGGTGCCTGCTCGTCGGGGGTGCACCCGACCATAATATCCGCTTCGCAGTCCCTCCCCACAATCTTGGGAATTAGGTAGCAGCACTCCGGGGTTAGTTCACAGTTTCAGGTTTTATTGATCAAAACGCGCTTTCGGCACTCGGCCTTCGTCAGTGTTCAGAGTGACAGTGCCGCGCAAGGTTTACAAATGCTTTGCATGCAACACGTGATGTTAACTTAGACACAAAGATAGGACCAAAATAATCCTAATGGTCGCCATCTTTGAATGGGTAAAGTAAAGTCAATGTAGATTACCGCTCTATATTACCAGCAGTACGCAGCTACATATATGTAGATAAATTCAATTTAAAGCATATAAAGGGTCAGAAAATTCATCCCTCATTATCTGCTTATAACATAATGCCCACAGATGGGCTTGGCATATATACAATGTTCACAACTTCCCCATTCTCATTCGATGAAATTGCGCCCTGAATGGGCTATACGAAGTTCTAAATATAGATACAGTAACGTGTTGAGAAGTGCATCTCCAAGGCAATGCATTATTAACATATATAAACAGATTAGAGCAATTTCAGGCCAACCAAACAATATTTACAACTATACAGATCAGTCCACTTCATACTTGTTTCAGATCAAATGGACTGCCAAGTCTTCATGTATATTCAACCCTGTTGGTATCTTGCTTTGTAGATCGATAATGTAGCGCGACTCTAGTCGTCTTAGTTTGCGTAACCTATCACCTCCTCTTACATGGGCAGGGACTGAATCCAGACAAAAATACTTCAACAGATCCCTGTTGCGTTTATGCTCTTGATCAAAATGTCTGGCCACGGGGTAGTTCACATCTGCATTTTGTATGGCCCTTTGATGCTCAAGTATCCTCAATTTAACAGGATTCGTTGTACTGCCAACATACCTTCTGCCACAAGGACATGTTAGACAGTACACGGCATAGGGTGTTGTGCAGGTGAGGAATTTACCTATTTTTTTAGGTTGTTTGACCCCGGGTACAGAGTACTGTGTCACGCGTCTACTTCCTTTACAGGCCTTACATTTCCCGCATGGGAAAAACCCTTTTAAAGGTTCTGACTTGGGTTTGGATGCTGTGCCTTCATGATGACTATGCACCAGATAGTCCTTAAGTGCTCGTGCCTTTCTAAAAGTTACTAGAGGGTAACATGGTAAGTCTTGCTTGATTGTGTTATCAGTGAGCAAGATGCTCCAATGCCTCCGCATGATGCGTTTTAATTCAGAGGCATTGCGTGAAAAGGTGGTAATCATTCTAAACGTACCCCCACCCGTCTTTGTACTCTCAATGTTCTCAGGTTTTTCTTTTTTTAATAGATCGCCACGATCCAGTTCACATACTTTCTTCATAGCCTGTGTGAGAACGCCCTCTTTGTAACCTCTAGTCCTAAATCTCTGTATGCTACTCTTGGCTGCACTGTTGAAATCCTGTTCCTTAGTGTTGTTCCTCCGTATCCTTAATAGTTCCCCATAGGGTATACTATTCACTAAGCTTTTCGGGTGACTGCTGGTCGCGTATAGAGTCGAATTCCCAGCAGTCTCCTTACGGTAAAGCCTTGTGTGTAGTCTGCCTTCCTCTACAAAAACTGTTAGGTCCAAATAATTTACCTCAGTTTGGCTACAGGTACCGGAAAACTTCAAGTTATTACTGTTGTTATTAAGCACCGTAATATACTCTTTCGCTACCTCAACCGACCCCCCTATGATGATAAAGAGGTCGTCAATGTAGCGGTGCCAACACTTGACAAGTTCATTCCACCTCTTATTGGCTGGAGACCAGGCCACCTGCTCCTCCCACCACCCCACGAATAAATTCGCGAAGCTGGGGGCGGAGCAGGTACCCATCGCCACGCCAGTAAGCTGTTTGTACAATTCCTGGCCGAAGAGAAAAATGTTATTGTTAAGGCAGAAACCTAGGAAATCGAGTAACATTTTGTTATGTTCCATGAATTTGACCGGTCGTGTTTCAAGGAACCAGGCAATAGCCAGCAGCCCCTCCCCATGTCCTATGCACGTATATAGACTGGTGATGTCTATCACCATCATTGTGTCTCCATCATTCCAGCATACATCCTCAATTAAGTTCAAAAAGTGCTTGGTGTCCTTTAGGTACGATTTTAACCTCATAACATGGGGTGAAAGGAAAGAGTCAACATAAATAGATAAGTGTTCTGTCAGGCTGCCCTGAGAGGCCACAATTGGTCTGCCAGGGGGATTCAATAGGTCCTTGTGAATTTTGGGTAAATAATAAAATGACGGGGTAACAGGATTAGGGCATCTCAAGAATAGATTTTCATCACTATTTAGCATATTCTTATTGTACCACCTTAGGATCATATCGTGGTAATCCGAAATGCTGGTGTTGTATACCGACATACTCACTTTCATATAAGTACTCTGGTCATTTAGTTGGCGTAAAGCCTCCTGCTCATATTGCGCTTTGGTAAGTAAAACAATATTCCCCCCCTTGTCCGAGGGCTTACACACCAAAGACGAGTCCTCACACAACTTCTTGAGTGCCAAATGTTGTTTATTCGTAAAGTTTTGTTGATCCTGCTTAAATTTAGTATTGCCTCTCAACTTCCGTAGGTCCTGCAGTACAGCCTCCGAGAAGGTATCTATGGCATCTGTCCCCATCACAGGCATGAAGGTTGAGGTTGGTTTGAAATCAGTCGCGCCTCCCTTTTGTTGTACTCCCATGTCCGTGATTAACTGAGTATTACTCAGAGTAGTGGTCCCATCATTGTCAAATTGTTCCATCCGTAATTCTTCCAAAGTCCTGATTCCTGCCAGATCTCTGCAGGAGAGTATACTCCCTTCCGTTTCGTCAGATGCAGGTGACTTCATTCGTTGCGGTTTGGTTTTAAAATACTTGTGAATCCTGTTACCCCGTCATTTTATTATTTACCCAAAATTCACAAGGACCTATTGAATCCCCCTGGCAGACCAATTGTGGCCTCTCAGGGCAGCCTGACAGAACACTTATGTATTTATGTTGACTCTTTCCTTTCACCCCATGTTATGAGGTTAAAATCGTACCTAAAGGACACCAAGCACTTTTTGAACTTAATTGAGGATGTATGCTGGAATGATGGAGACACAATGATGGTGATAGACATCACCAGTCTATATACGTGCATAGGACATGGGGAGGGGCTGCTGGCTATTGCCTGGTTCCTTGAAACACGACCGGTCAAATTCATGGAACATAACAAAATGTTACTCGATTTCCTAGGTTTCTGCCTTAACAATAACATTTTTCTCTTCGGCCAGGAATTGTACAAACAGCTTACTGGCGTGGCGATGGGTACCTGCTCCGCCCCCAGCTTCGCGAATTTATTCGTGGGGTGGTGGGAGGAGCAGGTGGCCTGGTCTCCAGCCAATAAGAGGTGGAATGAACTTGTCAAGTGTTGGCACCGCTACATTGACGACCTCTTTATCATCATAGGGGGGTCGGTTGAGGTAGCGAAAGAGTATATTACGGTGCTTAATAACAACAGTAATAACTTGAAGTTTTCCGGTACCTGTAGCCAAACTGAGGTAAATTATTTGGACCTAACAGTTTTTGTAGAGGAAGGCAGACTACACACAAGGCTTTACCGTAAGGAGACTGCTGGGAATTCGACTCTATACGCGACCAGCAGTCACCCGAAAAGCTTAGTGAATAGTATACCCTATGGGGAACTATTAAGGATACGGAGGAACAACACTAAGGAACAGGATTTCAACAGTGCAGCCAAGAGTAGCATACAGAGATTTAGGACTAGAGGTTACAAAGAGGGCGTTCTCACACAGGCTATGAAGAAAGTATGTGAACTGGATCGTGGCGATCTATTAAAAAAAGAAAAACCTGAGAACATTGAGAGTACAAAGACGGGTGGGGGTACGTTTAGAATGATTACCACCTTTTCACGCAATGCCTCTGAATTAAAACGCATCATGCGGAGGCATTGGAGCATCTTGCTCACTGATAACACAATCAAGCAAGACTTACCATGTTACCCTCTAGTAACTTTTAGAAAGGCACGAGCACTTAAGGACTATCTGGTGCATAGTCATCATGAAGGCACAGCATCCAAACCCAAGTCAGAACCTTTAAAAGGGTTTTTCCCATGCGGGAAATGTAAGGCCTGTAAAGGAAGTAGACGCGTGACACAGTACTCTGTACCCGGGGTCAAACAACCTAAAAAAATAGGTAAATTCCTCACCTGCACAACACCCTATGCCGTGTACTGTCTAACATGTCCTTGTGGCAGAAGGTATGTTGGCAGTACAACGAATCCTGTTAAATTGAGGATACTTGAGCATCAAAGGGCCATACAAAATGCAGATGTGAACTACCCCGTGGCCAGACATTTTGATCAAGAGCATAAACGCAACAGGGATCTGTTGAAGTATTTTTGTCTGGATTCAGTCCCTGCCCATGTAAGAGGAGGTGATAGGTTACGCAAACTAAGACGACTAGAGTCGCGCTACATTATCGATCTACAAAGCAAGATACCAACAGGGTTGAATATACATGAAGACTTGGCAGTCCATTTGATCTGAAACAAGTATGAAGTGGACTGATCTGTATAGTTGTAAATATTGTTTGGTTGGCCTGAAATTGCTCTAATCTGTTTATATATGTTAATAATGCATTGCCTTGGAGATGCACTTCTCAACACGTTACTGTATCTATATTTAGAACTTCGTATAGCCCATTCAGGGCGCAATTTCATCGAATGAGAATGGGGAAGTTGTGAACATTGTATATATGCCAAGCCCATCTGTGGGCATTATGTTATAAGCAGATAATGAGGGATGAATTTTCTGACCCTTTATATGCTTTAAATTGAATTTATCTACATATATGTAGCTGCGTACTGCTGGTAATATAGAGCGGTAATCTACATTGACTTTACTTTACCCATTCAAAGATGGCGACCATTAGGATTATTTTGGTCCTATCTTTGTGTCTAAGTTAACATCACGTGTTGCATGCAAAGCATTTGTAAACCTTGCGCGGCACTGTCACTCTGAACACTGACGAAGGCCGAGTGCCGAAAGCGCGTTTTGATCAATAAAACCTGAAACTGTGAACTAACCCCGGAGTGCTGCTACCTAATTCCCAAGATTGTGGGGAGGGACTGCGAAGCGGATATATATATATATATATATATATATATATATATATATATATATATATATACATACATATATATTATTATATGTTCCGGGTTCCCGCTCATGGGCGGAGATAATTCAGTGCTTATGACTATTAATGAGTATCCCCTGGAAGAGAACTGTCTCTCCCCAAACTATTTCGCCACAGAAGTGATGGTAATGCACTGAGGGAGGGGGGGGGGGGGACGGTGGGGGACGGTGGGGGGCGGGGTGGACAGTGTATGGATTTACCCACTGCTCTGCTCCTCTTACACAGGGAGGCAGGATACCCCCTCCCCTCCAGAACCCCTGCCTGGTCTCGAGGTAACCGGGCTAACACAGAAGGGCGAGGGGATGCAAACCCTTATAATGGGCTACTTGGAAACGGCTGGAAATAGCTCTCCTGGAGCTCTCTATAACTCCCTGTAGCTCTTCATAGCTCCTCAGGTACAAGCGGGGAGAGCCAAATCCTCAATCTCAGCCCGGTCAGTGTCGGTCACTATTCCTGCAGCCGTTCTGCTCTGCTCAGTAACTCTGCTGCATGAGGTTTAGCTCAGGGTCCAAATTAGAGCTCACTTTAGCCTTCGCTCTGTGCCGCTCAGCTCCCCGCACTGTTCCTGCCACGCCCACCAGCCACGAGTCATGGCCACTGTATACTCCACCACTACCACGACCATTTCCCCCCCCCCCCGCCCCCCGCTGGCCGCTCACGAAAGCGGGGGCGAAACAAGGCCAAGCCGGGGCAAGTTGGGATAATACCGGCAGATGGCGGAGTGGGACCAGGAGCAGGAGCTGCAGACCTCGAAGCGTTCTCTCTCGTCTCTCGTCCGCGGTCTGCGAGAAAACACGTACTGGACCACACAATGTGAGACCTACTGCATTGCAAATGCTTGTTTGAATAAGCAAATAAGTCTGACTACATGTTAATGTTTGATCAATACGCTTATGTATTATACAAAGCAAATAACCGTTAAGTATTCACTTGTACTTGCGCCACAATAGTGTGACCTCCTCTGGTGCGTCTGTAAAAGTGACCCAGAAAGTGATTAATTTTGACCCTTTATCTACATTTTTACACTCATTGCTTAGAAGGTTGTCCTTTTTGCCAACGTGGTACCATGCCATAAGACACATTCACCCAGAGCTACTCCGTGTAGTTTTCACACTGCACAGGGATTAAAAATCCCACAACACAGCAGCATCTGATGAAACTCAGAATTGGCTTAAAGTGTTGCACATGACGTGGATGCACTTTGCAGCTATGGAGATACAGTGCCTGTTCTGTAGAAGGGATGGACCGGCACCAGAAAAAAAGAGCTGCTGCCACTATTCTGTTGACATTTGGGTTGCCTTTATGAAGGTGTGGGATTTTGATTCTTTCCAGATTAGGCTCCGGCAGAGGAACTGCATCATTTTGCTGTCCGGAGCTAGAACCTTTCCAGAGCAGAAGGTGTACGTGACACAGAAGTTAGAAAGAAAGGCACGCAGTGGCTTTTGTCATCGCCCTGGAAACAATCTGTATTTCACAATTTCTGTGGAAACCCGGCAACTTTCTAAAGAACTGCTAGAGGAGGAATACACGTAAAAGCGTCGGGTACATTTATAAAGTGAAGAAACACTGCAGGGGGCTGAAAGTGAAGAACAATAGTTACTTACCTGTAATCTGTGGTTCTCTAGTATTGCTGTCTTTCATAGATTCACATGCCTGAATCATTCCCCGTCGTCGGAGTGGGAGTCCCACGGTATATAAAAAGCAGTAATATGCAATAATATCCTTAGAAAAACTTGGTAATAACCAACCAGGAAGTAAAGTAGCCCAAGCTACAAGAGTAAAAACTTCCACACTCATGACTATCCTAGTCATTTTGTATAGACCAAACTGCAGCCAATCAGGCGACAGCACCCACTAGAATGTTCTCCCCAGAGGCTCAGGCTCTCAGATTTTCTCGCACAGGAGTGAAGCTAAAAACATCCTAGCCTAAAGAGCCTCAGAGGGGAGGTGGGCGGGTTGCATGTGAATCTATGAAAGACACCAATACTGGAGAACCACAGATTACAGGTAAGTAACTATCGTTCTTCTCCAGTATTAGGGTGTCTTTCATAGATTCACATGCCTGAATCAGAGTAGATAGCAGTACCGAAATAATGCTTAGAAGACGCTATTGGTAACATAAGTTTGTATATAGCAAGTACATACATTCACATAATAAAATGCCAATATTCATATATGCATGAAAAAACTTGCAATCACATGAGAATGCACCCAACTTAGGCATGGAATAAGCGTCTGGAAAGCAGTACAGAGGAGGAGGGAAAAACAGAGGCTCATCTTATATGAAAAGATTTCGTAGAACCGTTTGACCCACTGACGTATCAGCCTCGCTGGCAGCATCCGAACAATAATGCCTGGTGAAAGTATGTCTGCTGGACCAAGTCGCTGCTCTGCAGATTTGCTGACGAGGAACTCCAGCTAAAAGAGCAGTCGAGGAAGAAACAGCTCTTGCAGAGTGAGCTCTTGGAATTGTCTGTAAAGGTCTTCCAGCTTGAAGATGGCAAAAGTCAATAGCTGCAGAAATCCATCTAGCTATGGTTTATTTGGACACTGCTTGTCCTTGCCGTATCTTTCCATAGGCAATAAACAGTTGATCAGATTTGCGAATGGCAGAGGTCCTTTGAAAATAGAATTTTAAACATCTTCTGATGTCAAGGGTATGTAATGCCCTCTCCGCAGGGGATTGCGGACTAGGAAAAAACATCTTTAAGATGACTGGTTCGTTCAGGTGAAAAACCGAAGGCCCCTTAGGCATAAACCTTGGGTTTGTACGTAGCACCACAGAATTGGATGTGAATTGTCAGAAAGGTGAATTGACGGTGACAGCTTGAACATCACTGACTCTTCTAGATGAAGTTAATGCTACCAAAAGAGAAACGTTCCATGTTAGGAATTTGAAATACACCCTGTGAATTGGCTCAAATGGGTGGCGCATGAGCTGCACTAATACTACATTAAAATGCCATGATGGAGGCGGACGACGTACAGGAGGAAACATTCTGAATAGTCCCTAAAGAACTGTTGTATTCTTGAAGAATAAAGAGAGGTGGACCCATCCTGACGTTACCTTGAAATGGCTGCCAAAAAGACCCTCAACGTTGCATGAGATAAGCCTGATTTTGCCAAGTGCAAGAAAAAAGGTAATATCTGGTCCGGCGTTGCAGGAAATGGGTGAACCCCAGCAGATTAACACCAAATGCAGATTCTTTTTCCATTAAAGTCTGTATGTCTTTATTTTAGCAAGTGCTCTCGCGTAAGCCAGTACCTCCTTACAATCCGCCAAGATATTCAGATGAGCTAATTCAAGGTGCTCAGAAACGCCAAGCTGCTAATTTTAGAGAGGCCGGATCCGGATGGCAAATCTGACCATTCTGAATTGAGAGGAGATTCGGTATTGGTCGAAACTGTATTGGATCGCACTCAGAGAGGAGAAGAAGTTCGGTGAACCAGTATTGGCGAGGCCACCTGGGGGCGATGAGAATCAAGCGATATGGCTCTTTCTTCATCTTCCGGAGAACTCCCGGAACCAACGGTATCGGAGGAAAGGCGTAAGCATATATTTGAGACCAGTTTATCGAAAATGCCTTCCCTTGCGAGTCCCTGTGGGGAAGCCAGCTTGCAAAGAAAACAGGCATTTGCTGTTCTTTTTTGTCGCAAAGCGGTCCAGATCGGGATGATCCCACTGCTGGAATATTCGGTCCGCTGTTGGCTGATGCAGTTCCTTTTCGTTGTTGGACACCGTTGACCTGCTGAGGGTGTCCGCAAGCACATTTGCAACTCACGGCACATTAACAGCCAAGAGATTGATCCTGTGTCGCATCGCCCAAGCCCATATCTCTTGGGCTTCATGAGATAGAAGAACCAACCTCGTTCTTCCCTGTTTGTTTAAGTAATGCATACTTGAAGTATTGTCTGAGCGAACCAATACTGTGGCCCCTTGAATGATTGCACGAAAGGATTTGAGGGCTAAGAAGATGGCACCTAGCTCTAGCAGATTGATGTGCCAAGCCTTTTGTTGAGGGTTCCATTTACCGCTGACCTTCAGCCCTTGAATACATGCTCCCCAACCCTCGAGGGATGCGTCTGTGGTGATTGTGTAATTTTGGCGCTTCTTGAAGGAAACACACACACCTTCTACAAATTTCTTTCTTGGACCCATCAAACAAAAAGGCCTCTTGCATCCGAGGAGTGATTAGAATGAGATCATCGATTGAACTGGAGACCTGCAACCACTTCTTGTGTAGTCCCTCTAGCAATTTCCTCATGTGTAATCTGCAGTTGGGAACCAACGGGATGCAGGTGGAGGCTGTGGCCAGGAATGACTGAGGATCTATTTAAACAGACTTTTTTGTACGTAGAACCACCAAGTGGGAGCTGAAGGCCCGTCGTTTGTGTGAGACAAACACCTTTGCTAGGTTTATATGGATTGATGCTCCGAGAAACGTTCATATCGGAGCTAGTACTAGTTGGGACTTGTCATGATTTATTGAAAACCAGGTTTTGAAACAGTGACTGACAAGTCTGGGTGTGCTGGACTGCTTGTAAATAAGAGCGAGCCCTTGTTATACAGTTGTCTCAGTAATGAAGAATTTGTATGCCTTGCAGACGTAGATAGGCTGCCACTGGTGCCAGGATCTACGTAAAGACACGTGAAACCGACCTAAGTCCAAAAGGTAGGACTTTAATTGAAAATGTTTTGTACCTATTGTAAAGCGTAGCCACTTCCTGTGCTTAGGAAGAATTGGCACATCAAAATAGACATCTTGGAGGTTGAAAGTAGATATAAAGTCGTTCTGGCATAAGAACTTTAGGACTTTCTTGAGGTACAACATTGGTAAAGTTTGCGCAAAGATCTAAAATCATGGGCTACTTTCCTGATTTGCTTGTTGAGGAGGAACTGAGAGTAAACCCTAACGCTGTTGGAGATTCGGAACCACTCCGACGGTCTCTGTTTGTATCCATATAGACACTTGTGCAAACGACTCCCGTAGATGAGAAAGGTGGAGATCCCTTTGGAGGTGTAGAAAAAGGGAAATTTGACAAATTCTAGAGTGTGCCCTTGGGCATGACGTTTAAAAACCCAACGGTCCTCTGTCACCCTTGACCAATTGGAATAAAAGTGAGATATTAGACCTCCGATGTTTTTGGAGGGAATAAAGGTGGTTTGTTTCTTAGAAGAGTTGCCTCGGCTGTACGATGATTTTCTATGTAGGAACTGTTGGTACTTTGCCCATGTGACTGCGTTTGATTTGAGTAACGCAGTTGGTTCCGATTGTAGGAGCCAATACTGGATGGAACTGCCTTGAAAAAAGGACGTGGATCTATGTCCTCGGCACCACGAAAAGGCTGCGATTCTATATCCAGAGGGTGCGGGCAGTATCTATGTGCTGGCCAGAAGGGATCCTCAATCAAAAGGCAAGTGAAGTATTGAAGTCTGAACTTCCTTGCAAAAGACGTAGCATTGAAGCAAAAATGTCTTCGCCAGACTGCCCCTCTTGCGAGCTGTTGAAAACCTGTACACGCAATGTCCGCTGCACAGTGTATTATTTCTGATGCACTTCTCTCTCTCGCTCTCCCTCCTGCAGGATCTTTAAAGTATGAGGCTTGGAGGATTCTGGAATAAGTTCTACTAGCGCCAACATGTCAGAGCACATCTGGCGGCATATCTGCCCACTGGCTTGCAAGATAATCGCTGTGCCGCCTGAGTAATGACTGAGTCAGGGTAGGCTGAGAGACTAGAAAAGCAGGTGAATAGTGGGGAGCTTCACATGTCTTGTCAAGGCGTGGAAAAAACGCCGGCACAGAGTGTGGCCCCTGCATGAGTTTAACACCTCCTTTCTAAATAAAGTCTATGATAGGAAGTGAACAAACTTGTTTCTGTGGTTTCCCCAGGACGAGGGTAAAGGGGGAAAACGATTTGCCGCTCTCTTCATAAGGAGGAGAAAACCTCCAATATTCACCGAAGGTGAATGCAAAAGAACTCCAGTTGTCAGAGAAGACGTAATCCCGCCATGGTACAGGCCGTGGCAGTCTTGCTGTCAGAAATACATAATTCTGATCTGAAGAAAAAACATGCTCATACGGCTATGTGCTGTCCAAGAAGTATAATGGCGGAAGTAAAAAGCCATCACGTGGATGTAGCGGAAAGCTGCCGTCGACGAAATAAATGGTCTACAAAAGCACTGTCCGTTAACGAAGTCAACTGGCGTCGAAGCTGAATGTTGACGAAGCTCACCGTCGACAGAGCTCACCGTCGACAGAGCTCACCGTCGACAGAGCTCACCGTCGACAGAGCTCACCGTCGACAGAGCTCACCGTCGACAGAGCTCACCGCCGACAGAGCTCACCGCCGACAGAGCTCACCGCCGACAGAGCTCACCGTCGACAGAGCTCACCGCCGACAGAGCTCACCGTCGACAGAGCTCACCGCCGACAGAGCTCACCGTCGACAGAGCTCACCGTCGACAGAGCTCACCGTCGACAGAGCTCACCGTCGACAGAGCTCACCGCCGACAGAGCTCACCGCCGATGGAGCTCACCGCCGATGGAGCTCACCGTCGAGGGAGCTCACCGTCGACGGAGCTCACCGTCTACGGAGCTCACAGTCTACGGAGCCCACCGTCTACGGAGCTCACTATCCACGGAGGTCCTCGTCTATGGACGAGCCTACCGTCTACAGAGCTCACCGTCTACAGAGCTCACCGTCTACAGAGCTCACCGTCTACAGAGCTCACCGTCGACGAGCCTACCGTCGACGAGCCTACCGTCGACGAGCCTACCGTCGACGAGCCTACCGTCGACGAGCCTACCGCCGACGAGCCTACCGCCGACGAGCCTACCGCCGACGAGCCTACCGTCGACGAGCCTACCGTCGACGAGCGTACCTATCGTCGGCGAGCCTACCGTCGACGAGGCCAACTGTCGACGAAACTCCCAGTGGTCGACGAGCCTGCAGTCGACAAGAGGGCACTGTCCTCACTGTCGTCGATGAATGCCTGGAGGCGCTGTCGTTGCAGAGCACCAGTGACGGCAGAGATTGTCCTCAGAGAGTACATCGACCATATCGTCGACAAGCTGGCACATTTTCACGTAGAAAAGTGTGCAGAGTGAGTCTAGACGCCTGAGAGTAAATCTCGTGGGCGTAGATGTGGGAGGCACAGACTCAAAGAAGGCCAGAGACCCCTTAATTGTGATGTTACTTCAGCTGGTGAAGTGGAGGAGAAGCATCACTTCAAACCTTAATGTGCAGGACAAACAAAAAAATCCTCCCACATCTGAAGGGGGGTATAGTCTAAGCACAAGAACAACCCCTTCTCCTCCTACCATGTCAGTGACAGGCAGAGTGCTGGTCCATATACTCTTAATGAGGGTTCACAGGGAAGGGTCTCAGCTTCCCACAAGTGACGCAGGGTCTGAAGGTAGACTTCATGTAAGACATTACAAAACTGTGATATTATGAAGAAAAAATTGAAGAAAAATGAAGAAAATTGAAGAAAACTGAGCAGAGCTCAGGGAGACTCCCTTCACACGACGTGCGGTAGAAAATCTGAGAGCCTGAGCCTCTGGGGAGAATATTCTAGTGGGTGCTGTCGCCTGATTGGCTGCAGTTTGGTCTATACAAAATGACTAGGATAGTCTTGAGTGTGGAAGTTTTTACTCTTGTAGCTTGGGCTACTTTACTTCCTGGTTGGTTATTACCAAGTTTTTCTAAGGATATTATTGCATATTACTGCTTTTTATATACCGTGGGACTCCCACTCCGACGACGGGGAATGATTCAGGCATGTGAATCTATGAAAGACACCCTAATACTGGAGAACTTCAAAGGCTGCGCAGATTGATGCCAGACAAGGTATGTGGAGAGAACCCGTAATTGCTGCCTCCTTTGCCCCAGTCAACTTATGTGCATGAAGGTATCAATGGCCCTTCCACAGAACCACGCTGAATCTTTCCTGTCCATGATTGCATTACAAACACTCCTTTGCAGACACATCCAATAGATGCACAAGAAACCTTTCGTATTTTCTGAACGGATGTTACTGCATGCAAATGCACTAATATGGTCCCCATCCATATGCTAGGGCCAATTGCAACAAGCAATGGGGGTCACCCATGTCCATCTCTGTTATTTTATATTGATGGTATACGTTGCGGTACAGCGGAAGCAGTTTGTGGCCAAACTAAATAAAAAGAACAGGTTTTGGCTTGGTACCATTTTATCTCAGAAGCACATGTCAAATTAATTCAGTAGTTCCAATGACCAGTTCTACTTTACTCCGCTACAGCCAGCTATTTACTTCATGCACTGTAACCTTAAGATTTATAGAAAATGTGAATACTTACAACACCAAATGACACGTCCTGGTGCAACGGATCATGTGTGAGGAACTGAAGAGGGGCTGAGGGTGGCAAAGGTGTAGGATGCGCCGATGGGGGATAGGAAAAGCTTCCCACAGGAAGGTGTTCTCCCAACATCTCCACCTCATTTTCTATCCTCTGCAGGGGCTACAGTACAAAACAAAACACCATATAACATATTGGCTGCACTGGATGTAAACATTTTTACTTCAAATATAAGGCAGTGCAAAAAACGAAAAACATTTCACCTGAGTGGTCTACATTTTCATCTAGTGACATTCAGACTATGCTGATAAACATTAAGCAGCTCACTGTTTAAAAACCTTTTTAGAGATGTCAACAAAACAACTTAAGCGCAGGACTCGTCTTTGGTTTACACACAGTTTTTCCTTCTTAAAAGGAGTTTTCCGATGACTGAACAAATCCGGCCTGTTTAGAAAAAGTTCTTAAGCATTGGTTTTGCTCAAAAAGTCACATGCTTGAATCACTCTCTAATGACAGGCTGTCTATCAAAACCGCAAATAATACTGAAACAAGACATTCTACCTCATTATTGGACCAGAACTTTGGATAAAGAGGCGGAGAGATTCAGAGTCACAATGCTCCCTCAGAGGCACCAACTGTCTACTTTGTTTTTAAGAACAACTAATAGCCTCATGACTTGGAAAGATGGACGGCAGGGGGGGTGGGGGGGGGGCAGAGGAGGAAGGGGGGCAGTGGAAGTGGGCGGGGGATGGGTGGAAGTTAGATTAAAACTACGTGAGATTCTGTGAGCGGGAGGGTACATCGCACTACCCGTGCTGATTTTTAGAACCAAGAGCTAGTTCTGTGCTGCAAAATCAGCGCGAACACCACAACGCTACGTGCCAGAGGGCGCTGATTCATTGCTGCTGCTCAAGTAGATTTTCTACAATGGGCCAACTTATTTAAATAATGGAGATGAGAAAGTTACTCACCTGTAATCCTAGTTCTCTTCCAGAGAAATCCTCATCAAAGTAATAAGTACTGAATATTCCCGATGAGCATGTAGCGATCCCGGAGCACTTCAAAAATATACAAATCAATCAATCAATCAATCATTTGTGAAGCGCACTACATACCCGCGAGGGTCTCAAGGCGCTGCGGGGGAGGGGGGGGGGGTGGTTAGGGTTGAGCTACTGTTCGAACAGCCAGGTCTTGAGTATCCTCCTGAAGGTCAGCAGGTCTTGGGTCTGTCGTAGGCTCAGTGGGAGGGTGTTGCATATCTTGGCGGCGAGGTGAGAGAAGGATCGCCCACCGGTGGTTATTCTTCGGATGCACGGGACAGTGGCGAGTGAGAGGTCGGCGGAGCGTAGCTGGCGGTTGGGGATGTAGAAGGAGAGCCATCTGTTGGGTAGGCTGGGCCGGTCTTGTGGAGTGCCCTGTGTGCTTGGGTGAGGAGCTTGAATGATATCCTCTGGTTGACAGAGAGCCAGTGGCCGTGGCGTGGTACGTCGAGGATCAGTCGATCGGGGCTCGTGTAGAGGGCGTTTCCGTAGTCGAGTCAAAGTTCAAAAAGTACTTTATTCGGTTAAAAGACAATAACCATAAAAGCAACAACATGAAATTTCAGTATACACAGGGATAGTTAAAAGAAAACAATTATAATTCATCAAAACCAATTGTTTTCCGCAGTCTAAAAACATGTTTAAAAAAGCCTAAAACTACTGCAACAATTAAAAGTGTCCATTCTCTGGAATTCTAAAAATGCTGGGCGACATCTATTTAAATTCATTTCTATGAGGATTGGGATAATAAATTTCCTACGTGGCAAAATATAAAATTTACAAAAGAATAAAACATGGATGTCAGATTGGGACGAAGATTCATCACATGGGCACGTTGGTAAATCACGCAGCCATGAATTCATTTCTGGGAAGGACAGAAGTCTAAAAACAATGTTTAATCTAAAACGGGTCAAGAGAAATCGATCATAATTGGACATCGGCAGGGTTAAATACGGCTGTAATTTGTCACCTGTTAATAACAAAAGATGCGAGGTAACTGTCTTTTTCTTCGCTTCCTCTCGCCTTCTTTTCTCTTCGAGGTATTCCGTACACAATTTTTTCAACAGTTTTCTGGATATGTTAACCATTGTGAGTGGATCGTCATAATAATGTTGGCAATTGATTTTTATAAGAAAACATTTAACATAATCTAGCCATTTAAATCCACTCACATTTTCCAATTTTAAAACATCCCGCAACATAGCCCGGTTCACGGCACACTCGTTTGTTGTCCATACCCTATGCCACAAGAGGATGGGTTGTGTTCTGATTATATCTGATATATGGGGTTGTCCAAGTTCAGTGTGACAGATATAAGTCGCAACACTTTGTGGTACTGTCAGAATATCCCTCAAACGTATTTTCGGCTATTTGAATTAAATTTATGTTGGAATACCCCCAAAGACCCGAGCCATACAAAGCTATCGATGTACACGTGGCATTATATATAGTTAGGATTTCTCTTATTGGTTTCTTACCCAGCTTTTTTATAAAATTCTTTAAGGCCATTATTGTTTTTGAGAACAAAAGAGTTCTGGCCTTTACAGCGCACTTGTCCAAAACCCAGATTCATGGAACAAAATACCAAGGTAGGGGAAAGTGGAGATGTTTTCCAAAGGAACTTCATGAACATTCTTCTCATTTGCTTTCCAATTCTTGTACCACAGTTCATGGAGAAGGTTTTACTACAGTTAATTTTTAAATCTAAACTCAACATGAACTTATCAAAAGATGTTATCAGATTCTGTAGGGCCAAGGGAGTCCGGGCCATTAGGACTGCATCATCAGCGTACAAGAGTGCAGGGATACATCTTTTGCCAACCCTGGGCATATCCCTGCACTCCTGCAACAGATGAAGCTCAAGTCCATTTATATAGACCAGAAATAAAAATGGAGCCAGGACGCACCCCTGGCGTACTCCACGTCTGACACCAAATTTTCTGGTACATTCGCCCCCCTTTCCATAACGAACCGATGCTGTGGCCCCTGAATATAATTCTCTTAAAAAGCAAATGATAGAATCTTCCACGCCCAACCCTTCTAAGATTGCCCACAATTTAACATGTGACACACAATCGAAAGCCGATGTGAGATCGACAAACGTAAGGTACAGGCGTTCACCCTTTACCCTGGTATATTTTTGTTGAACAATCAATACATTTAAACATTGTTCGATTGTTCCTATGCCCTTCTGAAATCCAAACTGCAGGTCACTTATTATCCCATTATCCTCTGCCCAGTTTTGAAGTCTTGCCAGGATGACTCTGCCAAGGATTTTTATAGATGAGTCTAGAAGGGAGATTGGTCTATAACAAGCACAATTTTGTCTATCTCCCTTCTTATGTATTGGTACAATAACCGAGGTAAACCAAGACGGATTTAATCCCCTTGCTAGCGCTGCATTAAAAAGCTGTACCAGCATGGGGCCCCAGATATCGCTATTTGCTTTATACAAATCTGCTGGGATCCCATCAGGACCTGCAGCCTTGCCACCCTTTATTGCTTTCAAACTCATCATAACTTCCTCCAAAGTTACCACAAGCTTCTGGGCCCCTATATCACCCAATGTACTAGGACCTATAATCGTTCTTTCATCTTGGGACCTATAAAGATTGGAAAAATGTTCGACCCAGTCGTCCTCAGCAATCGCAATCTCAATGCACGCCTTGGTGTTATCATAAAGAAAAGGGGCATTTACGGCCCTCCAAAATACAGATGCATCCTTAGACTGTGACGCTGCACATAGGACTTCCAAGGCCTCCTTTTTTATGACATTTTTCCTATTTTTTAAAGCCTCATTGTATATTTTTCTTAAACCTCTTACTTGTAAAGGATCTCGGGGTGTCCTATGAATAGAATGTTTCAAGTTGGTCAATGCCCTTGTACATGCATTATCAAACCAACTCTTATTACCTTTTGCCCGTTTATTTACCTCTACCGCAGACTATTTCTAATTGAAGAAGCTATGATGTTAAAATGTTCTATTATCTGCTCACTGTCAGAGTGCCCACCCAGGCAGATTGCAAAACTGTCAGAACAGGTTTTCAACAGTTTGCCTAGGAACTTTTCTGGGACCACCTTACCCCATTTAAGAGTATACCCATTTTGCCTCCCAAGAATCACATCAGGGACTGTGCACAAAAGGGACCCCTCATTATGCTGCTCAAAAAATGGGTTTTCAATCTCCTTTATTTGAGGCCGATGGTCACTTAGTGGTAACTCTATGGTCTTAAGCCTCTTAATCTTGTGGCCGTAACTATTTGAAGAAATAATGAAATCAATGGTGGTCTATGCTCCTCTGCCAATGAATGTTGGGACAAAGGGAGCTGGTTTTTTGGCAATTTCATTTAGTAGTCGAGTCTGCTGCTGATGAGGGCCTGGGCGACTGTCTTTCTTTTATCGGTCGGGATCCATATGTAGATCTTGCGGAGCATGTTGAAGCAGGAGGAGGAGACGGCGTTGATTTGCTTGTTCATTGAGAGCGTTGAGTTGAGAATGATTCCCAGGTTGCGTGCATGGTAGGTGGGTGCCGGGGCTGCCCCCAGTGTCATCGGCCACCAAGAGTCGTCCCAGGCTGAAGGGTTGGAGCCGAGACTGAGGACCTCTGTCTTGTCTGAGTACAGCTTCAGACAGCTGGTTTTTTTCCAGTCGGCAACTGCCTTCATTCCTTCGTGGAGTATGGCTTTGGCGGTGATGGGGTCCTTGGTGAGGGAGAGGATCAACTGAGTGTCGTAGATTATGTTGAGGTCGTGCTGTTCAGCTACGTGTGCGAGCGGAGCCATGTAAAAGTTGAACAGCGTTGGGCTGAGGGAGGATCCCTGGGGTACGCCGCAGATGATCTCGGAGGCTTTTGAACGGAATGGGGGGAGGCGGACGCTCTTGGTTCTGCCGGAGAGGAAGGAGGTGGTCCAAACCAGAGCCTTGTCTCGGATGCCTGTGGCATGGAGGCGGGCGCATAGTGTGCGGTGGCAGACGGTGTCGAAGGCGGCAGAGAGGTCTAGGAGGATGAGTGCTGTCGTCTCGCCGTTGTTCAGCAGGGTCCTGATGTTGTCGGTGGTGGCGATGAGGGCAGTTTCGGTGCTGTGGTTGCTGCGGAACCCTGACTGGGAAGGGTCCAGGATTCTGTTCTCTTTGAGGTATCGGGTTAGCTGTCTTGACAGTTTTCTCGATGACCTTGGCCGGGAAGGGGAGCAGAGAGATGGGCTGGAAGTTCTTGAGGTCTCTTGGGTCTGCCTTAGGTTTTTATGTATAATTAGAATGTTTGCAGCCTAAAGGCAGCTACAAATGGCCAGATATCATTGCATTTTAATTAAAAAAAGAAGCCAATTGCATAGACATGAGTCACTATAAAAAAGTGACCACAGAAAATCTATCAACATTACATTCCCCATAGACTGGTGGCAATGTTGTTTGAAGGCAAAGCATTGGCATTTTGCGTTCTGGAGTGTGGCAAACAGATCCATTTCTGGTGTTCTCCATTTTGAAATATTTTCGTCAGTACTGTTTGATTCAGTTCCCATTTATGAGACAAAGAGTCTGTCTGACTCATGTGAGAAGTTGGCCTGATATATGATGTTTCCAATTCTGGAACCACCTTGTATCAGTCCAAACAACCCTTATGGTGTCTGGTTGTAAGTCAACCTTATTAGACAAGCTATCCTAGGGGTAGCATGGACTAAGCAGCCTTAAAGGCTTAACTTAAGAGGTTGTGTTAAGCGAGCTGTTTTACCACATACAATCCTGTAATATCAAATGAAAGGACACCACACAAGTATATATTATAAAAATATATGTATTTATTACTAAAAACAATCCCCAGTATTCTTTATGAATAAAGGGGCACAAGCGTTAAATCAAAAGCACAGTATAACATACAAAGTTGCACAATTTTGGATGAGGCCAAGGGGCCACTCAAACCATATACTAAAAAAATGGTATAAGAGAGACCATTCGATCAGTGGTTAGGCCCAGGGCCTAGGGAATCGCTGGGAGCAGTCGGGACTAGCAATGCTGAAGTCGGGAAAAGCCTGCGGAATTCGGGTGCAGTGCTGAAAGCACAAGCATGCATCAATGTTAAGTCAATGGTGCGTAAAGTTACAGAAATAGAGTTTAAGGACACTTCCGCTGAACCTAGAGGAACAAAACTTAAGACACAGACCCTAGAGGTTTGTACCAGTGTGGGAACACCGGCGTTGCAATGTTACCTCACCCACAGGAAGTGGGTGCACAGGGTCGAAGTTGAGTCGGGTTTCGTCACGCAGGTTCTTGGTGCTTGAAGCTGAAAGGGCTGCAGGCGAGGTGAAGGAGAAGTGTCCGGTGGAGTCCAAGGGTGGACTCAAGTCGAAAAGTACCTGAAAGCAGAGGGGACAGAGTCTGGGTCACTCAGCAGTGACCAGGGTGGAACCAGGACGGAACCAGGCAATGTCTGGCACAATCAGGTGGTTGTCGAGGAGCTTCTCTCCGCTGTCACGCGGGCTCTGGGGCATCTACGACGTCCAGGAGCGGGTCACGATCTGTCCCACGCAGGCTCTCGCCGTTGGCGCTGTCGGCTTTAAGATTGGAGCAAACAACACTTGGCAAAAGCAATCCACGCGAAACCGGGAGATTGCTTCTCACTCGAACCAGGAGGGTCAGAGTGGGGGCTCCTTTTAAGGGGAGCGGGTGCAAATCTGGAGCAACCAGAATCGCAAGTCGAATTTCAAGTTTCGTCGGCACAGGGGCCACAAGCCAGCTGGCAAGTGACCGGACCAACGCGTTGAGCCAAAAGAAGCAAAAGGGCCCCACGCAGCACTCGTCGAGTGTGGAGGGCTGAACTTCGGTGCAAGAGTGGCTCAGGGTTGGGGCTTCTCAAACCCCGTTGTACAGCTTCGAGGGTCACTCGTGGGCTGCACGGTCAGCGTCTCGTGGTCTTTCCAAGATGGCGTGCCCCACGCTTCCGGTCGCCTCCACGGGTCTCAGCTCTGCAGGGACTGTGGATCGGGCTGTTAGAAGGCAGGCAAGCTTAATCTCGTCGATCTCTGTCGCTCGAGTTCCGGCGGGAACTGCAACAAAGCAGACGTCGAGGGTTGGATGGTGCCTGTTTGCACAGGGTGGTCACTCCCTGACCACAAGGGAGATTCTTCAGTCTTCTACGTTGAGTAGGATGTCGAAGGGTCCAGAGTTTCGTTTCTTATGTTTCATCAGGATAATCTGAAGTGCTTTGGCACTGCTCCCATTCTTATACCAATCTAGGGGGCTGGATTACCTGCTAGGTCCCCTCCTATGGGTGGGACCCAGGAAGGGGGTGGATACACCCCTTTCCTTTGATCCAGGCCGCGCTGGGACTGGGGCTGGTGTGCCCCAGAACCGGTTTGACCGGATTATGCAAGGGGCAGCCTTGTGCTCCCCAGGCAGTGTCTGGTTTCTTTCAAACCTCCCTGCTACAATCCACTATCTCCTGTCTGGGGGGGTGTATCACCTCCCTGCGACAGGAAACCCTTTGTCCAGGCCCCTTTGGCTGAGTTTCGGTCAGCTTCAGGGGGTCAGACTTGTGTCTGTGGCAGAAGCATCCATTTTGTGCATCTGAGGCCCTTTTAGAAATTAACCGCATTTAAGTAAAGTAACATGTCTTACCCCTCTAGAGGGGTGGAATGCTATCCCCGTCGCCAGAACTGGCGAGGGGATAGTATTCCAAATCGTATGACACCTTACACGACATGTTTTGATAAAGCCAAACCAAAGTTGCTATATAACCGCGAGGATTATAATGCACTTAATAGTATATGGTATGGCATTATCCTGAAACAGCTTAGGGATTTGTTCCCGACGGCTGCAGACAGGCTCAGCTCATGCTAGAGCTCCATCTCACATTAAACCACGCACTCTGCCTCCAGGATTGATCAGGCCTTCCATAGGAGTGGCTCACGGGTTTATATGTGTCCAGATATAGGTTTAGATATAGGTATACTATATCTAAGCAAGGGGTGATTACACAGCCTTGCCCCAGCTGAGTGATCAGCCAGTTGTGTCAATTTAAGAACCAGCCAGGGGTGGCAAAAGATATGCTGCAGCCCTTGGTAGGCCTTGGTGGCACCTATGCCCTGAGCACCTATAGTGCATGGTACAGGGGTTGACAAGGAGTCCATTTCCAATTGTGGTATGTACCTATAGCACATGTATTAATAATTTAGAGAGAGAACAGCAGGCTGGGAGTCTGATTAGCAGGCCCACAGCCTCAGTAGTCTAAAACCAGTGAAGCAAAAAGCAAACATTTGGGGTGACCATAGGATAGCAGACCCTACTCTCCTACAACTCAATATAGCTCTTCCATGGTAGGTGGGCAGCTAAGATCTCCATCTTCCTTTGAATAGCCCAGTTCCATATTTTTTTGTGCTAACCTTGACATTGGTAGAGACTGTGCCCCTCCCTGCTTGTTTATGTAAAACATGGTATTGGTGTTGTCCATTTCGATCAATATTGATTTCCCCCACACCTCTTTTTGAAAGACTTAAGGCAAGGACTACTGTTTTAAGTTCCAGGATGTTGATATGTTGTACTGCATCCTGGTCTTTCCAGATTCCCCTTACTTTAAGATTGTTCATGTGTGCTCCCATCCCATCTGTGAGGCATCTGTTGTCATGGTCACGTAGGAGTTGGTTGTGTAAATATTCTTCTTCCTTGTGTTATATGTGACCTAGTCCACCACGCTATCTCCTCCTCTATCCTTTGCGTGATAACCACTAGATCTTCCCAATTCCCTGTTCCCTGTGATCATTGGTTTTGTACCCATTCTTGAAATGGTCTCAAGTGAATTCTTGTGTTTGGTATCAACAGGATGCAAGAAGTCATCAAGCTTCCCCACCGTTCTCACTGTCAGAGCTTACCCCTTCCGGTATAGCTGTATCTTCTTTAATAGTGCTACTGTTCCTTTCTAGCTATGTAATACCTTCCCTTGTATCGAATTTATTCTGGACCCTAAGAACATTTTCTCCTGTTCTGGTTCAGGCGATGACTTGTCCATGTGTATTGAGAACCTGAGCTAATATTGCTTTCCTTGCTGCATGTGCTCTTTGCATCTTTTGTACGAGTTTGCCCAAACCAGACCGTCAACTAATTAAGGATAAACAAGTATGCCTTGCCCTCCTACTGTTGCCAGACACTTTGTGAATACTCTTGGTGCTGATTTTATTCCAAATGCTAGCACTTTGAACTGGTAGCGCTTGTTGCCTACCACAAATATGAGGAATTTCTTGTGGCTTGTGTTTATGGTACCATGTAAATAAGCGTCCTTTAAATCTATGGTCGCCATGTAATCCCCTACTTGTGGTTGATGTGTTAACGTTTGCAGGGTAGTCATTTTAAATGATTGCGTTTTTATAAATTGGTTTAAAAACCTCAAGTCTAGAATTGGTCTGAGTGATCCATCTATCATTGGTATTAGAAAGTATGTTGAGTACTTTCCCGTGTTTCTTTCTAGCCTTGGTACTAATTCTATAGCATCCTTTCACAGCATTTCCTCTACCTCCTTGAGTAGACTGAATGTTTCCTCCTTTGAATGTACCTTTATCTTTGGTCATTTGCATGGAGGGGCCTTGTCTAATGTTATGTAATATTCGAATTGTATTAGGTTTAAAACCTACTTGTCTGTGGTGATTTTCCCCCACTCCCTGGAGGAAATTGGTTATTCTGCCCTTCCTCAGGTATTGAATGTAGAAGCTCGTTTGTGTGTCTGTACTCTTACTGCTGCACTCTTGGATGTTTGACGAGTGTCCTTTGTCACTGATGTGCTGGGGGAGACCCTCCCCTTTGTGGTTGTCCTCTTCCGCTTGGGCTTCTGCAAAAGGACTGTCTTCTCTGCTGGTACTAACAATTTTGTGGAGGTTGTTGACTTACTTGTCTACTTCCCTGATAGGACTGTTGATACACCTGATGCGATGGTCCTGGAAGGAATGAGCCCCTTCCTGTGGGTCTTTGTGAGGGTACTGTTCCCCTACGCATATTGCCTCTGAACTGTAGAGCCCCCATTGACCTCGCTGTTTCGTTGTCCTTTTTCAACTGATTCAGAGTCTTGCCAACCGCACTCTTGAATAGTTGCTCCTCATTGAATGGTGTATTTAGTATGTCAGCTTGTACTTCAGGTTTAAAACCTGAAATTCTTAACCAGTCATGAAGTTGTTCTGTAATACCTATCATTGTGTGTCTACTTGATGTTTCTGCTGCATCCAATTATGATTTTAAACAGGTATTGGCAATGTTTTTGCCATCCTCCAAGTGTGCTGCCCTCTTTTGATACTGCTCTGGGAGATGTCTCATTAATTCACCAATTTCCTCCCAATGTTGGAAGGTGTGACGATTAAGCAGTGGGTTGGCATTTTCTATAGTCCACTGGTTTGCAGCACTCCTTTCAACCTTTCACCCCATGAGGTCCAACCTCTAACTCTCCTTATCTGGAGGCGGTCCTGTTGTGCTTGGGACGTTAGCTCTCTTCCTAGAAGTAGATATTATTGAATCTGTTGGAACTGTTCCCTTTATGTACCTTGGAACCTTGGAAGAGTTTATACTTCTTCTCTGCCATAGGAGTGACAGCCTTTCATGTTGCTGGTTCTTTAAATGCCTCTTTTCCTTGATCCAAAAAACTTGGTCGCATATGTAAGAATGTAGTTCCTTTATTGTGTGGGCAGGAGAGTTTCTAATAAAAAACATGATTGTTGTCTTTCTCCTTCTAATTGCACCCCTTAGCTATCTGCTGCCTTCTTCCTAACTTGGCTATAAATCCCAATATCATCAGGTGGTGATGGCCTTGAACGATAAGTGTCTACACCTTCTTCTGGTGAGTATGTTTCCAGATCTTGTCATTGTTTATCTTGGTATTTTGAAGACTGGTATATTTGTTCTTCCTCCTCCTACTCATAGAAGATTTTTTTTCTCGATTTTCTTGAGGTTCAGGAGTTAAAAGTGGATCTATTTCCTAAAGGCATCCACCCACTTGATTCTTCGATGACGAAGATGTATTTGGGATATGAAACTGTTTGAAACTTTAATCAAAGTCTTTCTTCTTTTGTAAAAGACTGGCCATTTCAGCTTCAAGCCGTCCTTTTTTTCCCTCCATCTCAGCTGTCTGTTGTTGGATGTCGAGATTATCATGCTATCTCTTCGACGATGAAGAGTCCTTTGAAGACCACGTGTTCAGCGAACCATGTCATTCTCTTTATGACCGCTTCTGTTTCAATGGCAATGTGTCTTCTTTGATCGTCCTTCGACGTATTAGATTTTTTGGGGGTCTGTACTCGCTGCTGTGTCCTCTTCGAAGGATCCAAGGGTACTTTTCTATTTGGTCATGCTTGCAGTCATCAAGTGCTTTAACATCGATGCTGCCTTCGAGGAATTAGTCAGATTTTCGTTACGCGGAGTAGGATCTTCAAGAATGATGTGTCTCCTACCTGTGTTCGAGAAGTCTTCTTGGCCCCTTGGTCGGCGTCCACGATCTGGATGCCAGCTTCTGAATCCCCTTCTGGACCTTCAGCGATGTTCTCTTCATCGCTGCAAAGGCTCAAACCTCAGAGGTGGAGTGGGATGTTGGCCCTACATGGTATGTTGGGCTGTTCTCTGTTGCTGTCTTACCCTCAGAGTCTTTGGGGTGAACGTTGAACATGCGTTGCAATCTTCACTACTGTGATCTACCGGCAGACCAGGTGCTGGTCCTTCTGTGCAAACTTATGGTGTCTTCCCCATCATTGCATGCATGTACAGGGAGCCCCCGTGCATTCGCTAGAACCGTCACTGTGGTCACCTTGTCCTGCACTCAGAATTTCTCTGGTACCTTCTTCCAAGGTCTTATTCGCATCGATAGACTTTAGACACATTATTCTCGATTTTCTGTAACTTTTTCCTTTTGATTGTTGGAAAGCCTTCTTCATGCATCCAACTCCAAAGGCAGAAAAAATAATCTGAAGATGGCGAGCTTCCGGAAGAAGCACAACAACGTCACAAGACAAAAAGAGCAGAAGGACAAAAGTTTGGGGGCGAATTCCGGACTCAACCACTAGATGGCGGAATATTGCACAGCATGTGAATCCAGAAAAGATTCACGCTGCGACTGTCCTCAATAGCTGGGGTCCTCCGGACATTGTAGGGCACTTTGCCTGTGGGAACTGCTGTGTCACATATCCTGCCATCGTGCACCCGAACTATACGCGACCCCGCGCTACCGGCCATTGAGCCCCAACAAGCAGCTGATGGAACTCCATTAGCTCGATAAACGCCTCCACAACCACGGAACAGACATTAGAGGCTCCGTGTCTTGGACCTTTTCTGAAACTAATCGCTTGGTTGACAGTGAATCGTCACTCCATCAAACCTTGCCTTGAACAATTGTGCCCTTAGAGGCATTATTCTTAAAACACCAGGCACTGTATTCTCTTAGTCCTGATGATGATCCCTTTAATATAAGAGCCTGGGATCGAAACGCCGTTGACACTCTTCAGTACCACATCTGCCTACATTTTTATAAAGTGGTGGTTACTGTTGATGGTTAGCTTGCCACACTCTATGATTCTACCGAGCGACCATTGCTCCTTTTTGTTGCCTGTTCAAACCCTGTATATGTATGTTTTTGTATTCATTATGTTGTTTAAGTAACCCTCCTCTTATCCCAAATTGGATGCAGGATTGTTTACATTGTCATCAAATGTGTCTCTTTGTATGTGTTCATATACGCCTTAAATACATAGCTTGATAAAATTCTTTGTCCGGCTGGACATTGAAAAATGTATAGTACCCATCAAGGTCTATATGTTAGCTTTTTCTATATATAAATCAGTCAAGGACCAGTGTTCCCGAAGATAACTGATACCCAGGGTCCTTGCCTACTCATTGGGTTCCTTTGTCTTTGTTAAAATATATATTCTTGCGGACTAACTGCCCCATGACTCCTACATTCTACCACCTCCCGAAACTGCACAAACATCGTGACTGCCCACCTGGTCGCCCAATCATTTCCTCAATTGGGAGCCTTACAGAGAACATGTCTCGCTTTGTGGATAACACCTTGTTTCCTTTGGTGTCAACTTTGGAATCCTACGTGCGAGACACAAAAGACTTTTTGATGAAATTACAGAACCTTGTGTGGGAACCGGGATACTTACTGATGGTATTAGACATCACTAGTCTATATACCATAATTGAACATC
Organism: Lissotriton helveticus; assembly: GCF_964261635.1. Lineage (NCBI taxonomy): Eukaryota > Metazoa > Chordata > Amphibia > Caudata > Salamandridae > Lissotriton > Lissotriton helveticus. Next base: position 1,570,299,283 of record NC_136059.1, read on the forward strand.
AACATGGACTAGAGGCTGTTAAGTATGCACTAGAACAACGGCAGTTACGTTTTTCAAGACATAACATCATGATTCTTGAATTCGTACAATTCTGTTTGACCCACAATATCTTCTTGTTTGAGGATCAACTGTATATTCAGAAGTCTGGAACGGCGATGGGCACCTGCTTTGCCCCCAGCTACGCGAACTTGTTCGTGGGCTGGTGGGAGGAGCAGGTGCCCAGGAGCTGTGTATTGGGAGGAAAAGAGGGAAAGGTCATTTGTTGGCATCGTTATATCGATGACCTGTTCCTGGTATGGAGTGGTGAATGCGATACAGCACATGAATACATCAATGTCCTGAACAGGAATACAGTTAATCTTCATTTCTCGGGAACAGTTAGTCCGGTGGCAGCGGACTACCTGGACCTGAAGATATATGTAGAAGAAGGACACCTCCACACATGCTTATTCAGAAAGGAGACTGCTGGCAATTCCACACTGTTTGCCAGCAGCAGTCATCCCCCCCAATTGATTAATAGCATCCCCTATGGGGAACTACTGAGGTTTCGCAGGAACTGCTCAAAAGAGTCTGACTTCGAAGCGGCCGCTTCGGAATGTGTATCCAGGTTCAGGGTCAGGGGTTATGGTGACAAATTACTGAACAACACCCTGAATAAAGTTAGGAGAATTGATAGACACACTCTCTTGACCAACAATCCTGAGCATGGTAGACGCAGGGGACTGACGGGTGACAACAAAGGAAAATTCAGAGTCATAACTCCCTATTCATCAGGAGCTGAAAACCTAAGAGGTATGCTTAGGAAGAATTGGCACATTCTCCTAACGGATAATGTGCTGAAAGAAGACCTACCAACCCACCCTCTCCTGACCTTCAGTAAAGCCAGATCAATAGGCGACATGCTAGTGACCAGCCATTTTGAAAAACTGCCCCAAAGAATCAACACCTTAAGGGAGCAAAAAGGCTTTTACCCCTGCGGCCGCTGTAAAGCGTGCGCAGGTAGTAAACGGGTCCTTTCGTACATTATAGCTGATACAGGAAGAAAAATGAACATCAATAAATTTATCACCTGTAGTACGCAGTATGCCGTCTACTGTCTACAGTGCCCTTGTGGCTTACGCTACATTGGGAGCACTATTAACCACTTGGATGCTATGGCATAAATCCCACCTTAATGTAATTTCCATTGAAATGAATGGGCACTCCATGACGAGTTACCCTTGTCATTAGCATCCAAGTGGTTTTAAGGAGCTCAAGCTAAGAATACTTGAGCATCTAAGAGCCATTGATAAAGTGGACCAGGCTTACCCTGTGGCCCGCCACTTTGCAGAGGCCCATAAACAGGACCGGAGTAAACTTCAATACTTCGGCTTAGACATTGTGCCTCCCAATATACGTGGCGGTGACCGTCTACGCAGGTTAAGGAGACTAGAGTCTAGATACATCATAGACCTCTCAACAAAACATCCTAAAGGTCTCAATAGTGGGGAGGAGATGGCCTTTCATTTGGGGAAATTAATTAAGCTCTATCTCTCAACGACAATGCGATCTAGAGGATCTGAGATGTCACATGTTTTCTGGAAGCTGCGAAAAGATCTATTCCAGTGACATCTATAATTGAGAAACCCTAGAATAGCATACACTTTGGTTGTAAGTTGAAAATTGATATGTGTCAGATGAAGGAACCATGCTATATGTATTTGTATTATGTTGCTTAAGCTCATAGTGAGGAGATATTTTCATTTCTTTCATGTGACGATGATTTTGAGACTAAGAACGGGTATTGGGATTATGTGATATATATAATTCTTTATATCTAGAATGTGTCCGCTATTGATGACAATCTATCTGGACTATTTATAATCCCTGTACATTTAATCATGTGAAAGTGAGTCAACACACATTGATAACATCAAACCCCACGAGCACCAAGGCAACAGGATTTATGTATTTTGATTTGATTTGGATTTTGAATCATGATTTACGATTTGCCATTGATTAATTTTGATTGGATCCTCATAGGGGATTGCTGGGAGACTACTATTTCTCTTTCTTTCTCTTGTTCCCAGAGATTGTTTTTATATATGAACTGTGATTTTTAGATTTGTAAATAATCTAATGAGCTTTCTGCTGCCACACGTAAAGCATCCAACCCTATGACTCCCACAGTTTAGTTATAAGTAACTTCAATAGAAATGTTATTTAACTTGAAGTCTTATAATTTGATGGACTGCACTAATTTTGACAGGGGACATTAGCCGATCCACGCTGGATTACTTTCTCCAAATTTGGATTATATTTTATACACACCATAGTCGGAATCCGGCACCTGCCCATCGGTGGGCTTAAGTGTTTTCTACATCTTTTATATGTATGATGTTGATTTGTTTTGTAATCATAACACACACTACAAGATGGCTGCTTTTATTCTGTATGGTGAGAGTCCCCTTTCACTGTTTATGTCCTAAGGATGTGGGAGTGACAGAATAATGTTTAAAAACAATGTCGAGAGAAAATGCAGTGTAAACACACACTGACTAAGGCAGAACGCCGAAACGCGTCTGTGTGTCCCCCTCCGCTAAATAAAATCTAGCGTGTTGAAAGTATTCTACCCTTCGAGTGCTGTCTCGTTCTTCTACCGAGTTTGGGAGGATTTTGAGCGTCATATATATATATATATATATATATACATATACATATACATATATATACACATATACATATATATACACACACACACATATCTTACACCACAAAACCATTGGATTTGGAACCATGGAAAGTGTGGGCAGTCAAAATAAATACTAACTGCAATTCCTCAAATGTAATCTACATGATTACATGTCCCTGTTGTGAGAACGTGGCTCTATATATACTGGACCAGAATAAGGTACAGTGTGTATAGAGTCCACAAACCCCGGAGGTATAACAGAGGTTAAAGCCAGGTGTGACCTTACTCTCTAAAGTGGTAGCTTGGTCGAGCAGTAAGGCAGTACCAGAGGACAGTGTAAAGCATTTGTTGTACACACTCAGTCAGCAAAAGGTTTCACACACTCAAAGACTGAACTCCAGGCCAATTGTTTTTATATCAAACATATAGTGATTTTATTTTTAGAACCAACAGGTATCAAAATAGACTGTTCTCAATATGAGAGGTCTCAGATGAGTACTTTGCAGAAAGGCAATAGACTTTGTAAACACAATAGGTACAGGGGTTGCAGTAGGCAACACAGTTCTACATACAAAATAGCATTGAGCTCAATGGGTTATTCTATGTTAACACAGTTGATTACTTGGTAGATTACTTTGGTAGTTCCAGGACTGGATCCTAGATTCAGTCCTGGGGTCTAAGCTGAAAACAATTTAGTAAAACGCTTAAGTGATTGCAGTGATTTTCCAGGAATATAAAGCTATTTTAAAAGTTCACACTTAGGAACTTTTCAACAGAAATCTGGCAATGTTATCCAATGGGAGAAAATTCAGGTTGCAGGTAAAGTACGAGCTCGTTACTTTTGTAATCCAGTACTGGGCTCCAAGGTCCAGCACTGGGGTCTCAACTTAAAACAGGTAAGTAATTACGTTTCAGTATTTCGTATGATTTTTAAAGAATATTTCAAGTTTTTAAAAGTAGACAGAAGAAATTTCATAGAAAAGCAGACAATAGATTCCTATGGAGAAAATACAGATTTAGGGTAAACCCGGTTCGGGTTACTTTTGTGGTTCAATACTGGGATACAAGGTACAGTACTGGCTTCTCTCCTGATCACAGGTGAGCACTTTGGAATTCGTTACTCGGCTGATTTTATAGGAATATTTCACGTTTTCAAAAGAAGGCACTTGGAAGATTTTTCGAGTCAAACCAGTCAATGTTATCCAATGGCAGGTAAGTGAGTTACCGGTTTCCAGGTGAGTACTCGGCTGGTGAAGTTAAGGTTTTGGGCATAGACTCAGGGGTGGGTCAGGTAGGTACAGTTGGTTCACCCTCAGCGGCACAGGGGTGGCCGGGTGCAGAGGTAGTTAGGCCCAATGTTATCCAATGAGGGGCAGGGGGCCTCTGGTTGATGGCTGCTGGCTAGCAGGCCACGCGGCTGTGGGAGCGGGCTCCTGGTCACTTGCTCAGGGCAAATGAGGAAGTAGGAAGGGGCAAAGGGGGCAAAGGGGGCACGGCCAGCGGCCCTTGGGCGGCTGGGTGCAGGGTGCTTTTGAGCCATCGGGCGCTCAATGTTATTCAATGGGAAAGGTAACAAATGAACAAAGGCTGCAGGGTCGGGGACGGAGACTCTTCAGGGGCGACCACCACTTAGAGAGGTAAGTTGGGATCTTGGAGCACAGGTAGGTACCCCAAAAGAAGGCACAGGGGGTGTAGGGCACCGGGTGCAGGAATGTCTTTAGGTGTCGGGAAAGCTTACCCTCAGCTGGTCGCGGTCGGAGGGACCCCTGGTTCTGAGTCTGCAGGCGTCGTCTGGTTCGTCAAGGAGGGTCTTTGGACACTGGACTTCGGGTCCCAGTCGCCAGGGGGATGTCCTCGTGGTCTTGGATCATTTGGGCATGGGCCGGGCTCGGTGGGTGCAGAGTGGGCTGGTCCGGAGCTTCCTGGCTGGCACCAGGGGTGTTGTTGCAGCAGAGCCTCTGCTGATGGGAGTCCCAGTCTTTAAGAGGGTCAAGGCAGGCAGGTCCTCTGGGTGTCCCAAGGTTGCTGTCCGATGGAGTCGCCAGAGTTTAGGCAGGAGCAGGTTCCAGGATCGACAGGCCGGTAGGGCTGGGGCCAAGTCAGTTGTGGTTGTCCTGTTGTTAGCAGCTGCACGGCGGGCCTTCTTCCTCTTGATCTTCTTTCTGCTTTTCGTATCGGGATCTGAGAAAGGAAGGTTCAGGGAGCCACTAAATACTGAATTTAGGGGCGTTACAGGTAGGGCAGGGACCAATAGGTCCCTGTCCTGGAGTGGGTATACCCCCTAGCCTGCTCCTCTCCTGTGGGAGGGGGGCAGGAGCCTAGCTGTGATTGGGCAGGGTTCCCCATCTTGAAGATGGTCGGAGCCCGGGGTCGTGCTTCACCTCGTCTCCCCCACCTGAGGGGTGGGGTTGGCACACCCCCCTTCCTGACGTAGTTTTTTCCCCGCAAGTCTTCCCGCCAGAGTGGGGGTCAGGACTGGTGGGAGCCATTTGCTGGGTACAGCAAATGGTCTGGAGAAGCTCACAGAGGCGGCAGGCCTTTGAAGCTTCCCCCTGCCCATCCTGGGGGAGGAGACCTAGCACCTCGCCCAGGATATGCACTGTTACAGGCCCAGGAGAGCGGGGGGCTCTCCACCCAGGGGTCCAGCAACATGTCTGCTGTGTGGCAGCCTTGTCAGCCTCTCAGTCCAGACGTGTATTGTGGTTAGGTTTCAGGGGGCATCTCTAAGATGCCCTCTGTGGGGCATTTTTCATTAAATCCCACACTGGCATCAGGTTGGATTTAATGTGCTGAGAAGTTTGATACCAAACTTGTCAGTCTTCAGTGTAACTATTATGGTGTTGTGGAGTTCGTAAGGCCGTCCTCCCAGTACCATATACTCTTAATGGCATCACTGCACTTACAGTGCCCAGGAATGGCCCTAAGTACTGTAGGGGCACAGGGCTCATGCACCTGTGCCCACACCACTGGCATAGGGCACCCAGCTAGAGGGGTGACTGATGTATGCCAGGACAGTGGGCTTGTGGGCAGGGCACACAGGGATGTGTGCCATGTCGACTCTTTGTTTAGTTCAGTACTTAGGCACTCAGCCTGCAAAGACAGTGTGTGGGTGCCAGGGTACAGGCCCCCCAAGGGTAGCACAATAAGTGCTGCAGCCCTTAGGGGTCTTCTCTGGTCACCATGCCCTGGGTACCTAGGGTACCATTACTAGGGGCTGACAGGTGGCCAGAGATGCCAATTGGGTTTTAGTTTCAACACAGTTTTAGGGTAGGAACACAGTCCCTGGGTACCTGGTTGGCAGGAGCCCAGGGCACACTCAGTCAAAGCACATCAGCAGTCAGAAAAAAGTGAGGGGCATACCAATGCAAGAAAGGTGGCACTTTCTCACACCTGTGGGTTGCATTATGTGGGAATGACAGGCAGAAAAGCGAAAATAAAAATATGTGAACACCGGAGCAACATCTGGTGTAAAAGGAATACGACCAGAATGACTGACCATTTCTCAACTGTGGGACAAACTACAAATGATCTTTAAATAGGTCATTACTGAGTAATTGGATAACAGGATTAGAAATGCAGAAAAAACACTCTTTGACAAAGAACAAATATGGATATACTGTCTGTCCACACACAAACCAGGTTTGAATGGTAACATTCCCTGGAATGCCGTACAACTATCATTCATTAATGACTGCCTGAGTACACCTCTGGAATTTCTATGGTGGACCTTTGCACACCATACTATTTATTTTGGAAAGTACAAGGTGCTTCGTATTTCAAACTGAGACAGTAGTATGCTGTGGTTTTGCTGTCACAATAAGAAAATAGCCACCTCGTGAATGACCAATGGAAATTCCATTATGGGTTGTTACCCTTATTATGGGTTAAAAAATAGCTTTTATATATTATATTTTTTTTATATACAGATTAGCTTGTGATCTCGCAATGCTTGACATGCATACATAAATAGCGTAATTACATAATTTCATGCTCTCCTAACCTGGCGGTTTGATAGGCCATATTATGAGCAATTGACTGGATAAAAGCCATGTTATTGTTCCATAATAACATAAAATGAGTAATGAGCCTCATTATCATTCTGATTGGCGTTTAATACCTGTTGTAATCATGTTTCAATCAAATGCTGAAAAATAGAAGTTTGTTTGAATAGTGTGATCATTCTAAAACGTGCATGCAAATTTAAAGCCACATTGACATCTTAAAAACATTGTAGTTACATTGAAAACAAGTCTATTACTGGACTCACAGCGGCACGCATAAAGTCAGCGCCACGCCCGCTGGCGGCCTTGCCGGTGACCGTTTTAAGTCTTTGCAGTACGAAGTCATAGTAACATTCTGAACTCTGAGGACACCAAATAGCTAGTATGCGGGCTAACACCTCGTGCCAGTGGGACGGGTACCCTTTACAATTACTTACCGATGGGGAGCATTCTCTGATACAATTCTACTCCCTCAGTGTGGGACTACAGGGTCCACTACAGGGTCCACCCCCTTGGAGTATCCAAGGCGCAAAGGACTTTCATATTAGACAAAGGTTATATACCACTGTACTTGTTAAAGCCTCAATGTGTGCTGTGGTGTATGTAATGCACGTTTTGCACTGCCTAAGAATACCTAAAATTAACTATAAACGTCACTAAGGTAACCATCCATATTTACCTACTGAGTACACTGCTCCTGTTTACTTCAAGATGTTTAATGCAGTTGGTCAACAATACAAAATATTCACAAGGGAACCCAATCTGGATAGTAGTTGTCCTGCACGGATGGAAAAGACTGCATGGCATGCGTGCGGTATGCTGGCTAGGCAAAAAAAATACAATAAGACAACAACTACCAAAAATCCTGCACAGTGGCTCTCTTACTTTACCCACTGTGGATACATACAAAGATTGGTAATGAAAATCGAAAGTGACATACAACTTTGCACGCACCACGTGTCTGTGTGTGTGTGGACACCAAGTATGAGTTGGGCATGGTTTTAGGAATATTCTGGTCCTGAAAAATGCCATTTTGACCCTGTGGGTATTTATGAAGGTGGCTGAAACATGTAGACCTGGGATGTGGGAAATTACAATGACCTCTTCTCGCATTCACCTGTGTTTTTAATCTTACCTAACAGTCCCATTAGTAAATACTGCCTTCCGTGGTGAGAGACCCTAAGGTAATTTAATATTCTTGATCCCTGTTAAACCAAACCAAACTTACTTTTCTGTAACTCAGGCGCTGTAGCACACCCAGATGCATTAGGCGTCTCGTCTACGAAGCCTACAATAAAGCATGCCACTAACTAGTGTGAGCGGTTGAGGGTTCTTTTAAAAACCTAAATGGTTTCCAGACTCGTTGAGTGAGTAGCACAGCAGGATCTAGGACTTTGGTAGCAGGCTCTCTTTTAGGGTTTGTTGAATTTGTTAGTGTTTATTAACTTTGGACAATGTGACATTATCTGAATTGTATCTTATATGTTTTATCTGTGCTTTTATGGCCTTGTCAGGCCGAAATAAAGATAGAAAAGAAGAAAGAATTTGTTAGTGAAATGATACTCAGCAATAGTCATAAGCACTGCATAGAATAGCAAGCCCATCCCAGAAACAGGCAGGAATGAAATAAAACAGCGGCAAAAATCACCCAAAAAGATTCCGTAAAGAAACCTGCCCCCCCGAGCATCTGCTCTGGAGTCTGAATCTAGGCAGTAGTGTCTAGTAAATATAAGAAGAGATCTCCAAGTAGCTGCCTTGCATATCTCCGAAATGGGAACATTTTGAAGAAGAGCTATGATAGCAGCTGTTCCCCATATACAGTTTGCTTTAGGCCTACCAGGAAGGGATTTCTACTGGCATGAAAGACTAATGCATGATACAATCCATTTAGAAATATATTGTTTAGAAGAAGCCAAGACTGTACATGTTGGGCGATAGTTTATGAAAATAGGGTCCGACTGTCTTATATCCTTGGTTTTGTTTAAATAAAATTTCAGGACTCTTTAACTGTCGAGAGAATGCAAGGAGTTTTCTGCTGGCGTTGATTGATTAGGGAAAAAAGTGGGTAAGGAAATAGTTTGGTTAATGTGGAAATCCGAAACCCCCTTACGGAAAAAACTAAGGTGTGTTCTCATAACCACTCTATTACTATGGAATACTGTGAAGCTGCTTTCCATCTAAGATGCTGAAAAGTGGCTTTGTGTATGGGTGAGTAGTAGACGTTTTTCAAGGTTTACCTGCAGACCTAGGTTGGTTAGTGTTCCAAAGCAAGACTGGAAACGTTTATCTGTCTCCACTGACGTTGTGCCTTTTATCAGCCAGTCGTCCAGGTAAGGATAGACCAAGATTTTCAGTTTCCTTACATATGCTGAGACAACTGCCATGCATTTTGTGAATGTTCAAGGGGCTGACTTTACCCAAAAAGGTAGGACTTTGTATTGATAATGATTTGGGCAACTTTGAAAAGAAGACATTTTCGATGTTTTGCTATTATTGGAACAAGAAAGTAGGCGTCTTGGAGGTCTATTGAACAGATCTAGCATTCTTGGTGAAGTTGAGCTTAGATCTGGTATAAAGGCGGAAGCACTGACAACTTTCATTGTCAATGCTGATGTTCCACACATCTTTTTTCCAAGAATATCTATTTGCTTACTTTCTATATCTGGTGGTAAGGAAGGTGAAGGAGCAACAGTGTGCAACTTCTTTGCTTCTGATACAATGACAGAAACGAAGGAGGATCTGCTCTAAGAAAGAGCGGGTCTTGGTCAGCTGACCTATATTTTTTGAGAAGTTGAGATGGAGCAGACTTCACTGATGCAGTGTATGATGCAAGTGTATGGAATAATTGTATCACAGGTTGTAACAAGCCAGGAACAAGAGGGAGTAAAGGTCGTGCTGTCATTCTTTGATGCCAGTCTCAAATATTACAGAAGATGACATCGTAGGATAGGTATGTCCATATTCAACTTTGTTGGTCCTCTTATTAAGACCTTATTAACTGCAAGAAGATCATCTATTGGCGAACCTCTTTGTAGATGTGCATCTGTCAAAGTTGGTGAATAACCTCTGACTGACGGGCCTGTTTTGGTTGACCAAGATGGAGATGATCTTCTGTGCCGAGATCTGGACCTTCTGTTTGATCTTCTAGAGTGTCTAGATGTAGATCTGGCCCTTGAAGATCCCCAGCTCTATCTCTGGGTCAATGACATTATGGAGATTTAGAACTTTGTGCATGCCTATGAGGAGAAGTCGGAGGATGGAGACTTCTTACAGTAGTAGGGGGTGCAGATGGTGTGCCTGGCGAAACTTGGTGATGAGATCTCCTGGGCGATGGAGTACTTCGGATCTGAATCTCAGGTGTGACCCTCAAAGGAGAGTAAGTCCAAGAATTTAAAGGGTCAGACGTGTGTGGCACAGGTCTATGATGTAAACTCTGAAGACAATGTGGAGATAAAATCAAGGTCTTATAAGATCTGGTTCCTGGTGCAGAGTGAGGCCTAGTATGAGTAGCAGGTGGTGAATTTGCTGGTAAAGTTGGGGTTCTCTAGATGGTTACGTTGGGTTTGGTGGTGGTTTCAACGTCGACATATGCTTCGATGGTGTATGACAAGAGTGAGGCGACACTGACAATCAACGTCGAGGGCGCTTTGACATCAAGTGGTTACTCAACAACAGTTTAGACAGCAAGCATACATGTAGGTGTTCTGTCCTCGATGTTATACTTCTCCACGTCGACCAAGAGCGTCTCCTCAACGTCGACGTTGGAGGAACATGGCGGCGGCAGGCTAGCGGCTGCTGCGAGGCTCTGCTCCAACATGCCCTAAGACGAGCTTACAAGTCGGTCTCTACGTTCTATAATATGGATTACGGCAGCAAATTAATTGGTGAGATGGAAGCTATCACCCGTTAATGATTTTGAGTTTCGCTTTTTGAGGATTTTCCCTGCTTTTCTTTTCGAGTTTCGAGTCTGCAGGGACACGGACGCGGACCGAATACAGAGGTTCTAGGACCCACGTGGAGCACTGGGCGGGTCCCAGAGATGCGAGAACGCGAGCGGAGGTACACTGAGGAGCGGCTCACCAGGCAGCTACATCGGATCCCGAGTGAGGAGATCAGCCTGTATACGAGGTTGGGGGGGAAGAGGCCACGCTACTGATACTTTTCAAACGGCAAAAACTACAGAAGCCTCCAAGTTGCGGGTAAGCTGCTATAATATATGGCTTCGCTCGAGAGTTGCTTTTTGGTGCCGAGCGAGCGCTCTTGCATGTCAGGTTCACCCTGCAACAACCTTTACTAGCCGGGATCTGGTAGGTTGTATGGAGCCAGATAAAGCTTCTCCTGTGCCACAAAACGCAACTTTCATATTAGACAGCACGCGCAGCACAGGGGCATTAACTCGGAGTCCCGAATTTGACAGTTCTCCAGCTCTAAAGGGGACTGCTGTTGATTGTGGGAAAGGGGGTGTAGTTAAGAACCGCTATCAGCTACGCTCCAAGCAAAAACTCAAAAAGAAAGGAGTTCTTAAACCTTTTGATTTAGTTGAGGGAGCGAGAAGTGGGCCAATCCCTATTTCACCGCTAAAGCTAAACAGGAAAGGGGGTGCAAAAAAGGGGAAATCTAAGGGACTTAAGCAACCACTAATACCTAGAGGGACTCCCTCTCTAACAAGTTACTTTAAAATCATGGAACAAGCAGTGACCTCTAAAACAGATAATATAGGGAAAAACAATGTGAATGATACAGAAGATGGAGGAGTGGATAAAGAGCTATATGGTACTGAGAAATCCACAAGAGATACGATCGATAAGTTATACGCAATAGCAGACTCTCCTCTCTTCGTTACTTTCCCCTTGAGTAATAAGTATGCGATCCTGGAGACAGCTAATCTTCAAGATACTTCAGGGGCAGCAGCAATGTATCTTCCCAATCAATGTCTTGAACAAAGGGGGCTTATTCCATCGGATGGCGAGCAAGACAATCAGATTGCAGTACCCATATCTAAAAGTCTTCTAACATCACATCTACCTAATCTGGAAAACAATGCCTCTTCCATACAATTGAGTGGGGTAGCGGGAAACATTGGAGAGAATGGACTAACAGAGGATAGACTGGGCTCTTTATTACATTCTCTCAGAGAGGACTTATTGGCCGGATTTGAGATTTCCGAAAAGAACCAGAGGGGTCTACATGACAGATTCGACCTTTTGGAGGCTAAAATCGAAGGTATCAGCGCTAGGACTAGCGACCTAGAAGTGAAAGTGACATCCCTCACAGAGTTTTCTAAAGAGAATTCCAAAGACATAGATGCCCTGAAAGCTCAGAATCGAACTTTAACCATGGACTTAGAAAGGTTGGAAACTCAGTGCCGACGCAACAACTTGAGGATCCTCAAAATTCCGGAAGGAGCAGAAGTAGAGGATATAAAAGGCTTTGTATGTAGATTGTTTCGTGAGGACATCCTAAAGGATCGTCCAGACATTAATTTGGAAGCAGAGATTCAGCGGGTTCATAGGGACCCGTTCAGGCTGCACCCAGAACGGAAGGCACCCAGGAAGATCCTTGTGTACTTTCAAACCTACAGTGTTAAAGAGCTCATTCTTACTAGATGTCTTTCTCGCACCTCTTTACACTTCCAAGCCAACCCCTACCAAGTTAGATCAGACATAGGTGGTAAAACAGCTCAAAGACAATGGGAGCTTGGCTCCAGAATGCCAGAACTGCGTTCAATGGGGGCACAAGTTCAAATTAAATTTCCAGCCCTCCTCAAAATAATGTGGAACCATAAAATGTACACTTGCCACTTCCCGGAGGAAGCTGATGCTGTGTTAACTAGGATTAAGGAGAGGAAGGAGCAGACAGAGTAATTGTATTGAGATGCAACCGTTCTCCTAGCTTAATTTAGTTAAGAAAGGTGTGGGGGTAGTATTGGTTAAAAAAAAAAACACTATAAATAATGGGGAGTGCTTATGTGTGGGGAAAAAAAATAAATAAATAAGTAATCGAAAAGTGGGGTGAAAAAAAAAAAAAAAAATGTACATAAGGGAAATCAGAGACCGACATTTCCTTACATATAGGGGTAGGGCTGAGGAGGTTCAGGGCCTCCTAGGGCGTAACTTTGCCAATCAGGAGGGAAGGGTTCCTCGGAGGGAGGGGGGGAAGGGTTCATAGGGATGGGGGAAAAAATCAGATAAAAAAAAAAAGTCCTCATTTGTAACAAAACTTTATTTTTTTGAATTTAAATGTCACTATAGGCTATTATGCTCTTTCGGCCATGAACTGAAGGACAGTAAGATCACATGATGGCTCAATCTAGATCTACTAAAATCCTTTCCTGGAACCTGAATGGGTTAGGGAGCCGCAAGAAACAATTAAATATCTCTCACTATCTAAAAAATACTGGAGCTTCCATAATCCTCTTACAAGAAACACATTTGGAAGTAGAGGAATGCAGGAAAATATTTATTAAACTCAATTGGGTCCAGGACATTCTCTGTTCAAAACAAAAGGGCACGACGAGAGGGGTTGCAATAATATTTAGCGTTAATAAGGGAATTATACTGCATGATTGGGCCACAGATCAGTCAGGGAGGTGGTTGGCTGCTGTGGTTTCAATAAGCTCGGTAAAATTTTTATGCGGGGTTTACTATGGTCCAAATGAGGATAATCCTAGTTTTCTTCAGAAATTAGAAAAATATATGATCCAGTATACAATCCCTATTGTGTTAGGGGGCGATTTTAACTTGCTATTGGATCCTGAAGTAGATCGCACCTCCAAATCTAGATATAATTGCCCAAAATAATCTCTCTCGATCTTGAAGAATATTATGAAAGACTATACGCTGTCTGATGTGTGGAGAGTTAAACATGGAACACAAAAACAATATTCTTTTTACAGTAAAAAATATCATCAGTTCTCCAGAATAGATTTTTTTTTATTAGATCAATCGCTTCTAGCAAATACTGATTCTATCTCCCATATTCCGATCGGTTTGTCTGACCACTCAGTGGTTGAATTAAATATCAATATTCAGAAGAATTTTTCAGAATATAGGTGGACACTGGATAGGACTATTCTGTTAAATGAAGTATTTAACATCAAAGTTAAAGAAAAGTTCACAGAATTCTTCGAATTTAATGATAAAACTGCTCCTGAGAATATTGTTTGGGATGCATTTAAATCTTACTTAAGAGGAATATATAGTTCCCAAATGATCTTAAATAGGAAGCTTAATAAGGAAAAGGATATTAAAGAGCTAAGACTGATCAAAATAAAAGAACAACAGCTTCTTTCTGCTACCCTGGATGATAGAATTAACGTACCAAGATTGGAAAAAGAACTAGTAGATTTACAATTAAACTTCAGATCAAGAACTGAAAAAATACTTAAAGATAAATGGGAAGTTAGTAAATTACGTAATTTTGAATATGGGGAGAAGTGTGGATCCTTGCTGGCGTGGAAAGCTAGGTCGGAGAGAACCAGAAATAATATCAAAACTCTGACACAACGAAGGACTGGAGTTGTCTTGTCAGAAGATGACGAGATCAGGCAAGAAGCCAGAACATTCTATCAAGAACTCTATGCAGATAAAACTAACCGGTCAATGGATGAGCTGGACACTCTGTCGATCTGGGGTGATTTACCACAATTAAAGGACTTAGACATAGCTCTTCTGGCAAAGGATATATCAGAAGGAGAGATCAGACTTCAACTAAAGAAGATGGCAAGAAATAAAGCTGCAGGTCCCTATGGACTCCCAATAGAGATTTACAAAGAAAACATTGAAGAAATTCTAGTTCCACTTCAGAAACTATTTAATAAAATTTTTATTCAGGGAGAACAAATACCATCTTCTTGGTTGGACGCTACAATTTCACTAATTGCGAAACCGAATAAAGATCCGGAAAAAATTGAATCATACCGCCCCATCTCACTCCTAAACTCTGATCTAAAAATATATTCTGGAATTTTAGCAACCAGGTTGGCTAATGTCATAAAGTCTATTATTCATCCCGACCAGAGGGGATTTATTCCTGGTCGCCAACTAAACGAGCTTACATTCCAAGTAATCGCCGCTATAGATTACGCAACAGAGAAAAAGACGCCTCTTGCTATCGTCGCAATAGACGCAGCCAAAGCCTTCGATCAAGTGAATTGGCTTTTTCTCTGGAAAGCGATGATGAAGTTTGGTTTCCCAGAGATTTTCATCAATGGAATTAGAACTTCATATAGGGGTCCGAGAGCTAGGATCTTGGTGAATGGTGGATTGTCAGATTGGTTAAATATTTGTAGAGGGACAAGGCAAGGATGCCCTTTATCTCCATTATTATTTGATATATATATTGAGCCTTTTGTATGTTTTTAAGACAGGATCCTATAATTCACCCCTTTAAAATAGGAGATTTAACAATTAAGACCGCCCCTATATGCAGATGATCTTCTTTTGTATACTTCAAACCCATTAGAAGCAATTCCGAGATTATTTCAACTCGCTGAGGATTTTGGTATTGTTTCGGGGTATAGCATTAATAGGGATAAAACTGATATTATGTGTTGGAATAACCCAGTCCCTATTCCAGATGCTAAAACCAAGATGAGATACTTGGGTATTCAACTCAATCATAAACTAGAAGAAATTCCCAAGACTAGTTGGGAAGTAGTGATAAAAGAGGTTAGGAAACTTTTAACCAGATGGAACTCCCTGCCTTTAAATATCTACGGTAGAGTAAATCTGGTTAAAATGATCATTTTACCAAAAGTAACTTTTCTTTTTAATTCCATTCCCTTAACATTTAATAGGAAAGATATTCTCAACTTGCAGGGTAGGATAGGTTCTTTTATTTGGGCGACAAAATCTCCTAGGATAGCCTGGAGGAAGCTGAGGAGAGGACTAAAAATAGGTGGTCTCGCTCTCCCAGATTTACTATTATACTGCTATGCTTTCCAGTCAATTTCAGACTTCTAACTAATAAATTAGACTCTACTTCTAATGGTATACTCTTTCCATATGGGGCTGACTTCTTCACGTTTAAATTTGGAGATCAAAATTTTTTTAAAAAGGTCCGGCTGAAGCTTCTGAAGGCTGTTTTACAAAACTGGCTACAGATATGTAGGATGTTAGGCATACATTATTATCATACATATGACCCGATTTGGGATTCCCCTGGTACTCCGGAATGTTTGACTGACCAACTAGCACTTCCGTTAAAGAGAGCTGGTCTCTCCAAATGGGGGGATTTCTGTGATGCATCAAGAGTACTAAAATGGGAAACGCTGGCGGGTCTAACCGGGGGTACTCTCACGAGATTTAAGTTCTATCAATTGTCGGCCTGGTGGGGAAGCCAAGCTTGGGATTCCGATGATGAGAGCCCCCTACTAGACTTAATTAGCAGCGATACGGTTAGAAAAGGGGAGACTGCTCAATGGTATAAAATCTTCATAGACAATAAGGATTATTTAGAGGCAGAGATTACTAAATTATGGGACCCTACTATGCTTCAGATTTTGGATAATCCAGTTAAATTATGGACAGACTCTTTTTCCATGTCTCAAAAAATAATCAAACCTTCTAATTTAAGAAGAAATCATTTGTATACATTGTATAGAGTTTATTGGTCTCCAGCGAAACTTTCTAAGATGGCTTCAGTTCAATATTTTTGTCCCAGATGTAAGTCACAAGAAGCAAATGACATACATATGTTTTTTGAATGTCCCAGTATAAGTAAATTTTGGGGACAAGTTTGTGGGTTTTTGGAGGAGGTACTTTCATTTTCATTCATCACTTGGCTTAACAACTGTGATCCAAACCTACATTTTACACACAGCATAGACATAAACAAGATGGTCTTCCTGGACATTGAAATCCAAAGAGAAAACGAGAGCTTGATAACTAAAACACACTTTAAGCCAACTGCTAAAAATAATCTACTGAGATATGACAGCTTCCATCCCCGCCCCCTCAGGGAAAACTTACCATATGGACAGTACCTACGACTAAGAAGGAACTGCAGTAAAATATCTGATTACAAACAACAGGCGCAAGACCTTACAACAAAACTCACCAATCGAGGCTACCCCCAGAAAATCATCAACAGATGCCAGAAACGAGCAAGGAACCAACCACGAGAAGCCCTACTTGAGGACACACCCAAAAACAAGGAAGACATCCCACTCACATGTGTCACAACATACAATGCAGTATCGAATCAGGTGAGCAAAAGCATACGAAAACACTGGTCTATACTTTGCACTGGCAAATACAAATGGGAAAAACCTCTTTTTTCCTACAAAAAGGCACGCAGCCTGAAAGACAGCTTGGTCAACACCCGGCCGAAGATAACTGCAACTAACATCAACCCAACCATCACTGCCATATGGGGTCTTCCACCAGTAACTGGACACTCCAGATGCGGGGACTGTAGCGTCTGCCACCTCACTGACAACACAAAAACCCTGGATCTTGAACAAGGAAAAACATGGGAACAGAGATCACATACAAACTGTAATAGTTCCAATGTCATATACTTGATCAAATGTACCTGTGGAATACCTTACATAGGAATGACAACACGCAAAGTAAAATTGCGAATATCAGAACATCGAAGCACAGTGAGATGCAAAAAGAATAACACCAGACTTACAGAGCATTTTCTGACAGTACACCATACCCCCAATGACATGCGATGGACTGTCATCGAACAAATCCAACCAGGTCCCAATGCCCAAGCACGCCTGTTTGAAAAGGAACAGCGTTGGATCTACAGACTTTCCAGCCACAAGACGGGCCTTAACGATAACATTCCATGGGCCACAGTCCTTAAATAATCTGATTCTCCTTTCATCATTCTATTTCCAAGCACCATTACATGGGCTCCTTAACCTGACACCCAGAGGTTGTCCCATAGTTCCCAAACCCAGTAGGGAGACGCACAACCCGCTCTCCCTATGTACAATGCTCCCAGTCACTCCTGTAATGCCATCCTGCCAACACATATGACGGTATCCCCTGTCCACATGTTTTTTCTTAGACAGGTTCTCTGTCGACGCTTCAAATGGAATCCCCTTCAACTATTGTCTCCTTTTCAATCCAACAATCCCTGTGTGTTACGCGTTTTCCAGTATTTCATTATTACCACACGCTAGCACGATTGTTTATTTTTCATCCGGTTTTGCCGCACTCGGGCATACCGAAGCGTCATCACTACACGTGAAGTGCGCAGCCACGCCCCCGACGGGCGTCTAGCCACGCCCACCCCGGAAGTGGCCGACGCCTCTTATCACAGCAGGGAACGGCAGCACTAGCCGAGCAGGGAACCATGGCAGTAGGTTACATCTTAACCGCTTCACCGGCCAACTGTAAGTAGATGCGCTTCTCCCTATCTAAGCGGACGCGCTGGCCCCTCCGAGATTCCCACTCGGATCGGCTCACCACGGCGCTTCTCACTCCGCTACACCGGCCCTCCCTGACAAGCGCACAGCTCACTCTCCATATATTCCGCCATTGCAGAATATGTTTTCCTGATGTGAAGAGCCTACGCCCTGCCCGATGAAGCACATAAGAGCTCTTATTTAAGTAAGCCTCGACTCATGCCACTAAACCTATGTGTACTCCTAAGTGTTATATGTGTGTCAGTCATGTACGTCATTTTCACGGTCATTTTCACGATAATGAACGTCACCTAAGACTTATGCGCACGCAACCATAGCACAATTTTCTTATAGCCACTACAATCGATTAGTTCTGCGCACTAAGGTGATTATTCAGACATACCATCGCCCAACAAGCACGCATGTTATGTTGCACGCACCCTGTGAGTGCGTCACCTAGTTGGTATACAATTACGATAAGCATAACGCATGCAGCTATGCACGCACCTATTGATCAATACAAATGCTCAGCATCTTCGGATGTCACGTTCTTCACCCGGAGGGTTTGATATGAACCTCTATGGCATGGTATTTCACAATATAGAGACACTCCACGACGTTACAGGAGAGTAAATGTGATCATAATTGAAATTTGCTTTTATCCTTTTTCTTCACAGGTCTCTTTTTCACTTTTTTCTGCCTGCTCACTTATTTAGTTGAGCACATACACCCCTAGCAATTTGCCTGTGGGTCAACAGGGGATCAGGACAGGGTGTGCCTTTTAGGGGGCCCACACCTTCCGTCTACCTGTTTTTTGGTCCTGAGGAATACCGGGCACTCGCCCATTGGTAGAAACATGTCGACCAATACACACCAACACATATAGAGATGATTCGGTCGTAACTTGCCTACCAGCATCTCGCCACTATTTATTTTTAACATTGTTCAGTTGCTCTACAATAAAGTTATATTTTTGAGTTAAACCAGGACAATTTTTAACATATTTTCTTTTTGCACTTACAGTCACAACCCGCTCCACTGTAGTTCAGGTGTCGAAGCACACCCTGGTGACGCTAGGCCACCAGGGTGGACCCCGATGATGAAGCATGTCACCGCTAGGCTGGTGAGTGAGGGGTTTTAAATAAAAGGATACATTTTCTCCTTTTTTGCCATAAAGTCTACCCTCCAGACTATTCTTCTTATATTCTGTAGGGGATACTCCTCCTTTTGTTTCAAAAAACTTTCATTTTCACTCACATATACTCTAAGTTTGGTTTTTTTTGGTCTCCCACTTGATTATGACATTAACAGCAATTTATCACAGTTTATTTTTTACGTAATAGTGATTGCTCAAAGAGAGATCTGCAAAGAGTGGAAGTCGGTACTCCCCCAGACATTTGCAGACTGCCTCAAAAACATCATGGCGGTGAGTAAATTGGATATTTTATGTGGTGGAGAAAAGTCTGCTAATCTGTGGTCAGCCTTGAATGCCTGGAGCGAGAAATAGTCCAATGATTATGCCAGAGGTTTTGTGGTCCCGTCCTTCCTATGCAGCATGTACCATCACGAGAGGAAGTTGGACGGGTAACAACCTTACCTCTGGGCAATCTTCACTGGCTATCCACAAACAAGAGGGCTGGAAAAGTTGGTTTGTGTCAGTGGCCTGAAGAGCGCCTACTTAGAGCAATTATCTACTGGTGGCATATATGAGGACAAAAAAAAAAAAAAAAAAAAAAAGCGTCTCCTCTTTATTTGGTGTTGTTGCTCTCTGGATCTCGCTCTGTGAGAGTCCTTGGAGCGAGATGAGGGTGTTTGGAAAAAGGTGTGGCTTCCCAAGGCCTCTTAAGCCAGCTGCACCCTGCCTTCTCTCTTGCAGACCATGAAGCCTGATCTCTCTGTTCTTTAGAGTTTGCCTGGAGAACTTTAGACAGCAGCTACACTGGATTAACAGTTGGAACACCGCGTTCTAAATCTCAAGTAAATCACAAGCCCTACCACACATGCCTTAACATGTGCATGTGCGTGGTTAAGGAAATGCACGGTAGGGCTTGCAGACGGGCGGAAGAAGCGAGAGTTCCGCTGTGAGGTAAGTTGGTCTGGGGGGTGGTTCGGGTCCTTTTCCAAGCCCAATTGAGACGTATGGAGAGTAATAGAAAAGGACTTGAGAAAGGAGGCAGCAAAACACAAGTAACAAGCTGGATAATGTAGAATCTTACTACATAAGCTGAACAGTACTATTTCAGAAGAGAAGGAGAGAGGGCATCAAGAAATCTGTAGAAAGATCTAGCACTCACTGGGAACACTGTTAAAGAGGGTAAGTAACTTTTTCTTCTAAGGGATACTTCTTCCCATTGATACCCCTCTTAAATTAATCTTGAAGCAGCACCCACCGGGAGGAGAGACTGAGTAAGTGCTGATTAACCAAGGTAGTCATGCAGCACAGGCCTAGTGAAATGTTTATACCTCGGCTTCAAGGACACCAGGAAATAGTGCTTGGCGCAAGCACGCAAACAAGACAAAGTGGCCGCCCAGAAAATATCAGTCCCTGGGAGTGACTGGTCAGGGAACTAGAAGGCACAAGGCCCTTGGAGAGAGTACACAAATACCGAGCAGAGATTCTTTTTTGGCCAGGGTGGATTAAATTTTAATGCAAACAGTAACACAACATAAAGCTGAACGCTTAGTCACTGTTTTACCTTTCTTAGACAAGGAAAACCAAAAACAGCTGATCAACCAGCCGTTAAACTCTCAAACCATCAATCTAATAGCAGACATTCACCTATTGTCCAGCCTGTTCAAACACTCATCTTCCTTGAACGGATGAGGACCGAAAGATGGAGAGTGATAGACTGACGAATGCAGAATACAGGAACAACCTTTGATACAAAGGAGGGGCAAGTAGACAGGACCAGCCTGTCTGGGTAGAATACTGTAAGAGACGGTCAGACCAATAGGGCCAGCAACTTTCCCTGACAGCAAAAGGAATGCCACATTGCTGACAGGGGAGAAAGACGCTGCACTTTACAAATTACCTGTTAGAAATGGCGGTCTCTAGTTGGCAGAGGTAGGTACCTTTGTCCAAATAGGGACCCTTGCTTCTAATCAGGATAAGGGGTATACACTTCTAAAATAACCCCTGCTCACCCCCTTGGTAGCTTGGCACGAGCAGACAGGCTTATTTCAGAGGCAGTGTGTAAAGCATTTGCACATAACCAACCGTAATACAGTGAAAACACTACAAAAGGATACCACACCTGTTTAGAAAAATATCCAATATTTGTATTTATACAAAACAAGACCAAAACGAAAGAACCCAACATACAGTACTTAAAAATGTATACTTTGCAAGATATCCTTATAATTTCAGAAATACCTAAAAAACACAGTTCGTACGAGTTGGTAGCTTCATCCGGAGGCTACCTTGATGCTGAAAACAACAGAGTCTAACAGCTCCAGCCGACTGCATCGGTATGGGTCAGCGAAAGCAAGGACAGACCCTCTAACAGTACCTTTCTCGTTGTGGCTGGCACGTTGGTGTGAGCTGGTCGTGGCAACTATCACAGTTGCGTTGCAAAAATGGAAGCGGTGCAGGGTGCGATGCCCTCTCGTTGCGCTGCAAACAGCGGCTCAGTGACGATCGTCCAGACGGTGTCAGTGAGACCAAGACTTACGGTGCAGGGTGAGGCGGTGGTTGATGCGGTGCAGGCAGGTTGCAGTGCAAGAAACCGAGCCGGTTAGGGGGAGCTGGCATCAGCCGGCCACAACCTCTGTGTGGGACGAGGTGGTGCGTCGTGAGACTTACGGGTGGTGCCCCCAGCCACGGTGCGGTCATGGGAGTCAGCAACTGTGTAGGTGAAGCAAGGCGGTGCGGAGTGCGGTGCCCACAGGTCACCGTGCAAGCAGAGGCTCAGTGGAGTCGGTCATTGGTGAGACCAGGGTTGCGGCGCGAGATGCGGACGGTGTCTTCTGTGGCACCGTCAGGACACAAAGTCAGCGATGGAGTCGGTTGCTTTTCCCTTCCCTGTGGCAACTGAAACAGCGGTTCCAGAAGCGGTACCCAGAGGACAGTGAAGTCTTTGCAGTCCCCGAGACTTCAGAACAGGAGGCAAGCTCTACGTCAAGACCTTGGAGATACTCCGCACACGTAAAAGAAAGTCCAGACCTTTCACTGCCCAAGGCAGAAGCAGCAGCTGCAGGCCAACCCAACAAAGAAACCACACAGCAAAGGGGCATTACTCCTCCTGACAGCTCTTCCAGCTGTTCTTCTTGGCAGGTTCCTCGATTCCAGCGAGTTCTAAAGTGTTGGGGTCTGGGCCCCAATAGTTATACTCAAAATCCCTTTGTTCTCTCAGACAGAGAGCGTCTGTGCTTAGTCCAAACCAGTTCTATCCTCTGGCCCAGCTTCCTGGAAGGAGTTGGAGACAGCATTGTTCAAGGCAGACCAGGCCCATTCAGGTGCTATGAAATATCGCCACTACTCTAAATGCAGCCCAGGTCTATTCAGCCCAGCCAGACTCATCCAGGAAAAGGGAGGACACACTTAGACCCCCCCCCCCTCCCCTGTGGCAGTCTGAAGAGAATGCACATTCCAAGCCCCTGTCATTCCACAGGATGGCTAAGCAAGAAAATACCTACTTTCTAAAAGTGGTATTTTCAAACACAGAACAAAACAAGCACTGGCGTTGCCAATAGGTTTCGCATTTGGAAAGTTGGAGCTATTGGTTTTGTAAATGACATTTTATATTTATATCGTTATTGACATTGTCAATTACAATATATAAATATAAAATGTCATTTACAAAACCAATAGCTCCAACTTTTCAAATGCGAAACCTATTGGCAACGCCAGTGCTTGTTCTAAATGGTTATCACTGATTCTAGGTACTTTTCAGCATCCTATTACTGCCTGCTTAGACTAAGTGGTAAATGGGGAGTGGGGGTGGGTTTGGGATGGTGGGAGTGTCAAAGGCAGAGAAGTTCCAGAGGCTGCTGGGGGGATAGCGGTCCGGCTTAGGGAACTTCAAGCCACTAGGACTTGTCAGGTGCCATCCCCCCCTCCCCTCGCCCCCATGCCTCCCCTTCTCCCCCACTCGCCAAGAACTACTGCCCTTTCGGATCTTAAAGGGGTCCCAAATGGGTTAGAGGAGCGTGCCCTTACATTTCAATTGTCCCTGGTATGACTTGAATTCTTTCAAGGAGGCGCTATCAGTGCCCAGGCAAAGTTGCACAATACCCCGCAACCACAACTTTTTTAAAAATTGCAAAGCACTGCGACTGAACAAATTGGGCTGAGCACTTCCTGTTTCTAAACACAGGAATGCAACACTGAATAAAGAAAATGCCACTGCACATGGGGTTTCCTTTGAGAGAAAATGTTTTCAGGGGTGCAAAGATTTTCTTTTAAGCATAATTACTCCAGTTCAAATATTTCTGTCTTGTTGGGGCACCCCATCCTTCTGCATTACGCCGCCTGCTCGGATGGCGTAGGGTCTTTGCTCTCATAAAAACGACAATAATACAGCTCTGAACACTTAAACTAAACGGTACCTCTTGCTGCTGTATATAACAAATGTAAATTTCACCAAATAATATCCTTTTCACCATAAACAAAATATTCGCACCCATATAACAACGCACATCAGGTAAAACTTTTAATAAAGGTGTCATAATCATTAGTGCTGGTATAAAAATGTTTACTTTGATTTTCTGTGTTACGATATACCAATACTTGCTTTTAAACTCAAAAATATTTGTTACTGATCTTTGGAGAGTGAATAACTGAGTCGACACTGCTGCTAGTCAAGTCTGACATGTAGTTTGCATGTCTATCTCAAAAACAGTTATTAAATCAGCAAAATGTTTTACAAGTATTTTAATTTCTCCATTGGTATGCATTTTTGCTAAATATTTTAACGCAGATAATAAAATATCTGTTCTACATAGCAATAATTCAATAGAGGCAAGAAGACAATCTGAGAAGATGGCATCAATTATTAAGGAACAAAACAAACAATTTTAGTTGTTTGAAGGTTCAGACTAGTCAACATGTTTGCAAACATTATTTTTCCCATGTTGCTCCTTTCAAACGTTGAATTGGATGTACACGAAAAACGTGCTCGGATTTAGCGCTTACTGTGCGGGACAGCACTGCTGACAGCAAGTGTTTCTATTACCAAAATGATACTCGCCCGTAGCAGCCATCAGTAGGGTCTTTAGATATCAACCCAGCTACCTGTCTAACCCACATCGCCTTTTTAGAGCAGGTGCATTAACTCACTTTGCTACTTATTAGCTTGCATGTGGATATGCCTTGGTTAGTAGAATTATATAGCCCGTGAGGGTATCCAGGCGCTGTCTATGGGCACGAGGGGGTTAAGTGATTTGCCCAGAATCACAGGATGTTGCGCCCACGCCGACATTCAACGCCAGAGTCGGCAGCTCTGGCAGCTGCGCCACATCCTCTCATTTGGGGGACGTCCCCTGCTACTGCCCGTGGCCAGGTCGCGGGCAGTTATTAGTATGCATGGCCCTTCTTGGCAGCCTGCTTTCTCTTTACCCTTGCCTGCACTCCGAGCTAAGACGTCGCGGTCCTGAGAGGAGGCCACCTCGATAAATCAGGCTCCGTTCACTGTCAGCCCGGGAAGGCAATCCGTGTCGACGCGTGCCCCGTGGAGGGGCAGCCCTGGCCTGGCGTTAATGTTAATGAAGGGGCGGGTGGGCAGGACGCGCTCCGCGGCTCGATGGCAAGATGCAAGCACCGAGCGCTGGGAGGAGAGCCCGGGCAGCGGCACATGGCAGGACCCCGTAATAAGCAGGATTATCAGTTTGAGAATTTCTAATTGGCGAGCGATCCCTGCAGACCTCATTAGGAAGGGAGAGAGAGAGTCGGATGATTAAAGGCCCCGAATTCAGCCCTGCAAGTAACAGGGCAAGAGCAGACGCCCGGGCAGCTCTCGCTCAGTCCCTGGCAGGGGTCTCCGGCGTGGACCACGGCACACCTTTCTTTCTCTGCGAACAATGTGCGGGGTGCACGCACGGCCAGCGCAGGCTTGAAATCAGTGTCCAGCACACACGCCACCACTGGCAGGGGAGAAAGGTAGGGACACGGGGGCACTCAGGAGCGCAGCGCAACTCAGCCATCGCTCTAAACCATCCGTGCTGCTTGTTTAGAGAGAAAGGGGGCGACCTGCCAAAAATGCCACCCAGCCCAGCGCCGAGGAAGACCGCAGGGGCTCCTCAGCATCTCTGCTGAAGCAGCTCAGCAGCAAGAGGATGCTCGGCTAGTCCCGTAAACACAGCCTCGCCACGCCACAAAGAGCACAGCCGTCTTTGCAAAACAACAGTCATCCCCACAGCCCACAACATAAGACTAACAACTGCCAATCAGGGCACAAATAATTAGGGAACTGCAAAATCACAACGCACTGTGTACGCCGTTCCGGGATGCAGCGTTGCTCAGCATCTTCCAAGGAGTAGCTGTTCCTGCTTCCCATATGTCCCATCCCTTCCAGCATACTGCTGTCTTCTGACCTGCCTCTACCCGTTTTATTCTCACAGCAACCCACAGCGCAGGAAAAGAAAGCCGGGTGCCAAGTTTCGCCATTGTCGCCGCTTCCTACCTGTTTCGCGCAGGCTGCAGGTTTCCTCTTCTCTGATCCCCCAAACAAGGAGCAGCTGCAACAGCTCTTTTGTGTAACCGCTGCTTTCCCAGCCACACACTGAGACTACTAATTAACCCAGGCGGCTGGATAGGGAAGAACTAAGCAGGCCCCGGAATCTGCATGACGGAAAAGTGGTGGAGAGGGCGAATAATGCACCAGAGGGAAAGAGCGAGCGTGGAAGGAAGCAGGGGACAGGCCCAGTTACTACGGTGACGGTCACCCTCCTCTCATAGGCTTTGCTTTCATTTTAGCTATGTGTCAAGGGACCCGTGGAGGCAGGAGGCGGGCCTGCTACGTGTATTCAAAGTAGGGAAGGGATTGTGTAAGTAGCTGATACATAAAGGGTGTCATGTCATAGTACACCCCATTCAGACTACGTGCTTCTAACATTTAATGTATCTTAATTAAACACTTACACTGCCAAACACTTTGAGGGGAAAAATTCGCACATCATGGAATTATATATTTTGAATTTTCTATTTATCCTCTCAGTACCTATTGTCATAGGTAGCATGTGCTTCGTGTCATTCAAGCCTATCACCGTACCACAGAGTGGTTTTTGCAACAAACAGCAGGATGCGTTCTGGGACTGGCAGTGTAATTTTCACATTGCAAATGCAATGTTAAACAAGTCAGGTCCCGGGCCGCGCTGTGATTGGCTGACGTCACGGGGGTGTCCCGGGCCGGCAGCCAATCACAGCGCGGCCCGGGAATGACGTCACGGGGGTGTCCCGGGCCGGCAGCCAATCGCAGCGCGGCCCGGGACAAAGGGGCGGGGCTTAAAAAAAGCACCAGAAACGCCCCCGAATCGCGTTTTCGTGAGAAAGCGCGATTGACAGCCTCTGCCTCCAAATGGCTAGCCTCCATTTATGGAGCTAGCCAATTGGAAACAGAGGCTGTCCTAACCTCACTATTAAAAACAATAGATTTCGATCTGGGAGGGGCTTCGCCCCTCGCCAGGTTACGAAACCTAAAAATAATCTTTAATAATAGATGCATTTTTACATCCGGAGTAGAGGCATAATAAACTCCATTTCCCTATCTTGTCCCAATGGGAAGTTATGCTGATAAGTAAAACTCCCATTCTTCCCTATTGGACAGGTAGTCTTGCAGTGGTGAAAATGAAATTCACTGTAATTCACCACCAGGACATGTCACACACACCAGTACATGTCCTACCTTTAACATACACAGCACCCTGGCCACAGGGGTACCTTGGACCTACCTTAGGGGTGACTTATATGTAAGGAAAGGGAAGGTTAGGGTCTGGCAAGTGAGTGCACTTGCCAGGTCGACATGGCAGTTACAAACTGCACATAGACCCTGCAGTGGCAGGTCTGAGATACCTTTTCAGGGCTATTCATGTCGGTGGCACAATCAGTGCTGCAGGCCCACTAGCAGCATTTGATTTACAGCCCCTGGCACACTCAGTGCACTTTACAGCAGTGAAAAAGTGCGCAGACACACTAAACTAGCAAAAACAGAGTCAAAACCGGGAGGTCAGAAAGCAAAAAGACAGGGAAAACATGCCAAAAGATGCCAAATCTAACATTACTTCATTGAAAAAAAATCTCAGTGCAAAAACATCAAATGAACCACATAAAAAGATACTTCTTCGAATAACTGTGAAAAAATTGTGAATTAGGCAGAGTTCTGTGACAGGAGAACAGACAGAACTGGAAAAACCTTGAAGGGATGTCACTGTGCTGCAAGACAGGGTATGTGGTGTTAGTTGTGCACCACGGAAAGGAGATCGTTCCTTTACGTAGCCGATGCACTCGAGTTTGCTATCTAGCTAGGAATCAAGTCGCTGGGATATCTGAATTTCAGATCTTTATTTTTTGACAATCAACTTTATTAGTTTTATAAGAACAAAGAAAATTCATTGGTTGCAGTTCAATAGGCTTAAAAGGAAATATGACGGAGCTGATTGATGACAAAGATAGGGTAAGTCCATCAGAGTCCAACACAGCAGTCCGTACGATATTTACAGTGTGACAGATGAAAAGGATGACAGATCATCATGGTTCAGAAAAGGGGGTGGTGATGGACAGAGCATCTGAATTAAGCAGAACACTCATACCCAGTCAAAAGATCAGGGCTTGATCCATCACCGTTTTTTAGCTCACTGCACCATCCCAGTTCAGAACCTGGCTATATGCAAATTAGTCTGTCCCTGGCCCAGTGCATCATGGGAACAGGGCAGACCAAACTACCAAGCCAATTCTTTACTGGAAAGGAAACAAGTTTCCGGGGACCGGTTTCTGGCATTACAGCCGTCTTCGGCTCGGCTTGCTTGAATCCTGATGGTGCAGTGAGCAAGGGACTCACATCTGAGCATACCCTTCCACGCTTGTGGTGGCCAAAACGATTCAGAAAAGTGGGTGGTGATGGACAGAGCATCTGAATTAAGCAGAAAACTCATACCCAGTCAAAAGATCAGGGCTTGATCCATCACCGTTTTTTAGTTCACTGCACCATCCCAGTTCAGAACCTGGCTATATGCAAATTAGTCTGTCCCTGGCCCAGTGCATCATGGGAACAGGGCAGACCAAACTACCAAGCCAATTCTTTACTGGAAAGGAAACAAGTTTCCGGGGACCGGTTTCTGGCATTACAGCCGTCTTCGGCCCGGCTTGCTTGAATCCTGATGGTGCAGTGAGCAAGGGACTCACATCTGAGCATACCCTTCCACGCTTGTGGTGGCCAAAACGATTCAGAAAACGGGGTGGTGATGGACAGAGCATCTGAATTAAGCAGAACACTCATACCCAGTCAAAAGATCAGGGCTTGATCCATCACCGTTTCTTAGCTCACTGCACCATCCCAGTTCAGAACCTGGCTATATGCAAATTAGTCTGTCCCTGGCCCAGTGCATCATGGGAACAGGGCAGACCAAACTACCAAGCCAATTCTTTACTGGAAAGGAAACAAGTTTCCGGGGACCGGTTTCTGGCATTACAGCCGTCTTCGGCCCGGCTTGCTTGAATCCTGATGGTGCAGTGAGCAAGGGACTCACATCTGAGCATACCCTTCCACGCTTGTGGTGGCCAAAACGATTCAGAAAAGGGGGTGGTGATGGACAGAGCATCTGAATTAAGCAGAAAACTCATACCCAGTCAAAAGATCAGGGCTTGATCCATCACCGTTTTTTAGTTCACTGCACCATCCCAGTTCAGAACCTGGCTATATGCAAATTAGTCTGTCCCTGGCCCAGTGCATCATGGGAACAGGGCAGACCAAACTACCAAGCCAATTCTTTACTGGAAAGGAAACAAGCTTCCGGGGACCGGTTTCTGGCATTACAGCCGTCTTCGGCCCGGCTTGCTTGAATCCTGATGGTGCAGTGAGCAAGGGACTCACATCACCATCAGGATTCAAGCAAGCCGGGCCGAAGACGGCTGCAATGCCAGAAACCGGTCCCCGGAAGCTTGTTTCCTTTCCAGTAAAGAATTGGCTTGGAAGTTTGGTCTGCCCTGTTCCCATGATGCACTGGGCCAGGGACAGACTAATTTGCATGTAGCCAGGTTCTGAACTGGGATGGTGCAGTGAGCTAAAAAACGGTGATGGATCAAGCCCTGATCTTTTGACTGGGTATGAGTGTTCTGCTTAATTCAGATGCTCTGTCCATCACCACCCCCTTTTCTGAATCGTTTTGGCCACTATAGGAGTGGAAGGGTATGCTCAGACATGAGTCCCTTGCTCACTGCACCATCAGGATTCAAGCAAGCCGGGCCGAAGACGGCTGCAATGCCAGAAACCGGTCCCCGGAAGCTTGTTTCCTTTCCAGTAAAGAATTGGCTTGGTAGTTTGGTCTGCCCTGTTCCCATGATGCACTGGGCCAGGGACAGACTAATTTGCATGTAGCCAGGTTCTGAACTGGGATGGTGCAGTGACCTAAAAAACGGTGATGGATCAAGCCCTGATCTTTTGACTGGGTATGAGTGTTCTGCTTAATTCAGATGCTCTGTCCATCACCACCCCCTTTTCCGAGATCATCATGGTGGCAACATGTTAAACCATTTACCCCACACTTTGTTATATAAGTCCGGACATCCCCGAGCCACAAATAGGGCCTCCTCCTGGATCCCACACCTGTCCACCCCCCCTCCTCCACCTCCGCAAAGTAGGTGCCTCAGCCTGCGACCAATGCGCTGCTATGTCCCGCTTGGCCACCGCCACAGCTGTCCCCAAAAGGCGCTTGTCCACCCTAGAGCCATCCAGGCCATCAAAGACCCCCAGCAACATACGCAGTGGGTCGTGTGGAACGTCCCAGCCCAAGGCCTGCGTAAGCTCAAGCTCCACCCCCCTCCAAAACGGCGCCAGCACCGGACAACACCATACCATGTGATAGAAATCGGCAGGGTCTGAGGCACATCGTGGGCATGCTGGAGAGGGCCTCAACCGGGCCTAGAATAGACGTGCTGGGGTGAGGTATGCCGCATGGAGGTAGTAGAATTGGACCAGGTGCAGCTTGGAGGACGTGGTCAAGGTTCTGGGCGCCATGAGGGCGTCCCTCCTGTCTGCCTCTTCTAGGGGGCCCAACCAACCCTCCTAGCGGGCCCGGAGCCAGTCTAGGGAAGCAGGACCATTATTCACCAGGGAGCAATATATGCAGGATACTCCCCCTCTGCCCAGGTTCCCCATCATCACCTGAGTCTCCAATGGGCTGAACTCTGGAAAGGAGACAGGAGGCGAGACATGCGTGTAAAGGGCGTTACTGAGTTCCAAGCACCAATAGATTTGGGAGTGAGGGAGAGCTTGGCGCCGCTGCAGGTCTGCGAAGGAACAGATATGGTCCCCCACCCAAACATTTCCAAGCACTGAAACTCCAATGAGATCCCACCTGCGGAACCCCTGCAGGGACAAGACCTCCCGCATCCAGGACCCATGCCAGAGTGGCGTCTGTCGAGTGAGTGTCCGGTCCCATCCCACGTGCCGTAGGGCCATGCGCCAGGCCTGAAACACAGTCCTGATGACTGGGGCCATCGCCTGTGGCACTGGACTACCATACAGAAGCGCCTGGACCTGTGCAAAGTCCAACGCAGTGAGTTCCACACGATAGGCAGGGTCGGACCAGCCGCCCGCATACCAATCGTGGATGACAATAAGTTTCGTGGCCAGGTAGTAGAGGTGAAGATGAGTCACCCCCATACCCCCGTCAAAGGAGGAATGCGGCAGTGTGCCAGGGATACACGCGTCCCCCCCCCCCTCCCAAAAAGAAACCGGGTGAGGATGATGGAGCAGGTTTCATCTGCAGTCAGGCATTGTTTTATTTTTTGTGCTTCAGACAGGCTGCATTTAAATTGCCACGCACATTTTGGTGCAGGTTAAAAACATGGCACATGCAAAATATGAAAGTGAGGCCTATTCAGTCTGAAATGCTTTTGCTGAATTAACATTTTTTTTTGCAATGTAGAGAAAAGTGGCCTTTTTTACCATTGAAGATTAATAGAATGTGTTTCTCTCTTCCCGGCTCATCCTTGCAATCTAAATTCGCTATTTCTGTCTTAAAAGACTTTGACTTGTTGCATATTCTGATAAATATTTTCAGTTAATAACACCTCTTTTTATAATGTGTGTGAATTAATAATGCACCAAACACTACACAGGGGACTAAATGCTTTTTTGCATGAAAAGCTATCTAAAACATTAACGCATGTTGTTGTGTGCGCTGTAGTAACTGTGTGTGCTTTTAAAATTTACACTAAAGCATGAAAATGCTATTTTGCACATTTTTGCATGTTGTACACAAATTAGAAAAAGCAGCTTTATACTAATAGCTTGGCTAGGTAAACATTTATAAGGGGTATTAGTGTGGAGTTGGGAAACATAATTGGCTGATTTACATGAAATTCATATTCTCTTTGTGTCTGTTTTATTTTTGGGGCCTACACAAAACATGGCTGCCTGTGAATCCAGCAAGGCTATGGCTTGCATTAAAAGAGAAGAGAGCATGCGCAGACACCAGCTTTCCTAAAGGAGTCAAGGACATCTTGAACTGTACATTCTTGTGATTCTGCCAATGTACCAGTGTTAGTTAAAAGTGTCTATCTGACTACGCTGTGGAAGGAAGGAAGGATGAATTAGAATGAAACATTTTTCCTAGTAAATGTTGCAAACGTTTATAAATGTATTAAATCATTTGCGCTTCTTTTGTTAAAACTGGTAAAGTCAGGTTTTTAGAATGAGTCAGGGTAGTGAGAACTCATGCCATCATGACTGACCAATCACGTACAAGTTTTCCTTAAGATGCTACATCTTTGTGTAGACTGCCAAGGTTTAGAGTATAAATACTGACCTCTCCGGAGGAGGGGCTGGCTTTCTCAGCTCAGCTGGCTTCTAGGCTCATTAGGGGGTGTGTGAGCTCTTGAGAGAAGGAACAGATTAGGCCAGACATCCTATGGGTTAGGTACGAGAAACGTCCCGGGAGATTGCTGAAGGGTAGTTGCGTCGGAGGAGAGTCAGGGGGAGGTTTCTTGCTTCCACGTCATATTTTGGCAATGCAGGCCACATTCCTTTGAGGTCTGGTGAAGGGCGAGCTGTGTCCCTCCTTGTTTGCTCTTTAGACACAGAGATGCACAGAGCAGCAACAGATAGAAAGGCTCTTTAGATTTAGATGCTAAACTTTAAGTTTATGCTTTGACTAATTAATTAGGTCTAAAAAGATTTATTTGTCTTATGCATTTATTTCTCTTAATGGGAGATTTTTGCCAACTATTTAATTATTGATTAGCTTTGCAAGACTATTTTTCTTACAAACTCTTTAAGAATTTTGACTGATATTTTGCGCCACATTTTTCTTTCCTACATGTTATGCTTATATGCAGACTGTAATGTGCTCTTTATTAATGCTATTTTTCCTGTTTTACAAATTCTGTAACCTGATTGATATTTTACTAATGAATAAAGGGTCAGAGAAAAACTTAACTTTTGACTAGAAAATAAAACCCTTTAAATACTCAACAACTCTCTTTATTGGCTTGAATAATAATTGCAGTTTTTACTGTTCATGATTATTTAAAATCTCCTGAAGGTTATACATGGTGTGAAGGGCCCAACACCTTTTGAGCGGTAAATTAGACGTAGCATGAAGGTTTGCGTTGAGAAATTACCAGAAGTAATTACCGCTCCATCAAGGACGCCGTCAAGTCCGCGAAACTAACTATTCGAAAGGTGGACCGTGATGTTTTGCAGTATGTAAAGGAAACGGAGCAGTACCATTATTTTGAAGAGCGCACTCCTGCCCAGGGGGTTCAGGGGAAGGGTCTGTCACCTCTTGAGGTCCGCCTTCATCCGGACAACCAAGGGCGTGACGTTCAGGGACCACTCAAGCTCCGGTAGAAGAGCTACCCAGACGCCGAGGTATTTGACCGAGTGCCTCCTAAGGGGGATAATCGACTGCCAATCGTAGAAATCTCTGGAGGGATGCAGTGGGACCAGAGTGGACATTGCCGCGTTTAGACGAAGTCCAGAGACCCTCTCGAAATCCGAGAGGACCTTCAGGCCCCTGGGACCAGAACTTTCGGGGTCCGCCAGATAGAGCAGCACATCGTCTGCATAGAGGGCTATTTTGTCCACTTGGCTCGAGTCCCAGGCCCAGCCCCGAATAAGTGGGTCTTGTCGGATGAGCGCCGCCAGGGGCTCCATTGTCAACGCGAATAGGAGTGGCGAGAGAGGGCACCCCTGACGCGTGCCCCTTCGGATCGGGAAGGCCTCGGAGAGCTCTCCGTTAATAAGTACACGGGCTCGGGGGTTGGTGTAGAGAACTTTGATGAGATGGAGGAACGAGGGACCGAAACCCATCCTGTCCAGCACATCTTGTAGGTAGTCCCAATTCACCGTATCGAAGGCCTTTTCAAAGTCTATAAAAAGGAGGGCTAGATATGGGGTTAGCCGATCATGGTGGGCCAGGGCCAGGTGCAGGCGACTAATGTAGTGGCGGGTGCCTCTCGCCGGCATGAACCCGCATTGGTCGGGGTGGACCAGGTCCTGCAGGAGGGGCCAGAGTCTCTGAGCCAAGACGGTGGCAAAGAACTTAAGCTCTGTGTTGATCAACGAGATTGGATGGTATTCAGCGCAACTCAGGGAGCGTCTTTGGAATAACCACTATTGTGGCCAAGTCTGACTCAGGTGGGAATGTGCAGGTCTCTGCCACATGGCGGAAGAGATCCAGCAGGCGGGGGGGCCAAAATATCTCGAAAGGCCGCGTAGTACTCCTGAGGGTATCCGTCGGGACCAGGCGTTTTTCCAGAGTGCAGGAGGGAGATCCCGTCCTGGACCTCCTCCAAGGTGAAGGGGCGGTCCAGAGTGTCTGCAGTCTCTTGAGAGAGAGAAGGCAGTCGGGTACTAGCTTCCTCCATCAGAGCGGCCAGAGGAGCGCCCGAGGGTCGATCAGCGTAGAGGTGCACATAGAAGGTAGCAAACGTTTGTGCTATAGCCACGGAGGTCACGTGGGAGGTCCCATCGTCTGAGCGTACCTCAGGAATAATACGATTGACCTTGGGATAAGACACAAGGTTGTGGAGGAGCTTGCCGTTGTTATCCCCCCCACCCATAAACGTGAGCCACTGACGAGCGCCAGAGCATTTTGGCCGATTCCAGAGAGATTCGGCGAATCTCTTCGCGAACTGCTGCCAACTGCCGGGAAGAATCCTCCACCCCGCCAAAGAGTTGGGCAGCTTCCAGCCGTGTCGCCCGGGATTCCAACTGTGCGAGTTGGGCCGTCTGTTCCGATAGTTTCGCGTGGACCAATGCACTGGCCACTCCTCGGACGACAGCCTTGCCCACCTCCCACATCGTCCCCGGAGAGGGAAACTAGCTCGCATTGATGGAGAAATAGTGATTGAGCTCTTGGCCAAGTGATTCCACTAACTCCGAGTCCTGCAAGAACCAGGCGTTCAACCGCCAGACTGCTCGTGGACCCTTCGTAAAAAAAACCCAGCCGGAGGGAGACGGGAGAATGATCTGATATCCCTCTGGGCAGGATCGCGGCGCTAGAGACCAGCCGGCAGTCGGTGGCCAGAATCAGGAGGAGGTCAATGCGGGAGTGAGTATGGTGGGACGCTGACGTATGGGTGTACTGATCCACGCCGGGGTTCCAAACCCGCCACGCGTCACAGAGTCCCAAGGCCGAGGTCCAGCTGGACAGGGATTTGGCGAAGATAACACGGGCTTCGGACGGGGTCCCCGTCGTATCACGCAGGGGCTGCATAACTGCATTAAAATCTCCCTCCACTACAGTAAGACCCTGCGGGAGGGAGGAAATCACTTGTGTGAGATGGCTGAGTGTTGAGGGCAGGGGGAATGTAAAGGCTCAAGAGGTTTAGGGGACACCCCTCCATAGAACCAGAGACCGCCACATAACGGCCCTGTACATCTGTCTCGGCGACAGCCAGGGTAAAGGGAGGCCCTTCCTAAGTAAGATAGCCACCCCCCGGGAGCCCCGTGTGAAGCCGGAGTGCCAGACTCTGTCAAAGCCGTAACGGGCGAGGAAGTTACACTGTATATCCAGGTGGTGTGTCTCTTGAAGGAAGAGGATGTCTGGTGTGTGGCAGTTGGCAGCGCGGAGGACAGCTGTGCATTTAATGCGGTCTAAGAGGCCATTGACATTCCAGGAAAGGATGTGGATTGGCCTAGTGAGAGTGTATGTCATCAGAAGGGATAGGATGGGGAGGGACGGGTAACCACAGGGGACCACACCCAGCCGGAGGAGGGTATCCACCCAAATGTAGGCTGAGAGGGGGCAGTGGAAATGATGATCTGTTCGGCAATGGTGAAGGCCCAGGGAGAGGAGGGGGAACGACTGCCCGCAGCCTTTCCCGAAGGCGGCCCGTTGGCGGCCAAAAATAACAAACTGGTGGAGACAATGAGCTGCGTGTCAGCTGTGGACCTGTCCGTGAGAAAAGGCTACTAAGGAGAACTGCAACCAGCGGACCGTAGGCGGCGCAAACAGCGGCTCGTAGGCAGCTAAAAATAAACTGTTGGGAGACAACGCCCCCCCCCAACCCTCGCTCCCTCCCCACTCCACCACCCTACACTTCTGAAGCGGAAGCATCTGTCGCCCCGTAAAGCCCCAACCGCTAACTATCCCTCTAAGAGGCTAATCACTAATCTAAAACGGTTAGCAAGAAAAACCAAACCAACAGGAGCGTGGCTAAAGAGGACCTCCCTCCATGTCTACGGATGAATGCCCACAGCTGAAAAAACACAAAGCGTTAACATAAGATGAACATGATAAAGCAGCCCGGCATGCATGGGAAAGGTGGACATCCGATCGGGCCATCCAGTGGAGCCAGGCAGGACCTCGCTCATAAGGTCAAGAGTAGACCCGTTGTGGACAGGCGAGACAAGTGAAATGCAAAACCGACCAGTCTACACTTCCTCCTCACCACCAGAACCACGGATCACAGGGCTCCCAGACAAATCGGAGCCCGATAAGGCCTTCCGCAGATTCACACTCGACCCGGGGATACTTCCCATCTCAATCAGAGAGGGGGCCATGGTGGAGGAAGAGGCTCTCTAATTTGTGGGTTGAGTCTGGGCCCGTCGGGACTGCACCCTCGGCGAGCGGGAACCTCCTCCCCGGCGGCTACCCAGTCTGCGAGATCTGGTTCGACACCTCTGAGCCTTGGGCGCCTCGTGTGCCGGCTGCACCGACGATCTCCGGGCAGGGGAGGGGGCCGCACCAGGCAGGACTTGGCGTTCCTCCGTGAGCCAGGTCCATGCCGCTTGCGGGGTTTCAAAGAAGAAGGTCTTGTCCTGGAAGAACACCGTGAGACGTGCTGGGAAGAGGAGGCCGTAGCGAAGTCCCATAGCCCTGAGTTTTTGCTTGACCTCGACGTAGGACCGGCGCTGAGTCTGTACCTCTCTGGAGTAATCCGGGAAGACCATGATTTTAGAGTTTTGGAAGAGCAATGGACCCAGCTCCCTGGACATCCCCAGAATTGCGTCTCTGTCCCGGAAATTGAAGATTCGAAGGATGATGGGACGAGCCGGGGCTCCAGGAGGGGGTTTAGGAGCAAGAGAGCAGTGAGCCCGTTCCACCGCTAACCAGGGGGGGTTTCTCTTTGGGCATCCAGGAGCAGACCCAGGCCTCAATGAAGGTGCCGGTGTGGCCCTTCTCCACCCCCTCCGGAAATCCCAGGAGGCGCAGGTTGTTTCTTCGGGCCATGTTTTCGGCATCCTCGGCCCTGCGGTGCAACTCCGAAGTCTGCGTCTGTAGGCGGGCCACCTGGGACTTGAGGGCGCCCACGTCATCCTCCACCGTGGATACGGGATTCCGTTTCTGCAATACGCGCTGTGGCGTTCCGGAGGTCTTGCCGAATCAGGGCCATGTCCACCCTCACTTCCCTGATCTTACTTTCCACCGAGGCCTGGGAGGCGCTTATCGCCTGCAGGATAGTGGGGAGGTCTCCCTCGGTGGCCCCAGGGACAGGCGGATGCCCAGCCCCAGGATCTCGGCCGGACATGGTGAATTGGTCCATCTTCGTTTGGGTCGGGGGGACGGGGGTCTGTGTGTTGCGGTTCCTACCCATGGCTCTGAAGAAGAAGAGAGGGGAGACCAGCACGCGTACACCACCCGACACGGAGGCCGATATGCCCCCACACCAACCACAGCATAGCCCCCGGTCCCCAGGCAGCAGGGAAGTGCAGACCGACATAGCAGCGAGCTCGGGGCAGGGCGATGAGCTCCCGTGGCTATGGGAGTCGGCGCGCCCCACGGCTCAGGTAACCACACAGGCGATGAGGGGGCCACACAGCGCCAGGGTCCCGCAACTCAACCCAGGAACAGCAATACAGCTACGGGTCAGCTGCCCCGCTTAGCCCAGTGGAGGCAGCAGCGCCGCACGCCTCCAGCCCCACAACAGTAGGCAAATGGGCACTCAGCAGGGGGTCCACACAAGTGCGGGGCGCGCAGGCTGCACCTCAGTCCGTGCAGGGCCTCCAATCTCAGGGGGCAGGACAAGAACAGCCACCCGGGGAAGGCATGGGATCCACCAGGCCGCAGGTCAGATCAAGGAGCCAGGCCATCCACTATCCCCCAAAGCAGAGGGCAGGCAGCGCAGCACCATAAGGGAGTCCAGTTCTTTGTCCCGCAGTCGTCTCCTCATCCACACAGGCTGTCTCCACGCAGGCAAACCCAGGGGGGGACCCAACGCGGCACCGCCTGCCACCCGACGTGGTGGCCGACCCCCCTCACACTGCCACCAGCACACCGCCTCAATAATTAAGGGCCCCACTTACCGGGTCGCCGTCAGGGGCGCGGGCAGTCTCCAGAGGCCTCCCAGGCCAGGAGCCGGGGCCTCACTCTGCAGGGGGCCCGCAGCGACAACGTCCCAGCCCGGCGCGGGTCCCCCGCCGGCGGGCTCGCAGCCACTCCCAGTAGCTACCTCCTACCGCCACCCGATATGACGGGCGCTCCTGTGAGCCCCTCGCAAATGGGGCCAGTACATGGGCAAGCTGAACAGCCTCGGGCGTCCGTCCCGGAGCCGCCTGGCACAGCGCGGCTCCGGAGCTCCAAGGATCGCTTCGATGCGCCTCTCCTGCCCGGGCCGCCAGACATCGCACACAGGGAAACTGCCACGCTGCCGGAGGGCCGGGCGCCAGCGGCCGCGTGCGAGCCAGCGGGGATGCGAACAGCCAGTTCTGCAGCAGGCCGGCCACAGCGGACCCGTGGGGTGGGGGGGGAAACAGCGTCGAGGAGTCGTTCAGTTCCCGAGGCAGGCGCTGCTTCCAGACAAAGATCAAAGAGTGGGAGCCGCCATTACATCCAGGACACACGGCAGGCCGGTCCGCAGCTTCAGGGGTCTCGATGAGGAGATTTACATCTCCAGACCCTCCGTTAAGTCACCACATCAGGTAAGGAGGATGATGCGTTGCCTGATGGGTCGTTGTGGGCTATGATTATGGGCGGATGGTGGAGGGGTCCCGGAGCACTCTTAGAGTGCGTCCACCATCTTGGGTCTGCTAGCCACGCCCCCGAATTTCAGATCTTAATGCCCTCACACACTGTTAGGGTGTCATGCTTCATCATAGGACGCTCCTCGTCAGACCGGCGATGCAATGTCTAATGGGCCTGGTGGCTTCTTTAGCGAAGTTCTTCAGATCTGAGGGCATCATATGTGGTGGGTGCATGTGAGCTAAAAAAGTGTGAATTGTGTTTGCAAGGTGACTTAAAATAGGTACCGGACCCCCGAACAATTTTATTCAAGATGGGGCCAGGACTAAGTAAAAACAAAGCTGCTACCAAGAGGTACTAAGGTACCAGGGTAGCTTTATGTGTGCATGATCAACATGTTTCGTGTCTTGGATGCCCCAACATCGGGAGGCACTTCATCAGAACCTTAATAAACAAAAGAAAACAGCCCCCGAATGGGACCGGGAGGACTCCCCTTAAGTTGAGGATGTCCAAGAGAAGTATAACGCCGGGGAGATGCGCAGGTGAGCTGGCATCGCCCGATCCCACACTCTACAGTGGTCGGGTCCCTCCCCTTCGCATATGAAGTAGTGTATCCCACTCCATTAAGGTGGATACTTTTCACTAGTTGGGATCAGTTCGGTGCCTATTTTAAGTCACCTTGCACACACAACAATTCACTATTTTTTAGCCCACAGGCACCCACCACATACGGCGCCATCAGATCTGAAGAACTCCGCTAAAGAGGCCATCAGGCCGATCAGACATTGCACTGCCGGTCTGACGAGGAGTGCCCTATGATGAAGCATGACACCCTAATAGGTGTGTGAGGGCAATATGATCTGAAATTCAGATCTCCCAGCAACTTGATTCGTAGCCAGATAGAACCTCGAGTGCATCAGCTACATAAAAGAACAATCTCCTTCCCGTGGTTCACATGAGTACTCTAAGGAGATAGCTCTTCCGTCCCCCTTCTGATTTAACGTGTTAGTTGCGCAGCCATTAGGTGAGAGTGCAGCTTTTCCTCCTGTGAGATTGCATATTGATGGCAGCATTTGCCCTTCATTTGTTTATTTTTTAAGGAGGTGGCAAGAGGTTTTCGGCAGAAAATATTTGCGTTTTAAAGTTTTTTCTACTTATGGGGCCTGATTACGAGTCTGCCAGTCCACGGACCGCCAGACTCGTGGGGGCACGGTGGCAGCTGTATCTCGACCGCCCTATTACGATTAGGGCAGTCAGTCCGCCATTGCCCTGCCGCAGCAGCTGTTCCCTGGCGGTGTTGCGGCAGTCAGGAGGCAGCAATATGCTTGTCCCGCCAAGCATATGAAGAGTTTCCTCTCCACCGGCGGTGTCATACAAGTTCCTACTCCATGAACACCGTGACGGAAAGGAAGCAAAGGCTCCGCATAGGCCACAACAATTGCTCCCCCTGTGTGCATGCATCCCAGTTCCTGAACGCCATGGACTTCTAAGTCCATGGCGTACAGGAACTGTTTTTGGCGTTTCCATTGCGTTGCCCATTTTCTGAGGTACCGCCTTGGGCACGCCAAAAACCAACCCGCCAGACAGGAGGAAGCTCCTATTCTAGTGGGTGGCCTGACCACAGCTTTGGTGGTGCGGCGGCAGGACGGACCCTGTGCTGCACCACCAAAGTCGTAATCAGGCCCTTAATGGTTTATATTGTTCTTTTATATTTGCATTAAATTATAAAAATTTAACATACATGTTGCGATTACATAGCTATTTTGTAACATTTTTAAGAGTTTTAGCTGTCTTTTTCTTTTTGTTAAGTGTTATGGAATCCTGCGCAGGTGAAGTGTTATTCATGGACTATGAATTTTAACCCCTTCCACGCTGATGACGAGCTGGGCTCGTCATGAGGTAGCCTCCTGCTACGCTGATGACGAGCCAAGCTCGTCACGTAAAATGCGGTTTCGCAAAACTCCGCGTACGAGCGGAATTCCGCCCGCACGCATGCGGTTAAGTAAGATCCCAGGTTACAGAAAATGAGCTTCATTCCACATTCACTGCATGTGTGTACATGGCATTTATACAGCGCAAATTTAGCCGGAAAGCTTCAGAGAGCTCCACTAAGACAGGCTCCTTTAGGCCCCTATGGTACATGGACAGTTTACAGTTAGGCTGATACTGGCAAGAGGAAGGTACAATTTGCCACCCCAGGGTGGAGCGTTCAAGAACAAACACACCACATCAAACACTAGCCAGAGCCTGCAATATTAATTTTACAGCACTATGTAAAAACGAAAACATGTTACTATTGGATTTCCTCCTATGAACAAATTAGCTGTTGAGTGCTTTATTAGGCTTCATTGATAATTGTATGGGACAATTAAGCAGGAGTGAAAACTAGAAAATTATGAAAACATGAAAAATCTGGAAACAAGACTGTTTACCTACCGATCGGGACTGCTGTGTTTGGAAGGAAACAAACTGGCCTGGTGGTGGTAGGTGAGCATGATGATGAGGGGAAAGGTGTGGAGTATGCAATAAAAACGGATCCGTTGAAAGAATGGGTGGGAAAGCAGCATATGGGACTGGTAAGTGTTGAACTGAGCAAGCCTGCAACATCTGTTAAAGGAAGGAAAAGGAATGAATGAGGCAACACTGGTAATATATCTAGTACTCTCAAAGGCAAATAACAAGCATAAGCGACTGCCAACAAGGATATTATTGTGCTCACTAAAGTAGCAACAAACTCTAGCAACACAAAACAAACTTGAAATGGGCAACCCTGGCAATGGTGTTAAAAATACCATGGGACCACACCTGTCTCATTGACTTCGAGATAAGCTTATCAGCTTTCTATACAATAGGGCGTGATTGGCAATACAACATTCGGTCTAAAAACACGGGATAAATGTTTGGAGACTCTTTTGAAAAAGTTGAACGAGAAACATCCAGAAAAATCCTCCTACCAGTACCAATCTAACTTGTAGTGAAATCGGGAGTCAACAAATTTTGAGATTTGGACTCCTGAAATGCATAACAATTTAAGGCTCTGAGCAAGGCGCCTACAGACTTCACTATCAATTTGATGGTTGGGAGGAATTTTCAGGATGCAGCTTATTAGAGTGGCCTCAGACTGGAATGGCTAATTGCACAATTTTAAATTAATACGTCGCCGGACTTGAGGTTTAAGATTTTTGTTGGGAGAAACACGCTGACAGAAGTCCGTTTAGAAATCTGCCTTAAGAATGGGACATTGCTTTCTTGACTGTACATTGTGAATCTTTGGAAGATACATGTCGATGGATGAATTTGCCCTGAGGAAGCCTTTGTCAAGGTGTAAGGCATTGGCTGCGTTGTAGCTTTTTGGATTAAGAACCAGTATAAAAAGATTAAACACATACAAAAAGGATCTACTAATCGTATTTTGGACTGATTGTACACCTGTTTGATTATTGCCTCTCTTTCAGTGTAAACGTTTCTAATGTACAGCCAATGAGCAGGTGGCCGTCAGAGGTTGGCAATTGGGTTGTATTGTTATTGTACATACTCCAGGTGGTGTGGCAATGGTTTCCCTGGCTGACAC
This sequence comes from Lissotriton helveticus, assembly GCF_964261635.1. Classification (NCBI taxonomy): domain Eukaryota; kingdom Metazoa; phylum Chordata; class Amphibia; order Caudata; family Salamandridae; genus Lissotriton; species Lissotriton helveticus. The sequence continues at coordinate 1,570,341,453 of NC_136059.1, forward strand.
AGTTTGTTACTATGCATATATCCTGCCATCTAGTTGTTAGAGACGGAAAGTGCTACCCTTTGTGTGAGTGCTAACTCTCAGATTATTTTTCCTTTTGCCTTGTGTATGCCAGTTGAATAGGTGTAATATTTGCATATTTTTATTGTCGTGAGTGTGCAGGATCACTTCTTCCCTAGAAAAAAGTGGTAGTGCTTGTTGTGTGTTCCACATAGGTTGTATGTGTATTCTTATGTTTGTTTAATGGATTTGCTAATATTTATTCCTTTATTTATTAACTTTGTAGTTGAATATGTGAGACATCATTTGGAAATGTCACATGCTATTAGAGATAATGTGTGTAGAAATCACTTTTTAGGTCGAACCTAGCGCAGAGAGCATGCGCTGCTCTAGGAGAGGGCCTCATGGAAACACTCCACACTTTCTTAAAGCTCCTGCTGATGGTTGTCACATTTTATTGGCCTTTGCGTGTGGCTTTCAATAATGAAAGCCTGCAAATGGCCAAAGACGGGTGCATGTCCAGCCTTTTCTGTAAACTTTCACTCCCATGGCCTTCGGATCTCGGGAGAGAGCGCTGGGTGTCAACTGAATTCTTTGCATTCTTGGATCATGTTACTAATTGACCCAGGCTTTCTTTTTTCTCAGCTTTCCCTCATCTTACAAACTTGTGACCTCCGCTTCTTCTCTCCCCTCTATGTAATGGGCCCCTTTTCTCGACTCTCTTCTTTTCACGCCGTAAGACACCCTATCTTCCTATTTCCTTTCAGCCTGTCCATTTTTATTTTTTTTAAACAGTCTGCTTCTTCTCACCTCTCTACGTAATGGGCCCCTTTCTCTGCCCTCTTCTTTCCTTCGCATGCACTCCCTGTCTCCATGCCGTGAGACACCCTCTCTTCCTATTTCCTTTCAGCCTGTCCGTTTTCTTTGTTTTTTTAAAACAGTCCGCTTCTTCTCTCCCCTCTACGTAATGGGCCCCTTTCTCTGCTCTCTTCTTTCCTTCGCATGCACCACATGTCTCAACGCCGTGAAACACCCTCTCTCGCTATTTCCTTTTAGCCGGTCTGGTTTTTTTATTTTATGAAACAGTCCACTTCTTCTCTCCCCTCTACGTAATGGGCCCCTTTCTCTGCCCTATTCTTTCCTTCGCATGCAACCAGTCTCCACGCCCTGAGACACCCTCTGTTCCTATTTCCTTTCAGGCTGTCCGTTTTGTTTTTAAAACAGTCCGCTTCTTCTCTCCCCTCTACTTAATGGGCCCCTTTCTCTGCCCTCTTCTTCCTTCACATGCACCCCGTCTCCACACCGTGAGACACCCTCTCTTCCTATTTCCTTTCAGCCTGTCCTTTTTTTAAACAGTCTGCTTCAACAGGCCTTCAACTTGACAACAGTAAAACTGTAAACTGCTACAGGTGGGTACTTATATTTCCTTTACAGAAAACTTTGCAAATTATAACTTATGGACTCCTCACATACAGCAAAACTACTTACACCTCGCAAAGGCGAGACCTATTGGTTATGCCAATGCTTGTTTCACTGGGGAGGGAGAGTTGAATGTGAATCTAGAAGTGTTTAAGCTGTAAAACTATGGCTACAGGTAGGTAACTAGTTTCTTTCGCAACATGGACGTCTTCTAGATTCCCATACTATGCATCAATTACTTAGCAGTATTTGCTTTATGTGGAGGAGGGAGTGAAAATTCTGTAGTTCCAACAGAAAACATTATTGTTTGGTTTACCACTTGTTATTTTTGAGAGAGCATGTGTTCTCCACAGTGTGTAAATAGTATATATATATATATCCACATATACAGAAAAAATTGATATATATATATATATATATATATATATATATATACACACACCCCTAGACCTACTTGGGTATGTGAGTGTGTGTAATTATCTATAGGAGTGATTGTGAAACCATTTTATTTTGTGGTTACCGGTTAGCTGTTAACTGGATTTATGTGGATATTCTTCTATTCTCTTGGCCAATACCTCTTTCTTCATGTTAAAGTTGAATTTGGTTATTTTATTTTCTGTGCTCTTTTAAGACACTTTATAGTTAAATGCAGGGATTTAGAGGCCCCTGATTTTACTTTTACCAACAGTTGTTTCGTTAACCAGAGACTGGAATTTTGGTGATGTAATGGGGCAATCCTTAATTCTCTGTGTAGCTATGGATTAAGGGTTACTGGGTGCTTGGCTGTTTTAATATATGTATGTCCTTTTTATCTGAAGCATGCTATGGTAGCAAGCATAAGCTGTGTGGATGCTACTGTGTGTTGTAGTTGGTCCTATCTATGTTTTACCTGTAAAATGGAAACTAGGGTATGATTATGTCAGTTATACATGTGTCCATGTGTAAAACCCCAAAAGAAGCTGTGCTTCACCTTGTTATGCGGTGAATGTCTCCGTATAGCAAGCTGATGTTGGTTGAAATCAGAGAACCTTAGACTATATGTGTGTGTGTGTGTATATATATATATATATATATATATATATATATATATATATATATATATATATATATATATATATATATATATATATATAGTTTATTTACAACTCCTGTCTACATGCACATCTATGGGTATCCAGATATGTATATTTCTTGTGAATATGTTTTCAAAATGTTAATGAAGGCCATTATGCATGTTTTTGGGTCACCACAGTCCTTCCCGTTATGCAGGTTTGGAAGGTCTTCAGTGCTTGGAGGATGGCCTTGAGTTGTAGGAGTGGTTCGTGCTTTACAGATTTTGTGTGGCCCCATAGGCCCCTGATTTTCTTGATTGTTGATGTATGCTCCTAATTCAGTGGGATACATCCCTTGATATAGTTATAGTGGGAGTTGGGTATTTGTGAAATACCAATCTGTGCTGTATGCATATGTTATGCTGGTTTTTGGACCAGTATAAGTGATTTGTGAAAAAAGGTTTATGCTGTGTGACGAAATGTTGGTTAAGATATTACTAACACCCGCCAACTGGGTTATGTTACCCTTAAGTTTCCTGTGCACAGTGGACTTGGTACCCACTATTAACAATTGTATGTCCTTTCCTGACTTTGTGTGCATTTATTACTTTGCCGTACAGTTTGAAAGGTGCCCTTTGCAAGCTTTCTAGTTTGAGTTTATGTAGGTGTATATGTGTTGTACTTTCCGACTCCAACCACTAGATGGCAGGATATATGCATTGTAAGGGAATCAAGAAGACGTCCATGCAGCACCATGCAGCAAACCTTCATTTCATATGGTTTGGGCTTTGAAATAGGTCATCAGTTACTAATGCAGGTCTGCTAGTTTACCAAAAATATCACTGAACTCGATTCACTTTGCCGGCTCCTGAAGGGTGATACCAAACGCAGTGTCTGTCATGCTGATAATGGTAACAACTCAGTATTAAATGTTTGACGTTATTAATGTTCAAATGCAAGGGCTTTGTAATAATTCATTTTGGAAAGATACTACAGTTACACATTCAGAACTGATAAGATTTGAGCATAACAGATACTCGTTTATAGAAATACACTATACAAAGAAATGAGTTACTTCCCTGTAACTCCAGTTCTCAAATACTGACATCTTTTAAATATTCACATGCTTGAATCACTCTCCATCGTCAGGCTGGGAATCCCTGATGCATTAATATAGCAGTAAACAGTGTAAAAATAAACAGCATCTAGTATACACTGCTAATGGGCCATAGGCCTGAAACTACATAGTATATGTAGTAGCAAATGCACCTCATTTGAAAGAACCCAAACTTCAGCCAATGAGGTGGAAGCTTAGGCTCTCCTACTCCCCCTAGACGCCACCAAAGCTCAGATTTCAAAGCACAAGTGTGATAATGAAATACCATCAGACTCATCGGGGAGAAGGAAGGGTCATCATATGTGAATATATAAAAGATAACAATGTTAGAGAACTTACACGCAAGTAACTAATTTCTTCTCCAACATTGAATATTTTATATATTCACATGCTTGAATCAGAATACCAAATTGGAAGGCAGGCTCACCTTTAATGAAACTGGTATCTCAGAACTGCTTGTCCCACTGCTGCGTTTGCTTCCGCGTCCAGATCTAAGCACTGGTGCTTTGCCTACTCCTCCTGGTGGCTGCACGGCATACGTACTTTAAGGACACCCCAGCATAGAGTGCCCCAGTTGAAGCAATGCTGCTGGTTGAATAAGCCCTCCTTTTTCCATGAGAAGGACACTTGGCTTCGGCATAGCAGAAAGAGATGCAGACACAGCCAGCAAGCTAACCCCTGTTTGGACAGGGTTTGACCTTTTCGTTTTTGACTGAACAGCACAAACAGCTGGTCTGATGTGTGAGTGTATATCACAAAATGGAGAGGAGGACAACGCACAGATGTGTTCTTCCCGTGCATGAAACGAATATCAAAAAACAGGGTGCCTGTGCAAGAGATGCACAAATGTTAAGGAAGCCTCCGTGCTACACTTCCAGGGGGGTCTCATCCGTCAATGTTATATTCAGAAAGGGTCAAATTACACCAGGGAAAGCCATCCTTAATGGAAGAGAATGTCTCACTACTTCTTCATAGACATCTGCTTCCCACCCTGGTAAGATAGTACTACTAGGGCGGGATCAAACCTCCAGGAAGACTCAGCAGTAGGAGGGAGTTCTTACATAAAACTTCCTGGATAAAGAGTGATCCAGACAAACTAAAAAAAAACTCAAATGTCCTCGGGTGTCACCTTTATTCGTGAGGACTTTGGGCATGGTTAAAAACACATCTCTCGGTGGGCATGAGCACAATGGCTCAAACCAGTCTGCTAGTCACAAACATGTTTCTGCCCAAAAAGAAAAAGCCTATCGGGTCTGGGGCATTCGTCAGGGCTACAGGATCCCTATCTTTCAAGCCACTAGACTTACCCAACCAATTATGGCACTACGGGTATCTTACTACATGCCATAATACATCAGGTGAATCCTACCTGCTATCCTTTCAAATTTTTCTTGTGGAAAACCATTACTTTAAGGGATACCAAAACATCGGTCAAGGAGGGGGTGGTGTCCTTTATAGTCACACTCGCATCAAATGGTTCACCACTCCATTAAGGCATTCCTGCTCCGTGCTGCTGATGTGTGAATGTCCTTTATCTTGTCTATATAGAACTTGAGACATTTACGTAAGTCCAAGGAATATAACTATCTTTCTGCTTTTGAGGTTGAGTTTGGAAAGAAAGATCTAAGAATGACAGGTTCAGTTTAGTGAAAGTTGGTTGGAACCTTTAGAATGAATTTAGGGTTGGTTCTGAGAATTACCAAGTCCTTCATGAACCGGAAATGATGATGATTCGTTGAATCGCTCCCATTCTCTTGGTGGATGTTACAGCTAGGAGAAGAGCTGTTTTTCAAGAAACACATTTTAAGTCTGCTCAAAAGAAAGTAACATCAGCTGACCAAGAACTTTATTAAGTTCCCATGGAACCGGAGGATGTTGAAGAGGTGGAAATCCTCTGAAGAGCCCTTTCACAAACTGTTTAATGATCCTTGGGGAAAACAGAGAGACGTTGATGTATCAGTTCTTCTAAATCTCAAGGCTGCAGCATGATGGACTCAGACAGAAGACGATCTGAGTCCACTCTTGGATAAATTTAACAAATATGGAAGGATCTGAATTTGGGGAAACAGCCAGAACATCGCGGTCTGAACCACGCGTGTTCCGACTACACAAGCTTTACCACGCATGCCTTAACCACACATATACCTTAGCCATGAATATGTGTAGTTAAGGCAATGCCTTTTTTTAAGGGCTGGGAGGGGATCTAGCCAGGTTTTAGGGCAGGGGAAAGGGTTGGGGTAGTTTAAGAGACCGTGCAGGGGGGAGCACGGGGGTCAAGTAGTTAGTGTAAGTTAGGGTGCAGGGTTTTAGGCCTTAGGGAAGTGGGAGGAGAATGGGCAAATGGGTTTGTTTTTAGGGTGGGGAGTCGGGCAGGTTTTAGGGGGGTAGAAGGGGTTGGGGTAGTTTAAAGGACAGTGCGGGGGTGGGCAGTGTAGGGTTTTAGGACTTAGGGCAGTGGGAGGGGAATGGGTAGTTGGGGTAGTTTTTAGGGCTGGGAGGCGGTCAGGGTAGGTTTAGAGCAGTGGAAAAGGTTGGAGTAGTTTAAGGCACATCAGAGGGCAAAGGGGTCGGGGAGTGTATGGTTGTAGGCCTTAGGGCAGTGGGAGGGGAATGGGTAGTTGAGGTAGTTTTTAGTGTTGGGGGTCAGGGTAGGTTTAACAGGAGAACAGCCATAACGCGGGGATTACCCCGCCCTGCCATTACAACGCGGGGATTACAACGAAAGTCGTTATAACGACTTTCGCTGGAGGGCGCTGTTGGATAGGGAATAGTTTAATTTTCTATCCAACACCTTCCCTACTGTCAACGTGGGCTGGAGTTGGAATAGAAAATTAAACTATTCCACTATCCAGCGCCCTCCAGCGAAAGTCGTAACGACTTTCGTTGTAATGGCATGCGGGGTAAAAGCCCGCGTAGTATCGACATTCAACCGGTTTAACAACAGTGGAAGGGGTTGGGGTAGGTAAAGGGACATTGCTGGGGGAAGGGTGGGGGGGTCAGGTTTGGGGGGAAGGGTGGGGGGGTCAGGTGGGGGAGGGAGGGTAGGGACGTGATAAAAGTATGCGTGGTAAAGAAATGCGTGGTTAAGACACATTCGAGGTCGGGTTGCGTGGTAGAGGCACGCGTGGTAAAATCATTTGTGCTTCTATCATACAACCCTGAATGTGTTCTATTTGAAGCGGATGATGACCATTATTCCTGCAAGAGAGACAGAAACGTTTCCATTTAGCATTTTAAGTCATGTTAGTCACTGGAGCCCAACCCTGCGCCAGAATAGATTTACATTCTAGCAGTTGATATAATTTGCCAAATTGTAGGTGGTCAGACAGCATGCTGTAAAATTCAGCAACCTGGGATAGTGGTGGAGAATCTCTCCATGATGTCTGTAAAGTATCCTGCGATACACCTTCAGAGGAATGGCTGGATGTGCTGGTAACTGCACAAGCTCACTGTACCAGTACTGGCAAGCCCACGCTGTAGTAGTGAAAGTCAGAGTGTAATGACCCATCTTTGCCATATTCAACACCCTGGGGTTCAGGGGAAAAGGAGTATCCAAATATATTGGACCAGCTGATCGAAAGAGGATTCCCCATTGTCCCTGGATGCCTGAAGCTGTTTGCAAAGCACGTGCATTTCCTGTAGTTTGGAGTGGCAAACAGATCGATTGTGGGGCGACCCCCATTGATCAAAAATGTAATCCACCTGTTTCGGTTGTAGTTCCAACTCATGACAATCCGACATTTGCCGACTGAGTGCATCCGCCTGCTCATTCTGGAAGCCTGACAGATGTTCCACAGCAACGTTTATCCTGTGAGAAATAGAACAGTTCCACAGCAGCAGTGCCTCTTCTAAAAAGAGTTTGGACTGTGTTCCTCCTTGCTTGGCTATGTAGAATATGGATGTTGTGCTGTCTGTGATGACTAGGACTGGTTGACTTGCCAATCTGGGGAGGAATGCTTGCAAAACTAGTTTTATGATGCAGAGTTCCAACACACTGATGTGGAGAATCTTCTCTACCTCTGACTAGATGGCTCTGTTTGAAAGTTCTTGCAGGTGAACTCCCCATCTGTCCATGAACGCATCCGCAGTGAGTATTAACCTTTCTGCTTTCAGCAGAAAACAAATACCTACATTTAGGTTTGCTGGGATCCTCCACCACAATAAAGCTTACTTCAAGAGCTTTGTGACATGGACCGTATCTTCTCATGAGCCTTTTCTGTTTCCATTGCAAATCCAGATCTTGCTGGGCAGGTCTTATACGAAGCCTACAAAACGGAATGAAGCATATACATGATGCCATCAGGCCCAACAGGGATGTGTACTGCTTCGGTGTGATTGATTGTTTTCCAGCAAGTCTTTGCCATTGTCTGCAACTTTCTCACCCCTTTCAGCCGACAGAAAAGCTTTTCCCTACTATATTTCGAGTATCGCTCCCAAAAACGGAGTCTTTGTCTGGAATTCCAACGAGGACTTTTCTCAGCTCAAAGTAAGACACAATCTCCAAAAGAGACTGATGCAGGCATTTGTGTAAGATTGGACTCTTTCTCTGAATGGCGCTTTCATTAGCCAGTCATCCAGGTACAGGAACACCGAGTGACCTTACCAGAGAAAAGCAGCCACTGAGGCAAAGTTGATGAATATTTGAGGTGCTAATTTGAGTCCAAAATGGAGTGCCTTGAACTAGTTGTGCTACCCTGCTACTGAGGATTGAAGGACTTCTTGTGTTTTCCATAAATCGGTATGTGGAAAAATGCATACTGAAGGTCCAGGGAATTCATCAAATCCCCTAATCATCCAAAATGACAATTTGTTTAGAAACTTGTTCAGCTGTTTCAGATCCAGTATTGCTCTCCATTTTTGATTTCAAAAGCCTTAATTACATTTTTTTTTAGAATAATGAAGGATACACATAAAGGGGTACAAAAACAAAAGTATGCAGAGAATCAAGATAGTCGTGAATTCATGAAGACGTAACACGTGAGTCATATATAATTAATGAAGAATGTAGTCTGTCATTCTGTAGGATGAGGATCACATATGTAGAAGTTCATTGGATATTAAGCAATAAAAACCATAATGATGAAGATAATGATAATATTAATAACGAAAATACTCATAACACATGATAAACAAGCATTGGCAAAGCCAATTGGTCTTCATCACACATATGTTGAGTAAAGACGCTCCATTTCCAATCGCACAGCTGAAAACACTATTCGCTAAACTTTCTTTGATTTAGGGGATGGATGGGATATGTAGTCCGTTGTTAAGGCGGGATTCAGGTGATGGGAATCAGGTGATTTGTGGCGGTTACATCACAGAATGAGTTTAAATATGCAGTATGGATAGGAAGTGAGTTTCGAGCAGTTGTACAGCCTCACGGTCACATTGTAAGGAGTCGTTGGAACCGTTATAAGCAAAGATGAAGGAGAAGCAGGTATGTGGATTGTTTGAGAGCTAAGTAGACAGCATAAATGATCGGGCGCAAAGGTACAGTTTGGGAGGTTTAATATTAGGTGGAACACACAGTTTAGGTGTGTTTAATTGGAGGTAGATGAGCACGGTGGGTTGTTAGGACTTCGTTTCACAACACAGTCGAAATTGGCAGGTACAAAATCAAGGATGGTTGCAGGGGAGGTCACTGCGTTGCACACAGTCCTCACAGGGATTTATTATTATTAAAGGTGGTTGGGGGGATGCAAGGGTAAATAAGGGGGCACAAAAGCAAATTGTTTGAAGGAATTTGGTTATTTTCATAAATTCAATGTGTGGAGACATGATTTGTGCACAGCATGCATTGTTGTTTAAACACCATAGGTTGAGATATGGATTAACAAGGACTTGTTAGAGGAGGCGCTACGCTCGTAACCAAGATGGCCGCATAAGCTCCCGGCTCCGCCGACCTCCGCCAGAGGCTCATGAATCCTGACTCCTATCCTGATTTCCCGCCGGACTCCCGTGCAGGTGAACTGCGCCTGACTCGGAAGGTGCAATCCCGGAATTTCTAGCTGCTCGGACGACAAAGATATGTCGTGTGTCATTCTTGGCCTACCCCAGGTTTGAAGCCGGGGCCTCGAGTTCTAACCCGGCCGGGTTGGAGTTGAACAACATCGGCCACGGACCATGGGCGGTTCCGGTCTCCCGAAGTGGCGTTTTTCTTCTCCCGTTATGGATGGTGATTTGGTGACAGCTCTACCCAGCAACTACGGTGGCCTATTGTACCGACTATTTGTCCGGGGCTCCGCTGCCCGGAGGCCCTGTTGAGCTCCCGGGGTTTTCTGGGCTCGGTTCCCCGTAGGCGGCGACGGTACTGATATCGTACTTTGGACGTGTTAAAAGTAGTTTCTACATTGCTTCTGCCCTGTGCCCCGGAGAAGTCGACCTCCGAGGTTCGGACACCCGCCCGGTCGCTCATTGAGGGGCGATGGAGCGGGCTGACACTACACCGTCGCTACGCACTGTAATGGCCGCCATTTTGGAGCTCCACACACGATTCACCGCCACCTTCCAGGAGATGATCATAACTGTTGATCATATAGGCTTGGGACCGGATTCCGGCCCTTTGTTCCTGGAGAGTCGAGATATTTCTTCCGCGGAGAACGCCTTGATTGTCACCGAGGACCCTGTGCAGGATACTGACACTGAAATTTACTGCGACCCCAAGATGGCGGCGATCGAGCCCGAAAGAACTGGACGTTTCTTTAGCCCTATGTGGACCCTGCCCGAGATGGATGTGACTATCTTCGTAAGCCATTGTGACTTCTCCAACGTCTGTCGGATCACACCTTTGCCTCTTTTCGTGAGTGATCAAGGCCGCTTTGCTGATTTATCGCTGGTGGGCAGTGGACTTGCTTTGACTCTTGGACTCTGTGGACGTCTATCCTGTTTTCCCTCCTATCGAATTGATTTTGACACTCTACTGTTTTCTATTATTCTTGTTGTGCTGGCGGTTCGGATGGACAGAGCCTGCGTGGAGAAATGCAGCGACCTAATTGTACTGGACGGGGTCATCGTTATGGATCGTGAGGGTTTGGGCTGACCGTGATTGGACTTTGATGCACTGTTTCTTTTGTCTTTGCTGGGTGGTAGCTGTGGGAGCGAGGGCCAGATGTGAATCTGATTGTCTGATTATTGTTAGTCTGATATGCTCGGGACGGGATTTGCTGCCTCTGTGGTGCCGGGGGTCGGGCGGGATGGTCCTTCTTCTGTTTGCGGCTCCCCTACGGCCTGTCTCTTGATTTGCTAAAACTTGCTTAATACTACGGTAGGGGGTGTTTGCTTTTGGCGGGGGGAAGGGAGTCCGGGAGCTCGTATCGTTTTGCAACATTCTCCTCCTCCAACTTTTTCCCTTCCTTGGGGCGTAGTTTAGGGGGCGACAGGCACGCTGCTAGTGGGGTTAGGTCGTAGCCATCTGCAGGGGTGTAGGATGGGGGGTTGTGGTTTTTTTTTTTCCCTTTGTTATTTTCTATGACCATTCTATCTCCCTTTTCCCTTCTTCACAAGAGATGTGGCGTATTCTCCTGATTTCTGCCTAAACGTATCTGGGTGTCATATGTCTGCCTCGTATATCCTGTACTCCTGGTGGGCGGGTGCTGTGGGGAGGTACCTGCGGTCATTGCTATCTAATTGTTTTGCTTCTGCTTTACGCTGGTATTGATTTCTCTGCTGATTCTGACTGTACAGTGCTTCTTCACTTCCTTTGCCCGTCCGCAGCTGTGTTGTATTTCGTTTAATGACACCCGATATGTATATTTTTCCTCTTGTGTTATAATAATAAAAAAAGTTAAAAAAAAAAAACAAGGACTTGTTATTTTAATTTGACAGCTTCCCCTGAGGAAGGGCACAAAGAAGGTCCGAAATGCATTGGGATATTATTCTATTCTGAGTTGCTGATCGTGAATTACATGTACCCACGTGATACAGTAAAAGACCCGTATGGGCATAATTGTGGAATTTGAAAAAATTGGGACTTTCATCAGCTTTATTGTGACTCAAAGAAAAGAATTGGTTGAAGCACTGATTACATGGAATAAATATGGATTAAATCAAAGAAAGTTTTGCAAATAGTGTTTTCAGCTGTGCGATTGGAAATGGAGCGTCTGTACGCAACATATGTGTGATGAATTACCTATACGTGTGCTGAGGTGAGACACGGATCCAATCTGCACGCAAACCAGGAGAAAAATAATGATAGCTCTGAGTACACTGATACCAGGTGTGCATCCTGCCACCCTTTATGCTTTCAAAGCCAATAGGTCTTGCCTAAGCAAGAGCTATTGGCTTTGCCAATGTGTTTTACCCTTGTTGTACACCATTGTGACTGCAATTCAGCATGGCTAAATGTTAGTGGTGCAGTAGAGGGTAGAGTAGACTTTTGTAGAGTGGAATGGCGAAAAGTGGGGTAGAGTGTTGTTGCGTGAAGTGCCAGAGTGTGTTGTGTATTGGAGTAGCATAGTGTGGAGTTGCGTAGAGTGGCAAAGGCTGGAGTAGCATAAAGTAGAGTGGACTGGTTTAGCGTGCATTGACAGTGTTGCAGAGTATAGTGGCGTAGAGTTCAGTGGCATTGAAATCAGTGGCATACAATGAAGCATCGAAGAATGCAATGACGTAGATTAGAGAGGTGCACATTAGAGTGCAGGGGTGCAGAGTGGAATAGCACAGAGGGGAGTAGAGTGGCGTAGAGAGCAGTGGCATGGAGAAGAGTGGCAGAGTTGAGTGATGCAGAGAGCAGTGGCATAGAGGAGTTGTATAGAGTGCAGTGCCGTAGAGTGCAGAGTAGAGGCGAGGGGCATAGAGTGTTACAGAGTAAAGTGCATTGGTGTGAAGTGCACTGGCAGAATCCAGTGGTGTAGAGTGCAGTATTGCAGAGTGGCGTAGAGTACAGTGGCACAGACTGGAGTTATGCTGAGTAGACTGGAGTGGTGTCGAGTGCAGTGGCAAAGAGTGTAGTGATGTGGAGTAGAGCGGTGAAGAGTGCATTGGCAGAGTAGAGTGGCACAGAGCAGAGTAGAGATGAGTGGAGTGCAGAGGCATCGAGTGAAGTGATGCAGAGTGTGGAGTGGTGTAAAGTGGACTGGTGCAGAGTGGAGTGGCATAGAGTGGAGTACTCATGGTGTGGTAGCACACTGTCATTACAGGCAACACATTCTCAATTGAAATGACCATTACATTTGCACAAACATACAGTTTTACTAATAAAACTATAGTGTACAGAAGAAAATGTGTACAAATTGCATCACCTAGTATTCCCAATTGTAATATATTCTATTATACTTACACAGTTCCTATGTTGATGTGTGCTAGAACAAATCTCTTTCCTACCCCAGTATCCAGCATGATTGTCACATAAATCTTCTCAGTTCGAAGTAAGAGAAAGAAAAGTAAACAAGCCCCCTCGGCTGACAGCACATGATATTTGACCTTGGTCTTTGAATGCACAGCAAATGTGATGAAATAAGAACAAGATTGTTGGACCTAGATTACCCAAGCCTACATATGGTAGCTTGGCACAGTAGTGGTCTACAGCTAACTCAAGGCGTTGGCTAAGTACTTACAAGTCTCACTCACAGCAACTCAGTGATGAACCACTAAAATGAAGACACAACACCATTATTTGGAAAAATACCGTTACCTTTTATAAAAATAATGTGTCTCTTTGGATTCAAATCATACAGGATACAACATCAATTTCTTTTAGGAGTAAACATTACACTTTTGCGTTGAGAAATTACTTTTCACTCTTCCTGCTGTGGAAAAAGGGCAATAAACCACATTCTTTTGTCAAAGATTCAGTCATGAATAAAGGTAACTCTTTGGATACTTAGGTGAATCTCCTTAGTTTCACACTATGCAGGGTTGCTTTACATTAATGCACAATGACACCAATACTTCACCAATAAAACCTGCCAATTCACTGGTTATTCAATCACATTCAGGGCTATGCTCTCTATCCCCTTATCTACTACCTCACAGTATGGATTTCGAGGGAATTAAAATGGTCAAGGCACCTTGTTTGTTGTTGGAACTGTTAAGGTAACTTTTCACTGTTACTCCCTAGTGCCCAGCACTTTCTTTCCACAACCCCCCCCCTCTCCTTACTGTCTTGGTGGCAGATACGCCACAGTCCACAGGCCTTCAGATGGCACCTGCCTCTTGGGCTTCCCCAACCAGCTGCTTTCCTGTTGCTGGCGTGGGGGAAACCTTGCCGACTTCCTCAGCCCAAGCGCGCTTCCACCCGTCAGCGTTAGGCTAGGGGGCCTCGGTTTAGGCTCAGCGCGATGGTTCACTGCTTCAATGTGTCGCTAGGGGTTGGCTGGGCAGTCTTCTGCTCAAGCGCTGGCTCTTCCAGATAGCGCTCGAGAGTGGGGGATTACCGCCGCTAACGCGGCGCTCAGGGAAATCTTCCGGCGCCACCTCAGGCAACCCGATGGTCGCGCTGAACTCCTGGGCATACGCGTCGCTCCTCGACGGCTCCGCCTCTCGAGTCGCGCTGTTCCTCGGCGCCTGCGCGTTCCTCGCCGGACCTCGCCTCACAGGGGAACGCTGCGCTCCTGGGCCTGCCCGACCCTAGGCCCCTCCTGCTTTAAGTAGCGGACGTGCTACGGACATGCGCGGAAGCGTTTCCTGGCTTCCACTGACGCGTCCGGTACCCCCGGGGTCCCGCAGTCAGTTAACACAGCGCCGCTCTCCACACGCTGTCACTTCCCTCACCTGGCTCCAGGGAAGGTATCCTCCTGATCGGGCACTCGCTCTTCCGGTCGCTACAGGCTCCACAGTCCCCCAACCTCACCAAGGCGCTTCAAGGGGTCCACAACTGATTCGACACCCTGGTAGGTGCAGCGCTGGGCAGGGGATGTGGGAATGATTTTCAGAAGGAAGGTCCTGTCAGCTTTTACTGGAGAGCCGATTAAGAAGGGTCTTCCTTTTCAAGTAGCTCGTTTTCTTTATCAGCAGTTGTTATCTTGAGAGAGAGGGATCGGTCAAAGGTTGAAGGGGGAACAATCCTCTGAAGAAACTGTCAGCCTCAGAGACAAACTAGCTGCTCTCAGTGTGTCCACCTCCTCTCACCACTGCCTCACTCCTCTACTCTGGGGTCAGCACAAAATGGCTGCTGGTCACTGGCCTTATATAGGGTGGCCTGAGACCTGCAGAAGTCTCTAGTCAATTCCAGAAAGTTAATTAATACAAAGGAAGGAACTAGTGTGGACAGTTTTTTACGGGGTCCAGAGTATGTGTCCAGATAACTTGTAACCAAAGAAGGATACTGAGTTCCCCGGGGATCCAAAGGGGGGGTATGGGAGGTAGGAGACAGAACTAAACTATAGTCAGGGAACTGGGAGTTCCCTTGTTGGAACTAAGGCTGTTTCGCGCTACCGGTCGGAGCGCCGTGCGTGGGGGCTAGGTCTTTCCACCTCTGCACAGGTTATGAGGGAAAAATGGCGTCATCGCCAAGGAACACCTAGCCCCCTGACAGCATTGAAAAATCCTGATGGACATATGTAAAAATAAAAAATAGAAACTCTGGGAGGCTAAGGGGGACAAAAATAAATTATAATGGTTAGAGTCTCCCCAGAAGCAGACAGGTCTAACACGCGTCCCCCCCAGCTGAAAGTGGGGAGAACTACCCAACCCCTTGGGAGTCCTCATCACTAAGGCGGAAATACCTGGATAGACCGTCTGCGTTGGCATGGTCCACCCCATGTCGGTGTTCCACCCTAAAGTCCATTCCCTGTAGGGAGATGGACCACCTTAGTAACTTGGGATTCTCCCCCTTCATTTGCATCAGCCAACGAAGGGGGCGATGGTCAGTCTGAACTAGGAAGTGCGAACCAAACAGGTATGGTCGCAGCTTCTTCAGAGCCCAAACCACCGCAAAGGCTTCTCTCTCAATTGTACTCCACCTCCTTTCCCTGGGGAGTAGTCTCCTGGACAGGAAGACCACGGGTTGATCCAAGCCCTCATCATTTAGCTGCGATAACACTGCCCCAATGCCATGTTCTGACGCATCTGTTTGGACAATGAATTCTCTAGCAAAATCAGGGGCCTTGAGAATGGGAGCGGAACACAATGCTTGTTTCAAGGTCATGAAGGCTCGCTGGCAAGCCTCCGTCCAGACTACCCGTCGGGGTTGCTTCTTGGAAGTAAGTTCAGTGAGGGGTGCCACAATAGTGCCATACCCCTTCACGAAGCGACGGTAGTATCCAGTGAGGCCCAGGAAGGCTCGGACCTCTGTTTGAGTCTTGGGGGGCTCCCAGGCGATGATGGTCTCAATCTTTGCCTGGAGGGGCTGCACCGTCCCTCTGCCCACCAAGTGACCTAGGTACACCACCGACCCCTGTCCAATCTGACACTTGCTGGCCTTGATGGTCAAGCCAGCCTGTTGCAGGGCATGAAGAACAGCTTGCAGGTGCTGCAAATGGTCCTCCCAGCTGCTACTGAAGACAGCAATGTCGTCCAGGTATGCAGCAGAAAAAGCTTCCATTCCCGAAAGGACCCTGTTCACCAGCCGCTGAAAAGTGGCAGGGGCATTCTTAAGCCCAAAGGGCATCACACGAAATTGGTAGTGTCCCTGAGGTGTAGAGAAGGCTGACCTTTCCTTCGCCTCCTCAGTAAGGGAAATCTGCCAGTACCCTGAAGTTAGGTCAAAGGTACTTAAGTATTGAGCAGCTCCCAGCCGGTCAATAAGCTCATCCGCCCGTGGGATGGGATGTGCGTCAGTTTTGGTTACTGAATTCAAGCCTCGGTAGTCCACACAGAATCTCAATTCAGGTGTGGTGCCTGGTGGGGCAGCTTTTGGTACCAAAACCACCGGGCTAGACCAAGGGCTACCAGAAGGTTCAATCACCCCTAACTCCAGCATCTTGGCGACTTCACTTTTGATGTTGGCCTTCACCTTGTCCGACAGCCGGTAGATTTTAGATTTCACAGGTGGGCTGTCTCCTGTGTCCACGTCATGGGTACACAGGTGGGTCCTACCTGGGACAAGGGAGAACAGGGGAGAAAATTGCTCCAGGATCTGGCGGCAATCACTTTGCTGTTCAGAAGTCAGGGATGGCGAGAAAATCACTCCCTCCACTGACCCATCTTTTTCTTTGTACGAGAGAAGATCAGGGAGAGGTTCACTTTCTTCTTCCTCTGCTCCATCGGTTACCAGCATTAAGACAACCTCGGGCCTCTCATGATGTGGCTTGAGACGATTGGCATGCAGCACCCTGAGGGGCTGCCTCGGGGTCTTAAGATCCACCAAATAGGTGGACTTCCCCTTTTTCTCCAAAACCTCAAAGGGGCCTGTCCAACGGTCCTGGAGGGCATTTAGCTCTCCAGGTTCCATTACCCACACTTTCTGTCCAGGCTCCAGTTCCACTGGGTGAGCGTTGTGGTCATACCACTCTTTCATAACTGCTTGGCTGGCCTCCAAGTTGTCTGAAGCCTGCTTCCACAACTTAGCCATTTGGCTCCGGAAGGCCAGCATGTAGCTCACCACGTCCTGGGGAAGCTTCCTGGGAGTCTGTTCCCATCCGTCTTTCACCAGGCTGAGAGGTCCCCTTACAGGGTGCCCATACAAAAGTTCGAAGGGGCTGAAGCCCACTCCCTTCTGTGGCACTTCCCTGTAGGAAAACAAGAGACAGGGTAGGAGGATGTCCCATTTCCTCCGTAGGCTCTCAGGTAGACTCCGTATCATACCTTTCAAGGTTTTGTTAAACCTTTCCACAAGACCATTGGTTTGTGGGTGATAAGGAGTGGTAAACCGATAGGTAACGCCGCACTCCTTCCACATAGCCCGCATGTATGCTGAAAGGAAGTTAGTCCCCCTGTCGGAAACGACCTCCTTGGGGAAACCCACTCTGGTGAAGATCCCCATCAGGGCGCTTGCCACTGCAGGGGCAGTGATGGTCCTCAGAGGTATTGCCTCTGGGTACCGTGTGGCATGATCCACCAAAACCAGTATGAACCGGTGTCCAGCTGAAGTTGGTGGATCCAATGGCCCTACAATGTCGATGCCCACCCTCTCAAAGGGGGTGCTAACGACAGGTAGTGGTTCCAGGGGAGCTTTTAGCTTCACCCCAGTTTTCCCACTGGCTTGGCAAGACACACACGTTCGACAATATGTATCCGACGCCACTTTCATTCGTGGCCAGTAGAAATGGGGGACAAGCCGGGCAAAGGTCTTGTCCTGTCCTAGGTGTCCTGCCAATGGTATCTCATGAGCCAGTTCCAGTAAAAAGGCTCTAAAGCATTGAGGGACCACTAAGGCCCTGGTTGAACCATGTCCAGGTGTCTTGGGCTCACTGTAGAGGAGTCCATCCTCCCAGTAAATCTGGTAGCTCCCTACAATGTTCCCTGCTGCCTGGGCTTTGGCCTGTTGCCGCAGCCCCTCGAGAGTAGGACACTCCTTCTGAGCTTTGCAGAACTCTTCCCGGGAAGGACCTCCCTCCACATGCCATTCAGTAGGGATGGGTAGGTTCTCCAGGGAAGCAACATTCTCCCCTGTGGACTCCAGATCCACCTCCGCAGGTGGCCCGGCGGTCTCACGAGGTGGGGATGTCGAGGCAGGGTCCTCCGGCCTCCTGTCCTTCTCCTCTCTGGCAGCCGGCTGGGCCATTGTTCCAGGCTCCAGCGTCAGTGAACTCCCCCTTCGGGCAGTCGCGGACCTTGTGCTGACACAAGTCCAGTCAGGGGGTCCCAGCATCTCAGAGTGAGTCTGGTACTCCACCCTCCTCCAAGCATTGTGCTCCATATCATTCCCTAACAGGCAGTCAACAGGCACGGCAAGGCTTACGGCAACTCGAAGTGGACCTGCAACCCCTCCCCACTCAAAGGGAACCTCAGCCACAGGGTAGTGGCCCAATCTGCCGTCAGCCATTACGGCGGGATGGAGTACATCTGGGATGACCTGCTCTGGAGACACCAGCTGACTCCTTACCATAGTCATGCTGGCTCCTGTGTCTCTCAGAGCCTCCCCTCTACGGCCATTGATGGTGACCCACTGCTCATACTTAGTAGTATTAGAGGGCAGCTGGGTCTTGGGAACCATCTCCTTATCTCCCAGGGACACTAAGGTGACACCCGCCCGCTCCCCTCCCTTAACCAAAGGCATCTCCTCCCCGAGCACTACACTAGTGATTCCCGGGGCTTTTCCTCCAGTGGGAGGGGGTGGTCTTTTTGGGCATCTCACATCTCCTTTATAGTGTCCCACACCACCACACTCAAAACAATGAACAACCCTTGGCTGCTGGCTTTGGCCAGGGGTAGGGTTGCGAGGGGGGTTACTCTTGGGGATGAATCCTCTGCCCCTTCCTTGCGAAGTATTTTGTGGCCCTTTTGAGAACTCCCTCTTAGTTTCCCCTCCCTCTTTCTTCTGGGGGGCGCCCTGTCCTTGCTTCTGGGAATTCCCTCCAGTCCCCTTAGTCGACACCCGGGTACTAACCCAGATGTCCGCCTCCTCAGCAAGCTTCCTGGGGCTGGTCAGCTTGCTGTCCACCAGATGCTGTCTTAGTTCGGGAAGACACTTCTCGAGTAGGTGTTCCTTGAGTATGAGGTCATATAGTCCCTCATAGTCTCCTACTTCGCTGCCTCTTACCCAACCCTCCAGGGCCTTCCTGGAGTAGTCCAAGAAATCTACCCAGTTTTGCGTGCCCAGCTTGTAGCTGCCCCGGAACTTTTGCCTATATTTCTCAGGGGTCAACCCAAACTTCTTGAGCAGCGCTGATTTCATAGCCGGATAGTAGGTCTGTTCACTCTGGTCAAGAGCCAACAAAGTATCCCTGCCAGTGGGGGGCATGTATTTGTATAACCCACCTCCCCAGTGGACTTCCAGAATCCCATGGGCCCTTAGCGAGACCTCGTAGGCGGCTAGCCACTTAGCAATGTCGTCACTGGGTACATAACAAGCCATAATATCTTTTGGTAGGTACGGTCTAGGTTCCCTGGTGTTGGTCTGGATATCGCTGCCACCATTCTCTGGTTTGGGGGTACGTAAGTTTAGGGCTTGCAAATCCATCTCCTTGATGGTCCGCTCATGCTCCAACCTCTTTTCCTCCCTCACCATGTCCATCCTGGCTAGTTCTATTTTCAACCTCCTCTCCTCCCTCCTATCTTCCAGCTCGGCTTCGGTTAAGCCCCTGTCTGAAACGCTGCTGCTTGCCCTTGAAGGTATCCTGGGACCTGTCAGAAGATTCCCTCTCCCCATCTGGTTCAGCAATGCAGCCTCAGTAACAGTGTCCCCATCACCCACTTCCGTTTCTGGTTCCTCCCTTAGACGAGCTTCTAACCATGCCCTTATGCTTGTCAGCAACTCTCCTTTCTTGGCTCCTTTATTAAAAAACTACCCCGTTCTGCTGACACCAATCCCTGAGTTGGGCCACAGTATTGGCTTCCAGCTCTTTAAGATTCACCTCCAGCTTTGCCATGGTATAAAATTACTCACAGGAGAAAACCACGAAGTGACCTGAGGTTAACCTCCACCCACCACCAGAAGTAAATTTAGAAAAATCAAAAATGTAAATTAGGAGGGCCGCAGGGAGAAAACTCCAGGTGAGGTCTCGTGGTTGGCACTGCGTTACTAATAAGTGAGTGTAAGTACAAATCCGTTATCCCACCGCTGAAACACCAATTATGTTGGACCTAGATTACCCAAGCCTACATATGGTAGCTTGGCACAGTAGTGGTCTACAGCTAACTCAAGGCGTTGGCTAAGTACTTACAAGTCTCACTCACAGCAACTCAGTGATGAACCACTAAAATGAAGACACAACACCATTATTTGGAAAAATACCGTTACCTTTTATAAAAATAATGTGTCTCTTTGGATTCAAATCATACAGGATACAACATCAATTTCTTTTAGGAGTAAACATTACACTTTTGCGTTGAGAAATTACTTTTCACTCTTCCTGCTGTGGAAAAAGGGCAATAAACCACATTCTTTTGTCAAAGATTCAGTCATGAATAAAGGTAACTCTTTGGATACTTAGGTGAATCTCCTTAGTTTCACACTATGCAGGGTTGCTTTACATTAATGCACAATGACACCAATACTTCACCAATAAAACCTGCCAATTCACTGGTTATTCAATCACATTCAGGGCTATGCTCTCTATCCCCTTATCTACTACCTCACAGTATGGATTTCGAGGGAATTAAAATGGTCAAGGCACCTTGTTTGTTGTTGGAACTGTTAAGGTAACTTTTCACTGTTACTCCCTAGTGCCCAGCACTTTCTTTCCACAACCCCCCCTCTCCTTACTGTCTTGGTGGCAGATACGCCACAGTCCACAGGCCTTCAGATGGCACCTGCCTCTTGGGCTTCCCCAACCAGCTGCTTTCCTGTTGCTGGCGTGGGGGAAACCTTGCCGACTTCCTCAGCCCAAGCGCGCTTCCACCCGTCAGCGTTAGGCTAGGGGGCCTCGGTTTAGGCTCAGCGCGATGGTTCACTGCTTCAGTGTGTCGCTAGGGGTTGGCTGGGCAGTCTTCTGCTCAAGCGCTGGCTCTTCCAGATAGCGCTCGAGAGTGGGGGATTACCGCCGCTAACGCGGCGCTCAGGGAAATCTTCCGGCGCCACCTCAGGCAACCCGATGGTCGCGCTGAACTCCTGGGCATACGCGTCGCTCCTCGACGGCTCCGCCTCTCGAGTCGCGCTGTTCCTCGGCGCCTGCGCGTTCCTCGCCGGACCTCGCCTCACAGGGGAACGCTGCGCTCCTGGGCCTGCCCGACCCTAGGCCCCTCCTGCTTTAAGTAGCGGACGTGCTACGGACATGCGCGGAAGCGTTTCCTGGCTTCCACTGACGCGTCCGGTGCCCCCGGGGTCCCGCAGTCAGTTAACACAGCGCCGCTCTCCACACGCTGTCACTTCCCTCACCTGGCTCCAGGGAAGGTATCCTCCTGATCGGGCACTCGCTCTTCCGGTCGCTACAGGCTCCACAGTCCCCCAACCTCACCAAGGCGCTTCAAGGGGTCCACAACTGATTCGACACCCTGGTAGGTGCAGCGCTGGGCAGGGGATGTGGGAATGATTTTCAGAAGGAAGGTCCTGTCAGCTTTTACTGGAGAGCCGATTAAGAAGGGTCTTCCTTTTCAAGTAGCTCGTTTTCTTTATCAGCAGTTATCTTGAGAGAGAGGGATCGGTCAAAGGTTGAAGGGGGAACAATCCTCTGAAGAAACTGTCAGCCTCAGAGACAAACTAGCTGCTCTCAGTGTGTCCACCTCCTCTCACCACTGCCTCACTCCTCTACTCTGGGGTCAGCACAAAATGGCTGCTGGTCACTGGCCTTATATAGGGTGGCCTGAGACCTGCAGAAGTCTCTAGTCAATTCCAGAAAGTTCCCTAATGTTATCCTATGGACCTGTCCTCCAGTTGTGTCCGTTATGGCAGTTGGTGGACACCATTTTAGGTCTCTAGAGATCCCTAGATTTTCAAGGGGGTGACTAGGCCTCACAGGTTATGAGGGAAAAATGGCGTCATCGCCAAGGAACACCTAGCCCCCTGACAGCATTGAAAAATCCTGATGGACATATGTAAAAATAAAAAATAGAAACTCTGGGAGGCTAAGGGGGACAAAAATAAATTATAATGGTTAGAGTCTCCCCAGAAGCAGACAGGTCTAACAAAGATGTACAAGCCTCTTTACAGAAAGTGTGCACTCGGAAGGATACTGTAAGGAAAATGCTACTTACCAGTATGCATCTGTTCTTGGCATGTAGAGCTGCAGAGTTACACACTATGCATAGATTGCCACCTAGTGTTGGGCCCAGATGTTTGCAGTTGTTTTTGTCCTGAAAAGTCTTTGAAAGTCACGAGATAGGCGACACCTCCTTTGAAATACACTGCGCATGGGCACCAGCTCCATCCTTAGATTGTTTTTCGCCAGCATGGAAATGATGGAGTTTTGTAAGAAACAGGAAGGCTTGCTCATGTAAGTTGTATCTAAATAAGATAATACTGGAATAGACAAAGGTAGCCGGGGAGGCGGGTGGGCGTGTGTAACTCTGCAGCTCTACATGCCAAGAACAGATGCATACTGGTAAGTAGCATTTTCCGTTCAAGGCATATGAACTGCAGATTACACACTATGCATAGATTGTATAGCATTCCACTCCTTAGCGGCGTCCACCCGTATCTGTTGCAGTAGTTTGAAATAGTGTTTGGAGTACAGCCTGGTCCACAGTAGCTTGTTTTTTAGTTTGCACATCTACACAATAGTGTTTTGTGAATGTGTGCGGTGTAGACCATATAGCTGCTTTGCAGATATCATCTAAGGGAATGTTCCCTAAAAATGCCATTGAGACCCCTATCTTTCTTGTAGAATGGGCTTTAGGAGGGACAGATAACGTACGTTTAGCTTTGTTGTAGCAAATTTGTAAATACCCTATGGGATAAACAACACGTTCTTGTTGTTTAGAAACCCCTCACCCACCTACCTAGTAGGTGGCATGCTTCATCATCGGGGGCCCAGCTGGATCACCGAGTGTGAACCAGCTGTGCTGCAACGCCTGTCTACAGCGGAGCGGGATTTGTTGTGTACAAGTGAACAGTGCTATGTGAAGTGAGTTATATGTTAAAAATGCCTATAGGAAATACCGTTTTAAAAGTTTTAATTGAAGGGTCCTATGGCATAGGTAAAAGCTGTAATCGGATATGCTTGAGGAGGTAATGCCCCTCAATATCCTAGAAAAGGTGTAGGTCAACTAGTTTCAGCCTTCGTCGATAGTCGTGAGGCTTTCTTCAGGACCAATAGTGAGCCTGGCCGAAAAAGTAGAGTAGCCACGGCGGTGTGTCTTATATATCAACGCGCACCCTAAAGCGCATTGTGTATGTAGTGGGTCGGTATACTTACTGATCCCATTTGTAAAGTACCTGAAAAGGAAGCAATGCGAAGCATATCTTACCAATATTGATAATGTAAACAGTATCGTGCTTATGGTGAGTTCAAAATGACCAAGTGAAGGTACCTGCTATATACAAACTCAAACGAGTGCTGCATGCACGGGCACACTAGAAAAGAATGACCTTGCGTGGCTACGATGTGCCAACGTGGGCTTCTATCTGTTACTGACGTGAAGTTTTACGGTGCTTATAGATAATACTATTGCAAAAAACACAAAAAACACAGTTGATGGACAGAATGTAGAACAATGTCATACATTCACCCCAGTACAAGGATCTGGGCCTAAATCCATCGTTTTTTTGCACTCCACACCACCCTGGGTTAGACACTGGCTATATGCAAATCAGCTCTGACCCTGTGCCTCATGGGAACAGTCCAGTCCGAACTACCAAGCCATGTCTCTCCCAGACCGGAATCAAGCATCCAAGGACCGGTTTCTGGCTATCAGCCTGGATAGCTTAACTCCAGTGGTGTGGAGAGCCTGGGACTCACGTCTGAGCATACCCAGCCCACTCGGGGGGGGGGGGGTTTGCAAAAAACACAGTTGATGGACAGAATGTAGAACAATGTCATACATTCACCCCAGTACAAGGATCTGGGCCTAAATACATCATTTTCTTGCACTCCACACCACCCTGGGTTAGACACTGGCTATATGCAAATCAGCTCTGACCCTGTGCCTCATGGGAACAGTGCAGTCCGAACAATTATAGATAATACTATGGCACATCCTGTGGCGATGTATCTCTAAATGGTTACAATGTTAAAATAACATAACGAGCGCGTGATATCAGAAGTTTGGGAATCAGTGACATGTGCAAAGACACTACAAGACAGACCAACAGATGACAAAAAAAGAATGCTCACGTTGTGTTTATGTGTAAATAGCTACATGGATCGTGACTCACGTGTGGAGTATTGGGGGACCCTGTGAATGGAATTGCAAAGCCTTAAGGAGAAAGTCACCCACATATATCGAGCAACGATGGCCGATTATCAGGGGTACCTTGCCTAATGCGATAAATATTGGATGCGGTCATTACTCACGTTTGTCTCCTCAAATGAAAACATCAAACCTAGTACGGAGCACATGACCCGGCAGCTCAGCGGTTCCGGGAGCTCGTACTAACAGGAAATGTGTGAAGCCACGTGATCGCAGTGGCGGGTCACGTGGTCTAAAAAGGCTAGAGTGCTAACCCTGACCCGAAATCAAAATAGGGAAGCCCTTTTGGAACCCACAGTCAAACAAGAAACTACCATCCCATTGACTTGTGTTACTACATATAACTCCATCTCTACCAAAGTGGCTAAGATCATCCAGGCCAATTGGAGGGTACTGACCTCAGGGAAATTGCAGTGGGAAAAACCACTATTCTCCTACAAAAGATCACAAAATCTTCAAGACAGCCTGGTATCCACACGCCCAAGACAGAATCTGACCCGAGAAGCTACAGTGCTCAATTCATGGGGGATGCCAAATATCACGGGACATTACGCATGTGGCAATTGCAGCGTATGCCTCCTGACCAAGACTACCAAAAATCTGAATCTCAAACAAGGAAAGAATTGGCACATCCGGAAACATACGAACTGCAATTCAGCAAATGTAATTTACATGATCACATGCCCGTGCGGCCTCAGATATATTGGCATGACCTCCAGAAAGGTTAAAACAAGAATTTGCGAACACAGAAGCAACATCCATTGCAAGCGTAACACTACTAAACTAACAGATCATTTCCTAACCACAGGACATACCACTAATGACATGACGTGGGTTGTCATAGAACAACTAGAGAGTAATAGACACAACCTACAAAATGCCTTATTTGAGAAAGAACAACGTTGGGTTTATAGACTCCGGACCCACGTTTCAGGGCTCAATGATGACGTACCGTGGAACTCAATACAAAGACATTAAACTAGTATCAAGGCGGTCACTGCCCCTTGATCAAGCTGGCCCTCTTAATTCAGACAACTGATCTGTTACCAGGTCTAGCAATCTCTTTGCCTCCATAGTCTAGCCCTCCACCTAATTCTTAAATGTGAATTCTCTATTGTTAATTCTTATGGGTTCCCTTAGAGACATAACAGGGTCCCTACTGCACCACTCCAGTTTTTAATCACACCGACCTTTACATTCTGTAGGACACCGGTATTATACTTGCAGTGTTTGCCATGCCTCTCATACCAAGCAGACTGCCACCTAATCATACTGGGTTTATCATGTCTCCCATACCGAGCAGACTGCTACTTTAACCCATAGCACCTCTTTAGAGCGCCTACCCACGAGCGCCTTATCACGCACAATTGTCTTTCCCTGTGCTGATGATATTTTATTAATGTGTCACATTTAAAACACTTTATAGTAAGTTTATAACTCTGTACAGTGCGCCTGCGTCGACACATCGAGGCGCCGTCCTTCCCACAACGCTTCTTATGTTGCGTAAATACATCCCCCTGCAGCCATCACGTTGTTCAGGGTTAGCACTCTAACCTTTTTAGACCACGTGACCCGCCACTGCGATCGCGTGACTTCACACATTTCCTGTTAGTACGAGCTCCCGGAACCGCTGAGCTGCCGGGTCCTGTGCTCCGTACTAGGTTTGATGTTTTCATTTGAGGAGACAAACGTGAGTAATGACCGCATCCAATATTGATCGCATTAGGCAAGGTACCCCTGATAATCGACCATCGTTGCTCAATATATGTGGGTGCCTTTCTCCTTAAGGCTTTGCAATTCCATTCACAGGGTCCCCCAATACTCCACACGTGAGTCAGGATCCATGTAGCTATTTACACGTAAAGGCAACGTGAGCATTCTTTTTTTGTTATCTGTTGGTCTGTCTTGTAGTGTCTTTGCACATGTGTCACTGATTCCCAAACTTCTGATATCACGCGCTCGTTATGTTATTTTAACATTGTAACCATTTACAGATACATCGCCACAGGATGTGCCATAGTATTATCTATAAGCACCGTAAAATTTCACGTCAGTAACAGATGGAAGCCCATGTTGGCACATCGTAGCCACGCAAGGTCATTCTTTTCTAGTGTGCCCGTGCATGCAGCACTCGTTTGAGTTTGTATATAGCAGGTACCTTCACTTGGTCATTTTGAACTCACCATAAGCACGATACTGTTTACATTATCAATATTGGTAAGATATGCTTCGCATTGCTTCCTTTTCAGGTACTTTACAAATGGGATCAGTAAGTATTCCGACCCACTACATACACAATGCGCTTTAGGGTGCGCGTTGATATATAAGACACACCGCCGTGGCTACTCTACTTTTTCGGCCAGGCTCACTATTGGTCCTGAAGAAAGCCTCACGACTATCGACGAAGGCTGAAACTAGTTGACCTACACCTTTTCTAGGATATTGAGGGGCATTACCTCCTCAAGCATATCCGATTACAGCTTTTACCTATGCCATAGGACCCTTCAATTAAAACTTTTAAAAGGGTATTTCCTATAGGCATTTTTAACATATAACTCACTTCACATAGCACTGTTCACTTGTACACAACAAATCCCGCTCCACTGTAGACAGGCGTTGCAGCACAGCTGGTTCACACTCGGTGATCCAGCTGGGCCCTGATGATGAAGCATGCCACCTACTAGGTAGGTGGGTGAGGGGTTTCTAAACAACAAGAACGTGTTGTTTATCCCATAGGGTATTTACCCTGACCAGTACCTGCCTAAGGTCTTGTCCTCGTTGTTCTATCGAATATATATTTTTTGGGGGAGACGGACAAGTACTTTTGTCAATTCCTCGCTCTCTTGTTGTTCCTATCTATGTAGCAAATTTGTATACATTTGACAATACACCTAGCTATTCCAGATTTTGATATGGGGTTGCCTTTGTGTGGTGGTGAGAAAGACACAAAAAGTTGTTAAGTTTTGCGACTGTTTGTGGCTGCGAGAATAATACGGCAGCTCAACAGATTGATTGAGATGGAAGGGCGAAATGACTTTTAGAAGGAATTTAGGATTGGTTCGGAGAACAACTTTACTATGATGCATTTGCAGAAAAGGTTCTTGATTGGTCAATGCTTGCAGCACTCAAACTCTTCTTAGAGAAGTAATAGCTACTAGGAAAGCAACTTTTCAAGTTGAGAATTGTAGTTCACATTTATGTAAAGGTTCAAATGGAGGTCCCATTAACCGTGTGAGAACAATGTTTAAATTCCACACAGGTGAAGGTGGTGCTCTGGGAGGATTTATTCCTTTGAGGCCCTCCCATAAAGCCTTTATGGCAGGTACTCTAAAAAGTGATAGGTGTTGTCTATTTTGTAGGTATGCTACAATGGCTGCAAGATGAAGTCTAATAGATGTGTACGCTAAGTAACATTTTTGGAGGTGTAGTAAATATCCTATGATGTGTTGAATAGACACATCTAGAGTATTGATGTCGTTGTTATGACAGTATATTACAAAACGTTTCCACTTGGTTGCATAACATAACATGCCCTAGTGGTGGGACGTCTAGCTTCTTTAATAACGTTCATACTGTCAGGGGGAAGGTTAAGATAACCGAACTCTAGGACCTCAGGAGCCAGATCGCTAGGTTGAGCTGAGCTGGGTTCGGGTGTCCGATCTTTCTATGGTTCTGGGTTAAGAAGCGTGGACACAGGTATAGCTTTTGGTGCGGTACCACAGAAAGTTGCAGCAGTGTGGTGTACCACGGTTGTCTGGCCTAAGTTGGAGCAACTAGAATGAGAGTCAGGGAATGTTGCTGTAGTTTCGGCGCCGGGAAACCCTTGGGTAGCTGTGCGCCTTATAAATTTAAAAATATTAATAATAATAATAGTTTGCACACCACTAGGTGAAGCATTGGGAGAGGTGGAAAAGCGCACGCAAATCTGCCGGACCGGTTCATCCAGATCGCATTGCCTTTGGACAGCGGGTGTGGATATCTGGCGGCGAAGCCTGGGCATTTGGCGTTTTCGTGGGTGGCGAAGAGGTCTATCTGATGTTGTCCCCACATCTGAAAGAAAGGTTGAAGAACTTGGTCTAAGAAAGTGCCATCTTTTTTGCATTGGTATGCCCCCACTATTTGCCGAACTGCTGATGTGCTTTGACTGAGTGTGCCATGAGCTGCTGCCAACCAGGTGCCCAGGGCCTGTGTTCCTTCCCTTAAACTGTGTTGAACCTAAAACCCAATTGGCATCTCTGGACACCTTTCAGCCCCTAGTAGATGGTACTCTAGGTACCCAGGACATGGTAACCAGAAAAGACGCCTAAGGGCTG
This sequence comes from Lissotriton helveticus, assembly GCF_964261635.1. Classification (NCBI taxonomy): domain Eukaryota; kingdom Metazoa; phylum Chordata; class Amphibia; order Caudata; family Salamandridae; genus Lissotriton; species Lissotriton helveticus. Next base: position 1,570,370,177 of record NC_136059.1, read on the forward strand.
CAGCACTTATTGTGCCACCCTTAGGGGCCTTGTACCCTGACACCCACACACTGCCTTTGCAGGCTGAGCGTCTAAGTACAGTACTAAACAAAGAGTCGACATGGCACACATCCCTGTGTGCCATGCCCACAAGACCCACTGCCCTGGCATACCTCAGTCACCCCTCGAGCTGGGTGCCCTATGTCAGTGGTGTGGGCACAGGTGCACGAGCCCTGTGCTCCTACAGTACCCAGGGCCATTCCTGGGCACTGTAAGTGCAGTGATGTCATTAAGAGTATATGGTGCTGGGAGGTTGTCATTACGAACTCCACAGCACCATAACGGCTACACTGAAGACTGACAAGTTTGATATCAAACTTCTCAGCACATTAAACCCGCACTGATGCCAGTGTAAAATGCACCAGAGGGCACCTTAGAGATGCCCCCTGAATACCTAACCTACAATTCACGTCTGGTCTGAGAGGCTGCCTAGGCTGCCACACAGCAGACATGTTGCTGGACTGCTCCCCTGGGCCTACAACAATGCACATCCTGGGCGAGGTGCTAGGTCTCCTCCCCTAGGATGGGCAGGGGGGCGCTTCAAAGGCCTGCCGCCTTTGTGAGCTTCTCCAGACCACTTGCTGTACTCAGCAACTGGCCCTCAGCAGTTCTGACTCCCACTCTGGCGGGAAACCCTACGTCAGGAAGGGGGGTGTGCCAGCTGTGCCATACCCACCCCTCAAGTGAGAGAGGGAGGTGAAGCACGACCCCGGGCTCCGGCCATCTTGAAGATGGGGAGCCTTGCCCAATCACAGCTAGGCCCTTGCCTCCCTCCCACAGGAGGGGAGCAGATTAGGGGGTGTATCCACCCCAGGACAGGAACCTATTGGTCCCTGCCCTTGCCCTACCTGCAACACCCCTGAATTCAGTATTTATTTGCACCCTGAACCTTCCTCCCTCAGATCCCGATAAGAAAATAAGAAAGAAGATCAAGAAGACCCGCCGTGCAGCTGCTAACAACAGGACGACATCAACTGACTTGGCCCCAGCCCTACCGGCCTGTCGACCCTGGAACCTGCCTCTGCTAAATCCTGGCGACTCCTGCAGACGGCAACCTTGGACCAACCGGAGGACCTGCCTGCCTTGACCCTCTCAAAGACTGGGACTCCCCTGAGCAGAGGTTCTGCTCCAACAACCATACCACTGGTGCCAGCCAGGAACCGCGAATCCAGCCCACTCTGCACCCGACAAGCCCGGCCTGGCCCGAGTGATCCAAGAACATGAGGACGTCCCCCCGGCGACTGGGACCCGAAGTCCAGTGCCCAAAGACCCTCCTCGATGACCCAGACAACACCTGCAGCCTCAGAACCAGGGGCCCCTCCAACCGTGACCAGCCACGGGTAAGATTTCCCGACACCCAAAGACACCCCTGTACCCGGCACCCCACGGCCCCCTGTGCCCTCCTTTGGGGGTACTCACCTCTTCTCCAAGAACCCAACTTACCTCTCGAAGTGGTGGTCGCACCTGAAGAATCTCCGTCCCCGAGCCTGCAGCCTTTGTTCACCTTGTAACTTTCCCATTGGATAACATTGAGCGCCCGACGGCTCAAAAGCACCCTGCACCCAGCCGCCCGAGTGCCGCTGGAAGGGCAACTACTACCCTACTCTACTTCCCCACTTGCCCCGAGTAAGTGAGTAAGTGACCAGGAGCTCAGCTCCCACAGCCGCGTGGCCTGCCTGCTTGCAGCCACCAACCAAGGGCCCCCTACCCTCCATTGGATTGCATTGGGCCTACTCTCTCTGCACCCGGCTGCCCCTGTGCCGCTGAGGGTGTAACAACTGTATCTTTCCGACCCTGGGAAACCGGAGTCTATGCCCAGAACCTTAACCTCACCAGTCGAGTACTCACCTGAAAGCCGATAACTCACTTTCCTTCCATAGGCTAACATTGACTGGTTTTCACTGAAATTCCTTCTAGGTGTCGATTTTTGCAAATAACAAATATTCCTTAAAAATCGTACCAACTACTGAAATGTAAATACTTACCTGTCTTAGGTAGAGGTCGCAGTGCTGGACCTAGGAGCCCAGTACTGGATTACAAAAGTAACAAGAACCTACTTTACCTGTGACTTGAAATTCCTTACATAGGATAACATTGAAACTTTAAGCCGTCAGACCCAACAGATCCACGAGTGGGAACTTCATCCACAAGTGTAAGCAAATGGCTCTATATATAGAGTCCCCAATCTCCAGAGGTATAACAGAGGTTAAAGTCAGATCTGGCCTTACTCTCTAAAGTGGTAGCTTGGTCGAGCAGTAAGGCAGTATCAGAGGACAGTGTAAAGCATTTGTTGTACACACTCAGTCAGCAAAAGGTTTCACACACAAGAACTGAACTCTAGGCCAATTGTTTTTATATCAAAAGATATAGTTGTTTTATTTCTGATGGATACATCTGCCAGTGGATTCCTCACCTTGTGAATATCCCCCGTGTCAGCAACATTAGAAAATTCTTTTAGTAGCTTCGCGCCGACGTCACAGAAGCACGGCATCGCGCGTGGCTATGCTGACGTCACCGACTCCAAAATAGGCCTACGTCGGCCTGATGACATCAGTTCCGCCCTTTTTTCCGTGCCCTCGAGGCACACAGACGGATCAACAACAGTAGGTATACACACAATATACACAGTACCAAATAATCAAAATAACACACACAGTGTGTAGTCAATGCAGGAAAGTAATAACATCAACACATTTCCTTTGACAATAAAATATTATTATTACAGTAAATCAGGTATAGAAGAGTGGACAACGGGGAGGCGGCTGGGCCAGTGAGGAATCCACAGGCAGATACTGTATCCACAAGAAAAAGCGTTACCGAAGGTAAATAACTTGTTCTTCTGATGGATTCATCTGCCAGTGGATTCCTCACCTTGTGAATAGAGTCCCACAGCAGTCCCACTCCCGGAGGAGGGTGTCTACTCTCCTATACCAGAAAACCCTGGAGGACAGAACGCGCAAAGTAGCCTTCCCTCCTCACTTCGGAATCTAAGCAGTAATGCTTCGCGAAAGTGTTGAGGGAGGCCCAAGTCGCCGCTCTACAAATGTCCTCTACAGGTACACCCCTAGACAAAGCAGATGTAACAGACCTTGCTCTAGTAGAATGAACTATTAAACCTTCAGGAGGTTTTTTTACCCACCAGAGAGGAGCAAATCTTAATACACAAGATACTCCATCTTGATAGTGTGTGCTTGTGCACTGCTTTGCCTCTTCTGGCTCCAAAAAAACTCACAAAGAGCTGGTCATCCACTCTAAACTCTCTGGTTCTGTCCAAGTAGAAGCTCACCGCCCTCTTAGGGTCCAAGCGGTGAAGTCTCTCTTCCTCCTTGGAAGGGTGAGGGTGAGGATAGAAGGTAGGAAGGGTAACGGACTGCCCTAGATGGAAGGGAGTAACCACCTTAGGCAGAAAAGCAGCCCTGGTCCTGAGTACCATTTGTTCAGTATGAATGGTCAAGAATGAGGGCTTTGAACTAAGAGCTTGAAGTTCACTTATTACCCTCCTTGCCGAGGTAATTGCAATCAGGAAGACCGTTTTAAAAGATAACAGTCTCAAGGGACACTTGTGCAAAGGTTCAAAAGGTGAACCCATCAAGAAAGTAAGTACAAGGTTAAAGTCCCATTAAGGCACAATAAAGAGAGTAGGAGGAAATTTATTTGTAAGCCCTTTTAGACACCTCAAAACGACAGGAGATTTAAATAAAGACGGCTGATCCGGCAAACAGAGAAACACCGACAACGCCGATAGATAACCTTTGACTGTAGCTACAGCAAACCCCTGCTGAGCCAAAGAAAGCGCAAACTGAAGCATGTCAGATAAACAAGCCTTCAAAGGATCGGTGGACTTCTCTCCACACCAAGAAACAAATTTAGACCACCTGTAAGAATAGATAGACTTGGTGGAGTCACGCCTGGGCAATAAGATGACATCCACCACGTCATGTGGGAGAGAAAAAGAATTCAGGTTGCCCCGTTCAATCTCCAGGCATGAAGGTGTAAGGTCTGGAGAGGGGGGTGTAGAACCTGCCCCTCCATCTGAGAGAGGAGATCTGCCCTGAGAGGGAGACGGAGCGGCGGGCACTAGGAGAGGTGGAGAAGATCTGTGTATCACACCATTCTTGGCCAATCCGGGGCGATCAATATGACTTGGGCCCGGTCTTGGCGAATCTTCCTCAGAGCCCGAGGAATCAAGGGTATGGGAGTAAACACGTAAAGGAGTCTTGAGTCCCAACTCAACTGAAACGCATCCCCCAACGCTCCCTGCATCGGATACTGGAGACTGCAGAATGACGGGCAGTGAGAGTTCTCGTAAGTGGCGAACAGGTCCACCTGAGGAATCCCCCACGTCCGAAAGACATGACGAACTACCTCTGGATGAAGCCTCCACTTGTGGTCGGCTGAGAACTGTCGACTGAGACTGTCTACACGTACGTTCAGAACTCCGGCCAGATGATTTGACATCAGACAAATCTGATGGTCCTGAACCCAGGACCAGAGACGCAGAGCCTCTCTGCAGAGACACTGCGACCCAACTCCTCCCTGCTTGTTGACATACCACATCGCGGTAGTGTTGTCTGTCAGGACTTGAACCGACTGACCGCGAAGGGAAAGGAGGAAGGCCTTGAGCGCCAGACGTATCGCCCGCAACTCTAGAAGGTTGATGTGAAGCAACCTTTCCTCTAGAGACCAAAAGACCCTTGATCTCCAGATCCCCCTGATGAGCACCCCACCCTAGAGTGGATGCATCCGTTATCACCGTGGCCACCGATGAAGGTAGATGGAAGGGCTTTCCTTGAGACAGATTGCCCTCCATGCTCCACCAAGACAGATCCGCTGCAGTTTCTCTGGAGATCCTGATCAACTCCCTGAGATCTCCGTTGCGTTGATACCACTGCCTGCGGAGGCACCACTGGAGTGCCCTCATGTGCCAGCATGCATGGTTGACCAGCAGAATGCAGGAAGCCATCAGACGGAGCAGACGAAGGACCTTCAGGGATGGAACGACCGCTCCATTGTAAAATAAAGGAATCATTTTCTGTTGTCGAGAATCCTTTGAGGAGGAGGGAATGCAAGACATACAGTTGTGTCCAGTACTGCACCTATGAACAGGTTGCCTGGGAGGGCACCAGGTGAGATTTGGGTACATTTATCGAAAAACCCAACCTGTACAACAACCGAGTTGTGACTTGCAGATGATGGAGCACTTCTCTGGAGATTCCGCTTTGATCAGCCAATCGTCCAGATTGAATATGCTACTTACCAGTATGCATCTGTTCTTGCCATGTAGGGCTGCTGACATTCATATCTATAGCATAGATCGCCGCCTAGTGTTGGGTCCGGATGATTGCACATTGTTGTCCTGGAAGAGTCTTCGAAGTATCACGAGATAGGTGGCTCCTCCCCTGGACTACAGTGTGCATGGGCATCGACTCCATCCCCAGATTGTTTTTAGCCATTGTGGCGAAGATGGAGTGTAACAGTGTGAGCGATGACCATGCTAAGAGCAATTGTAAATTCTGCAGCCGCAACAGGGGCCGGGGAGGAGGGTGGGCGATATGAATGTCAGCAGCCCTACATGCCAAGAACAGATGCATACTGGTAAGTAGCATATTCAGTTCGAGGCATGTGGGCTGCTGAATTCATATCTATAGCATAGAATATACAGCTGTCCCTCCATTAGCGGCGGCCGCCTGTGCCAGCTGCAGACGTTTGGAAAAGTGTTTTTAGAACAGCCTGCCCTAGAGCTGCTTGCTGCTTGGAGTGCACATCTACACAGTAGTGTTTTGTAAATGTGTGTGGGGTAGACCATGTGGCTGCTCTACAAATGTCTTCTAAAGGGATATTTCCAAGGAGAGCCATGGAGGCCCCCAACTTGCGGGTGGAGTGGGCTCTTGGGGGGATTGTTAAAGTGCGCTTAGCTTTTTGATAGCAAATTTGAATACACTTAACGATCCACCTGGCTATACCTACTTTGGAAATGGGGTTGCCTTTGTGTTGTGCGGAAAAGGCAACAAAGAGTTGTTTCATCTTCCTAAAATCTCTGGTCCTATCAATGTAGTACATCAAAGCCCTTTTGACGTCAAGAGTGTGGAGCATTCTTTCTGCCACTGTCTCAGGATTTTGGAAGAACACAGGCAGTTCAAAAGTCTGATTGACATGGAACTGTGAAACCACCTTTGGAAGAAATTTAGGGTTAGTGCGCAGCACTACCCGGTTGGAGTGAATTTGTATGAATGGCTCTTGTACAGTGAGCGCCTGGAGCTCACTAACACGTCGCAGTGACGTAATTGCTATCAGGAAAGCCACTTTCCATGTTAAGAACTGAAGCTCGCATGAATGTAGAGGCTCAAAAGGCGGACCCATCAGCCGGGTGAGGACCACATTAAGATTCCATTCAGGAGCAGGTGGGGTCCTGGGAGGAATGACTCGTTTGAGCCCCTCCAGAAAGGCTTTAATGGCATGCACCCTGAAAAGGGAGAGATGCTGCCTGTTTTGGAGAGAAGCCGCTATGGCAGATAAATGTATTCGAATGGAAGCATATGCCAGATTGCATTTGTAAAGATGTAACAGATAACAAATGATGTTGTGCGTGGACGCGTCAAGCGGGTCAATGTTGTGTTCCACGCAATAAATGACAAACCGCTTTCATTTTGCTGCATAGCATGCCCTGGTAGTGGGCTTCCTTGCCTCCCGAATGATATCCATGCAGTCAGGAGGCAAGTTGAGGTAGCCAAACTCTAAGACCTCAGGAGCCAGATCGCCAGGTTGAGCTGTTGCGGATCTGGGTGCTGAATGTCGCCATGGCTCTGCGTCAAAAGTCTGGGTGTGAGGTGCAGCCTTTGATGCGGTACCACGGAAAGTTCTAGAAACGTGGTGTACCATGGTTGGCGTGCCCACGTTGGAGCAACCAGGATGAGCATCATCGAGTGTTGCTTTAGCTTTCGTGCCACCAGCGGTATTAGAGGTGCTGGGGGAAAAGGGTACGCAAATTTGCCTGACCAGTTCATCCATATCGCATTGCCCTGCGACTGTGGGTGCGGGAACCTGGCGGCAAAGCTTTGGCATTTGGCGTTTTCCTTTGTGGCGAACAGGTCTATCTCTGGATGACCCCACTGCTGGAAGTACGGGTGGAGTACTGATGGATGTATCTCCCATTCGTGCATTTGGTGGCTGTACCTGCTGAGCAGATCCGCTATCTGATTGTCCTTGCCTGGGAGGTGTTCCGCCACGAGGAAGATGTTCCTCTGAATGGCCCACTTCCACATGCTCTGAGCCAGGTGAGACAACTGTGGAGAGTGTGTCCCTCCCTGCTTCTGAATGTAGTACATGGCCGTCATGTTGTCCGTCCGGATCAACATGACTTTGTTGCACAGATGTACCTTGAATGCCTTTATTGCCATGAAGATTGCCATCAGCTCTAGGTGGTTGATGTGCATCTTCTTTTGCTGCGTAGTCCATAGTCCCTGCACTGTGTAGTGGAGTACATGAGCTCCCCAACCATGGAGAGAAGCGTCCGTCGTCAGGATGATCTGTGGGACAGGCTCCTGGAACGGTCGGCCTTTGCAAAGGTTGTGTGGATTCCACCAATGCAGAGAGTTGTATGCACGACCGGTCACCAACACTAGGTCTTTTAACTGCCCGTGAGCCTGATTCCACTGACGTGCTAAGCACTCTTGAAGCGGACGCATATGTAGTCTCGCGAGCGGGACTATGAAGATGCAGGAGGCCATCATGCCTATCAACGGCATGAACACTCGTGCTGGAAGCGAGTGTTGCGGTCTGAATTTCTGTATCAGTAATTGAATGCTGTTGATTCTCACAGAATTCGGCTGCGCTGTGGCCGCCAGAGTGTTTATTGTCGCGCCCAGATACTGCCGCACATGGGCGGGCTGAAGGTGTGACTTTGGATAATTCAGTGAGGATCCCAGATCGTGAAGAAGGTGAATGGTGTGGGACATGTTGGCAGCGCACTGGTGGTCCGACTTTGCTTGGACAAGCCAGTCGTCCAGATAAGGGTAGACGTGAACGTTTTGTCTCCTGAGGTGCGCAGCCACTGTTGCCAGGCATTTTGTGAACACCGTGGGCGCTGTGGTCACTCCGAAAGGGAGGACTTTGAATTGGTAATGCTGATTCTGAATGGTGAATCTGAGGTATTTTCTGTGTGACGGATGTAGTGGAATGTGAAAATATGCATCCTTGAGATCTAATGTTGCGAGGAAACCCCCTGATTGAGCAACGGAAGAACCTGCTGCAGCGTGAGCATATGAAAGTGTTCCGAGAGAATGTACTGGTTTAGGGACCTGAGGTCCAGTATGGGTCGGAGGGACCAGTCTTTTTTTGGGATCAAGAAGTACAGGGAGTACACACCCGAGCCTCTTTGTTCCACTGGTACGAGCTCGATTGCCCCTTTTTGCAGCATGACGAGCACCTCTTGCTGCAATAAGTGCAAATGCTCTGTGGAGATAGGACGGTGTTTTGGGGGTTTGTTGGGTGGAGTGGATGTTAACTCCAGACAATAACCGTACTGGATAAGCTTTCCGACCCACCTGTCTGTGGTGATGGATTTCCAGACTGGCAGAAAGTGCTGGAGTCTCCCCCCAACTGGTGTTGTATGGTCGGGGGCAGTGACAAGGCGTCACTGTTTGTTGGTGGCGGAGGATCGGGAGCTGTTGTTTCCACGACCTCTGCCCTTGGCGCTGTTTCCGCGATAGCCACCTCTGTTCTGTTTGTTGTATGAGGTTTGCGCACCACTTTTAGTGTACTGTGTTTGCTGGGACATTTGGCCTCTGGAAACTCCTCTATTGCTTGAGCGACGAAAAGTGCTACCCCTGAACTGCTGGGACTGGAGAGCCCCCATAGACTTAGCAGTCTCGGTGTCCTTTTTGATATTTTCCAGGGTGGTGTCCACCTCAGGTCCAAATAAGTGATCAGGGTTCACAGGTTGATTCAGGATGGTGGTTTGTATCTCCGGTTTGAACCCGGAGATCCTGAGCCAGGCCTGACGCCGCAACATTACACTGGTGTTAATGGCCCTGGCCGCAGTGTCCGCAGCGTCCAGTGCACACTTAATAGAAGCATTTGAGATGAGTTTCCCTTCCTGAATGAGCATCTCTGCTGCCTCCTTATATTCATCTGGCAAGTGTTGTAACAGGGTCTCAAGTGTATCGTAATGTGCCCTGTCAAATCTGGCCAAGAGTGTCTGCGTGTTAGAAATGCGCCAGATATTGGCCGCTTGAGCCGCCACCCTCTTCCCTGATGCTTCTAGCACTTTAGATTCCTTGTCAGGGGGAGGAGCATCACCAGTAGTTTGTGAATTTGCCCACTTCCGGGCATTAGAAACAACTAGATAGTCCAATGGCAACTGGCCCTTGATGTAGGTAGGGTCGCCAGGTGCCGGTTTGTATTTTTTTTCAATTCTGGGGTTTATAACCCTGGCACGTGTGGGATCTTTAAAAATGTCTGCAGCATGTTTCAAGACACCCTTCAGCATTGGCAGAGTCTTAACGGTCTTTTCAGAGGAGGAAAAGGTGTCAAACAGAAAGTCTACTTCAATAGGGTCAGCATGAAGCTGGACGTCATGATTCTTGGCTGCCCTCTCAATAAGCGCATTAAATGCCGCAGAATCCTCAGTAGGGGAGGTTTTGACAGCATACACTTGAGTGTCCGGGGCAGTTTGTGGATCCCCTGGGTCTGCAGCATCTGCCCATGTGTCATGCTGATCTTCAGGATCAGTGTCGGCAGGGTAGTTGTATTCCTCGTAGTCACCATCCCCAGCCTCCACATCTAAGTAAGTGGGCGAGATTGGAGCAGTGACCTGAGCACGTGATTAATCAGTTTAACAAGAACTGGGGAATCCTTTTCTTCTTCAAAGGAATTGTGTAGGACTCCATAGGCTGTGCTGGTGTGATCTTGCGCTTGTAAATGGAAAGTTTACCGGTGTTGGCGTCGATAAACTGTTCCGACTGGTCCTCGAGTAGGGGTTGTCGATGTTTTGTGCCTACAACAGCAGGGGTAGGATTCGGCCCAGTGGAGACTGTCATGGACAGCTCGACGACCGGCTTGGGCGCGAACGCCTTCGGCGCCACTTTAGGCGGCAGCGTGAACTGAATCTGCGCCGTTGACGTGTGCGGTTTGGCGGCTGGCTTCGGTGTGGAAGTATCCCTCGGATCGACCGCAGAAGCCTTGTCCTTAATGCGCTGCAACGAGTCCGACACCTGCTTCGTGAAGGATGCGGACCGTTTCGTCGACTCAACAGGTGCTCTCGAGCCACTACCATGCGGTGACTCGAGGGTAGCAGTACTCTTGGCCTTTTCGGACCGAAGGGTAGGATCGACAGCTTTTGGAGCTCAGAGTCCCTTGACTGTGTCGACGGCCTTTTGCGCCGACGGCTTCGGGTCGGCGGCTTTGGCAAGCACTTTCGGTGCCCCAGTCTTCAGCTCGACGCTCTTGAGCGACTTCACCGATTCGACAACCTTCTTTGGCTTCGTCTGCACCGACATGTCCGAAGACGTGGAGCCGACCAATGCGACAGGCGTTTTCTGTTTCGATGGTGCCTCTATCACTTTCGGTTTTGAGGAGACCGAAGTTTGTACCTTTGGTTTCGATTTGACCAATGGCGGCTTCGTAGAAGCTTCTTTCGAGACGGAAGCTTTCTCTTTCGGTTTCGATTTGACTAATGGCGGCTCCGCAGAAGTGTCCGTAGTCGGGCCCGGAGGCAAGACCGTGGATTTAGGTGCAAGATCTTGTGTAAGGCCATGTGGCGATCCCTCGACCTGAGCCTTAGTCAATGTCCGAACGGGGCATAGCTCTTCGCCTGAGCTATCTTCCGTGGCCCCATAGTCGTCTCCTACCTCGTCGACGATGTATTCTGTATCAAGCATTTCTACGTCTGCGTCGTAGTTGTAGTCGATCCCTGCCGCTGGAATGGAAATCGGCTCTTGAACTTCCTGCTCGTCTGCTTCTTCTCCCTCGGTATCGAAAATGTTCACCGGGTCAGGTGCCGTCTGCTGGGCCTCCTGGCACGCCACGCGCCGAAGTCGAATCGTCTTCTTGGAGCGAAAACTAGAACAAGCCATACAGTTGGCTGCATCGTGATCCGGCGACAGGCACTTGTTGCACACCGGGTGGACGTCGATGTGGGGATACTTGGAGTTGCACACGGGGCACCTCTTGAACAGGCTCCGTTCCATGATGTTTTGTCGAATAAGTCTTGTTACGTTGACTGGGCCTCGAGCACCGAAGAGCCACGCAACTCTTCTGGATGTCCGACTCGGGAACTGAGCCGGAACAGAGCTGGGCACCGGTCGCAAGACAATACCGACGATATAGGAAGGCCTGTGGGCCGAAAAGAATGTTTTTATCAAACTGGAACTGGAGTGATCAAATATGCATCCGAACCCAATGGCGGAAAAAAACAATCTGGGGATGGAGTCGATGCCCATACGCACTGTAGTCCAGGGGAGGAGCCACCTATCTCGTGATACTTCGAAGACTCTTCCAGGACAACAATGTGCAATCATCCGGACCCAACACTAGGCGGCGATCTATGCTATAGATATGAATTCAGCAGCCCACATGCCTCGAACAAGGGCATACTGGAATCCCTGACCTTCTCAGATGTGCAGCCACCACAGCCATCACCTTGGTGAAGACTCGAGGCGCGGTAGTAAGACCAAACGGGAGGTCCGCAAACTGTGCGAACCCCCGTGAAACTGAGATACTTCCTGTGCGACTTCAGGATAGGGAAGTGAAAATACGCATCCTGCAAGTCGATCGACACCATCCAGTCTTCTTCCAGCAGCGTTTGAAGAACCTGCGCAAGGGTGAGCACCTTCAACTTCTCCTGCTTCAGAAAAAGGTTCAAGATCCTGAGATCCAGGATTGGACGAGGTCTGCCATCCTTCTTGGGGATCAGGAAATACCGGGAGTAGCATCCCTGACCCCTTTCCTTCTCCTGGAACCACCTCTATCGCACCTTTTCTTAACAACGCCAGGACTTCCTCCTGCAGGAGTAGCAGGTGGTCCTCTGAGCAAAACCCTTGACAAGGAGGGTAATTCGGAGGGAATTCCAGAAAGGGAAGTTCATACCCATTCTCCACGAGATTGAAAACCCAAAGGTCGGATGTGACCGATTGCCAATCCCGTAGAAAATAGGTAAGCCGATCCCCTACTGGACCCGCATGATCCGGAATGGCGATCTAGGGCTGCTTTGCCAATGTTGGAGGGGTTGGGAAGAGGAAGAGAAGGAGGAGGAGGAGACTTGACGTCCTCGAGGACGAGCTCTTTGTCTACCCCTGTATGACTTATACAGTGGATTTTGTTATTGCTGCTGCTGTTGAGGCTGTTTATAGGGACGAAAGGAGGACCTTTCAAAGCCCCTATATCTTTTGTTCACAGTTCCTCTGGACTGTAGTCCCAAAGACCTGGCTGTAGCCCTACTGTCTTTAAACCTCTCCAAAGCTGCATCAGCCTTTTTTCCAAAAAGACCTGAGCCATCAAAGGGCAGATCTAATAAAGCCGCTTGGACGTCCGCAGAGAATTCATAAGACTTCAACCACGCTGCTCTTCTGGTAGCAATTGAAGTCCCCATAACTCTCGCCACAGAGTCAGCGGTGTCTAGTCAACTTTGTACGACTTGACATGCAGCAGCTTGAGTGTCAGCCAGCACCTCATCAAAATTTTTCCTGTCCTCCTCTGGAATCTTAGGGGCCAACTGTCTTACAGAGCCCATCAAGGCATGTATGTACCTCCCCAAAAGACATGTGGCATTCGTTGACTTAAGAGCCATACTCGCCGATGAAAACACTTTCTTCGCAGTTTGGTCCTGTTTTTTCGACTCTTTGTTCCCAGGCACCTGAGGGAAAGCCCCCACAGATTTATTTGAACATGCTGGCTGTATTACCAAGCTCTCCAGTAAAGGGTGCGATGATAAAATGTCTGGGTCACCAGGCGCCACCCTGTATCTCCTTGCACCACCTTTAGCAACAGCAGGAGCAGTGAGAGGTCTATTCCAAACTTCCAAAATAGGTTCAGTTAAAGCATCATTGTAAGGAAGCATAGGTTCCACAACAGAAGACGGGGAATGGAGAACTTCTGCTAATAAATTAGACTTGAATTCAGCAGTAGGCAGACTTAAATTCAAAAGTTCTGCTGCCTTTTTGATGACCACATGGTATGGTGCAACGTCCTTTGAAGGGGCACCCGAGACAGAGGATAGCTCCCAGTCTGGAGAAAGTTCCAATCTGCTAGCCTCCCTCAGATCATCAAAATAATCCTTCTCCTGCAGCTCACCTTCTTCGCCCTCAGCCTCTCTGTGCCTCTGATCTTCGAGAAGACGCTGAGCATAATGCCTCGACCTCTCCTTCAAGAGCGGCGTCGACGGATCCGCGATCGACTCCGATGGAGCCGGAGTCGGCGTCGAGATCGGATCCGGAAGCACAGGTCGAAGCTCTCGAGGTCAGGCTGGAGTCGGCGCCGAGAAATGCCAAGGCGGAGTCGGCGCCGGCATAAATGGCATAAACGGAGCTGGAGCATAAGTCTGGGGGACTCCCAGGTTGTATGCCAATGGACCCATGGGACCTGCCGGTGCTCCAGAGGGGTACATAGCTCTCGAATAGACACCATACATCTCGTTTAAAAACTGTGTAGGGTCCTGACCTGGGCCTGGAAAAGGTGGGTAAGGACCCTCAGGTTGCTCTCGAGGAGGCATCGGATTAGTCTCCTCATCTTCGGGTTGGTGAGCCGGAGTCGTCGAACCCTCAGGCAAGGGAGCCTCTTCTTCCTCTCGAACAGGAGATCGAGACGGCGCCGGAGAGGGATTCGACACCGGAGCCGGTGAATGCTCCGGAGACTCCACAGGCGATACCGGACACCTACCGGATCCACAACTGGAGAAGGGGATTTCTCTTTACGACGTCTCCTACTTGGCGACTTCGGTCTCGAATCCGAACCCTTCCTAGAGTGATGTTGAGATCCGTGCTTTCTCTTCTTGTGCTTCTTTTTTGCTGATCTAGAAGCATGCCCCGACGAGGACTTCGAAGGCGATGCCGTGCGAGACCTTGACCGCCTCAAACGCGACCTCAAAGACTTCTTCTCTTTTTTACCTTTCAATTTGGCAACCAGAAGCTTCGCCTTTGGGTTCATCTTCTTGCAGGAAGAGCACCCTTGAACATCATGGTCCGAACTCAGGCACCAAATGCAATCCTCATGCCGGTCCGTGATCGACATCTTTCCACATTCTCCGCACGGCTTGAAACATGTCTTCTTCGTAGACATCTCAACAGGAGACAAAGAAGCAAGAAGACACTAATAGAAACAAACAGTAACAAAGTTACTAAACAGCTACAGAGGATCCCTCAAAAACCGTTAGCGTCGACGACGCGGAAAAAAGGAACTGATGTCATCATGTCGACGTGGGCCTATTATGGAGTCGGTGACATCAGCTGAGCCGCGCGAGATGCCTTGCTTCTGTGACGTCAACCACGTCAGAGCGTAGCTACAAAAAGAATTTCCGAATGTTGCGGACGCAGGGGGATATTCACAAGGTGAGGAATCCACTGGCAGATGTATCCATCAGAAATAAAACAACTATATCTTTTGATATAAAAACAATTGGCCTACAGTTCAGTTCTTGAGTGTGTGAAACCTTTTGCTGACTGAGTGTGTACAACAAATGCTTTACACTGTCCTCTGATACTGCCTTACTGCTCGGCCAAGCTACCACTTTAGAGAGTAAGATCAGATCTGACTTTAACCTCTGTTATACCTCTGGAGATTGGGGACTCTATACACACTGTACCTTACATTGGTCCAGTATATATAGAGCCACTTTCTTACACTTGTGGATGAAGTTCCCACTCGTGGATCTGTTGGGTCTGACGACTTAACAGATCGGCTATGGTGTTTTGTACTCCTGAAACATGTTGGGCTAAGAGGAAAATGTTTAGAGGTATAGCCCATCTCCATATCTCCTGCGCTAACTGAGAGACTTGCAGAGTGTGTGTCCCTCCTTGTTTATGTAGTGCATGGCTGTCATGTTGTCAATGCGGACTAAGACAGCTTTGCCAGATATCTGCTTTTGGAATGCTTTTAAGGCTAGAAATTTGGCTAGCAACAGGTGGTTGATGTGGAGTAACTTTTGTTGCGGTGTCCACCTGCCCTGCATGGTGTGCTGCAGTAGGTGAGCTCCCCAGCCTGAGAGTGATGCGTCCGATGTCATGACTATTTGAGGAACTGGCTCTAGGAACGGTCACCCTTTGGAAAGGTTTTTGGTGCTCCACCATTGCAGAGAGCGGTGAGTCCGACCGTCTACCAACACTAGGTCTGGTAATTGACCTTGAGCCTGGTTCCATTGGTGTGCTAAGCACTCTTGAAGTGGACGCATCTGTAGTCTTGCATGAGGCACAATGAATATGCAAGAGGCCATCATTCCTATGAGTTGCATGAACACTCGAGCTGGAAGAGAGTGTTGCGGTTGGAATTTTGTTAGAAGAGATTGCATATTTGTTACCCTGGCAGGAGCGATATAAGCTAGCGCAGTTGAGGTGTTTATTGTGGCACCGAGATATTGTTGTATGGGAACGGTTGCAGATGTGACTTGGTGTGGTTTACTGTGAACACCAAGTTGTGGAGTAATTGGACAGGGGTTTGAGTGTGTTGTACACACTGACTGTATGAGCTTGCTTTTTTGAGACAGTCGTCGAGATATGGGAAGACGTGAATGTGCGGTCTTCTTAAGTGTGCTGCTACTACTGGTAGGTGCTTGATAAACGCTCTTGGTGCTGTTGTGACTCCAAATGGGAGTACTTTGAATTGATAGTGCTGACCGTCCAGTACAAATCTGAGATTCTTCGTGTGAGCGGTGTGAATGGGAATGTGGAAATAGGCGTCCTTGAGATCCATAGTGGCAAGGAAGTCGCTTTGTAAAAGGAGAGGAAGGACCTGCTGGAGTGTGACCATATGGAAGTGGTCTGATTGTATGTACAGATTTAGTGGTCTGAGGTCTAGAATAGGCCTTAGAGAGCAGTCTTTTTTTGGGATAAGAAAGTACAGGGAGTAAACTCCCTTGTTCTGTTGATGTGGTGGAACTAGTTCTATTGCGCTTTTTTGTAGGAAGGATATTACCTCCTGCCTTATCAGAAGCAAATGTTCTTGTGACATTGGGCGCTGTTTGGGGGAGTAGATGTTAGTTCGAGACAAGTAACCTGATACTGGAGTGGAATGCGGTGGGAGAAGTGTAGGGAAGTCATTGGGTAGGGGTGGAGGCAGAGCGGGAGTTGTTAGTTTTGCCTCTGCCTTTGTTGTTATTACCCCTGTAACCTCCTCTTTGGTAGCCCCTACTGAAGGTGGATTGGGTAGGGGCTTTGTACCCGGGTCCGAAAGGCGAGGGTGTGTCCGATGCCTTTTTGGAGGGTGTCGAGGAAGGGTCGGGGTCGACGTGTGATGTCCTCGACATTTGAGTTGTCGGCCTTGGAGTTGCTGTTGATGCCATGTTCTCGCTCTTGTTCTGGCACGTCGACGCCCTCTTGGAAGATGTCGTCTGGGATCGAAGATGACGAGCGAGCCATGGTTCTTCGAGCTCGTAGATCCTGAATTGGCTTCTTGGAGCGGAAGGAGGCACAAGCGGAACAGTCTCCGGCCTCGTGCTCCGGTGACAGGCAAAGGTTGCACACCTCATGGAGATCGGTGTGGAGAAACGTAGACCCACATTGAGGACACTTCTTGAATGGCGTCTGTGAGAAGTTGGCCTGATATATGATGCTCACTAGTTCTAGTGATCACCTTGTATCAGTCCAAACAACCCTTATGGTGATTGGTTGTAAATCAACCTTATAGACCAGCTATCCTAATGGTAGCATGGACAAAGCAGTCTTAGGCTAAACTCTTTTGGCATGTGAAGCCAGCTGTTTTACCACAATATAACCCCTTGAATACCAGATGAAAGGACACCACACAGGTTGTTATGAAAATAAACAATATATTTATTAATAACAAACACCTCTGAACTCTTTATGAGATCAGAGGGCTAAGCACATGACAATCTATTAGGAAAAATACGATAAGTTGCACAAAATTACAATGGTGCCCTAGGGGCACGGCAAACCATATACTAAGTAAATGGTATAAGGAAATCGATAGAAGGAATGGAGCTGTCCAGAGGCTGTAGGATCGATGGGACCAAGCTACCCTAACTTTAGGTAAGTAATAGGAGGCCCACGGGACGCGTGTGCAGAGTGTGAACTCACACGCGAGATGCGTAACAACGTCTATGGACAGTACAGTTCAAGAAAAAGGTGAGTACGGACAATCCTGACTAGGTAGGACTAAAACGATCATGAATCTGGACACTAGGAGAGTCAATCTACCCTTGAGCACCGAAATGCTCTTGTTACCTCACCCACGGGCTGCGGGTGCATAGGTGCGAAGTCGTGTCGGGTTTCTGCGTTGAAGTCTATGGAGCCTGGAAGAAAAGATGCTGCAGGCGACCTGGAGGAAGATGTCCGGTGTGATCCAAGGGTGGATCAGAGATGCTGAAGACCTGAAAGCAGAGGGGACAATGTTCAAAGTCACTACCCAGTGACTGGAGTGGAACCAGGAAGGAACCAGATGTCGTCGTCGCGATCAGGTGCAGAGTGGACGCTTGACTCTGCAGCCACGTGGACCAGGAGGTGTCTTCGACAACCAGGATGGAGGCACGAGCTGTCCCACGCAGGCTCTCGCTGTCGGCGGTGTCTGTTCCGGATTCGGCGTCAACAGGCCTTGGCAAAGGCAACCCACGCGGTGAGTAAAAAAGGCGTCTGGTGTGGACTAGGAGAGTCCGGGGTGCTCCTCTTTTGGAAGGGAGCAAGGGCCAGTCTGGAGCAACCAGACCAGCAGTGAAGATTTCAAGGTTCGTCGTCTAGGAGGGCACTAGCCAGCCGGCAAGTGACCAAACAACGCGTCGAGCAGCAAACAGGCATAAGGGCCCCACGCAGATGTCGTGGAAGCTGGAGGGCTGATCTTCGGTGCAGGAGCTGCTCGGGGCTGGGGCTTCTCAATCCCCAAAGCACTTGGTCGAGTTTACCTCAGGAGTCGTGCTGGAAGCGAAGTGCAGTTTCTTTCAAGATGGCCGGTCCCACGTGTCTCGTCGCACCCACGGGTCTCAGCTTTGCTGCAGATGTGAGTTGAGGTCGGAGAGGTCTGGGAATCCGGGTCTCGTCGGGCTCTGAAGTCTGGATCCTCGAGAGAAGACGACAAAGTGAAGCCGCTGGACGCTTGATGGTGCCTGCAGTTGCAGGGTGGACACTCCTTGCCCACAAGGGAGATTTCTTCAGTCTTCTGTGGAGCAGAACGCCGAAGTCCAGAGTTTCTTCTTGTAGAGTAGTTCAGGATTAATCTAATTTGGAATGGGACCAGCTCCTACCTTTATCCTGCTAATGGGGGCTGTACTGGTGACTAGGTCCCTCCCCTGGGTGGGACCAGGAAGGGGGGTGGTTACACCCCCTATCCTTTGTCGGGTTTCGCGCCAGAGCTGGGGCAGGGATGCCCCAGCAACTGGTTTGAACCGGTGTATGCACAGGACACCTTGTGTGCCCCAGGCATGTCTCATTCCTTTCAGGCCTATCCTACCCAATACACAAAATCCTGTCTGGGGTGGTGCTAGCACCTCCCAAGGCAGGAAACCCTTTGTCCAAGCCTCCCTCGCTGGAAGGACTCCCAGCAGCAGGAGGTCAGACTTGTGTCTGTGGTGGCAGCATCCATTTTGTGATGCCAAGGCTTGAGTTAACTTTAACCGGGGTTCACAGTTACATACATGTCGTGTCCCTCTAGAGGGGTGGAATGCTACCCCCGTCGCCAGAATTAGCGAGGGGGTAGTATTCCAATTCGTATGACACCTTACTTGACATGTTTTGATAATGCTATACCAAAGTTAGCATTTAACCGCGAGGATTATAATGCACTTAGGAGTATATGGTATAGCGTTATCATGGAACAGCTATAAGGACTTGGATCCGCAAGCTGCAGACAGGCTCAGCTCATGCCAGAGCACCATCTCACATAATTCCAAGCACTCTGCCTCCAGGTTTGATAAGGCCTGCCATAGGAGTGACTGATAGGAATATATGCGTCCATTTTAGGGTTAGATATAGGTATACTATATCTACAGCAAAGGGTGATTACACCACCTTGCCCCAGCTGTCGTGCAGCCAGTTGTGTCTGTTTAGATGGCCAGCCAGGGGTGGCATAATACATGCTTCAGCCCCTGGTAGGCCCTGGGTACACCTATGCCCTGGGTACCTAAGGTACACTGTACAGGGACTGATAAGGTGGCCCAGTACCAATTGGTAAATGCACCTAAAGTACATGGATGTCAATTTAGAGCGAGAACAGCTAGGCTGTGGGTCTGATTAGCAGGCCCACAGTCAGGGAAAGTCGTAAACCAGTGTAGCAAAAAGTAAAAATCTGGGGTGACCATAGGATTGCAGACCCCACTCTCCTACAGCGTCCTTTCCATGAGCGAGAAGATAAGGCCCGGGTAGGCCCGAAGGCCTTCATCTACGACCGGAATCTTAGACTTCGAAGTTGTGAAGAGTTGCATCGATTGGAAACGCGTTCGAGACAATACCGTCGAAAAGGGTGAGGACTGAGGCTGAAGGAGAATCAGTTCCAAACCGGAGCGCAGGAAACACATCCGAGCCCGACGGCAGAAAAAAACAATTTAAGGATGGAGCCGATGCCCATGCGCAGTGTAATCCAAAGGAGGAGTCACCTATCTCGTAACTTCCAAAGACTTTTCCGGACAAAAACACCTGCAAACATCCAGGCCCAACACTAGGTGGCGATCTATGCATAGTGTGTAATCTGCAGCTCATATGCCTCGAACATAAGGTTTTGGTAAAGGAAGATATGAACTCAAGCTGGACAGCTTAAACCAAATAAAGCCTGCAAATGGAAAGCAAGAAAACGTTGTTACAAGCCACACAGTCAATGGCAAGAAACAAATAGTTTCTTACCTGTGGGTGTAGTTTTGCAGTTTGAAGATCTTTCTGGATTCACTAAGCTGTGCATTATTCGGCGGTCTAGAGGTTGGGTCCTGAATCGTAGTCTTTTTTTTTTTTTCGTGACCAAGGTGAGCGTGGACGTCCCACCTTTTGGTGTCCTTCCTGTGACGTCGGCAAGCTTCCGCAGAAAGCTCCTACCTTTGGTCGCCATCTTCGGATTTGTTCGTTTTTTTCTTCATGTTTTTGTGTTATGGTCGTGAATCCTTTTGCGATATTTTCAAGTTCTGCCTTGAAAGTAAATGAATTTCCACTTTGTCTATTAAGGTGTCTGTTTGTATATTGTCATTGTATTTCCACCTTCTTCTCCTGCCTTATCTTTCTGGGTGGGTTCGCTAGGGAATCCAGAAAGATCTTCAAGCTGCAAAACTACACAGACAGGTAAACTATTTGTTTTGCAGCGTGAATCTTTCTGGATTCACTATGCTGTGCATAGACTTTGCAGCGATTTGTTAGGTTTGTGGCGGCTGGGTGGAAGATGAGCGTTGGTTGTTGAAAATATGTTGAAGCACTTTCTGTCCTACTTGTGCTTCCTTGTTCACTTGTATATCCACGCAGTAGTGCTTAGTGAACGTGTGCACTGAAGCCCATGTTGCCGCCAGGCATACGTCTTGAATGGGTGTGTTAGCCAGGAAGGCTATTGTTGCTCCCTTTTTCCTGGTAGAGTGGGCGTGTGCCCCCTCCGTTAGTTCTTGACCTTCCTGCTTGTGGCAGAATTGTATCCGCAGTGTGCTCTCCGGCAGTTTCAGGTGTGCAAACTATGTCTTCAGGAGCCATGCAGCTAGGCAGAGGCTCTCTGGCTCTGGGTGGAGTTCCTCTCTGTTTTGCAAGGAGAGTAAGTCCTTTCTTTTCCCGAACTTGTGAGGTGGTCCCTGCGCCATCTCCACTATTTGTGAGAACCATTACTGTCTGGCCCACTGTGGTGCCACCAGAATCAGCGTCATGTTGCTGTTTCTGCATTTGCTGAATACCCTGTGTATCAGTGGTATCGGGGGGAAAGCGTAGGCAGATGTTTTAGACCAGCTTATCCATAGGGCATTCCCCTGGTTGCGAAGTATCGGCATTTTGCATTTTGGTGTGTTGCAAATAGGTCTATTGTTGGTGTCCCCCACTTCTTGAATAACCTTTGTGTTTCTTGTGCATTGAGCTCCCACTCGTGGGATGCCAATGTCTGTCTGCTGAGCCAGTCTGCCTCCACGTTATCCTTCCCTGGTAGGTGTATAGTTGGAGGTCTATTTTGAGTGGGATGGCCCATCTCCATATGTCCTGCACTAGGTTGGATAGTGCGACTGATTGTGTTCCTCCCTGTTTGTTGATGTAGAACATCGTTGTGGTGTTGTCGGTTTGTATCAACACTCTTCGCCCATACAGTTGTTTCTGGAAGGCTTTTACGGCGATTAACACGGACTTTAGTTCCAGGTAGTTGATGTGCTTGATCGCATCAGTTGGAGTCCACAGGCCCCGCACCTTGAGTTGGTTCATGTGTGCTCCCCATCCCTTCTGGGATGAGTCTGTGGTGATGGTCACTGTTGGGTTTCGTGGTGTTAAAGGCTTTCCCTTTGTTGTGTTTTCCTTGTTCCACCACGCTATCTCCTCTTGCACTGCGTGCGTTACCACCACTAGATCTTCCCAACTCCCTGTAGTTTGTGACCATTGTTGTTGCAGCCATTCCTGGAATGGTCTCATGTGTAGCCGTATATTGGGGACTAGGTGAATGCAGGACGCCATCATCCCCATGATCTTGCTCGCTGTCCTCACTGTCAGAGCTTGCCCCTTCTGGTACTGACGTGTCTCCTTCAGCAGGGCAAGTGTTCTTTTGTCGCTGGGGAACACTTTGCTCTGTATGGTGTTGATCTGGGCGCATAAGAAGATCTTCACTTGTTCTGGTTCCATTGAGGATTTCCCCCAGTGTATAGAGAATCCCAGTTCTGTTAGTGTTTTTGTGACCCGCTGTGCATGTTCTTTGCATTGTTTGTAGGAACTTGCTTTTATTAGCCAGTCGTCGAGGTAGGGGTATACATGGATCCCTTCCCTCCTTAGGTGCGCTGCCACGGCTGCGAGGCACTTGGTGAAGACCCTTGGTGCAGATTTTAGTCCAAAGGCCAAGGCAGTGGGAATGTGTAGGTAGGCGTCTTTTAGGTCTATGGTGGACATAAAGTCTCTGTCCCTTATCTGAGGAATGACTTCTTGTAGAGATTTCATCTAGAATTTTAGTGTTCTTATGTATTGGTTTAGGAACCGTAGGTCCAGGATGGGTCTTAACGTTTCGTTAACCTTTGGTACGAGGAAGTAGGTTGAGTACACTACTTTGTTTCTTTCTTTGAATGGTACTGTTTCTATGGGCTCTTTGCGGAGGAGTTCTTGTGCCTCCTCTATGAGTAGCGCTAGTTCTTTTGCCTAGTGCGCTTTTCTTTTTGGTTTCCTGTTTGTCAGTTTCTTTTTCAGTTCTATGCAGTATCCGAACTGTATGATGTTCAGTATCCATTTGTCTGTTGTTATTTTCTTCCATTCCTGGAAGAAGTGTTTTAATCTGCCTCCTACTGGTGTTACATGTTCATTGAATTTTAGCCCATGTAACCCTTTTTGTTGACTTTGTTGTGCCCCTCACATAGAGGTGTCGTGTGGGTGGGCATGCTTGGTGGTGCGGAGTCACTTTGAGGTGGGTTGCTGGCCCCCTCTTCTTGTTTACCCTCGTCCAATTGCCCTCCCGCGAAAGGACTGGCCCGAGGCTGGTATTGCCAGGTTTGTTTTTGCTGGCCATGCTTTGCTTGATTGTCGCCTTGGTAGCCCTGCTGGAATGTCTGATTTGACGTTCCCGGCTGGTTACCCCCTCTTCAGTTTGGCCTCCGTGTCGGTGTGCCTCGTCTCATTCCTCTGAATTGCAAGGCCCCCATGGACCTTGCAGTTTCATTTTCCTTTTTGAGTTGGGCGAGTTTCTCATCCACTGGTGCTCCGAAAAGGGTTTCTCCGTTGAAGGGGGTGTTCAGGATGTTATTCTGTACTTCTGGCTTGAAGCCTGAGATCCTCAGCCAGGCATGCCTTATTTCAGTGACCCCGATCATCATGAGCCTGCTGGATGTGTCTGCCGCATCCAGGGCTGATTTCAGGCATGAGTTTGCTATATTCTTGCCTTCCTCCACCAGGTTTGTTGCTCTATGTTGGTATTGCTCAGGGAGGTGTTTGAGCAGCTGTCCGACCTCGTCCCAATGCTGGTACGTATGTCTGTTGAGTAGGGCATTAGAGTTGGCAATGCGCCAGTGTACTGCTGCATTCCTCTCTATTTGCCTTCCAGTGAGGTCTATCCTCTTACTCTCTTTGTCAGGTGGTGGGCCTGAGTTTGTGGTAACGTTGGCCCTTTTTCTGGCTGTTGCTGCAATAATGGAGTCAGCCGTGACAGATCCCTGGCTGTAGGGAGGATCCTTAGAGGAGTGTTTGTATTTCTTCTCTGACCTAGGTGTGACAGACCTGCAGCTTGCTGGTTCTTTGAATGCTTCCCTCCCCTGGTCCAGGACACTTGGTAGCATGGGGAGGAATTGACTCCTGGTTTGAGTGGGGAGCAGGGTCTCTAAGAGGAAGCAGGCTTTTGGTTTTTCTTACTCTAGTTTCACTCCACAAGCTGTTGCCACGTTCCTGATGACCATGTTGTAGATACAAATGTCATCTGGCGGCGAAGGCCTTGAAGGATACGTCTCCACAGCCTCTTCCGGGCTTTCGGCGTCGAAGTCCTGCCAATCCAGGTCCTGCACCACCGAGGATGCCGAGCCCAAACTTGTGTGTTGGTCTTCCTCGCCTTCCTCGTCATAGTATAGGCCCTCTTCCTCTTGGTGTTCTTGGATCTCTGGAGTTTTCGGCAGCTCTTCGGCGTCGAACTCCTCTTCGTCCTCGACGATCGTCGGCTTCGACGGGATGGTGAACCTCTTCATCCGCTCGTCGAATTCTCTTTTCCTTTGCAGGATGTTATCCATTTCGGCCTTGAGCCTTCTCTTTTTCCTTTCCATCTCGGCGGCCTGTTCGGCGTTGAGTGTTTCGGACGATCTCTTCGACGTAGAAGTCGCCTTCGGGTCCTTTTCTTTCGGCGTCAATCGCGCCTTTTCAGGGACGTGCTTACACGACCTAGGTTTTTCTTGTGTTTTCTCCGTCTGGGAGTCCTTTTCGAAGGATCCGCTGGGCTGTTTGTCCTTCGATGCAGCAGCGGGCGTCGAAATTTTTGGCGCCAGTGCTCCTTTTGTGGACGGGGTTTTAGGGGTCGACGTCTCTCCTACCTCTTGATGTTTTCTTATCGTTCTCTACGACCGTGTAGTCGTCTGCTTCTTCGGCGATGTTGTCCTCTTCCTCACTGGAGAGGCCCAAGTCCCGAAGCGACAGAGGTTGACCTTGGCCTTGCATGCTGTAGTTGGCTCTCCTCTGCCTCTCTCTCACCCGAAGGGTCTCTGGGGTGAAGGAGCAGGCGTTGCAAACCTTGCTCTCGTGGTCGACCGGCAGGCAGAGGTTGTAAACTGGGTGCTGGTCCTTCTGCGCGTATTTGTGGTCGCAATTGCAGCAGAATTTGAACGGGGTCTTGTCCATTCCGGCGCTGAGGGGGCCACCTGTGTGCGCATTCTCCGTTGGACTTCGAAGTTTTCGATGTTCTCCTCCTTCTTCGTCGTCCTGGCTCAGTGGTCTTGTATCTGGATGTATTCTCCAAACTTTTTCAGTAGATTTCAGTCTTTTCCTTCTTCTTTTCTCCAAAAACTCTGGAACCTCTCGGTGACGATCCAAACCCAACGACGGAAAAAAGAATCTGAAGATGGCGCCCAAAGGTGGGAGCTTCCGCAGGAAGCGTGCGGACATCACAGGAAGGACACCAAAAGGTGGGACATTGACGCCCACCTGTGCTACGAAAAAAGAAAAGACTACGATTCCGGACCCAACCACTAGACCGCCGAAAAATGCACAGCATAGTGAATCCAGAAAGACTCCTGCTGCAAAACTGGCAGAATGCATTCCTAGATCAACTTTCTGAATGTCCCCAAGATGTCTTTAGCAAAACAGACAGTTGTGCTGTCTTGTAGACTGTGACCTAAAAAGTTTTATAATGCTCAATAGCAGTAAGCTGCACAGGTTAGATTGGTGCAAGGAGGTCTGGAGTGATTGATGTTGTTTGTATAAATAACACCACTAGAATCGCTATTATGAGCTCACTATCCAAAGCTGATCAGGGGTGGGAGTTATTCAGGGGGCCTTGTGTTAGCCATAACATTGTCTAATGTGGACCAAATCGATGCAGAGTAAAATATTGTTGGCTCCCCTGATGAAGGAAATCCAATGTCTTCAGATTGTTGATTTAAGAGCAGCTAAATTTTTCCAGTTATTAAGGATGAGTTTGCATGCTTGTGTGAGTAAAAGATCTACTAAATATCTATCATCCTCATTTTTCAGGCATCGATCAAGGGGACCCTTGAGTAGGAACAGAAATTCTTTATGGGGATCGATTCAAAAGAGGGTACTGATGGACTCAAAGGCATGTGTGTGTGTAACATGGAACTTTGAAAAATGCACTTTAGTGCATTTTTCAAAGTTTTTGCAAATTACCATCAACTTCATATTGATGGTAATTTGCGACCCTTAATAGCGAAATCGCTATCTGAAATTGCATCATGCATTGCATTTAGGGAATTGCAATGTGCCATTCCCTAAATACATCCCAAATGCATTCCCTAAATGCATCCCAAATGCAAAAAGTTTCTCAGTTGATGCTTGTGGCCCTAAGTATTTATATATTTTGGAGAATTTGTGTTCTGCTCTGGTTAGACTGCGAGCGAATAGAGGCAGCAATGGGATTTTAACTGAAAGGCTAGTTTCCTAATACAAGCCTTAAGTTTCTGGAAGTTGTAAAAGTCCAAGTTAGTTAAGTTATATGCTTGTTGAAAATTAGCGAAGGTTAAGGGGAGTTTGTTCTAGCCCAATTGATTAATAGTAAAAATTCCTCGAGATGCTCAGTCCTGCAATAAGATTGGTTGACCTTACAGTTTGACTAGGGTTGTTCCAAATGGAAGTTACCTCAGAGGTATGTATTTTACTGTCTAGAAGAGAGTCGATTTGTAATATTGACTCTTGTGTTGTTTATAGTTTGAGTATAGGGGGTTCATTTTGTTCATTGAAATAAATGAGACAAGGTTCCCAAAGAGAATAATAGCAGCTTCAATTTCTAGCTGTACTGGTATGTATTCCTCTCTTTGGATTAAAAAATGGATACCTTGCTTAAAGAGGAAAGCTGTTTGGCATGTTTTCAAATTAAGCAGGTTTACTGCTCACAGAGTTTTGGCCAATCGTAGCGTTTAAAAAATTATTTTTTTTTTTTTTTAGAAAGTCTGGGTTTTTCCCTTGCCAGATGAATGTATTAATGAGACCATCTATTTGCCCTAAAAAGTCATCAGTGTGTGTGGGTGGTAACATGGAGATTAAATATTTTATTATGGGCGTGATCATCATCTTCACTGTATCTATCCTTCCCCTCCATGTTAGAAATTAAGGAGACTAGCCATCCAACAAGTCCTTAATTTTCTTGAAGGTTAACTCTTCGTTATGTATGAGCGAGTTCATAATATTGTTGGAGAATTCTATGTCGAGGAATTTAATGTGATGTGGTTGCCAAGCTAGCCCAGTGTCCCCCAATAATTCTTTAGAACCTATGTTGCTTAATAGGATGACCTCAGATTTATCCCTGCTGAGAGTGTATCTTAAGATTTTAGCATATTCAGCAATGGAAGTCATTATTTGTGAGACAGATTGGTCCGAGGCGGACCATGACGATCACAATATCATCTGCATACGCCGCTGTTTTCACTGTTAATTTTTCTAATATACTTCTTGTTATTCGGTCACTATTTCTGATGTTGTACAACAGGGTTTCAAGGGCAAGGAGAAAAAGAAAAGGGGACAATGGGCAGCCTTGACGGGTTCCCTGTCGCAGTGAAAAGGCCTCCGAGAGGAAGCCACCCGCCCATACTCTGGCATTGGCGTTAGAGTAGAAGGTCATTGCCATTCATATGAAAGAAGTGCCAAGGTTGAACTTGTGTAATACTGCTTTAAAGTATCTCCAATCCATGTTATCAAACGCTTCATCTGCATCTAATGTGATGGCAACTGTTGCAGTCGGTAAAGTCTAGGCCTTGTCGATAACATGGCAAATTAGTCTGGTATTGGAGAGGCGTTTTTTTGAGGGGGGAAAAGCCCACTTGGGAAGGATGAATTAATTTAGGCATGTATTGTTGGATTCTGATGACTAGTATTTTAGCGTAAATTTTACATTCAATGTTGATCAGGGATATTGGTCTGTCATTTTTAGTCAGTGCTGGGTCTTTTCCTTCTTTAGGTATCAATGTAATTATGGCTTCTGGGGTGCCGGAGACTGGGCCAGAGTCTGCAAATTGAGTGTATAGTTGAAGGAGGGGGGTCGCACAGTGATTCTTTAAAGGTGTATAGACTAGGGCTCAGAAGTCGTCTGGGCCCTTAGCTTTACCGGTTTTCGGGATTGAATTCGTTTTACAATTTCTTGGGTGTCAAGAGGGGAGTTGAGTCTGTGTTCTACCTCGTTAAGTGAGGGGAGAGATAGATTATTCAAGTATTTTCTACACACAGTCTCTGTAATCTCCTTGTTCAGGGAATAGAGGGCCTTATAATATTCTTTGAAGGTCTCTGTAATCTTTGTCGGGTTGGTTTGGATTTGATTACTGTTGTCTTTGATAGTTGTGATACAGTTCCTTTGCTGCTTGCATTTTAGGTAGGATGCCACAATCTTTTGCCTCACATAATCAAAGACTATTGTTTATTAATCCAAATCCAAGATTTTTAATTTATCTTTCTAGGGTTTACAGTTATGAGTTAGTCTCTTCGTTCATTTCTTACCTTATCTATATATGTGTGCCCCTAATTGTGGCCTTTAGTGCTTTCCATTTAGTTAGTGGAGAGCAATCAGGTTCAGAGTTGCAGTTTAGGAAATTTTTAATTGTGATTTCCACTTGTTTGATATGTTAGGGGACAACAGGGTTTCGTCATTTAATCTCCAGAGGGAGTTTTTGTTTCTAGTTTTCAAACCCGAAGAGTAATAGCGTTATGCATCAGTGATCAGAGATCAGTCTTGGTTCGATTGTCGTTTGGTCAGTGTTATGAGTGATCCCCTGAGATCATCATACAGTCAATTTGAGAGTAAATCGAATGGGGGTGTGAGAAAAACATATACTCTCTTTCTGCAGGGTGTTGTAGTCTCCACATGCCCTTTAGGTTCAGTTCATTCCAGAGTTGCTTTAGGAGTTTGTGTGATTGGGGGGTGGGGATATCTACAAGTGGAATCCCGTTCAAAAATGGGGTCCAATAGTAGGTTAAAGTCCTCAGCCTAGAGAAGGAGTGACCCACTAGGATTGGCAAGAAGATATTGTGGGAGTGTGGTCCAGAAAACCTGTTCATCTACATTTGGTGCATAACCGCTGGCTAAATAAACATTTATCAATTTTTAGACATTTTGGAGATAATCCACCTCCCTTCAGAGTCTATCTTGGATGATAGCAACCTATGCAACGCCATTGTGTATAAGAGAAAGAGCTATATCTTGACTAAGTTTGCATTCCTGTAGTAGGACGATATCACAGCGTAGTTTAAGAGTATAATCTAGTCTTTTCTTTCACTCGTGTGGGTAGTTTAGTCCCTTGGTGTTTAGATGAGACGCTTTTAGTGACGAGGAATTATGTGTTATGGTGTAACATTAATATATCTGAGAATGTGATGTATAATATGGCGGGAACACCTCAAGCAGCAAGAAGCTATGGTAGGGCCGTGTCAGTTGTGCACTCAAATATACTAGTGAAACATGAGCAATCCCCCGTTTGTGTTTTCGGGGTAGATTTTGGCTGAGAGAAGTCGACTTCGGCTTTCGCTTTTTTGGCCACGAATATCATTAAGTTTCCATGGTCGCTGAAGAACTGTGTTGTGCCATCGACGTTAATGTGGAACTTCAAAGAGCCAGCAAAGGAAAACATGAGGATTTTATTGTGTAGTCTTTGGCGCAAGGCAAAAAAGCCCTTCCTAGTTTCAAAAGTAACCTTTGAGAAATCATGTGAGATTTTGATTCTATTTCCATTCCAGTTTTTTATTTATGCTTCCTCATTTTTGTATTTGTATGGATTTATTCTTCCTCATATGGTCCAGGATCTTTTCTGCATGTTGGTAGCTTAGCGGTTTGAACACAATTGGTCAATGTTTCTCTATTTGAGAGGGTTTGGAAGTAGGAACTCTATGTGTCCTTTCCCTCTCCAGATCTTTGCTGATTTGGATACTTGCTGATTTAGGGAGCCACATTTCTAAAAATGTTGCACATGAGCCAACTGCATCTTCTGCCCCTTCTGTTAATCAAAAAATGTGAAGGTTTCCCAACTTATTGCGGTCTTCTAATTCTGAAATCTATCTTTGGAGGGTAATTGAGGTGGACTTCAACAGGGTGGTGTCTTTTTTGCATTCATTTGGAAGTCTTCGATATTATTGTTAGTGTCATCTGCTTCGACGATTCTGCCGTTTAGCACTTTAATGTCGGATCTGATTGCCGAGATGTCACTTTTCATAACATCCGTGTTTTTGCATTTGTTGATTTAGCCAAGTAATGCACACCATCAAGACTTTTCAAGATGATGTCCATTGTTGCATGGATATCTATCTTTCCTTTAATCTGGGATTCCAGGTTAGGCGGGTCATCCTTTGGTGTCTTATGAGCAGGTTTGGCTGCCTTTTCGGCCATGGTATTTCTAATAGTAGGTTGACCTGGCCTTAAGTGCTCTCTAAGTGTTCCAGGCATAGTTTGAGACTTGAGGGTATCGCTACCCTTCCATTTTTTTTTTTAACAGCGTGGGCTGGGGAGTGGTGGCTACAGCGGGGAAGCCCTCTGAAGCGGAAATCTCTGCCGCCTACCTGCCTTGTCGCCTGTTTGCTGGAGAGAACCTTTGGAATCTAACAATCCTTGTCAGTCCTCTTCCCGCCTCCCGCTGCCCGGCTCTGGTGCCATCTGAGCCCTGTAGGCGAGCGGAGCGCGGTCCGAGGGGGATTGCCTGAACTACAATTCCCATCAGCCAAAGCGGCGCACTCCGCGCCATCCACGCGCCAGGAGGCGTACAAATTGCGCGACACCCCCGTCTCGCGGGACGCGAGCGGGACGCCGGGCGAAGCCCGGGCCAAGGGCGGGCCCGTTTTAGCCCGTTCTAGACAGTGAGAGACTGGACTGGGCCACCCTTCTTACTCCCATCTTCTAAACCGAACTTTGGTAAGGTAAAACACACTTATATCCACAGTGTAATCCTGTCTATTATTGTTATATAAACTCACAGGGCCTCGCTGCTAATTATTGCTTGCTCATTATGTCCAAGCAAAAAACGCCTGTCACCCCGGCTAATACAATGCACAACTACCTGGTTCAGGTAGTGTCAAAAATTAATACTAATCGGAGGTCCTCC
This sequence comes from Lissotriton helveticus, assembly GCF_964261635.1. Lineage (NCBI taxonomy): Eukaryota > Metazoa > Chordata > Amphibia > Caudata > Salamandridae > Lissotriton > Lissotriton helveticus. The sequence continues at coordinate 1,570,400,724 of NC_136059.1, forward strand.
CTGGGCATCGAGGATTCGCCACCTTGTGCTCAAATCAATCAATCAGGGGTAACTCAGTCTGCTGCTGATGATCTCATTGTCTCCGATCTTATTGAGGTTCCAAATGAGCACCTAGTAATTGATGTATCCATGGCCTCTACTGACCAACAACTTGACCCTTTTACAGACCTAATCAATTTAGAAGACCAAGATAAATCTGTAACAATTGAGGAGCTTGTTATAGAGAGCAACACCCCCCCCACACCGGTTCCCGCTCCAAGAGCCAAAAAAGGGATTACTAAGGCTCCTCCTAGAAGAGGTGGCCTACGCTCTTGTAAAAACAAACCTGCAACCCCACCTAGACGAATAAAGAAAAGGATAGAGGATGGGATAAGGGAAGAGGAGTATGAAAATGAAGAAGGGGAGGACACCCTCTTAAATAAGCTTATGGGTACATTAGAGTCTAAACTATTAGGTTTAATGAAACCCCTCATATCAAAAATTGACCAACTAGCTAATAAGGTCAACAAGTTGGAGTCCCTGTTAAGGAAAACTAATGAGGGGGTGGGGGAAATATCAAATCTAGTAGTAACTAAATTTGAACAACTGGAGACGGCGGGAAAATCACTCGGGGTGAACATGAATACTGGCCTACAAGCTCCTTCTGAGCAAGCCCAACAAGCCAGCTCCATGCTCGATAATACTCCTGATATGGCCCTAGTTCCAGAGGCAGCCCAACTAGTGGGCAATATCATCCCTGAGATTTTAAACCCAGAAACTGCCCCAGTTGAACTAATTGTTGAGGCCTCGCCCCTTATTCTAGTATTAGCAAACACACCCTTGCTGAAAACTGGACAGATTGAGTCACCAGATTTCTTAAGAAACAAGGCCCTCCAGTGGCTCAGTAGTAATATGCATATAACTCCCTGGGGCAAGGAAAAACTATCTGACGATCTGCTTACAGCAAGAAGGGTTAGGTGGATAGGTACTAAGGCGAAGAAATTCCAAGGGGACTGTGTGGTCCTGAACTTTAAGGGCCCTGAAGTCCTGCCTGATGTCCTACGGAACATCCTCCCCCCACAACGTAGGACAGCTGAAATAGTTCCACTGACACTGGATTTCTTCTATAGCAGAAGAGGTCTAGTAGCCAAACCGAGCATATTAAGAACAAAATGGACAGTTGTGGGAAATAAAAAGGTCAGGTCCAATCCAGTATGTGAGTGGGGGCTAAACTTGGACAACCAATATTCTGTGTTAACTGACCTAAATGAGTGTGATTGACTCGCATGTGCCTCCCCCGTCACCCTAGATATGCAGCTGGGCCAAAGGCATGTCAAGACTTCCATGCTAGACGAATCTACATTAGTCCCAGATGTATTTCGTACCTCCGTCCTAGAGGAAGTAAATAGGGTTCAGGTGGAACAGAAAAGGTTATTGGAGGAAATTGAGATGTTACCAACACTGAGTAATAATATAATACTAGGAATAGATCCTACAGAAATAGTAAAAACCCCTGATATTGATCATGCATACACCCAAAAGGCTAAACCGAAATTATCAATTATTTCATGGAACATAGCTGGAATTATTAATAAACAAAACATCCCAGACTGGGTCGACTTTACTAACCATTACGACATTGTCATGTTCCAAGAAACTTGGTCGCTTACACCAATTTTCAGGCAAGGGTATTTGAATTTTTACGTCCCGGCTTTAAGAAATCGAGTGGGACGTCCCTCGGGGGGCCTGTTAATTTGGGTACGCCAAACTCTGAATTGTTCGGTTAAACAAAGGTCCATACCCTCTAACGACATTTTGGCACTTGATATCACCTGGCAAAATGGTCAACAACTAGCCCTGTTTAATCTCTATTCGAGGGGAGTTGCCAGGGGTAAACCATCAGAGACCCTAACGTGCCTCGAGAATCATATTGAATTGCTGCCAGACCCTACCCATATATTAATAGGCGGGGATTTTAACACTACCTTTGAACCCTTGGGTGAGGAGGACAAGATCCTGGCCGAAGATGAGGATACCAAGTGGGGAATCCCCCAACTAGATATCCCAGTAATTAGGAAATGGAGCACGGTAGCAATCCAATTGAAAAGTTTTTGTCTTTCTAGAGGACTTAGAGCAGCCAATGGGCGGGCATTGTCAGATTCTATGGGGAACAATACCTTTGATAATGGTCGATCGGCCAGCAGGATAGATTATATACTCCTGGATGTAAGGGCTTGGGACAAATTGGTAGATATGGAAGTGAAGGATAAGATTGAAAGTGATCACAATCCATTGTGTCTGACGCTACATACCTACCATGACAAACCCGAACATCCTATAGAGGAGCACATGGTTACGCGGGACCTTGTAAGCTCAAATAACACTCGATATTTGAAGTGGAGTATGCTCCTAGAAGACATTGCTAAACTAGAAACTCTAAGGAAAGTAGTGGTGGGCGAAGTTGCTAAGATTAAGTCTCATTATGGACAGACCGATTTTATTGACTATATGATGGCTGCCCATGAGATACTTTTTTCTAGAATCCAAAGCTTTTTTCTTAAAAAAATATCCACAAATAAAATAAAGAAAGCCCAAGAAACTAGAGGGTGGTATGATAAGAGCTGTAGGGCAGCACGAGATAATCTTAGCAGGGAACTAAGATCAGGAAGGCCAGAAGTAGTAAGGCTGGCAAGAAACCAGTATAGACAGGTTCAAAAACTAGCAAAAAAGCGTTGGGACGAGGATTGCTGGCGAGAACTCAAGGAGGTATGTGCCTCCAAGGATTCTAAGCGCTTCTGGGCTTCAGTAAAATGGGCAAAGGGTGGCATAGCACCCCAGCCTGCTAATAATGTCGCAAAAAACAGTTGGATAGAATACTTTCAACCACAGTATGCCTGTAACCCCATGTTTAATAATGTTAGTCTTCCTCCGCAAGTTTACTACAAAGCACCTTTATTTGTTGAGAGGGACGTGAGTATTGTACTGGATTGCGTAGCAGGGGGGAAAGCACCAGGCATGGATGGAATTCCGGCTGATATTTTCTTATCTGATCGGAAGTCCTGGTGCAGCTACTTTACAATGCTGGCTAATGCAGTGGCTATGGGAGGGAAAGTGCCTGCCTCATGGAAGGGAGCCGAAATAATCCCTATATATAAGAAAGGTGACCGATCCCTGGCTAAAAACTATAGACCCATTAGCCTGATTGATACAGCACAAAAGCTAATGGGTCGATTACTGCAAAATAAACTGCAACAATGGATCGACGAAAACAACATTCTGTCATCTTATCAAGCTGGGTTCAGGCCCCTAACTAGTAGCGTCGACCAAGTCCTCCATTTCCTAACAATCTATTGGAGAAATGTTATCCTGAAGAAGGGGACATTGTATGCAGTTTTTGTAGATCTAAAAGCCGCTTTCGACCTGGTCCCCAGGGAAAAACTCTGGCAGACCTTGGCGGACGCAGGCTTAAACCAGGAATTGCTCACACTCCTCGTTCGCCTGCACGAAAATAATTTTGCAAGGATACGATGGGGCAAACAAGGAGATGTAACTGATCCCTTTCCGGTTGAACGTGGGGTGAGACAAGGGTGTGTCCTAGCGCCAACCCTCTTCTCTATTTATATAAATGGTATCGTTGAACATTTAGAGAAGATTGCTAGTGACGCCCCTGTAATAGCCGGCTCCCGTGTGCCAGTCCTCATGTTTGCGGACGATACACTTTTACTCTCCCGCACCCCTAGTGGGTTACAAAAAGTAGTTGATGCCTTTGGTGTATATTGTGATGAAAGGGGCCTAGAATTAAATACTACTAAAACGAAATTCATGTGCCTCAATCTGCAGTCCTCTTTTAAGGGTGTAATAAAATACAAAGGAACACCATTAGAAAGAGTGGACTCTTTTTCATACCTAGGTATCACTCTGCAAGAAAACATGAGCTGGAAGCAACACATAACCACAACCTTACTAAAGTTTAGACAGCTAGCAGGCGCTATTTCGTTAAAACACCGTACTTCACTGACAAAGCCTGTAAACTGTGTGATGGAAATTTATTCCATGAAAGTCCTGGGGGCTTGTTTATATGGTTCGGAACTATGGGGTTTTTCAAACCTGAGCGAATTGGGCCGAGCAGAAAATAGGTTTTTAAGAGGGATCGCAATGGTCCCCCAAAGCACACCAACAATCCCGTTAAAACTAGACCTGGGGAGAAAATCTGTTGAGGATGTAGCGAGGCTCCGGCCCCTCCTATACTGGAGACGAGTTATGGTGACCCCAGAATTAAGCCACTATGCAGCAGCATTGATGGATGTCATCAAATTTGATCGTTTCCATATTATCCCATGGTTAAGGGAGTTGCGGGGGCTCCTTACAAAATTGAAATTGGACTATTTATGGGACAACAAAGACCTAGCTTGCTTTCCTACTAAGGAAAAGCTAAAAGAGCTATACTGGGAAATGGTATATTTTACAATGTTTAGTGACAGCACAAGCGTAAATTTAACATCTCGCTTTTTAAATACAAAAATGTACCCCTCCTATGAACCTTTTTGGGACCTTATTGAAAAACCATACGACAGAAAACTTTACTTTCAATTTCGCATTGGTACACTACCTTTGAATGCGTTCAAGAAGCATTGGTCCCCGGCATGGGATGAGAATTGTCACCATTGTAAAGAAGAAACTGAACACATTGCCCATTTCTTGTTTTGCTGTCCACTGTACTCGTCCCCTAGACGTAAGTGGTTAAATCCAGTGTGCTCAAAGTTGGGTACCCGAAGCCATTCCGAAGCCCTTAGGATACTCGAAACAGATTGTTCAACATTGTTTGTGGTTGGTGTAGCAAAATTTTTGGCTTGGTCATGGCTAATCCGTACCCGATCATTAACGGCTATTGCATTACAATGAAATTATGTATATCCTTAATCTTGCTTTTGCGACATGGACCATTGTCCTTTGTTTTTTAACCTAGAGGAATGTTACTTTTTTAAAATCTAATAATGTGTTGTAATTTTGACGTACTTTTTACTATGTATTATTCGACATTTAATGTTTAATATGTATTTTTAGAAGTATTTTTATATGTAGTATTTATTGTATAGGGTTAGGTGAATGCTTTTATGACAAATGTCGAATAAAGCTTTATAAATTGAAATTGATTACTAGTTTGATTTAGCAATTCTAGTATATTCAAATAGTTCCTTTTAGTTGATCTGAGAGACAGTGTTGGATTGTAATTGTGATATAGTAGTCAAGCGCAGTCCAACGCAGTTTTCCGCTGCATGTACGCACTAGCAAAAGCAAACTGACCATGCTATTGATCCAGGTGAAGCTGGAGTGGGTCTGTTACGAACAGTTCTCAGTTGCCAGATTTCAGCACTTTTGTTGGTTGCATGTTTATACAGCCTTGCAGTGGGGAGGCCTTGAATTTGAGTTGGTTTTGCAGTTAGTCATCCAAATTCAATGCTGTGGAGGCAGTGCCGGCCTCCAATGCTGCGGGCCAATAAACCACATGCACCGTCTTCTATTGGCCTTTGATATTTTTAATGGTTTTTGAAGGGGATATCAGGACGCTGTAGTGGATCATCACTTTTTTGAGCCTTCTTTAGTGACCCTAGAATTTACTTTATCTATGCTACTAGATTGCCTGTGGTATAGACACCATTTTATATGAGAGATTATACTGCATTCCTGCGCAGTGCGTAATCTGAACCGCCCATGGACCACAAGATGACCAAGCTTTGTGTAGAAGCGATGGGTGAGGAGACAGCACTATGCTATTCACCACTGTTCTCTGCTGCTGCTCTAATCAAGCACATACATGCACTGACATTCACTGTGTCGTGCAAAGTAAACAGATCAGTGTTTTGTTATTGCCTAGGCGGCTGTGGCTACCGGATTCATAACTTCCACTGCAGGCATTATAGCGAGTTTAAGCACATAATTCACACAAGACACACAATTGTTTGGTCTTACTATCTCGATAATAGGAGGACTGGTAAAACAGTATCTTGGTTACTTGATTTGTGTTGGGAGCAGCATTATCCTTTTATTTATGTCTGTAGCAGGCCCACAGCGCCATTTTCTGCACACCGCTTGTATGCCTATCACGGTCCAGTTACATTCATGTGGGTACAGGAGATTAGATAATGTTACTAGTGCCCTGTATACTTATTTAGCACTGCTCGGGTCTTATGTGTGTGTCTACGCTGCCCGGATTGCAGGTTGGAGCTCCAAGGTGGTGCTCTGGGAATGCGTAGGCCTGTCGTGGCCACACACTTCACTGTCCGCCTCAGGTTCACTGTTGCGACGACGATACACAGTGCAGGTACTGTTTTGGTGTCTAACTTCTTAACTCCTTGGTGTAGGGAGGGCTGATGGGTTCTTCACTGAACTTAGTGAGGCTTGTTGTAGTCCAGCATGGTGCTTATAATGGGTATTGGCAAAGCCAAATGATCTTGCCTTTTGGACCTCTTGATAATGCAGTTTGCTGATGCTGTGTTACATTAAAATTATTTTGCCAATGCTGCACAGCATTGAAGGGGAATGCTTCACCCCTCCCCCCATGTTCACACCTTAAGAATATCTCAACCTACTTCTCTCTTTTTGTTTAATTTTATTTACCAATTCAATATAGCAGACATTACTTAGATCATCACAAAGGGGAAGGAACACCACAGACGCACACAGCTAAGAGAAATCAATACAGAGTACGGGTGGAGAAGACAGCAGCACCGTGAGGTCAAAGGAAGCACTCCGATGAGAACGAGCACAAAGAGCAGAGAGAGAACCATAGACGCTTGACAGCTGGAAAACACAGACTCATGGAGTGCTTAGGCAAAAACATACAAGAGAGCAGTGCGGGAATGAGAGAAGCTCATAGACGAGAAAGAGCAACGCAGAGCAGGAGGGGGAGAGAAAGAGTAAGCTGGAAAACACATGCAAAAGTGGAGTGCTTAAGAAATAAAGTAGGTCCCCAAAAGTGAGCAGTGGAAAGACGCAACTAAAGGGGGAATGATCCATTTGAGGGACAAACACATGATGGACAAGGCAAGCTATCGAATAAGAAGCAAGCAAATGACAGTGACAAAGCAAGCCAGTCGATGGTAGGCAAAGGGCAGGCTTTAAAGCCACTGTAAGATGAGGTCTTTGCAGCCAAACAGCTTGCGCTGTCTGGTAGGCTTGACATAAAAAGGACATCAAGGGTAAGGAGGCAATAGGGGAGTGCAAACACAGTACACAAGGAAGATAGCAACATGAAGTGTACGAGAGTTTGGGAAAGAAGCAGAAGAAAGAGTTAGGAACACTCAAGAAATGTGGGCTGGTATCTGGCATGGGATGAAGCACCGAAGGAAGAGAGCTGGAAAACACATGCATTCTAATGGGCAGCTTAACCAAAAATAATAAAAATAGATCATTAAAAGCAAGCAGTGGAAGGATACAAGTCAGACAATAAAATGGATTGTAAAGAGGCTATGCTCCAGAGGAGGGACACATAAAAGAAGAGGAAGGCAAACCATTGATTAAGAAGCAAGCAAATGAGGCTGACAATAAGGTCAACCAATGGCAAACAATGGGCAGGTGGTAAGCTCACTAAGGTCCCAACAGGTATTTCTTAAGTAATGAGCATGCACAGCAGGGCATTGAGACAACAACAGTGTTTATTTTGCTGAAAAGAAAGTCATAACCTCATTGCTTCCTAGAGATTTTTTAGATTACTTACGGGAGGTGGCACGCTGCACACGGGGAGATGCTGTCCACTGAAAACTACAGAACACCCTGGAACTTGTTGAGTATTGCAAGCAGGAATATGCTGGCCTGTGCAAAGCGGTATCCCATGGGGAGCAACTGTAGTCACCGTATAGGAGACTGGTACAGAGCCCTGGTGAATCTGCATTGAAAGAACAAGAATAGTCTTTAGAAATAAAGAAGAGCACATTAGTCAAAAAATGATCACAAAGTATTACTAGTAGTCGCATAGAAATGTTAACAAATATAATAGTTTGACAGTAGTAGCTGGGGATAATTTCACTAAGCTTTACTTTCACGCTACAACACTTATCTTTTCCCCTGTTAACAGGTGCATGGTAACACGGTGCAGCAGTCAACAGTTTGCTAAAATTTCTTTTTGGGAGTTCTTCCTTTTGAGCTCTATAAAAGCATTTGATTGAGGCAATAGACCATCTGCAAACACACTGCAGATCGCAGAACACACAAATTCAACATCCACCAGGTAAAAAGCTGAAAGACAAAGCAACAGGAAGAAAATGAGTTACTTACCTGTAACTATAGTTCTCCAGTATTGGTATCTTTCAAAGCTTTACATGCTTGAGGAATTCCCAGTAATCGTAGTGGGAGTCCCACCATATCATAACAAAGCAGTATGTATGATTAACAAACTATAATGGAAATTAACATTCACTTTCATAGCCTATGTCCTTAAAAAAAAAAAAAAGAACCAAACTTCAGCGAATCAGCTAGAATGCAGTTACAGGTAAGTAACTAATTTTCTTCTCCAGTATTGGATCTTTCATAGATTCACATACTTGAATCAGAATAGCAAGCAGTTACTGTATTTGAATACTTTATATCATTAGCACAAATACTGGATGGTGGGTAGAAAGCTATACAAGATATACACCTATACAATTTAAACCAAAATATACGTTTATATAATCCCATAAAAACAGGACCAAATTTCATAATCCAAAGAACGCACCTTATGGAAATAAGTGTGGTAATACAGACTGTCTGACTACTGCATCACTGCGCTGTGCCAAATCAAAGCAATAATGCTGAATGAATGCACGTACATTGTTGCAGGTCGCAGCACTGCATATTTTCTCCAGAGGCACTTCAGTAAACAAAAGCAATTGAGATGGACATTGTCCTGGTTGAGTGCGCACTGGTTTTTGATGTGAGCAGTTTACCAGTCTTCGAGTGGAAAAACTGGATTGTGGCTGAGATGAACAAGTTACTTACCTTCGGTAACGATATATTTGTAAGAGACATATATTAGTTATAGCTTCCTAACCTCAGAATTACACCCAGGCGTCATATTGGATCCGGAGAAATTCTTTCATAGCAGTACCACTGCGCGTTGATAAGTGGCGTCGATCAACTCTGCGTTCATCGCTGGTGTCGTGGTCACTGGGGTGACGTCGCGGTATCTACTTAGACGCCGCCCTCGCACTCTGACGTCAGTTCTTTAAACGACAATCCTCGCCAGAAGCACAAAGCCATGCAAGACACTGACCACTGGTGCACAAAAGTAGGGCTCTGAAAGGAGGTCCTTACCCCAGAAGTCAGTTCGCAGAACGGGGAGGATGGGTGGGGCGGTAAAGAATCTATAACTAATATATCTCTTACAGATATATAGTTACCGAAGGTAAGTAACTTGTTCATCTGAAAGACTGTTAGTTATAGATTCCTTACCTTAGAATAGATACCTCAGCAATACCAACCCCGGAGGTGGGTCTGTGAACTAAGTGGCCAGTTGTAACAGCTCAGGATAAAAGACTCTTCGTGCCCAATCCGGAGCTACAAGAATGACTTGGGCACGGTCGAGCTTGATCTTCTTCAGCACTCTGGGCAGAAGTGGTATAGGCGGAAAGGCGTATAGAAGACCGCAACTCTACTTGCGACAAAAAGCGCCACCAAGCGAGTACCGCCATGTAAATTCCAACGTGCAGAACTGCTGACATTGCACATTCTTTTCGGTGGCCAATAGATCTAACCAAGGCTCTCACCACTGCTGAAAGAGACCTTGCACCACCTCCGAGTGGAGACGCCATTCGTGATCCATCATGCACCTGCAGCTGAGTTTGTCCGCCCTGGCGTTCAGTGAACCTGTCAGGTGTTGAACCACCAGGGATATGCCCTGGTGTTCCAGCCATGTCCAGAGGAGAAGAGCCTCTTGACATAGGGTCCACGACCCCACGCCGCCCTGTTTGTTGCAGTACCACATGGCAGTGCTGTTGTCTGAACACCAGCGCTACTCTTCCCCGGACAGAGGGAAGGAATGCTTTGAGTGCGAGTCGAATCACCTAAAGCTGCAGAAGGTTGATGTGCAGCTCGGACTCCGCCGGAGACTAGAGGCCACTGATCTCCACCTCCCCCATGTGGCAACCCCATCCCAGAAGTGATGCATCGGTCTCCACTGTGAAATCTAGTTTGGGAAGGAAGCGAGATCTGCTGTTGACCCAATCCTGGTTTGTTAGCCACCACTGCAATTGGCGTGCAGTGCCCTCCGAGATCTGGACGGAATCGGAAAGATTGCCCCAATGCGGTGCCCACTGGAACTTCAGGTCCTACTGCAGAGCCCTCATATGCCACCTGGCATGATGTACCAGCAAGATGCAGGAGGCCATGAGGCCCAGCAGGTGCAGGGTCATTCTGACAGAAACTCGGGATAGAGGCTGAAAGATCGGAATCCTAGCCCGAATATCCCAGACTCGCTGCTCGGGTGGATAGGCCCAAAGCTGAGTAGCGTTCAGAACCACTCAGATGAAGAGGAGCTTCTCGAAGGGACTCAGGTGTGACTTTGGCACGTTGATAGTGCACCCCAGCGAATGCAGGAGGCCTGCCGTAGTCTGGAGGTGGGAGACGACATCTAGGGGTGGACCCGCCTTCAACAGCCAGTCGTCGACATTGGGGAACACTGGAACCCCTGATCTGCGCAGATGAGCTGCGACCACCGCCATCACTTTCGTAAACACCGAGGGGTGCTGGTAAGTCCAAAGGTGGAGCACGGTGAACTGAAAATGCAAGTGGCCTACCGTGAACCGTAGGAAAAACCTGTGGGCTGGCAGGACGAGGATGTGGAAATAGGCATTCTGCAAGTCCAACGCTAGCATCCAGTCTCCAGGGTCGAGGGCAAACAGAACCTGAGCCAAAGTCAACATCTTGATCATGTCCTTCCGGAGGAAGCAGTTGACATCCCGGAGGTACAAGGATGCAGGCCCTTATCTTTCTTGGGTACCGGAAGGTAATGGGAATAGCAACAACGACCTACTGGCACAGGGACGTGCATGATGGCTCCCTTGGCCAAGAGAGTCGCAACTTCCTGGCAGAGAAGGGCCAAGTGATCGTCGGACATGCGATGAAATTGAGGGGGCATGGATGGAGGGGTTGTCTCGAAAGGGAGGGAGTAGCCCCTTCGGACTATCTGCAAAACACACCAGTCAGACGCGATGTTCCGCCAGTGGGGGAATCCTGCCACCCACTGGCGATTGATGGGCCTGAAAGGCTGATCTAGGAGGGTTTGGAGGCTGCTGCAGAGGGGGCAATGGTGGACTGGCCCGCCCGCTGGACCCCTGACCCACAACGGTGGGATTCAAGTCACCGGCTGCGCAGAATCGGGACAGTTTGCGCAGGCCTGTGGCTCTGTGCGGAACGTAGCGGGGCACCCCTTCCGTAGCCACAAAATTGGAGATAAGCAGACTGCACTGGGCAGGAGGTGGAAGCAAGGCCGAAGGTTCTAGCCGTGGCCCTAGAATCCTTAAAGCGCTCCAGCCCGTCGTCTGCCTTGTTGCCAGACAGGCGACTGCCATTAAAGGGCATATCCAAATGCGTTGCTTGGACATCACCCAAGAAGCCAGTGGACCTCAACCAGGCGCAGCGTCTCAGTGCTACAGACGTGGAAATCGTCCTGCCCAGAGAGTCGGCGGTGTCCAGCCCACAATGGGTAGCAAACTTTGCTGCGTCTCTCCCTTCGGCAACAGCATGGGAGAGCACTGCCCGGGCCTCCTCCCGGCAGTACCTGCACAACTGTGTCCCACACCGAGTGGGAGTAACGGCCCAATGCGGTGTTGACCGACTGCAGTCCCAAGCTGGAGAAAGAAAACATCTTATTCCCAAGGTGGTCCAGGTTCTTTGATGCCCTATCAGGTGGTGCATTAGGGAATGCACCTTTGGACATGGAGGCTTGGACTACCAAGCTCTCTGGGGAAGGATGGGAAGAGAGGAAAATGGGGTCGACTGGGACGTGGCGTCGGGCAATCATCCTGTCCACAGGAGCCCCTGTGTTGGGCCTGAACCAAGTGCCCAAAAGGATGTCCGTAAGGGCCTCATTGAACGGCAGCAGGGGCTCCGAAGAGGCCGCTGCCAGCTGAAGCACCTTGGTCATGACCGCCACTGTAGGAAGCTTGAGGTTTAGGGCCTTGGCTGCCCTACTCAACACCACTGCGTAAGACACACCATCCTCCGTAGCCATGGTAAGGGAAGAAAGTATGCTAAGTTCTAGGGAGGTATTCAAACCACTAGCGTCACCCAACTCCTCTATCCAGTCCGGTTCCTTTAAATGGTCTGCAAGAGGGTCCACAGAGTCCTCCTCACCCTCTCCTGGTAGTCACTCAGGGTGGTAGGAAATATCAGCGAAGAACAGGGGTACAAAAGTATCAGTCGGTGCCGGTCCCGACGTCGAACGACATCGGTCTGACTCCGTGTCCTCAATGAGGGGGAGGCCGGGCCGACGCCGGCTGGGGTCACAACCACCGTCAGAGGCAAGGGAGGTGTCGTCACTGAATTTGGCGCCGTAGGAAGTGTTACGAGGTCGACCGGCATCGATCCGGATCCAGGCCTGGATCCTTGGGGGCCCTGCGCGCCAAAGCCGCCAGCATCGAAGGCCTAGAGCCCCCAACCGAGTCGGCGGGGCCCGAAGGCGCGCCGGCGGAGTCAGGCTGCCCGAGGATGGAGTGCTTGGCTTCGGAAAAGCTTCAAAGCTGGGCAGGGGTCACTACGCTCCCAGAAAGGGAGGGAAGGCCGGAGACTACTCAACAGGCTCCGCGGGCGGAGCCAGACAACTACTTTCCGCTTTCCACGTTGCTTTGGCCGACGGACGGGGAGAACGCGAAGAGCGACGATGCTTCTTCGCCTTCTTGTGCTTCGACTTACCCCAAGACTTTGATGACGAATGGTGGGGGCTCCACGACCGGTCCCGCAACCTCCCTCTCAACCGGGATCTCGAACGGCACGGAGCGGACTGCCGTGCCTCAAGAAGCTTTTGAGACCTCTCCTGCAAAGACTTTCGGTTCATGGCCCGGCAGTCGGAGCACGACTTTGGGTCATGGTAACGCTCCAGGCACCAAAGGCACACGAGATGCGGGTCCATGACCGACATCAGTTTGTGGCAGGAGTCATAAGCCTTGAAGCCGGTCCGACGTGACATCCCTCCGTGCACCTGGAGTCGATCGATTCAAAAAAGGTGTCAACAAAAGCCGCCAAAACGGAGTCAAAAGGTGATTCGAGGTACCACTTTCTCCGGATCTGCGCTGGCTGGCATGGAAAACGAAAGAACTGACGTAAGCGTGTGAGGGCGGTATCTAAGTGGATACCGCAACGTTATGCCGGTGACCGCGATGCCGATGATGAATGCAGAGTCAACCGACACCACCTATCGATGCGCAGGGGTACTGCTAAGAAAAAAATTCCCCAGATACAGTCTGACGCCTGGGGGTAATTCTAAGGTAAGGAATCTATAACTAATAGTCTCTTTCAGATCCACCAAGCGATGGTTGCTTTTGTGACTGTAGCACCCTTACGAGTGTGTCCCTCTGAGACTAAGAGCTTGTCAGTTTATCTTATTCGTTCAATGCAATGCAGGTAGAACTTTATACATATTTTGATATCAAGGGTATGGAGAGACCATTCCACTGGTGAGGGTGGGCACAGAAAAAAAGTCTGTAATATTATAGGCTCAATGAGGTGAAAGTCAGAAGGGATCTTAGGAATGAACTTCGGAATGGTTCTGAGAAGGACAGAATGATCAATGAAACGCAAAAAGGGTTCTTGTGTAGTGAAACCCTATATTTTACTGAGCCTTCTGTAACGCAATGTAATGTAAAAGGCATTTCTAAAGCGCACTGCTACTCCAAGGAGGGTCTTGGCGCTCTGCACTTCCAGTGGAGAGAAGTGAGAGAAGCTACATCAATCAGTTAGAAAAGGCCATATTTTCAACTTCTTCCAGAACTGTGGGGTGGATAAGATACATCTTAATTCCAAAGGAAGTTTATTCCAGAGAGAGGGTCCCAGAAAAAAGGAGGACCTGCCCCCGTTCTGGAACTACGAATCCAAGGGAATTTGACCAGAGAAAGGCTGGCTGAGCGCAGACACCTGGAGGGAGCATAAAAATGAATTCTTGCTCTCAGGTGCCCTGCGCCTGACTGATGCAGAGCTCTTTGGATCAATAGCAAGGTTTTAAAAATAACCCTCTTCCTAATAGGGAGTCGATCCAGCTCTCTAAAATAAGGGGAAACTGGAGTTCTCCAGAACAAGCCGAGAAGCGTTTGGCTGCTGCATTTTGAACCACCTGTAACTGACTGAACAAGTAATCAGGTAGGCTCAAGTACACTGCTTTACCATAATCAAGTATAGATGTTATCAGATTGTGTACAACCAGTTTCCTTGCAGATAGGAACATAAAGAACAAGTTACTTACCTTCGGTAATGCTTTTTCTGGTAGATACAGTATCTGCCTGTGGATTCCTCACCTTGTGAATATCCCCTTGCATCAGCAACATTCGGAAATTATTTTCGTAGCCTCGCGCCGACGTGGACTTGGACGTCATAGAGACACGGCATCGCACGCGACTCCGCTGACGTCACTCACGCCCATAATAGGCCCACGCCGGCGTGATGACATCAGTTCCGCCCTTTTTTCCGTGCCTTCGAGGCACACGGACGTACCAATGACAGTAGAAATATACATAGCATACACAGTACACGATAGTCAAAGTAACACACACAGTGTGAAGTCAGTGCAAGAAAACATTTGAAATAACCCATTTTCTTTGACCATAAAACAAATACAATACAGTTATTCTGGTATAGAAGAGTGGACAACGGGGAGGCGGGTGGGCCAGTGAGGAATCCACAGGCAGATACTGTATCTACCAGAAAAAGCGTTACCAAAGGTAAGTAACTTGTTCTTCTGATAGATACATCTGCCAGTGGATTCCTCACCTTGTGAATAGATTCCCACAGCAGTCCCCACTCTCGGAGGAGGGCGTCCACTCTCCTAAACCAGAAAATCCTGGAGGACAGAGCGCGCAAAGTGGCCGTCCCTCCTCACCTCAGAGTCCAAGCAGTAATGCTTCGCAAAAGTGTGGAGGGAGGACCAAGTTGCGCCCTTACAAATATCCTCTACAGGAACACCTCTAGACAAAGCCGAGGTTGACGACATAGCTCTTGTAGAATGACCCTTATACCCTCTGGAGGTTCCTTACTGGCCAAAGAGTAGCAGATCTTTATACAGAGGATGATCCATCTTGAAAGAGTTCTTTTATGAACCGCTCTTCCTTTCTTGCAGCCAGCAAACCCAATGAAGAGCTGGTCATCCACACAACAGTCTTTAGTTCTGTCCAGGTAAAAAGACACCGCCCTCCTAGGGTCCAGACGGTGTAACCGCTCCTCCTCCTTGGAAGGGTGAGGGGGAGGATAAAAGGAAGGGAGGGTAATGGATTGTCCTAGGTGAAAGGGAGTCACCACCTTAGGGAGAAAAGCAGCCCTGGTCCAGAGAACCATTCGATCAGCATGAATGGTCAAGAAAGGGGGCTTGGAACTAAGGGCTTGAAGTTCACTTACCCTCCTTGCCGAGGTAATTGCGACAAGTCAAAAACCTCATAGGACACTTGTGCAAGGGCTCAAAGGGAGCACCCATCAAGTATGTTAAGACAAGATTTAAGTCCCATAGAGGCACAATAAAGGGAGTAGGAGGGAATTTATTAGTGAGACCCTTCAAAAATCTTAAAACTACAGGAGATTTGAAAAGAGAAGGCTGGTCCGGCAAACGTATAAACGCCCGACAAAGCCGAGAGATAACCCTTGACTGTGGCAACAGCAAGCCCTTGCTGCGCCAAAGAGAGAGCAAACTAGAGAATATCAGATAAATGGGCTTTCAAAGGGTCTACAGACTTCTCTCCACACCAGATGACAAATCTAGACCACCTATACGAATAGATGGACTTAGTGGAGTCACGTCTAGGTGAAAGAATGACATCCACCACATCGTGTGGGAGAGAAAAGGAGTTCAGGTTGCCCCGTTCAATCTCCAGGCATGAAGGTGTAATGTCTGGAGGTGGGGGTGTAGAACCTGCCCCTCCATCTGAGAGAGGAGGTCTGCCCTGTGAGGGAGAAGGAGCGGCGGGTGAGAGAAGAGGTGGAGAAGATCAGAGTACCACAGCCTTCTTGGCCAATCCGGGGCGACCAATATGACTTGGGCCCGGTCTTGGCGAATCTTCCTCAGAACCCGAGGAATAGAGGGTATGGGAGGAAACGCGTAAAGGAGTTGACTTCCCCAACTCAACTGAAACGCATCCCCCAAGGCTCCTTGCATGGGATACTGGAGACTGCAGAATGACGGGCAGTGAGCATTCTCGCGAGTGGCGAACAGGTCCACCTGAGGAGTCCTCCACGTCCGAAAGACGTGACGAA
The DNA here is from genome assembly GCF_964261635.1 of Lissotriton helveticus. Lineage (NCBI taxonomy): Eukaryota > Metazoa > Chordata > Amphibia > Caudata > Salamandridae > Lissotriton > Lissotriton helveticus. The sequence continues at coordinate 1,570,417,128 of NC_136059.1, forward strand.
CCACCTCCGGGTGAAGCCTCCACTCGTGGTCGGCTGAGAACTGCCGACTGAGGCCGTCTGCACGCACGTTCAGAACTTCCGGCCAGATGATTTGCCATCAGACAAATCTGATGGTCCTGAACTCAGGACAGGAGGCGCAGAGCCTCTCTGCAGAGACACTGTGACCCCACTCCTCCCTGCTTGTTGATATACCACATCGCGGTCGTGTTGTCCGTCAGGACTTGAACCGACCGACCGCGAAGGGAAAGGAGGAAGGCCTTGAGCGCCAAACATATCTCCCGCAATTCCAGAAGGTTGATATGAAGCAACCTTTCCTCTGGAGACCAAAGACCCTTGACCTCCAGGTCCCCCAGATGATGCATCCGTTATCACTGTGGCCACGGGAGGAGGCAGTTGAAAAGGCTTCCCCTGAGACAGGTTGCCTTCCACGCCCCACCAAGACAGACCCGCTGCAGTTTCTCTGGAGATCCTCACTGACTCCCTGAGATCTCCGCCGTGTTGATACCACTGCCGGCGGAGGCACCACTGGAGTGCCCTCATGTGCCAGCGTGCTTGGTTGACCAACAGAATGCATGAAGCCATCAGACCAAGCAGGCGAACGACCTTCAGGACTGGAACGACCGCTCCATTGAAAAATAAAGGAATCATGTCCTGTATGTCGCGAATCCTTTGAGGAGGAGGGAATGCACGACATACAGTTGTGTCCAGTACAGCACCTATGAACAGGATGCGCTGGGAGGGCACCAGGTGAGACTTGGGTACATTTATCGAAAAACCCAACCTGTACAACAACTGGGTTGTCTGTTGCAGATGTTGAAGCACTCTCTCCGACGACGACTGCTTTGATCAGCCAGTCGTCCAAATAGGGGAATACCGGAATCCCCGACCTTCTGAGATGTGCTGCCACCACCGCCATCACCTTGGTAAAGACTCGAGGCGCAGTAGTAATTCCAAAAGGAAGGACCGCAAACTGATAGTGTTGCGATCCCACCGTAAAACGGAGAAACTTCCTGTGCGACTTCAGGATTGGGATGTGAAAGCACGCATCCTGCAAGTCGAGCGACACCATCCAGTCTTCTTCCAGCAGCGCTTGAAGAACCTGAGCAAGGGTGAGCATCTTGAATTTCTCTTGTTTTAGATAGAGATTCAAGATCTTGAGATCCTGAGATCCTGGATTGGACGAAGTCTGCCATCCTTCTTGGGAATCAGGAAATACCGGGAGTAGCATCCCAGACCCCTTTCCTGCTCTGGGACCACCTCTATCGCACCCTTTCTTAATAGAGTCTGAACCTCCTCCTGCAGGAGTAACAGGTGTTCCTCCGTGCAAAAACCTTGGCAAGGAGGGTAATTGGGAGGGAATTCCCGAAAGGGAAGGGCATACCCATTTTCTACGAGATTGAGAACCCAAAGATCTGATGTAACCGATTCCCAATCCCGTAGAAAATGGGTAAGCCGACCCCCCACCGGACCCACATGATCCTGAATGGCGGATCTAGGGCTGCTTTTCTGTGGCTGGAGGGTTGGATGAGGTGGAGGAGGAGGAAGAGGCCTGATGTCCAAGAGGAAGCGCTCTTTGCTTTCCCCTGTAAGATCTGTACATGGAATTTTGCTGCTGCTGTTGTTGTTGCTGCTGCTGACCTTGTCGGTAATTCCGAAAGGAAGAGCGTCCAAAACCTCTGAACCTCCTGACTGAAGGACCCCTGATCTGGAGACCTAAAGATTTAGCAGTCGCCCTACTGTCTTTTAAATCTCTCCAAGGCCGTATCAGCCTTCTTGCCAAAGAGGCCCGATCCATCAAACGGATATCCAGCAAAGCAGCTTGAACATCTGCCGAAAAGTCTGAGGATTTCAGCCAAGCAGATCTTCTAGTGGCAACCGCAGTGCCCATGATACGTGCCACCGAGTCCGCAGTGTCCAGACCACTCTGTATCACCTGGCGTGCCGCAGCCTGTGCATCTGATATTACCTCCTCAAAATCCCTCCTGTTGGCATCAGGAATCTTAGGAGCTAAAGTACGCATAGAATCCATTAGGGCATGCACATACCTCCCCATTAGGCAAGTGGCATTAGTTGACTTCAACGCCATACTTGCAGAGGAGGTCTTTTTAGCCACCTGATCATGTTTCTTTGCCTCTTTATCCCCGGGGACCTGAGGAAAGGCACTCACATTCTTCTTGGAACAGGCTGCTTGTATGACTAGACTCTCTGGTGATGGATGAGACGTCAAAAAAGCAGGGTCTTCAGGTGCAACCATGTACCTTCTCGCCACACTCTTGGATACTGCAGGAGCTGACAGTGTTTTTTTCCACACCTCCAAAATGGGTTCCGTTAAGGCATCATTAAACGGAAGCAATGGTTCTACCACAGAGCTAGGCTAATGCAAAACTTCTGTAAGGAGATTGGACTTAAACTCCACTGTTGGCAATGTCAATTGTAGAAGTTCCGCCGCCTTCCTCATCACTACATGATAAGGCTGGACGTCCTTAGAACATGTATCTGAGACTGAAGGCAATTCGCACTCTGGAGAGAAATCCAGGCTACCAGCGTCAGCAAGATCCTCAAAACAGTCCTCCTCCAGTTCACCTTCCTCCATATCAGGATTTAACTCTATATACTTTGCTCTTCCAAAAGGCGTTGTGCTTCCCTTCTGGACCTCTCCTTTACAAGCTTCGCAGCTGGATCCACCAACGGCTCCGACGGAGCCGGTATCGACGCCGGTATCGTATCCGATGGCTCAGAGGGATGCCCTCGAGGTCGAACTGGAGCGGGCGACGCCGGAACCGGCGTCGACGACCTCGGCGGAGCAGGATATTGCCATGGCGGCGTCGGAGCCGGCATATAGGGCATGAATGGAGTAGGAGGATAGGAGTGGGGAACTCCTAAATTGAAAGCCAGAGGACCCATGGGACCCGAAGGTGCGCCAGAGGGGTACCACGCCCTTGAAAAGACGCCATACATAGCGTTAAAAAACACAGATGGGTCCTGGCCTGGGGCTGGAAAGGGTGGCTGGAAACCCTCAGGCTGGTCTTGTGGAGGGTTCGGATTCGGCTCTTCGACAGGCGCAGAATCCACATCCACCTGAACCTCTTCCTCATCTCGGGCCGGGGACGGATTCGAAGCCAGAGTCGGCGACTGTACCCGCGACTCCGAAGGCGAGGCCTCACCTTCATGATCTGAGACATCCAGCGTAACCACCTTAGAACGAACCTTCGTCGGTGACCTCGACCTCAAGCCCGACTCCTTACCGGAACGACGTCGGGACTCATGCCTCTTCTTCTTATGCTTCCTTCTCGACTTCGAAGCATGGTCTGAAGCGGACCTCGAAGACGACTCCTCTCGAGATCTGGATCTTGACTTTGACCTCAACCTCGCCCTTCGAGAACGAGACTTCGAAGATTTTCCTTTTCCAGCCTTCAGCTTCGCTACCAGGAGTTTGGTATCTTTCCCTCAGGGCCTTCGGGTTCATCTTCCGACAAGATGAACATCCATCCACATCGTGATCAGAGCTCAAACATCAAATGCAGTCCTCGTGCGGGTCAGTTATGGACATCATTTTCCCGCACTCCCTGCAGGGCTTGAAGCCGGTCTTCTTTGTCGACATCGTTGAAGAGACAAGAAACAAAGAAGCAGAAAGCGGTAACAAAAAGGCAACAAAGTACCAAATGACTACTGAGATTCCCGAAACCGTTAGCGCCGACGACGCGGAAAAAAGGGAACTGATGTCATCACGCCGGCGTGGGCCTATTATGGGCGTCGGTGATGTCAGCGGAGTCGCGTGCGATGCCGTGTCTCTATGACGTCCAAGTCCACGCGAGGCTACGAAAAGAATTTCCGAATGTTGCTGACGCAAGGGGATATTCACAAGGTGAGGAATCCACTGGCAGATGTATCTATCAGAAATGGAGGAACTTCCTAAGCACTCGCAGCAGACCAAAGCAAGTCCCTACTACTGTATTAATCTGTGCTAGAAAGGAGAGCCCACCATCAAACTTGAAACCAAGATTTTTAACAGAGCTAGTGTGACTTAGTGGAGGGTGAGTACCTTCCAGCCAAAAGGACTGCCATGGCTCCTCCTATCTTGTACTAAAGAAAAGTAGCTCTGTTTTGGCCGCATTGCACTTAGATGATGGTGAGATAGCCACTGAAAAACTTTTGACAAACAAGTTCTGATTTGTTTGCCAGTTAATATTTCATCCCTGCCCCAAGAGAAACGTAACTGGGTGTCGTCCAAATATTAAATTATTTTTTGCACCCAGTCTCTGCCAAGATTACCAGAGCAGTGAGATATATTGAATAACATGGGGCTCAAGGGGGAACTTTGTGGCACTCCCACCTGTAGATCACGAGACCCCGAACGAAACGGCGGACACCAGACCTCCTGACCTCTACCTTCCAGGAAAGAAGCCAGCCATTTCCAAGCCGGCCCTCTGATCCCGAAAGTCTGGAGACGTGGCAGGAGTATGGAGCGATTTTGGTGTCAAATGCTGCTGTGAAATCCAGCATAATCAGCACAGCCCTTGCCCGACATCTAAAACACCCCTGATGGAATTGACCACTAGCGCCATCTCTGTGCTGCACCTGGGGTGGAAACCAGATTGACTTGGATGCAGCAAATTAATGTATTCCAGGTAACGGGATAACTGCGGATTAATATGCTTTTCAAAAAAATTTGAGAGGGCCGGAACTAATAAAATAGGCCTATAATTAGAAGGATCTGTAGTAACCGCCTGGGGTTTCTTCAGCAGAGGCACAATTTTAGCCTGCGTTCAGGTACTGTGGCTGAAGAGAGCAAGGCAATTAGGAGATTGTTGGCTAAAGGGTTAATAACATCTGCTCCTAGAGAAAGAAGACTCGTGGGGCATGGGTCCAAGTGAGAGCCAGACTTAAGACTGCAAATTGCTGATAGTGATCCTTCCAGAGATCGGATCAAACCTATCCAGTGAGAGTTGAATCATAAGTTTGGCTAGGCTGCTGATTGTCACCAATCATCTCCTCCAACAGAAAGAAAGGCTGAAGAGAGCGCTACAACAACGCTACCTACCATGTAAGAAATTTGAGGTCTGCTCTGTGGATGGGTTTGAATGGACTCTTCATGAGTTGAGATAGAACTATATTTAGGTGCCAATCTGGAGGGAGGAGCCCTTGTGATTCTTCTTGAGCACAAAGAGAGTGAATGTGAGTAACGCCTACATCTAGATATTGCAGTGAGATGTACCTTGACAGAGGCATGCACAAGCACAGACCAAGCTAGAGAGATGAGATGAAATAAGTTACTGACCTGCAACTGCGATTATCCAGTACTGTTATATTTCACAGATTCACATCCTTGAATCATCCCCTGTCGTCGAAGTGGGAGTCCCACCCACTTCAACGATGGGGAATGATTCAAGCATGTGAATCTACGAAAGATACCCCAATACTGGATAAAGGGTAGTATCTGCTCAGGTGAGGCTTGTAGAGGGTGGAGATTTGAGGTCTGGCACCATAAGCTGAAATGTTTGCATTTCAGTTTATATATTTTAATGGTAGCTTCTGCCCTTACTTTTGAGAGAATGTCCCTGCAGTCCTGAGGAATATTCATCTCTTTGAATTCCTGGAATTCAGGAGTAATGCGCATAAATGGAGAGAGGTCAGGTCTGGAAAAGGAGCTGTCCTTGGTTCATCGTAACAGTGTTGGGCATAGTTGTAGGCAAATGAGGGTGGATTCCGATAGAAGCTCCATGTACCAATGCTGTCTGGGCCACCTGGGGGCTATCAGGAGGAGGCGACAGCACTCCACTTTCATCTTGCTGCAAACCATCGCTATGTGAGGAATGGTGGGAAAAGCGCATGCATAGATCCCAGACCATCTGATCAAAAAGGCATTCACCCACAATCCTGGGTGAGGGTAAAGACTTGCGTAGAACTGGCATTTGCTGTTGCTTGTTGTAAAGAGATCCAACTCTGGTTTGCCACAGAGAAAGAAGATCCTGCCCAAGACAGACTGATCCAGATCCCACGTGTGGCAGCTCTCCTTGGTTCTGATGAGCTTGTCTGCCAAGAGATTGCTTATTCCAGGAACTTGAGCTGTGATCCAGTTCCAGATTTCTTGAGCTTCTATGGGAAGCGTCAGGGATCTCGTGCCCCTTGTATTTTTAGGTAGTGCATGCTGGTGGTATTGTCTGTGTGCACTAGCAATGAAGACCCTGCTATCCTTGGAATTGAACACTTAGGAGACTGATGTAGATGGACTTGAGCTCCAGGCAATTGATATACATGGAGCGGAGAATACTTTCCTTGAATTTGTAAGTTCTGCAGATGACCACCCTAGCCCTCCAGGGAGGCATCCGTAGTTAACACGAAGTTGGGGGTAAGAATGTGAGGTCCTTTGGGAGATGGGAGGTCTGGGACCACTATGCTAGTACTTCCTGCATAAGTGATGTGATCTTTACAAGTTCCCCGAAAGAACATTCTGTTCGAGTCCCTGGTTTTTGTAGCTCTTCCTGTAATGGTCTAATTTTCAGGCGTGCGAGAGGGACCAGATGGATCGCTGAGAACATCATGCCCAGAAGTGACTTGATCAGACAAACTGAAACACATCTTTGTCTGGACAGTTTGAAAGCCAGTTCCATAACCTTAGTTACCGGTCTTGGGAGAGAAAGGCTTTGTTCTGGACAGTATCTAAGGCTACGCGCAAGAACATTATCTTATTGGATGGAGTAGTGATGACTTGATAATTTACAGTGAGACCTAGTTTGTGAAAGAGTTGTAGGCAAGCATCTGTGGCTTTGGACAGTTGAGATGCTTTGTTGCTTTTAGCAACTAGTAGTCTAGGCAGGGGAATACCTGATGACCGTCCTTTTTTAGAGATGCTGTCACATGGGCTAGGCATTTAGTAAAATTGCGGGGAGCTGATTGGAGGCCAAATGGGAAGACTTTGAATTGGTAATTGGTCCAGGCTACAGTGAAGCCTAGTTAAAAAAAATGTGAATAAATGGGGATGTTGAAGTCTAGAGCCTTTAAGTCTAGAGTTGTCATGTGGTCTCCGTGATTTAGGAGAAGTAGGATGTGGGAAAGGGTGACATTGGGAAAGGATTGCTTGCATAGATACTGGTTTAACTTTCGGAGGTCTAGGGTGGGTTGCCTTTCTCCTGTTTTCTTCTGGATTAAGAAAAACAGGTGTAGAAACCGATACCCTTCTATTGCTCCTTTGGCCAGCATGGGGAGGGCCTCTTTTCTGAGGAAGTGAATACACGGTGGATGTGCTTCCTTTTGTGGAGCTGGTGGAGGTGGTTTGACAAATTCCAGTGTATGACCTTAGGTGATAAGGTCTAATACTCATCCGTCTGCTGTTATTTGCCTCCATTTCTGGGAGAAATTGGAAATGTTTGCACCCACGGTTGGTGCAGGGTTGGGTGCCCGACGCCAGAGAGAGGTCACGGTTTTCTATTGGCTTCTCTGCCCTGAGGGGTCTGTCTCCACCTAGACCCTTGATAGTTTTAGACCTCTGCTGGAGGAGGACAATAGGACTGTTGTTGTTATGAATGCCTGGACTGTTGATAGGGCTGTTGAAAGCACTGATAACCCCCTCTATAAAAGGAGAAACATCTTCCATGTGCTCCTTCACATTGCACCTTCCAAAACTGCAGCACTCCCCCAACGACTTCATCATATCCACCTTGATGGCCTGCAATGCCTCATCGACATGCTTACTAAAGAGGGCCCACCACCCCCATGATAAGGCATAAGGCATGTCCAGGATTTCTGATTAGACCTCAGGCCGGAAAGAAGTAGCTTGAGAAATCTTTGTAACCTGAGAACTGCAAAACACCAAGATGATGGACGGGATGTTGCACAATGGCAAAACATTCACCCCCAGTCACAGATCTGGGTTTAATCCATTGTTATTTTGCTCACCAAGCCACCCCAGTTCAGACATGGCCATATGCAAATCAGTCTTGACCCTGTGCCTCATGGGAACAGTCCAGACCGAACTGCCAAGCCATGTCTTTCCTGGACCGGAATCAAGCATCCTAGGACCGGTTTCTGGCTATCAGCTGTCTTCAGCAGGATAGCTAGACTCCAGTGGCGTAGTGAGCATGGGACCCACGTCTGGGCATACCATTCCCACATAGGGTGAACGGCAAAACACACAAGATGATGGACGGAATGTTGCACAATGGCGAAACATTCACCCCCTGTCACCCAGATCTGTGACTGGGGGTGAAACAAAAGTTACTTACCTTCGGTAACGATATATCTGTAAGAAACAGTAGTTAGTGTTAGATTCCTTACCTTAGAATATCCCCAGGCATCAGACTGGATCCGGAAAGTTTTGCGTAGCAGTACCCCTGCGCGTCGGTAGGCGTCGTCTGCGGCTCCGCGTCGGTCGTCGTTGGTGCCGGGATGACGTCTTCGGAGTACTAGACGCCACCCTCGCGCGCGGACGTCAGTTCTTATACACAGCTTTTCCGTGCCAGGAACGCAGAGCCATGATAAAAACCGACACTGGTGCCATGAAACTAGGGCCCTCAAAGGGAAGAATCTTAACCCTAAATATCGGTTCGCAGAACGGGGAGGATGGGTGGGGCGGTAAGGAATCTAACACTAACTACTGTTTCTTACAGATATATCGTTACCAAAGGTAAGTAACTTGTGCATCTGAAAGAAACAGGTTAGTGTTAGATTACTTACCTTAGAATAGATGCCCCAGCAATACCAACCCCGGTGGTGGTTCGGCGAACCAATGATCACACCAGAAAGTCCTGGAGAACAGAACGGCCGAAAAAGCCATGTCTCCGGACTTGGCTGTCCAGGCAGTAGCGTCTAGCAAACGTGTGCAGCGAGGCCCACGTAGCTGCCTGACAGATGTCCTGCAAGGGGACCCCCCGACCCAGGGCAGTAGTAGCCGCCGTGGCCCGAGTGGGATGGGCACGCAGCCCCACAGGAAACTCCTTTTTAGCCCGTGAATAACAAGCCTTTATGCACAAAACGACCTACATAGAAATGGTTCGTTTGTGCACCGCCCGTCCCTTCTTAGAGCCCACGTAACCAACAAAGAGCTGGTCGTCCACCCGGAACTGGCGTGTGCGGTCCAGATAGAATGAGAGCGCACGTTTTGGGTCCAGATGGTGGAGCCTCTCTTCCTCTTTCGAGGGATGCGGAGGCAGAAAGAAGGTGGGTAAGGTGATGGACTGCCCGATGTGGAAGGCTGTGACTACTTTGGGCAGGAAAGAGGGACGCGTTCTCAAGACAACTTTGTCCGGATGGACAGAGAGGAAAGGAGGTCGAGAAGAAAGAGCCTGGAGCTCACTCACTCTCCTGGCAGAGATGATGGCAACAAGGAATGCAGTCTTAAGAGTTAGAAGACGAAGAGGGCAATTATGAAGTACCTCGAAAGGAGCGCACATCAAATAAGTCAGAACAAGGTTCAAGTCCCACTGAGGCATCAAGAAAGGAACAGGAGGAAACATGTGAGTGATGCCCTTCAAGAATCTATTTACAACAGGGGACTTGAAAAGAGAAGGCTGATCAGGAAGCCTCAAGAAGGCTGAAATGGCAGAGAGGTAGCCCCTGATAGTGCCCAGAGCAGAACCCTGCTGGGCAAGAAAAAGAAGAAAGAGGAGAACCTCTGAAAGGGGTGCAGAAAGGGGATCCACAGCCTTTGCTGTGCACCATGCCACAAATTTGTTCCACCTGCAGGCGTATACCGATTTTGTGGAGGGACGCCTGGCTACCAGAATCACATCACAGACTTCAGGAGGCAAGTCAAATGGCCTCAACTGTCGCCGCTCAATCTCCACGCATGGCGATGGAGACTGGACAGGTTCGGGTGGAGGACCGTCTCCTGCTGCTGCGACAGAAGGTTCTCCTGAAGAGGCAGACGAATCGGGGGATCGACTGACATGCCGAGTAGCTCGGGATACCAGTATCTTCGTGCCCAATCCGGAGCCACAAGGATGACTTGGGCCCGATAGCGCCTGATCTTCTTCAGCACTCTGGGCAGAAGTGGTATAGGCGGAAAAGCGTACAATAGACCGCAGCTCCACTCGCGATGAAAAGTGTCTCCGAGCATGTGCTGCCAACGTGCAGACCGGATGACATTGCGCGTTCTCTTCGGTGGCGAATATATCTAACCAAGGCTCTCCCCATCGCTGAAAGATGCCTTGCGTCAAGTCCGAGTTCAGACGCCATTTGTGATCCATTATGCACCGGCGGCTGAGTTCATCCGCACTGGTGTTCAGTGAACCTGCCAGGTGTTGAACCACCAGGGTAACGCCCTGGTGTTCCAGCCATTGCCAGAGGCGCAGAGCCTCCTGACAAAGGGTCCACGACTCCACCCCGCCCTGTTTGTTGCACTACCACATGGCGGTGGTGTTGTGCGTGAACACCTGCACTACACTTCCCCAGACAGAGGGAAGGAATGCCTTCAGTGCAAGTCGGATCGCCCACAGCTCCAGAAGGTTGATATGGAGCCGGGACTCTGCCGGAGACCAGAGGACTCTGATCTCCGCCTCTCCCATGTGGCCCCCCTAGCCCAGGAGGGACGCATCAGTCACTACTACGTGCTCCGGTTGGGGTAGGGAGAGGTATCTGCCGCTGACCCAATCGCGGTCCGTGAGCCACCACTGCAACTGTCTCGCAGTGCCCTCCGAGATTAGGACGTGGTCTGACAGGTTGCCCTGATGCTGGGCCCACTGAAACTTCAGGTCCCACTGCAGAGCCCACATCCGCCACCTGGTGTGATGCACCAGAAGGATGCAGGAGGCCATCAGCCCCAGAAGCCGCAGCGTCAACCGAGATTCGGGATAAAGGCTGAAAGATCGGAATCAGAGCCTGAATATCTCGAACCCGCTGTTCGCGAGGATAAACCCGAAACTGCGCCGAATCCAGAACCGCTCCGATGAAGGGGAGCTTCTGAGAGGGTCACAGGTGTGACTTCGGCACATTGATGGAGAATCTCAGCAGGTGCAGGAGGTCAGCCGTAGTCTGGAGGTGGCTGATGACTGTCTGGGGCGAGCCCGCCTTTTAACTACCAGTCGTCGAGATAGGGGAAGACTGACACCCCTAATCTGCGCAGATGAGCTGCAACCACCGCCATCACTTTCGTGAACACCCGTAGGGCACTGGTAAGACCGAAGGGGAGCTCGGTAAACTGGAAGTGCTCGCGGCCTACCGTGAACCACAGGGATGTGAAAATATGCGTCCTGCAAGTCCAACGGTACCATCCAGTCTTCTGGGTCTAGGGCAGCTAAGACCTGAGCCAAAGTCAGCATCTTGAACTTCTCCTTCCGGAGGAAGGCGTTGACATTCCGCAGGTCCAAGATAGGGTGTAGGCTCCCTTTGCTCATCTTGGGAACCAGAAAGTAGTGGGAATAACAGCCACACCCTACTTCTGGCCCAGGAACGCGCTCGATGGCCCCCTTGGCCAAAAGGGCTATAACTTCCTCTTGCAGAAGTTGCAAGTGATCCCCCGACAGGCAGTGGTACTGCGGTGGCATGGCTGGAGGGGTCGTCTCGAAGGGGAGGGAGTAGCCCCTTCGGACGATTTGCAGCACCCACCTGTCCAAAGTGATGGAGCGCCAGTGGAGGAGGTGATGGCGAACCCTGCCCCCCACTGGTGTCGAATGGGCCTGAAAGCTCGGACTAGGAAGGCTTTGAGACAGATGCTGCGGGGGTGGATGTGGACTGGCCTCGCCGCTGTCCCCTGGCATCGCCACGGCAGTTACCACGTCTGCCGCCGCGCTGGCTGTTAGTCTGCGGCCCGTGGCTGGCAGGACGTGTGCGGGTGCCCCTTCCTTGGCCACGAAAGGAGCGGAAGGCAAGAGTTTGCTGGCGCTGGTCCGACAGGCCCATGGACTTGGCCGTAGCCCTGGAGTCTTTGAAGTGCTCAAGCGCACTGTCTGCCTTGTCTCCAAAGAGGAGACGGCCATCAAACGGCAGGTCCATGAGTGAATTCTGGACATCAGCCAAAAAATTGCCGGACCTCAGCCAGGCGTGGCGGCAAACCGCCACCGTCGTGGAAATCGCCTTGCCCAGCGAGACCGTGGTATCCAGCCCACATCGGATAGAGTACTGTGCTGCATCCCGCCCTTCCGCAAGGGCTTGAGCGAGTTTGACCCGGGCCTCCTCTGGGCAAGCTGGCAGCACGTCTGCGACCGTGTCCCACAGAGAGTGGGTATAACGGCCCAAAAGGCAAGCAGTGTTGACCGACCGCAACCCCAAACTAAGTGAGGAGAACAGCTTCTTACCGAACTGATCATACCTTCTGGATTCCCGATCAGGTGGAGCAGTCGGGAATGCGGCCTGGGAGTTAGAGGCTTGGATAACCAGGCTCTTGGGGGTGGGTGGACAGGAAGCTAGGGGCGCCCGGGGCCGGGCGGTGGCGCCTGGCCACGTTCCGATCTACAGGGGCACCTGTAGCGGGCATAGACCAAGTGTCCAACAGAACGTCAATAAGGGCCTCATTTAACGCCAGTAGAGGCTCCGAAGACCTTGCCTGCGGTTTAAGGACCTCGGTGAAGAGGTTAGTCCTCACGGCCGTGACAGGGAGCTCAAGACCCAAGGCCTTGGCTGCCCTCGTCAGCACCTGGCTGTGAGCAGCCCCCTCCTCCGTAGCAACGGTAGTAGGGGAGACAAAGCCAGTGTCGGGCGAAGTGTCCAAACCACTGCCCTCCTCTAGATACGCTGCCCAGTTCTGATACAACTGGCACTCTCGTGCCAGAGGGTCCTCAGACCCCTCCCAATCCTCCTCATCTCCCATCTCCTGATAGTCAGGTGTAAAGGATGGGGCCGGATCATAGAAGAATTGCTCTTCTCTCGGCGTCGAATGCGGCGTCGAGCGACGCCGGATCCGGACCGAGGGAGGGACCGGGGACGATGTCGTCCGGGGACGGTGTTGGGGTCGACACCCTGGGGGTTGGCGCTGGCAAAGGGGCCATAAGGTCGACCAGCGGCGACCCGGATCCGGATCCGGACCCGGTGGGGCCCTGCGGCGCTGGACCGAAGTCGTCCACGGTGCCGGGGCCAAAGCATCCGACGGCGCCTGGGCCGAAGCACCCTGCCCGCTTGGGCTCCCAGTCGGGGTTGCGGGGCCCGAAGGCACCACAGCGGGACCAAACAGAGGAGAGCCACCTCATGGCCATGAGGAAGGCATCGATCTCCTCCGGCGTCGCGTTCAGCCCAGGGACCGGTGGGTATGGAGCAGGCAGCGGCGCCTGCGGCGCCGCGTGGGCGGTGTCGCCCAAACCCCCGGCCATATCGCGCGAGCGTCAGGGGGATTCGGAAGAGCGATGTCGTCTCTTCGACTTCTTGTGCCTCTTACCGGAGGACTTGGAGCCCGACGAATGGTGTTGACTCGCTGAGCTGCGATGACTGTGGCCCCTTGACCGGTCCTTCGACCTTCTCCTCGACCTGGACCATGAACAGCGCGGGGTCGACTGCCGGAGCTCGAGGCGCTTACGGGACCGCTCCCGCCTAGCCTTCAACGTCAAGGCCCGGCAGTCGGGGCACGACTTGTCATCATGGTCGGCCCCAAGGCAATACAGGCACCTGCGATGGCGGTCAGTAACAGACATCAGTCGGTTGCAATCGGCACAGGGCTTGAACCCGGGCATCCCTACCGGCACCGATAGTCTTACGACTTGAAACAGGATCAAAAAGATCGAAAAAGTTAGTCAAAAAGTGACTAAGGAGTATGCCTTTTCCGGATCTGCGCTTGCTTGCGCGGAAAAAAGAAGAACTGACGTCAGCGCGCGAGGGCGGCGTCTAAGTACTCCGACGACGTCATCCCGGCGCCAACGACGCCGACGACGGACGCGGAGCCGCAGACGATTCCTACCGACGCGTAGGTGTACTGCTACGCAAAACTTTCCGGATCCAGCCTGACGCCTGGGGATATTCTAAGGTAAGGAATCTAACACCAACCTGTTTCTTTCAGAATGTTTTACCATGCAACATTCCGTCCATCTATTGTTGTTTTTGCATTTGTCACCCCGAGTGGGATGGGTATGCTCAGACGTTGAGTCTCATGCTCTCCATGCCACTAGAATCAAGCTATCCTGGCTGATGACGGCTGATAGCCAGAAACCGGTCCTAGGATGCTTGATTCTGGTCCAGGGAAGACATGGCAGTTCGGGCTGGACTTTTCCCATGAGGCACAGGGTCAAGACTGATTTGCATATGGCCATGTCTGAACTGGGGTGGTGTGGTGAGCAAAACAACGATGGATTAAACCCAGATCTGGGTCTGGGGGTGAATGTTTTGCCATTGTGCAACATTCCGTCCATCAATTGTTGTTTTTGCACTTGAGAACTGCGGCACTTGCCCGCTGCCAAAATCCAGTAGAGGCTATGTCTATTGCACAATCGGTTATTTCAGAGGATGTTCTTAACCCCTCCAGTAGGATTCCTTAACCCTCTGGTCATTTATCCTCTGGCACGAGATCTAGAAGTACATCAATATCGGACCACATCTGTTGGTCCAATCGGCCCAATATAGCAAGTGAGTTAGCAGCACGGACTGTGATGGCGGACATCATGGAGAACCTTTTGCCTATATTGTCTAGGCATCTACCCTCTTGATCTGGTGGAGATGAGATCGGCGTAGAAGGATTTTTAGATCAGCGTTGAGCAATAAAAGAGTCCTGCTTTGGGTGTTTCACCAAGCAGGCCAGTGAATCCTCAGGTGCTTTGTATTTTGTGTCTATTCAAGGCAAGAATGCCATTAACATAGCGGGGTTCTGCATAATCCTTGTGCTTTCTTCTCAGATGTAGTCGACAATGGGTTTAGCATGCACTGACTTCCTTGCAGGCTCTTTGAAATCACACAAAAAACTGTCTGACTGATTGACAGACATTGGAATCAATAGTGGTATTGCGGTCTGCATGAATCTCTTTTGATAATTCTGGAGCATCCCTTGCCAGCCTTGCAATAATGATGGAGGAACCTGAACTACAGCTTCTTATGAAGGAGGGCGGCCTCATTGTTGGAAATGCTCTTCCTGATGTCTAGGTCTTTCCGAATATCTTGGTTGATAGTAATCTTGGTACAATTGGTCTGCCTTGTCATCCTCATCCTGGTATTTAACGTGGAGTTCTGAGGGGCTGTGGGCTGGTCCAAATGGGCGTCATCCCCTGATTCTTTAATGTCCAAAAGGTGGCTTGAAGGGAGAGGGGACACTTTGCCGAGAGAAGTGTTCTGGTGGGAGGAAAGTCTTTGCCACTTTTAGTGTCTTTGCCACTTTTAGTGTTGTCGATGGTGTCGTCAATCCATTAATAATCTTCAACGTTGACAACGTTATCCTTTGCGATGAGGCGGTCATCGGCGGGGAAGTCGTTGACGGAGCAGTCGTCGACGGTGGCACTTGTTGCTTTTGTCAACAAAGCTTTTGTTGATGTAAAGGGCGCTGATGAGAGCTTGGAAGGCGTTGATGTTGTCGACTTAACTATGACTAATGTCGGTGATGGTGAACCCAACATTGTCTCGATTTGCAAGGTGTTTTTTGTCCAAGTTGTCGAAGACTTGGAGGAGGACTATGAAGGACGAACTACAGACTTCACAGATGGAGTACCAGGCTCAGATCTGCTTGTTCCTGACAGATTTTGTCTTGTTTCTCCCTTTTTGAACTGTCCTTCACAGACTTGTGATGAGTCTTCTTTAACGGCCTTCCTAGACTCTTCAGAAGTCCCTTGCTCTTGAGACCTTTCTGAGGTTTCTGAGAGTTCGATGAGGTGTCACTGTCCTCTTCAGAGCTGGACAATTTCTTTGATTTGGCCTTCTAAAACCACATAAGAAGCCCTCCCCCTCGGTCTTTTAAGATGCCACAGATTGTACAGTCTTTCACCTTATGATGAGGGTAGAGGCAGTAAATACACTCCTTGTGGGGGTCGTCTGAATGAAGTTTCTTCTCAAGTGTCACAGGGTCTAAAGAGCCCTTTTTAGGTCTCGCCTAGCGAACAAAGCGCATGCGCTGCTTCGCCCTGGCGAGACTCTATTTCGGTTTGGTGCTCAAATGGAGACAAACCATGTGCGCGCCCGGACAGGCGATGTGCGCACGCATGGCGTCTCCTCACACGCTCCCACCGCGCGCTTGATTTATCTTTCAGTACATGTGCGAGCCCACATTGCGGCTCCTCGCGCGCTCACACGCTCCCATTGCGCGGTTTGCGATAGCGCACGCTTGTCGTGCACACCACTCGCGGGACGCTGCTTTCTGACAGCGCCCGCTCCTTGCAGGGATCTCACGGGCTTGTTGAATTATGATGTGAGGTTCTTTGAGGCCTTCTACCACCCCCACCACTTAAATGAATGTAATTGACTTTCACAGCCCAACAGACTTAACGTGCAGCATTATCTGGCCCATGGCTTTGATTTACTATATTGAGTCACTGTAAGTTCCATATGGAATTGTCTTACATCTTCATATATTTCAAAACTGCTCTGTTTTGTTACAAGAAAAGCCCCAATAAACATTTGAAAAGCTAGATTTTATAAGTTAGATGTTTTCTTTAATCAGGTGTTGGCCTCGACAAGGGTTTCAAATGGCAGAGAGCAATAAGACCCAGCCCTCTCTAGAATCGGCGCCAACGTGGAGCACCTCCAAGCATGAGCAAAGTACATCGCCAGGGGTGGGGGAATCGTATCGCCCGACGCCCGAACCAAGTAGATTTTAATTATGGGCAAGAAGATTTATTGTCTATTATGTCCGACGGACAAGTAGACATGAAATCACCAAAAATATATGAGCTGCGGGTGCTCTGGGGTCACAGCCAATTAGAAATGTTGCCAGAAATCCTCTGGACGCCTTAGATTGGCTGGAAGCCCATGACTGGGCTCTATCTGGCACGTGATTGGTTGCAGGAATCTTGAGCTAAGGTTCAGTGTTCTAGGACGGATTCAACACTGGTGCAGACCACCTGCTCTTGGAACGCAGCTTCCGAACGTTCAAGGGCAGGCCCCGAGGCAGGAAACACTTTTTCTGCTGCCAGGTCCCTGCGCTGTGCGCCGAGTTGCCTGGTGGTCTCTCTGCTGCCGATTGCTGCATGCTCGATCTCCTTGTCCGGTGGGATCTGTCGAAGGCAGGCCACATATCTTTGGTGCGCTGCTGCGCACTTCCTGGAATCAGGAGCGGGAAGTCGGCGTCTCTGACACACTGTACAGGCGAGTCAGTCAGATAATGTGTTTTGTGGCCGTCCGAGTCTGAAGAAAAGTATGTTCATTGTAATTCTGCGTGAATGGTCTGGATTCAGTGAGCGTGGTGGCAGGGTTAAATGTGTGTGGCAGGTTAACAATTTACAATAAGGCGGAAACCTCTCCTATATTAATGAAACAATGGAATCAGTGCAGCGTTGATGAGTGAAAACACGATGAAAGTAAGTGTACTATAGAGAGACATTGACCTTTACTTTGTCTCTGCTTTTATGGATGAGGTCGCATTTGGGGGCACGGAGCAAACAATACTACTCTAAACACCTGGAAAGCTTACAGAAAATGCAGCCTACTAAGATTATGCAGGCGCTGTTAATAGAAACATTTTTTAAATTGCATAGTTTTCCTGGTGTAAAATAAATCAAGCTAAAGTTGAATAAAGGAAATGCCACTTATGCAGCCAGCAGGCAGAAAGTATCTTCGTATTCCAGGCAAAGCTGTGTGTGCAGCGTATTTTACCCTGCCCACTGATATGTGATCCACTCTTGGCATCTGAAACGTCGCAATGTCCACATTTGTGCCCAAGATGAGGTCTCCTTTACCAATACCCTCCGCTACAGTCTATATTGCCTTTTCCTTATTTAGTTACCTCCACCTTTTTTTTCATGGCTTCTCGCTTTATCAGTGTCCACAAGTTCTCTTTTAATCTTGCCACTGCGGCAGAGGAAAAGCCTCACGTCCGTGCCGATTTTTATAAGCTTAATCCTGTCAAGAAACGGATTATTCTCCACATTTTGGGCCCATTCCTGTTAGCCTGTAACTTTTAATTGGTTTCATTTCTCGTCTCCCGTACCTACTGTAAACAGCCCCCACCATTCATAATGCTCTGGCAGTTTGTGCTAAATAAGCAGAGCCACTGTAATGAAACGGTAGAGAAGGTCTAAATTATGCGGCAGGGTTGACTTGATTATATAGCCACAAAAATGAGAATTATATAGCATAATGCAGCACATTTTTGTTGATAGTATTACTTTATTATTTTGACATCTGTACACATTAACCCTGCCTGTATAAATGTTTTGCCTCATTACTTTCAGATTAAGACCTAAATACACCAACATCAATGTAAAAGAGACCAGTCACTACTTGTGATGGGCTTTTCCTCTGGCTCTGAAGCAGGACATGTTACCTCCTTTTTAGTAACGTTTGATCTGTTTGAGCTAGCATTTACATTTTTTGCTAAAATATGCAGTTTAGGCCGCATGTGTTGGATTATATGGCAAATTATGTGGGAAAACGCCTCAGCTATAGAATCTCATAATTAGAGTGGCTCTATATATAAATCATGTATATACAGGACTTGCCATAAGTGGGGGACCATCTTTCATGTGGAACAATATAAAATAGCTGAAATTGCTGGAGGGAGCTCAGGATAAAGCAGAAATGATCAAAATACAAAATTGTAGGTCTCAAAATCACGTTTTTATTGACAACTGGGTAAAAATAAACAATGTTCCCACCTCAGAATTGTATGCAATCCCTGAAGTGTTGCATTTATATTGCACAGTAACGCCAGCAGTAAATATAAGCCCATACCAGATCCAAGGAGAAGTGACTCTGCCACCTGTGTGAGTATTCATCCTATCTAGACATAAAGGATTGTTTTTCTTTCCCTACATGATATGCCAATGAGTGCCTGGCTTTGTGCCTTCTTTATGCATGTGCCCATTTTCGACTATCCAAGCATCATCCCACAGACCCTCCGGATGCTCAGCTTCTGAAATAAAGAAACTGATTGCACAAGTTGCTGCAATGTTAAAACCGTATCTTTGACCAGGCTTTCCAATACTCGTATGTCAGCATTCAGCAACAGAATTGTAAGGACTTCACGGAAGAAAAGGGTGGTCAATGGGGTGCTGGGGAGTTTGAAAGGAGAGAGACAAGTGGCAGAGAACTTGGATTTTAAGGAAAAAAGTGAGTACTTTACAAATCTCAGTGAGAAAAACGTGCACATCTATTGCTGACCTGCACCTCTTCATGTTAGGGAACTTACTCTGCTGGTGACATTACTAACCAGTACTGTGCACAAGAGAACCCTGTACTGCTACTGCCAGAGCTGCATATGCTCCTTGTGTGGTACAAGAATGTGGAGTTGTAGCAGTAAGTGCACAATAATATAATCACACCTTACCTGCCCAGGAGTGTAAAAGGAGAGATTGATTTAACTGTCCTTTGCTGCCTCTTGTGTATTTGTACTTGTGGATACTGCTTCAGTGAACTAAACAACTCTGCTATTTTATTTTTGCTGCCCCATGAACAGTTCAGAAGCTCGCCGAGAAGTGGTTATCCCCATCCGTACGTCTATCAGAGCATGATCACATGGGAGTATTTTTGAAACTTGACAGCTATGATTTGGCCCTAGAATGGAGAACACCGTTCTGCCCTGCTGGTTCATATTCCAAAACAGTCTATGCCAAATACTCTTCAAGAAATGTACTCAGTTACCAGTCTGCCCTCGGCCTGTATGTACTTTCTCTCTAAATTTGAAAATATGTCACATGCATACTGGTTAATAATTGGGTCCAGTGCACACAGACACATCTGCACACATGCTGCACATCCAGCCAGTACAACAGTTGCATTTAAGGGTGTATGACTATGCACTGCATAATTGGACTTGCATTTGCAGTATATATGGCACCGTATGTTGCACTGATTGCCGTGCAGACCCCACCGTGGTGATTTATAGAATAGGTGGGGCAAGCAGATATCTTCCCAGGACAAGTAGATTTCTGTAACATTTTGTCCATTGGCCAAGTAGATTTTTCAAAAATTTCCACACCCCTGATCGCCCTGTAAATATCACCCGCAGGCAGCGTGTTCAGGGAGAGACATCCAAGCCGCCGGAGACAGGAGTGTTTGAGGAAGCGAGCGCCTCTGAAGAGGTATTGGGATTAAAAGAACACGCTACCCCTGTTGTCGCTGCAGGTTAGGATCAAAATTCAAGTTGTGTTACACTAGTAGTTTGAGCTGTGTGCCAGCGCGAGCCTCGCTCGGGTGAGGTTACTGTTGAATCTCCCACTGGACCGAGACTGGGCCTTAAACCCCTCGGACTGTCGTCTCTTCCCTTTTCTCTGCAAGGGGCTCAAATTGGTAGCCTGCCCTGGGGATAGGGGTTTCGTCAAGGGCCTGATCGCATGCTTTATGCATTTTTAATTAACCTACACGGTACAGCAGTTCACAGCCATGTAGCCTGTCGGGAGACAAAGGTTTCATGAAACGTAATTATTAACCCGATGGAGCCTAAAACCAGCGGTCGGAGTGGGCGGGATCTGAAGGGCGCGACGAGGCCATAATTTTTTATTTAAACAAAAAAAAAAAAAACAGTTCCCTTACTTTTTGTGGAAAGAGTAACACAACATTCCCAGGACATTTAATGCTGCTAGGGTGTCTGCTGCCTGAAAGAAATGTAAATGTGCGCACCTGGTCAATCTGCAGATGTAAAGGAGTAATGGCAGGCAGTCAGAGTTCATTGATAATTTTATGCAGGAATATAATTTTTTCTAGCAAATAGTACTTAAACTGATGTATAAGTGTTGAATTCTATATCCATTGCACCTTAGGACGCCTCTTGAAAGCTTTGGGTTTCTTAATGACAGTGACCAACAAGCATTTGCAATGCAATAGGTCTTGCATTTGCGAGAGTTTAAGCTATTGGCATTGTAAATGACAATGCCTTTTATTTATGTTTTAAAAACCAACACATAAATAAAAGGCATTGTTATTTATAATGCCAAGAGCTCAAACTCTCGCAAATGCGAGACCTATTGCTTTGCAAATGCTGGTTTCTTTGTTTTAGCCACGTTAGTAGTAGGAAATAGGGTTACAATACCAGTTAGAAGATAAGTGAGCAGAGCTCACACAGACTCCATTCACACGACGTGCAGGCGAAAATCTGAGGGATTCAGCCTCTCTTGGGGGTATTCTAGAGGATGCATTGAGCCGATCGCTGGAGTTTGGTTTTTTTTAAAAAAGGACATAGATAGGCTATTAAAGTGAATGTTTACTGCCATTATAGCCTATGTTAATCATACATACTGCTTTGTTATGATACTATGGGACTCACACTTCGACGACAGGGAATTATTCAAACATGTGTAGCTATGAAAGATACAATATTGGAGAAAGAAGAATTCTTAGTTAAAGCAAGAAGTCAACTACATATATTGACTTCACACTTAATATTATAGTCCTATACTCATCATGAAAACCATTTTATTTTTGTGTCACAGAGAAAGGCTTCCTGTGTTATCTGAATTGCCTACCTTAGAATCAAGAGGTCATAATGTTTTTATGTAACGCACAAATTAATACCAACCTATACAAAAATGTGCATGCTTTTTTATGCAGGTGATTTTGCAAATGTGGACAATTATGCTTGCTAGCGGCTTGTGATAAGAAAAGGTGAATGGTGCTGGAACCCAATTTTCTTGTTTTTGTCAACAGATGGAGAACTGAAGAAGCAGTGCAATCTTCCATCCACATATGACTTGTAAACATGTATTTTTGTGTTCTTGTGTCATTATCATCTTCACAGAAATTGAATGGCCATTGAAACAGCTGGATTCTTCAAACGTCTTCTAGCAATATGACTAATTTACAAGCATTGAATTCTGAAATTTGAAACCTTGGATAGACCACAATAGACCAGTCTAGGAGCAAAACTGACAGCGGCCCTCAAACATTTTAGCCATTTCTTTATTGTGAGAACAAGGAGTACAAGTATTTATGCATTTTGCTCAAATAAATTCAAAACATGCTTTATTTCGAATTACTGCGGGAAATATGATTCCACAGATCAGTCTCATTTGGCATCACTTTGCCTCACCAAATCATTCAGTTCATCCAATGTAAACTCATTTGTTGTCAATCGGCTCCCTACACCTTCCTTCCAACTGCTTAAGGATAATTTGTAGGTATGCCAAACGCCCAGTACTTGCTCTTCTTTTTCCCACTTCTGATTTCGTTTATTAGCACCATGTAGAATATAACCAAATTGATCTCCCCAACGATTGTATGATGGAATAACACACGCCATTAAAACGCATGCAGTTATAACCCCGTCATTACAACACATGCGTCTTTAGTACGCATGCCTTTAAGTCGAAAACATTTTCCATGCATATGCCTCAAGCATGCATGCCTTTACAACAAAAATGTCAGATAAGGCTTGCTTGTTAAATCAATATGTATGCTAAATGTTTTCCAAATTCGTGGACTCCTTTTACTGAGCGTCGCGTTTGGCTTTACTGTATGCTTTTTCAGTACTGTCACTTTAATTGGCTCATGTCTTCTGCAACCAAACTTGATTCTGTTAATTCTCAGCTTGCCAGCAGTTCATTTGTTCGTTATATGCAAATATTTCATTGAGCGTCACTTTGTGAGCTTTTAGTTGATTTTAACAAGGAGTTGCAACAAATTTGAATTTTTTTTTGTGAAGTTTAGATTTTATGGGTGAGTTCACATCTCCTCACAGAGATCTACCCCGATTAGAGGGCATTCTCTTTCCAACTTAGTATGTGCAATAGTTATAAACTTTTAAAAGTTTGTCAATGCTTTTTACAGGAATAAATATACACCAGGCCAGTCGCCACAATGTACTTTGTGAATTATAATTCAGACGGACTTCCGTGCCGGATTAGCACAATAGCATTGTTAGACTCCATGTGAACAATTCTGCACAAATTTGCTGGGGAACGTAACAGACAACTTCCCAATTGAAAAGGGAGTGTGTAAAGGGTGCGTAATGGCCCCAACACTATTCTCCCTCTTTATTAACAGAGTTGCCAAATTTGTAGCCATTACTCCCAACGATGCCACGGTTTTAGCAGGTATAAAGATCCCAATTTTAATGTTTGTTGAGGACACGCTCATCAGCTCAAAAACCCCTAGTGGCTTACAGTATGCGTTGTCACGTTTTGTAGACTTCTGCAACCTTCAAGGGATAAAAATGAATGCAGCAAAAACTAAACTCATGACTTTTAACCAGCACAAATCATTTTGGGGTAGAATCAACATGGATGGGGAATCCCTAGAGCAGGTAGACACATCCACCTATATTGGTATCATTCTGGAGAAAAAAATGAGGTGGAGGCCCCATATTGAAACTATGGCACTGAAACATCGCAAATTAGCCAGAGCTTTAAATAACGAATTTAGAACATCCCTGATGAAGCCAATTAGCCCTGTACTGCAGATCTACAATGCAAAAGTGGTCAGCTCAGTGCTATATGGGGCGGAATTGGGAAACATCATTTACCCCGCATGCGAAACAACAAATGCCATTATAACTCAGTCATTACAATGACTGCGTTGTTACATCGCATGCCATTGCAATGCAAGCCATTACAACGACTTGCTGTAGGGGGCAGAATGTGTTGGATTTAAAATCCAACACCTTCCCTACTGTTGCACAGACTGGAGTTGGAATAGTAAATTATACTATTCCAACATCCTATAGCAAGTTGTTGTAATGACTTGCGTTGTAATGGTATGCGATGTAATCACACGGTTGTCGTAATGACCGCGTTATAATGGCATGCGTTCTAACGTGGCCTATTCAGCGGAATTATTGGGCTTTGAGAAACTGTCCCAGCTAGTCACAGCAGAGAACAGGTTTCTCCGAATGATCACTAACCTACCACAAAGTACCCCTGTGCTACCATTACTTAACGACCTTGTAAGAAAATTGCTGGTAGATATAGCCAGGTTTCGCCCTATTTTATATTGGCGTAGAATTTGGTGTATGCCGGAACTGGCCACTTTTGCTAAGGGTCTCAGGGATACAAAAGGGGGTGGTGAATTTGGACGGAGCACCCGAACCAATCAAACACTCACACCCAGTCAAAAGATCTGGGTTTGATCCATCACCGTTCTTTAGCCCACTCTGCCACCCCAGATCAGACATGGTTAAATGCAAATCAGTCTGACCCTGTGCCTCATGGGAACAGTCCAGTCCGAACTGCCAAGCCATGCCAGGTCTCAGGGATATCACTGAGGCAGATCACTGCCACAAAATTGGTTGGTTGCGCAACATCAAAGAGGCCCTGGTCAGCATGGGATTGCCAAATCTATGGGAAACCCCATTTAGTACCCACTCCCCATCAAGAGAAATAATCAAGGAAAGATACTGGGAAATAATGGGTCAAAATAGTATTAGAACAAGTGACAGAACCACACTGACAGGAAGATTTTTAGCAATTAAACCCTGTCCAAGCTTTGAGCACTACTGGGACACAATTTTAAAACCTCTTGATAGCAAACTTTATTTCCAATTCAGAGTGGGCACCCTCCTACTAAAATCATTTACTGCTAATTGGTCTCCTGGAGATGAGATAACAAATGCCCTAGTTGCACAGGGCAAGCAGAAACCTACCCCCATGTGCTGTTTGCCTGTCCTGCCTATGTGATTTTCCGTAAGGTATGACTCGCAGAGACCAGTCAGAACCTGGGCACAAGACAAAGTAGCGTTGCCTTGAGAATTCTGTGTACAGATTCTTCACCCCACTACACAATTCCGGTAGCTAAGTTCTTACGATGGATGTGGTCTATAAACTGAACTTGGAATTACCCCTGCCTCTTGTTGTATTTTCAGTATGCTGTACTTGAGCTCCGGCCATGTCCATTTATCGTACCGCTTGTATACCCCCAACCACCACTGTTGTTGCTTTTATGATATGTAGCTATCTTTTACTGCTCTAGGATGAGCCGAAATGTTATGCTTAATTGCACAAGTACATATATTTTAATTCACTGTCTTATTTTCTCTTACTGCATTTTATGTAATAATGCTTTTATGACATGTATTGCCGAAATAAAGCTATTGACGATGATGTCTTTGTAAATTATGGTTTTAAAAATACAATCTCCCTCATTATTTACAGTAAATCTCAAACGCGACGCTCGGAAAAAGGAGCCCACGAATTTGGAGTGCTTTTACCATGAATATGCCTTTACCATTCATGCCTTCACTATGAAATTCGTAGCAAAGACAAGGGTGAGAAAGTCATATTCATTGTAAAATTCTGCGTTGCAAAGGCTTTCACTTTAAGATGTCTGCGTGATGAAGCCTTCGGTGTAAAATGTTTGTGTGAATCAGCCTTCGTTGAAAAGGTGGTTTCCCCTCTTCAACACCAGGTCTTCTCAATATGTATCTGAATCCTATCTTAGCTCTCTGGATATCTCTCCATGCCTCCACAATTTTCTGCAAATCTAGTCTCAATAAAAACAGCGCCTTCTATCAGCTTTATACGATACATTTCGGTCACCACTAACAGCACCTTATATGCTTAAATTCAAACATATATTCATTTACAAACTACGAAGATAAACTCTCTCCTATTCATTTGTTCAAACAATAATACAGATGTCTTGCTAACCACTGCATCTCATAGCAATCTTCTTAATTATTTCTGAAGTGTCATAACTGATCATTTATCCAGCACAAGGCTGACAAGGTTCATTCAAGCAAAGTTTTGTTTATCATGATACTGATACTTAACTTCTTCTACATCACTCCAGCCCAACCTTTACAGTGTTTCGAACTTGCTCCTGTCAGACGACAGACCACACATGGAGCCATTCCAAAACAGCATCATCCTCTTACAAGGGGAATTATTTTTTTGAAGGTTAACCGAAAGCATTCAGCCACGGAAAAAGGAAGAAAAAATTGCCCAGAAAAAAATAAAAAGCACAACAACAAAAAAGACTTCGCCCATTGATACAATAGATAACATGCTTGGAGCACACCTATTCCCCTCCACCCCCCCCCCCGAAGCTGCGAGCCCTACAGTTCGTGGACTTACGTCTTCTCAACACCTTTATTGGGTGCTTAATCTCGTCCCTCCCCTCACTACTAACATGTTTAGCCCTTGCCCTATAACGTGACAACGGCTCACTCTTTGACCATTGAGTGAGGTTAAAGATTAACTCGACAAGAAAATGTTATATTTTGTTATCTATTTGTTGTTTTTATTCGTTTCAGTTATGTGACATGACCTGCGGTGGTCGACCTCTAAGCACACTTTCCCATTCGCTGTGTTAACTTTTATTGTCGTATAATTCTATACTGGTGCCGCCTTAGGAGTATTAATTTTGTGCCAATTGGTCTTATGTCATATCAAGTAGACCACTAGTGCTCATGTCATGCTTGGTTGTACTTAATTTAACTGATCAATACAAAGATTATGAGCAAAACAAAATATAACATACCAAAATACCAGTCAGTTCGAAAATGTACAACAAAATAGTGAAAAGGATAAAACCAGTCGCAGTAAACTGTCAGAGCTGTGTACACAAATCTGCACGGAGGTGGTTTGTAGATAAACATATTTGTAGTCTTCTCAAAGTAGCTTTGAATGCTATTAGGAAAGAACTTAATTGAACTATTCTGACTTTAAGGTGTGGTTAAAGATTAGTGCTGGACTGGTTCTTCGAGTGAAGAACTAACATTTCAATCTGGGTAACAAACAGCCATTACTCGCAATGTCGTGAATTCTTTAAAATCAACAGCTATTTAAACAGTATTTTCAGTCAACTTTGGAATATAAAACTCTATTGTAAATCTAACAGCATTGTTTACTGCTTTCCCCAGCACATTTCATACCTGTTCGTGAATGTCCACCATCACAGCATTTTGCTGAGGTGGGTGAGCGGCAGGGTGTAGCATACGAGGGGATACATTCGGTGGATGAAAAGCTCGAGGCTCTTCAATGGCTTGCTGCTGTCCATATGAAATGTGATGGTAATTTTCATCTTGACCAAGAGAGTTATGGCGAGAGAGACGATCCCTCCTCCCTCTCTGGCGCCTGACAGGAGGACTGCAAGACATAAGAAAGATTACACATGTATGTAAAATAAGAGAATTTACATAAGCATTAATCAGTTTGGAAACAATACTGTAGTGACAAAGGGTACCCCAAATTAGATTTTTGTTTTACCTTATTGGAAAGGCTTGAGCTTAGAATTACTAGAATCATTGTAAATATTGCAAAACAGACTGAACAAATACTCTGCTAGCTATTTACTGTAGAAGAAGTTGTATTTTTGATGCATAAGCCCCACAGTGAAGGTTTTTCTACCAAGCTATCTAGAAGGATTTTTCCAAAATCTACAGGACTCAATTTAGAAAAAGGTCCACAGACACATCTTGCGTTTTTACTTCACAGTTCACAAAAGAGTGGGCAATGACCAAACTAAAATCATTGATTCATTCTTAGAGTACGGTCAAAAAGCAATAAACACTCTTTGGTAATGGGGTAACGGCAACTCAAAGGCTGCAACTAGACTGCCATTGCCAGCCTTGACCAGTTATGCAATTTTCTACCAGCAACTCTATGTCAGGACCTGAGGCAAGGATTACGCATAACTTTCTCCTTTAATTCTTAATCGACAGACAGAGAAGATGGTAAGAAGACAGACATCTGTATTTTAATCTTTAAAACAGCCGTTTGTTTTCTACCCGTGAATGTTTAAATTGAATCTCTTGTTCTGTGTGGTTGGTACTGTTAAAAGCTGCGTTATTTGCTCATAACTGCTTAAATTGAACTCTTGGTTTCTGTGAATTTGGTACTGTTGGTTTTTAGGTCTCGGCTATAACGCGCTTGAAAAGCGCGTTCTCGCCAGAGAACTATAGTCGGCGTCTCAGCAGTCTGAGAACGCCGAAGGGAGACAAGACCTGGCCGCGCGCAGCGTTTCTCCATAGGATAACGTTGTGCGCGCAGCCAGGTCTTGTCTCCACAGCTGCATGGCATACCGGATCGCGTCGCGCGCATCTCTGGAATGCAGGGGGAGTCTGCATACCAGCGCGCGGCGCTGCTAAAGAGGCTCACATCGGACACTGACTGCGGGAGAGGCGGAGGCAGGCTTCATTCGGGAAATGTTTTTAAACCAGCGTGCAAAACGGGCGCATCTTATACACCATTGATCTTATCTCAGCTATGGTTACGCGTGTGTGCACCCACCAGCTTTCAGCGCCGGAGACGCTATCTGGAGCGCGGTCAGTTTCACTTTTGCCAACGCTGCTGCGCATGCACCACTCTCGTGCTTTTTTAATTTTTTACTTTCAGCGCGAGGCGCGCACTTGTCATACACGTCTCTATGTGATCAGCAGTTTCCAGTGGCACGAGTACCTTGAAGGTCTCTCTGGGTTATTGCAACGCAGAGGTTTTACCAGCTTCTTACTGGTTCTGTCTCCTATCTGTGCCAGGAGCCCGCACTGACGTGGAAAGCACATATTACTGCCTTCGTCAGCGGCTGACTCACATACATAAGAGTTCAACTTTGTTATGCAAGCAGGAAGGCGGGCACTCGCAGCCAGTGCCGGAACATACTCCTGCCATCGTCCTCAGAGCTTTCCCGAATAGCAGCGAGCGAATGGTTTACAAAATAAAGACGGCAGTAATGCCTTCCATAAACACGCAGTATACAGCACAAATTGTACTATGAACAGGGTATCTTTACAACAGAAATTAAAATGATGTGGTCCTGCCTCCAACTCTGTAGCCAGTGCCATACATGTCACTTGCTAAATGTATCACAGCTATGAGCGCATTTTCAAACACTGAGCAGAGCTTACGTTATTGGTGGGAGAAAGGCACATCACAATGCGTCCGACGTACAATTCCAGATAATAAAATGCTGCAATTTTTTTACAAGATCAAATTCCGACTCTAAAAAGGCTTCTTCTATTTACCAGCTCGCAGTACTATCCAGCGTAAAATGCAGGGTTATAAGATTACTGCATACTGAGACATACACTACATGTTTGATAAAGGGTACCAAGTGCCAATGCATCACTTATTCAACCAAGTACCTTGCCTGCTCCGTGATGCATACAACAAATCCTGTCTGGCGGAGACGAGACTTCCGGCTTTGGGGCACGGGAAGAAGCACAGGTTTATGATTTGCTCAACAGCGACATTTACATATAGGAAGGCATCCGAGAAGAACCGCTAAGGGGCAAATGTCCGCCAGCCAAGGGATTCAAAATGTTAAAAACGTTAGAGTGATCCATTTCAGCAATGTACACTTCTTGTTTATATTTCACGTTTTATTTCATCTTGCATTCCTAGTCTTATACACCATTGATCTTATCTCAGCTATGGCATTTTTACAGTGTTACAGAATGTTCTCCCAAAATATTGTCTTTGAATGCAACCGTGTTTACTTTTATGGTGGCCCATTGATTCACATCAAAAGTACCGGAGATTTGAAGTTTGTGCGTGTTAATTGAACTGTTAAAGAGGTTTATAAAGGCTTGATATGCGTGTCATTTAAGTGTGCTTTTAGAAGTCTCGCGGAAGCTCCTGTTTTAAATTCACTCCATCAAAGCCGCAACAGCGTCTAACTTCCATAATTTTCTTTGGCAGTACACAGATTTAATCCCCGGTGTATTATATAATATATGTAATTCTAACAGTCTCCATTTCAGACTATGAAAATGCTGCTTCCCTTGCCGCGGAGGGGCGAAGGCTGATAATTATGCTTCGTGTACTGATTAGAAATACACTATAATATTTTGGGTACCTTCTGCCCCTCTTCGGTGTGGGAACCAAACCCTGGTCCACTGAGGGGTGGGGGTATGAGGGGAAGCATTAAACACCAGGCGGCACAGGGCTGCTCGCCCCCTTCAGGCCACCCCTGGAGCGCTCATCCCCGTAAATACATCCACGGCTGCAACAGCAATATCTGTTACAGCGCTCCTGGAGTATTTGTCATAAATAGTGAATCGGAGACAGTTGTTACCGAATTTTTCCTGGTGCATCCTGTACACATTTGTATTCAGAAGCATTCCACCAGCGAGGGATTGCGCGCAGTCTCACGGGGTTTCAAAGGCATGCGGCGGGCCGTCCACGCTCCTCGGCGCAGGCCACGGCCCTTGAAGCGTTTCTCGTGTAAACCTCTTCCTCCTGTCAGGGGCATGAGGATGGGGCTGCGTCTCTGCTTAATTACTGCCGCTCACCCGCCTCCGGCCTAACAATGCCCGAGGACACCCAAGTTAGGAGAGACTGTGAGGAAGTCTCGGTGGATAGGACGCTCGCCGCTGACACATGCGGTGATTTGAATAAGCCGAGTGCGCTTCCAAGTGAGGACGCCTCTGCCATAGCGGCACAAACTTATGAAGCGCTATATAAATATCGACTTAACCCTTCACCGCCCAGCATGTTATTCAGGTCACGTGCCTCAGTCGTACATCAGAGGGGGCCTTGCCTTAGGTTAGATGTTAAAGGGTTAAGCATCGCCTCTCACTTCATCTTCAGAGCTCTGTTAGCAATTTCCGAAAGGTCGTTAACAGACCCTCACGATCATCCGGCCTTAATGAAAAGGCGCAGGCGTTTCTGCATCAGTGACCCTCCGATCGGTCAGTGCTGGCTCTGGGGGGGAGGGAGGCAGTGCAGCTTGGACACCGACGACTGCACATTTGAAGAGTCTCTGCGCGTGGGCCAAAAGGAGCGCATTTATTGTGCTCTATGAAGCGGGGTGAAAGATTGTTAACCATTCTACCAGATAATGATGCTCGCCGCTGACACATGCAGTGATTTGAATAACACGAGTGCGCTTCCAAGTGAGGACGCCCTCAGCCATAGCAACAAGGGGTGGTGATGGACAGAGTCTCTGAATTAAGCAGAATACTCTCACCCAGTCAAGAGATCAGGGCTGGATCCAACACCGTTTTTTAGCTCATTGCACCATCCCAGTTTCAGAACCTGGCTGTATGCAAATTAGTCTGTCCCTGGCCCAGTGCATCATGGGAACAGGGCAGACCAGACTACAAAAGCCAATTCTTACACTGGGAAGGAAACAAGCTTCCGGGGACCGGTTTCTGGCATTTCAGCCGTCTTCGGCCCGGCTTGCTTGAATCCTGATGGTGCAATGAGCAAGGGACTCACATCTGAGTATACCCTTCCACGCTTAGGGTGGACAAAATAATTTACAACAAGGGGTGGTGATGGACAGAGTCTCTGAATTAAGCAGAATACTCTCACCCAGTCAAGAGATCAGGGCTGGATCCAACACCGTTTTTTAGCTCATTGCACCATCCCAGTTTCAGAACCTGGCTGTATGCAAATTAGTCTGTCCCTGGCCCAGTGCATCATGGGAACAGGGCAGACCAGACTACAAAAGCCAATTCTTACACTGGGAAGGAAACAAGCTTCCGGGGACCGGTTTCTGGCATTTCAGCCGTCTTCGGCCCGGCTTGCTTGAATCCTGATGGTGCAATGAGCAAGGGACTCACATCTGAGTATACCCTTCCACGCTTAGGGTGGACAAAATAATTTACAACAAGGGGTGGTGATGGACAGAGTCTCTGAATTAAGCAGAATACTCTCACCCAGTCAAGAGATCAGGGCTGGATCCAACACCGTTTTTTAGCTCATTGCACCATCCCAGTTTCAGAACCTGGCTGTATGCAAATTAGTCTGTCCCTGGCCCAGTGCATCATGGGAACAGGGCAGACCAGACTACAAAAGCCAATTCTTACACTGGGAAGGAAACAAGCTTCCGGGGACCGGTTTCTGGCATTTCAGCCGTCTTCGGCCCGGCTTGCTTGAATCCTGATGGTGCAATGAGCAAGGGACTCACAT
This sequence comes from Lissotriton helveticus, assembly GCF_964261635.1. Lineage (NCBI taxonomy): Eukaryota > Metazoa > Chordata > Amphibia > Caudata > Salamandridae > Lissotriton > Lissotriton helveticus. Next base: position 1,570,448,900 of record NC_136059.1, read on the forward strand.
CTGAGTATACCCTTCCACGCTTAGGGTGGACAAAATAATTTACAACAAGGGGTGGTGATGGACAGAGTCTCTGAATTAAGCAGAATACTCTCACCCAGTCAAGAGATCAGGGCTGGATCCAACACCGTTTTTTAGCTCATTGCACCATCCCAGTTTCAGAACCTGGCTGTATGCAAATTAGTCTGTCCCTGGCCCAGTGCATCATGGGAACAGGGCAGACCAGACTACAAAAGCCAATTCTTACACTGGGAAGGAAACAAGCTTCCGGGGACCGGTTTCTGGCATTTCAGCCGTCTTCGGCCCGGCTTGCTTGAATCCTGATGGTGCAATGAGCAAGGGACTCACATCTGAGTATACCCTTCCACGCTTAGGGTGGACAAAATAATTTACAACAAGGGGTGGTGATGGACAGAGTCTCTGAATTAAGCAGAATACTCTCACCCAGTCAAGAGATCAGGGCTGGATCCAACACCGTTTTTTAGCTCATTGCACCATCCCAGTTTCAGAACCTGGCTGTATGCAAATTAGTCTGTCCCTGGCCCAGTGCATCATGGGAACAGGGCAGACCAGACTACAAAAGCCAATTCTTACACTGGGAAGGAAACAAGCTTCCGGGGACCGGTTTCTGGCATTTCAGCCGTCTTCGGCCCGGCTTGCTTGAATCCTGATGGTGCAATGAGCAAGGGACTCACATCTGAGTATACCCTTCCACGCTTAGGGTGGACAAAAGCCATAGCCATAGCAGCACAAACTGACCAGTGGCACCATGTGCGGTTTATAGTGCTTGTAAACCGCAGTATGAAGCGCTATATAAAAACTGTTGGTAGAAATGGATTAAAAAACCGTGTGTGTGTGTGTGTGTGTGTGTGTGTGTGCGTGCAAATGCAATAGGTCTCGCATTTGCGAGAGATTAAGCTATTGGCATTGTAAATGACAATGTCATTTATTTATCTGTGTTAAAAACCAACCCATAAATAAAAAGTTTGTCATCTACAATGCCAATAGCTCTAACTTTTTCGAAGGCGAGACCTATTGCATTGTAAATGCTTGTTCTACCTGTGACTTTGAAGATCCGTCTTAGTTTGCCCTGTACTGTGCTTAGGCGTGCAGGGGCAACCCCCTCCACACCCACCTCTTTTTGAGTCTTGAAAAGTTAAAAAGGCAACCTGCACCCTAAGAGACTAAGCAGAGTGTGTTTATGAGACTGTTGAATCTGTTTTAAGGTTTAAACCGTGTTTGGAAAGTGTATGTAACCCTTGTTTTTGGATAGAAAAAGATATTTGTTGAAGGGTGTGAAAAGCAGTATTTAAGTGGCTTAGATCTGGGCCTACCTGCAGAGTGAACCAGGACCAGCAAAGTGTAGATTGAGCCTGTCTGTATCCAGGGAGATTCTGTTCTTCAGGATCAGCTCACTGCCCCTGGCCATCAACCTGTGCTTGAGGTCACACGCCCCTTATAGAAGTTTGCCAATGGACGTTACATCTGTGCACTGATTGGCTGCTGTATCTGTTGTTTCTATTGGGCATAGGGTTAGGTTTCTGATTGGCTGATAGGTTCGGGGTTCTAATTGGTCCCAGGGGTAGTGATTGTATTGGGCTTAGAGTTAGGGTTCTGATTGGTGGCTAAGTCTAGGGTTTAGATTGGTTCCTGGGTCTTTGACCCTGCCCGCCTTTTTGGCTAGGTTTGCAAAATGCTGAATACATACATTCTAGACAACAGGTTCGGTTTGCACAACAGCTTCCTGTTAAGTGTCTTGAACTTCCAGAAATAATCACTGCCTTCGCCACTCTGGGTCACTGTCAGTCTGAAGCAAGCATTTCATCTTTATTAAAACCAATGGAAAGAGGGGGTCGGATGGAAAGATATTGGTAGGATATATATATATATATTATATATATATATATATATATATATATATATATATATATATATATATATCTATATCTATATATATCTATATCTATATATATCTATCGAAAGGCATTGCCTCACAAACTCAGTAGCCAAGTTTGTGCATTATGTATTTTCACCACTCGTGAACCGATATTTTTGAGTGAACTTCCAGTCTTGGTAGATTTCTTGCAAGAAGCTGTCAGCGAGAACCCATTCATGGTTTTCTACAAAGTATCCACTCACACGGTCGGCCTGACAGTTTTGGAAGTTTGGGGTGGGGGGTACAGCTTGGATGGATACATTAATTGCCTGAAGCTCGTGCCAAACCACTTGGGCTTTATCTGATAGATGTTCAGAGCTGGTGCTCCCCTATATCTTCAGGTTAAAGACAAAAATGGTTCCGTCGGGTCAATCAATTGCTTTTACGTGAAGGCTAGGTTAGCTCATAACAGAAGGTAACAAATTTTAAGAAAAAACAAATTATAAAAAACAAACAAATTTTTAAGAGAAAACCTCTCTGACAACAAATAAAATTCAAAGTATTTTTATGAATAAACAAAGTCACATTAAAATACCGGAATTACTTCATTCCATTTCAATTCCAATTATAAGTGAAGAAGTGACTATTGGTGAACAAAGTGAATAGTGCAACAATTTCAGTGACACTTATTTACAAATATATACAAAATTATACATTGGAAACTGGGCAAGGGGAAATATTTTGGCGGTCAGAGTTCTGAATTAATATTCCAAGGAGACAGATGGTGACTGTGACTGTTCCCGGAGGGTTCTTGACCAATATTATGCGTCGACGTTTCGATCCTAGTGTGCCCCGATTGGTGGTCACGCGGATCTTTATCAAGACAAGAGAGGGGGAGATACAAGGGGAAGGGGGGGGGGGTTTATTTGTATTGAATTCCGGATACACAGGAGGCAGCAGTCACACGCTGTGCATAGGCCAATCGGTCAATCTCATATGGGGAACCGCTTTCAAATAGAGCGAGGAGCCGGCTTACAAGTCTCGCAATCACTCGGTCAGAATTTTATTTGTTGTCAGAGAGGTTTTCTCTTAAAAATTTGTTTGTTTTTTATAATTTGTTTTTTCTTAAAATTTGTTACCTTCTGTTATGAGCTAACCTAGCCTTCACGTAAAAGCAATTGATTGACCCGACGGAACCATTTTTGTCTTTAACCATACATGCCCAGGTTCTGAGGGACACAGGGTTACCCCTTTCTGGTACCCCTATATCTTCAGGCAGACACTGGTGGTCATGCGGTCTGGCTGGACTGCAACTTGTTTTTTTTGTTAAGGGAGGTAGAAAGTCCTTCAGAGGTACATGGATTGCCTTCAATTCTAGAACACTGTTGTAATAGAGTTAGTTTTCCGACTACAACGCATGCATTGCCAGATCCAGCAAATGGGCTCCCAAACCCACCAGAGATGCATATTTGGCAATAGTTAGAGTTACAAGGTCCTGATGAAAGGACGCTTGGATGCATTGCACCAACACTTGAGAGACTGTGTTGCCAGAAGTGCTAATCTCAACTTGTCCTTCCAGCTGTTTTACCACTGATCTTTTAAGCATTGCTGCAGTGGTCTCATGTGAAGTTGTGCGCTGGCTAAATGAAATGAGGTCACTGACAGCAGAAGAGACAAAATGTGACCAGCCATAAGAAAAGCAGTTCTCTGATTGGGATGATCTTTTTGAAAAATGTAGCTTCTCGTTCTCCTCTGGAAGTCACTCTCTTAAGTGCTGTGGTTAACAGTGCTCCTACACAGTCCGGTATTTGTACAGGGGTCAACAATGATTTCTGATAATCAATGGGAAAGCCTGCTAATATAAAAGCACAATGGTGGCACTGAAGTCCTGATATGCCTTCTCTGCAGCATGAGCCTTTATCAACCAGTTGTCATAGTACAAATAGATGTAGCTCCTTTGTGTGCAGAGATACGCTGCTACCACCGACATAATACTTTGAAAATGTCACAGGTGCAGATTTCAGACTGACTGACTGACTGAGGGGAAGAACAGTGTACTGGTGATGGGAACTGCCTACTGTGAACCTCACATATTTCCAATGCTTCCTCAGCACTGAAATGTGTAAGCAAGCATTTTGTTAGTACACAGCACACATCCAGTCTTAATTAATGAATTATGGATATATTAGGCACAGAGCCAGCACATTGAACATTGGCCTCTTAATCCATTTGTTGGCTTGTGTCGGGCCCAGAATCTGTCTGAATACTGGTTTGAGTCCTTATGTTGGAGTTCAAATATATGTCCTCCACTCTGGGAGAGGAAGGAACAGGCTCAATAGCTCGCTTTTATATTAGAGATGTAATCGCCACCCTTAGGAACTGCAGCTGATATTTTAGTTCAGTCTTCTGAGGGATTGACAGATGTGGATATGAATTGAAGAGCGTAAGCGTTTTTAGGCATCGCCTATCAGACCGCGCAAGCTGTAGAAAGACTCACAGTGGGCTTACCAAGAACTTACAGTGGGTTTACAGTCTGCTTACTGCTTGCCATTGGATGGCTTTATTTTCACTCATTTGATTGCATTTTAGTTAATGGCTTGCCGCCACCTTCTTGTGTTTGTCCCTCCCCTGCATCATTGACAACTGGCAATCCTTTTGATTGGTTGATTTATAGCCATCCACTACTTACTTTAAAGAACTACTTTTTTCTAATTGCATTAATCGAGAACACAAGTATTTTCCAGCTCTCTTCCTCCTGTGCTTCTTCCCTTACTAAATATCTACCACAGCGCTCACTGTGGCTCTCTTCCTCGTATACTGTTTGCACTTGTGTGCTTCACCCCTGTCAGGTGCACATCATGTTGCTCTCTCCCTCCTGCGCTTCTCCGTCCATTCTGTGTTACTCTCTCCCTCGAGTGCTGTTCTTACCCTCCACCCCATGCAGCTTTATTTTTCTTTTATACCTCCTTCCACATGCCAGCTGCCCTCACCATGCTCTGCTTTCCCCCCCCCACCAAAAGAGAGCCATCTCTGATCAATCAGTAAATAAAAAGAAATTGTGCCTGCATCATTGTGGCTTTTTTCTTTTATATTTTATCCTATGGTGCACAGTATCGCGAACAGCACCGGCAAAGGCAATATATCCAAATGGCAAACCTAGTAGATTTGCAAATGCTTGTTATTATTTGCAGGACCCGTCTGCAAGTTGCTATGCTTTGTCACGGTCTGAAATGATTGAAAACACTCCCTGTCAAATGATTGGTCAACAGAGGAATGGAAGTCAAAGAGCCATTAACTTGAAGGTGAATGGGAATTTTAAAAAAAGTAGGGTAGCTGGTGCTGCTGGTAACCTGTACCAGCGCTTATGTGGTGCATGGACTGCTTGTGGTCTTTCGGTTGCATGCTGCTGATGACAACTGAACCCCTTTCCCCTGGTAGGAGCGGCAGTGCCTTTGCCTATGTTGAGATTTGAGGTTTCAGCCTCTTTCCTCATCCTCTGCATCTCATCATTCATCTAAGAATCGAAAAGGACCAATTCTCTGACTTTTAGGCTCCTAATTTTTAAGCAGTGCTCAATTTGTGCAAAGGTTTCCGGTGCTCAGAACTGGCACTTAATTGTCAGCACCTGCTCTATTGTCAGTCCACAACATGGTGGCCCTTTCTTTTTAATTTCGAGATGAGCACAACAAACATATTTATTTAATCAATATGCTAAAACAACAATTGATGGACAGAATGTAGTACAATTTCATACATTCACCCCATTACAGAGATCTGAGCCTAAAGCCATTGCTTTTTTGCTCACCATGCCATTCCAGTTTGAACCCAGCAGTACACAAATCAGTCTTGACCCTGTGCCCAATGGGAACAGTCCAACGCGAACTGCCAGGCCAGGTCCTCCCTGGACTGGAAACAAGCATCCTAGGACCAGTTTTGGGGTTTCACCCCTCTTCAGCCAGGATAACTTGACTTCAGTGGCATGGAGAGCACGGGACCCACGTCTGGGCATACCCGTCCCACTCGGGGTGAAAAATGCAAAAACAACACTTGATGGACAGAATACAGAATAATGTCAAATTCACCCCAGTACAGAGATCTGGGCCTAAATCCATCATTTTTTTGCTCACCGTGCCATTCCAGTTTGAACCCAGCCATATGCAAATCAGTCTTGACCCTGTGCCCAATGGGAACAGTCCAACCCGAACTGCCAGGCCAGATATTTAATCAATATGTACTGAAAACGATTAATACTAAACTCTGATGACATTATTATAGCTTTGTGTGGCCTGAAATAGTCTGAAGTTTCACACTTGTAGAAGTGTGATGGTTAGGGGTTATGTTTGTACTGTCAATTGAAGCTCTAGCAGAGTATGGGCGGTACAGGCTGTAGTAGCCTTCCGAGAAGGGCGCTGACACTTAATTTTTTTACAAATTAAGCACTGTTTTTAAGTGTGCATCAGGCTTCAAAGATGTCAATAGCAGCCACGAAATATAACTGTAGGAGATACCTTGGTAAAATCTGGTGCGCTAAAGGTTTTCAGAATCAATGGGAAAGCTGATCCCTTGATTGGACACTAGATGAACTGCTTGCCAGATATGAAATCTGGTTTCCGTTCTTTTGGGAGCTCCTCTGTGAAAATGGCTAGGGTTCCCATAGGGCTCAACGACATTGTCCAGGCAGCAATTGGGTGCCAGTTGCATTAAACAGGATTGCTCTGGATCCAAAAACTTTTTGACTTGTTGTGTCATTACATTTTCTCTCCATATCTGTAGGCACTGAATCATTTGAGGCCAATGCAGGTGTTTCCTGACTACAACTATGACTGATTCTAGTTCAGGTTTGTGGCGCATATATGCTGGATACCAATCATAAGTACTGCACTTCAATAGCTTTGGGGCACCTCTCCCCACAATTTCCCTAAAGCAAGGGACCAAAGGCAAGGAAGGACTTGAAACAGATCAAGACTGCAACATCTTCATAATGACTGAGACAGGGGCCTCAGTCTGTACACCGAGCATCGCTGTTCCACATCATGATAGACAGTGCTGATGTGACAGTCTTGTTGGCAAGGAGGCCGGTAATGTGGGAGTGTAAGATGAGTACGAGTAATAATGTCTGGAAGGAGAGAGACCTTCTCCTAAGTCGTCTTGGAGTGTTTCCAAGAGCAGAGGTGCAATGATTCTGTTGGCCAGCCGGAGTTTATGAGCACTACAACCAGAAGCATCTTCCTGATGGATGATGGATCACAGTTAAGTCTCTAGGGAAGACACAAGGGTGCAAGTGGTACCTGGTGAGAAAGAAAGGCATCCAGAAAGACAGTAGGAAAAAACAGATGCCGTCGACTTTCTCAAGGTCCATCTTAGAGGGTTGTGAGGAGAACCTCGACATGGGATGCTTTGCCACGGTCTATTGGCACCAAGTGAGGAGACAGCCAGTGTTTCAATGTCAGTAGGCTTGAAACCATTGAAGTCTTCAGTGGATGGTATCCTCTCAGAGCTGTTATCCTTGCAACTAACTTGGCCTTAGACGTGTACGATGTCCGTACCTACCCATGCTCAGACATCAAAACATACGATGATGACCGGTGATCTTATAAGTGCCTTGATCAATCGGTGGCAATTACTTTTTCCCCTGAACTCCCTCTTCAGGGGTCCTTTTATGAATAGTGCACAGACTCAGTAGAAAAGGGCCCATTATTGGGCCAGCGTGCAACATTTCTTCCTCTCAACATCTGCCCTGAGATCTTTTAGCATCCCTCTCGCATGCAGCCCCTCAAGGTCCCGACATGCTCTTTTTGCAATCTTCCAAAATTCACCTTCTTTGACCGAATGAGAGCTGGGTAAGCAGATCAAACACACAAAGTGCCAGAAACAGCCTTCTTCCTTCCACAGGACAGACAAAAAAAGTGATGAGACAAGCTTCAAACATGTTTAAGAAACCTTGAATAAAATACGGTGAAAAGGCGCCAACTATTCTGAGTTCCACCCCACATGAGCCAGAAAAAAAGAGAACCAAGACTGAGGCAACTGCTAGTCTAGTACATGATGAGACATGAAACCTGGTGGCTCCTTAAAGGAGCAGTGCATGTTTTTCAATCTTGTTCACTTTTAACAGAAGCATATTCCTTCGTCAGATGTAACACTTTCGTACAGTCTTTTGCTAGATGTTGCAATGTGGCTTCTTCTATTATTTAAATGTGGTTATTATCAGAGAGAAAGAAATAGAAGACCCTGGCCCGTTTCCTTTATGTTGCTTTTTGGAAAATTGTAGGTTTTCACCTCCAATTTAAAATATGGCTGATGATTTTCTTTTCTTAAAAAGATGTGTTCTCTGTTTCCACATACAAGGGGGAATGTTCTACGGTTATGATTAACAGTGAAGATCGTATGATGCATAATATTTTCTCACAATTCCCACAAATATTTTCGTCTTTACATGTTAACAGTCCACAATATATTCTTTAATTTAATGTAGTAGTGTTTGCGTACACTGCTCCCAACATGCAGCATGAATTTAAGGACATGAATTTACAGAGCGATGGGCAGAAGATTAGGCATTTATGGTGGCGGACTGGCTCAACTTCGTAATTGCCCTTCAAATGACATCTAAGCACTAGTGCATTCAAAAAGCATATTATTAATAATAACTTGTCATCGATTAAAATTTCAGAGTGTGATGAGTGCTAGCTGCCACCTTTTCTCTAGTAGAACATGCAGTTCCTAGGAAACTTGGCCACTCGATAAGTGAGCCCGTCTTTCAGGAGCACCCATACTGCAAGTTCTACGAGCACCCATACTGCATGTTCTACTACTGTCACACACTTGCCTTCTAAATGCTTGCTAAAATTAATCATGCAGCACTTGTGAAAATGCCCAATGAGAGCAATGAATGTTAAAATTCTCTGCAACAGCAAGAAAGTCTACCCAAGGAAACCTCCAGCAGGTAAACGAATCATGCTACTAGTTTTGTGGGAAATAAAGTGTGAAAAAAGGGTTTTTCCTACATACAAAATACATATTAGAACGCAAAAGAAAACTCTGTTACCAGGCAGTGGTGACCCCAGAGCTTAACTAAACTGAGTACACAGAACTAATGCAGATAAGAGGGCAAGATATTTTGTTGAGAAACTGCTAAACAAAGAGGTCTCCTGTCATTTTAAATGCACATATCCCATCTTGGAACTAGTCAAGACCTTTTTGATATTAAGAGTATAGAAGGTTTGTTATGCAGGAACAAAACAACTTGAGAGCAAGACTGGAAAAGACGGTTACAAAAGTACATTTGGCCTGCCACAGGTATACCATTAATCCCCCAAAACCGATGACCACACTATACAGTATGCCACAAAGTGCCGCTTAAGGCAGTGGGGTAGCCAAGGTTCCTAAACCCTAGCTGGGGTGTAAAATTAAGCCATAACTGGGATGCAAAGACATCTATCACCACTGGGAACCGCTGCCACTCCTTTTGCTGCCCTATTTATATCCAAGTGATGATGGAACAGATGGGAAAAATTAACATCGTCCTGATTGTGGTGCTCCTCTACCAAATATTTTTTTAGATGTAGCAAGCAGTGGCACTGAGGCACAACTACTCCTGCCCTTCGAGGACTGCAGAGCATGAGCTGCCAAAAGCACGTCTCACACGGCACTCAGTTTGGATGGACACGTGGACTGGACCTACAACATGACAAATCACCATGCAGCTGCCACATAATGACTCTAAAGATTTCAAGCCTTGAGTTCTCAAGCACCTTGTGTTTGCATGTGTTCTGTCATATGGGTAGGGGAAGGCCTTTAGAAGGTGCGCTCTCTTTGTTTCAATAGCTATGGATTATCTCCCAGACAAAGGTGCTGGCTCTTAAGGATTCATCTAAATGTTTCACTGACTGAATTCATCCAAAGGTAACTAGGTCTTAAAGGAACAATAGCCAAGGGCAGAGCTAAAAGATCTTTAAAAACAAAAGAAAAGTGGTCAAATCTACCTTCGTCTGTTGCGCAGCGGTGTATTACACTGCTCTCCCGAGAAATGGTGTAGGTGAGGCCGAGCTGAAGGAGGTCGCCTGTTGGAGGTCATCTCCCATGGTCGCATTGGTGGAGATGGTGCAGGGGGCGATGTAGTGTATTCGAAGACTGAATGTGAAAGGCGCTGTCTCTTTGGACTCGGACTATCTTCACTCTGTATAGATCAAGAAATTAAACACTAGTTAGTGCATTTTCTTAAAAAGTATTTGCAGACCCGAACAATCCGTAACTTGAGGTCCTTCACAGGCATCATACAAAACTTTTACTTCTCTATAACAATACTAAATACAGCAAAAAAAAACAACAGATTTACAAAGACATTTATTAATTCACCACAGTCAGACATAGGCAGCGTTAGACAAAGGGCCATTCACCAGTGGGGAAAGTAACCCCCATAAATAGGTAATAAGATCAAACAGTGATGAAACAGTACAGCAAACAAAGAAGCGCCCAAGGGAAATTTGTAGAACAAATGCTGAAATCATCAAACAATAGAAATTTGGTGGGAAATGTCTTGGGGGCTTTTTAGATCATATTTCACTTTCAGATATTCCTGATGGGGTGCCACGTTCTAATGTAAGCTGGGAAATTGCTACCAGGGCAGGTATACAGTGCCTTCTGAATCAGGTGGCCAAAAGACAAGGGCGTTCAAGTAAGTAATTAGTCAGACTTCAAATTAACACCTCTTTTTGCAGGTAATTGTGTTGCCTTTTTAACAAGTGCTGACAAAGCAAATAGGTATGGCTTTTGCAGAATACTTACTCACAAAGACCTACAGTAGAGGCACACATATCAGTACCAACAAATCTATAGATACCTGCCTTCAGGAGTGCCACAGACAAGCCTGTCTGCGTCCGGACGGGACAGGGGCCACCCATTATGCCCGTTTACGGCCTTTCCAGCCCCTACAATATTCAGAGAATGCATTAAGGGCACTGGAGAGGCCTCTGGCTGGGTCATGCTACCACTCACTGTGGGTAAGTGAGGAGACCATACGCTGTACTAGCTGCCCCTTTACTCCCAACCCAGGTAACCCGATATTCCAGCAAGACAATATGAAGTTGGCCCTTGTAAATTGCAGGTTTCTTGCTAAACATAAAATTGAAATCTAGGATTTCCTCATTGACCATAAGCCTGAAGTCATGTTTCTCAATGAAACCTGTCTTAGTGAGGACTCTGCCCCCAAAAAATTAGAAGCACTCCCAAATTACTATGGCATGCTTAGACAAGATCGCCCTCTTAGGCGCGGAGGTGGAATAGCCATCCTTTTTCGCCTGTCACTTAACTGCACTTTGGATAAAGTCCAAATAGAAAGTGCTGAAGCGGCCCATTTCACCCTGAAGAGGGCAAATGACTATTATGAGCGGTCTTTTAATTTACCGCCCACCTGGGTTGCCAAATCTTGCAGAACTAGCCACGCAACTTGCCCTTCAGTACACTACCTTTATGGTTTTGGGTGACCTAAGCTTTCACATGGAGGATCACCTGAAGACTGAGGTGCAAGCCTTACGCAAAGAACTGGCCAGCTTACAATTAGAACTTAAATCGATGGTGCTAACACACCGTGCGGGCCATTTGCTGGACCCCATCTTCTCGAATCATCCAGGGCTCTTGGTTGAGCCACCGAACCCCCATCCATTGGTCCAACCACTACCTCATAGTATTTCATATCCCCCTACCTAAACCAAGACCTGCGAAAAAAGCGACTCTGCTCTTCCACGTAGGAAATGATCCAAGTTCAATTGTGAGAGTTTTTCCAGCACACTTCGGAAAAATCCACCTCTACTAAGAAACAACATGATTCAGCCAAAGCTTCAGTAGAGTAGTGGATCACAGAAGCACTTGATGAGGTAGCCACCTGGACCACTAAGATTCCGAAGAGAGGATCTAAATCAGCACCCTGGTACAATGAAGAGCTGCGAAATGCTAAACAAGGCTGTAAGCTCCTAGAACATAAATGGAGGGTAGCCTTCTCTAAAGAATTTAAGGAAGCTTCTAAAACAGCACAAAACAAGTACCATTCGCTACTCAAAGAGAGGCGCACAGTGTAGAAGGAGAAAATAGAAATGGTAGAAAACTCATCCAAGGAACTGTTTGCTACTCTCAAAGAGATTTCATCTCTTGAGAGGACACTGATTACTCCTATCAGCTCTGAGGAGTGGTGCAATCTGATTACTGATTTCTTCCTTCAAAAAATATCTATTATATACAACTCCTTCACTGAGGAAGCAAGTAATGGCCCTTTCGGACAAGATGAGAAACCAACTAAGCTGGGGTTCACTCCCCTGGGGGATGCTGATCCCCCCCTCGCCCACCCAACACGACAGAACTCAAGGATGTTGTCTTAAAAATTAAATCTGGTTCCCCTGCCAATCCAGTGGCAACTAGCAGAATAAGGGAGGGCATAGAACTGATATTACCCTTCGTGCAACAACTAATAGACTCATCTTTTAAATGTGGGCCGGTCCCTAGGTCCTGGAAGCACGCTATTGTCATACCTTTAAAGAAAAACCCTCAGCTAATACCGAGCTGTTAGACAATCTCCGTCCCATCTCTTTACTCCCCTACGTCTCTAAAATCAAAGAAGGTTGTGAATAAACAATTAGTGGCTCATATCAACATACACAATCTTCTACACCCTACACAATCAGGTTTTAGAGTATCATTCTCAACTGAATCACCACTCCTCTTTGCTACAGAGTCTATTTGGAGACGGTTGGACGCCGGTCAGATGGTTGCCCTGGTCCTGCTGGAGCCAAGTGCCACCTTCGATACGGTATCCCACAAACCACTACTTCGGCGTCTCCAGGTGTGCCGACTAGACGGGGTAGCACTAAAGTGGATGGGGTCCTTGTTAGAGGACCATAGTTTCCAGGTCGCACAGCACCCTCATCGATCCAAAACTCTGCCACTCCTCCAAGGAGTTCCACAAGGCTTTATCCTGAGCACCACCCTCTTTAATCTGTGTATCGGCCCACTGGCAGACATTACGGACAAATATATAAGATCTCAATGGTGTCATATGCGGATGACACCAAGCTTGTAGTGACCCTTGCTCCAGACTCTAGTGAGTCAGCGATACAGTTCTCTTCCTGTGTCAATGATCTGGCCTCATGGATGTCAAAAACTGCCTAATTGAATGGTAGTAAGACGGAGGTCAAGAATCTTGGAGTGTGGCTCTATCCAAAACTTTCCTTCGAGGTCCACACTAGAAAGGTAGCAGGGAGATGCTTTGGCACCCTCAAGATGCTAAGGAAAACCTTAGACATCCTCCCCGTATCGGCAAGGAAAACTATAGTTCACACCTTGGTGACCTTGCAGTTGGATTATGGGAATTTCCTATATACCTGGGTGCGCCAAAACGTTGCCTGTAACACCTCCAACTAATTCAGAATGCAGATGCATGCCTTGTCCTTAATCTACTGAGGCGTGCCTCAATGAAGAAAGCCCTTGACTCCCTTCACTGGCTGCCAACTGGAAAGAGAATTCTTTTCAAAGCCCTGTGTTTCTGTCACCGGAGCATACAGGGGAAAGGCCCCAGCTATCTGCGTGATTTTCTAACCCCTTACAATCCCAGTCAACAGCTAAGATCGACAGGAGCGCACCTGCTCAAAATACCGAAGATAAAAAAGGCAAGGATGGGAGCATGCTCATTTGGCTACCCGGTGGCCAAAAATTAGAACTCACTCCCACCTCTGCTCCGCGCATAAAGTTCGGAATCCACCTTTTGTAGAGGCCTAAAACCTAGCTCGATCAGCTTTAGTCCGGTTCCCTTTCCACTCTAGCTGAAACTGCTTCTTAGCACGGGGACACACCTGTTGGTGTAGCCATACGCTCTATAAATGACGTATTTTTATTACAGATATACAGGAACCAGTAAGAACAGACTAAAATACATACGGACATTTAAGGACAAATGACCCATGGTCATCCATAATGCAATGCAGTAGAAAACACAGGGTGAACCACATCAAGGGAGCACAGAGGGTGTACAGCAATGGAGCACAGGTGGCTGAGAAGAAGCATTTAAAGCACCTCAGAGGAGCAATGGCTAAAGAGTCATAGGACAGCACTTCCTGATAGACACTTCATAATCGCAGTGGGTGATGTGCAATTAAGCAGGACAGAGCTGTACATCACAGGGTCACCAGCTGTATACAATATAGGGCACAGACTCACGTGGCAGGCATGTTTGGTCATCGTCATCAATCAAATTTATTCTCAGAGACGTGTGCGAGAAATTGAAAGGTGACTTAAGCCCGGAGGAGGTTCAGATAAAAGTGGTATTAGGACCTCTGCGCGCCAAGATAATTCTTACTTTTGCCTCGACTTAAATTGATGGCTGCTCCCACGTTTGTTTTTTGTACTGATGACGCCCTAACTAACAAGGTCGAAATGCTGTCGTCTTCCTTTGGCAAATTTAGAGAAAGCATATATTGTGTTCTGTTCCGGTCACTTGACAGACTTATTTTTATGTTAATTTTTCCTCTGCCATGGTCTTTTGTTTATACTGTAATATGCACTTTTCATTTGTGTAAGTCTTTTGTAACTCTGTGAGCACCAGTTGATTATTGTACTATTTATATGTCATTTATGAGTATTTTTTAATATCAAACGTGTTTCAGATAACTGTTGTGGGTACTTTTTTATCTTCTGTAATTTTCTCCTCAATGAATTGTCCTATATTAGTTTTATGTTTGAGGAGAAAAAAAATTGTTTAAAATTAGTCCCTGAATCAGTGTTGCTATAACATTGCCTAATTAGTAGGCAGCAGAGCAGAGTGACACTGAAGCCAAACAGGTGGTAAGCAATGGGCGGGCTCCAAGCCCTTTTGGTAAACAATAGTGTCTCGCAAGCGAGAGCGCATGTGCAAGTGCATGCTGCTCACGTTAGCGCATGCAGCTCAAGCAGGCTCAACCCTAAAGATACAAAGAGAAGACTAATTGCACTACATTTCTACCCAATTTTAGGCAGTTCCATCAAATAGTGCATAAGTGGTTAGTCACACGCTAAAAAATGATGGATGGAATACTGAATAAATCATACATTCATCCCCAGTCAAGAGATCTGGGTTAAATCCATTGTTCTTTTGCTCACTATGTCACTCCAGTTAAGACCCATCCATATGCAAATCAGTCTAGACCCTGTTCCTTAAGGGAACAGTTCAAACCGAACTGCCAAGCCAGGTCCTTCCTGGAACTGAAACAAGCATCCTGGGACCGGTTTCTGGGTAGTACCCCTCATCACCCAGGCTAGCTTGAATCCAGGGAGCAAGGGACCCACGTCTGGCCATACCCATCCCACTTAGGGCGAAAAGTGCATCGCAAACAAATGATGAATGGAATTCGGAATAAATCATACATTCACCCCTAAGTGCACCAGGATATTTCCATGGAGGAGAGGTTGCTTCCTCTATTGTCCTGATGAAGATCGTGTCTCAATTTATCTGAAGGGGCGAAGCGGCAACGTTCTAACTTGCCATACTGATAGTTATATTGCAGTGGCAAAACTGAACTCACATGTTGAGTTTTCTTCATGTAAATTGTGATGCTACTTAGTCAGCATTGTTAATGGCTTTTGCTTTTTAGGGAAAAACACAGGCGCACCTTTATTCACTTATTTCACCGATTACCTTCACCTTGAAGTTTTCTGGAGCACCTATTATATATAATGTTGATCTGACATGATTATTCAGAATCAGAAAATTTTATTTGGAGGCAATAAACATTCATAAAAGTAACATAACAATCCATAAACAATTAAAACCACATAATAAAAAACACCTCAACGAAAAAGTAACATATAGCAGCAGTTAAAACAGCATACATACAGTAAGACAGTATTAGAAGCCTGATCATAAAAGCATAGTACAGCGGGCCCTCACAGCAGGTCTTAAATAGGAGCCAATATGCAAAATAGCTTCATCATCTGAAAATGAAAAATTTCCTAGTAGACACAACGGAAAGTTTCAATTCTATTAAGGACTCTGAGGCGAGGATTATGCTCTGCTTTCTTTATTTTCCAACACCAGCAGCTTCAACATTACAACAAAAAACTCTTTCCCAGGAACCCCAGGGAACGGGCAGTCCGAGAGGTCAACCAATCAGCATCCACGCATGTCCTCAAGGTCCGGGGAATGCTGGGATATCTCCTCTTTCTTAACTGCGAACCATTCAGCCGTCAACGAAGTCCATTAGTCCGTCTTAGATGTGTCTGGTCCTGAAAGAGGTAAGAGAACAACGAATGAACCAGAACTTAACCAACATAAGGCTGACAAAGGTAGAATACCAATAAGGAGCAATATGATCAGAAAAACACAACAATAAGGCAGTTACTTAGAATAGCAAATAACCTTACAATAATATTGAGACCAATACTTAAACCTTACGGCGTATTTGATACATAGGCCGGGTGGGAGAGAGTGACTGACTCCTCAGGAACTCTGGGAGGGAATAGTCCTTGCCTCCGAGTCCTTAATAGAATTGAAACTTTTCTTCGTGTCTACTAGGAAGTTTTTCATTCTATGGCAGGACCGAAGGCGAGGATTATGCTCGTTCAAAGCTTGTCCACCACCAGGGAAACCATGTCAATGACTGGTTTAAAATAAAATCTTTTAAACATTGAGTCTGATGACCAGTCAGCGGCATTGAGAATATCCTCGAGACGAGCTCCGAGGGTAAATGCTTTGGAGGCCATCGCTCCTCTCACTGAGTGAGCACCGAAGTGCGAAATGTCAATGCCCGCTTCCCGCATGACCCATCTAACCCATCTTGCAATGGTGGGAGAAGACACAGCCTTGAAGGGTTTCCTGAGAGAGATCAGCAACTGATTTACACTGTGAGGGCGAAGTTCATCCGTCATGCTCTCATAAGCCTTGAGACAACGCCCACACATAACTTTGGGTGTTTATCAAAAGCTGGGTATGAAATTACCCTGGAGTTCGACTTGTTACGTCGAGAAACATGAAAAGTGACCCCTTGGGGGGAAAAAACCAGACCAGAGAGATCAAGAACCCACACATCAGAAACCCTCCTGCAGGAGACCAAACAAAGGAGCATGGCCAACTTTGCAGAGAGTTGTTTGCGAGACAGGTATCTATTGGAAGGCCAAGACTTGAAGAGATGCAAAACCTTGTTAACATCCCACAGTTGCGAGTACCTAGGAAAGGGAGGCAGGGATAGACGAATACCCCTTAACAATTTACACACAAAAGGGTGTTCCACCACAGCAGCGCCCTGCACCGGATCATGACCCGCCGAAATGGCTGATCTGTACGAATTTATGGTGCGATAAGCCAAACCCTCTGTGGCTAGGGAAGCCAGGACGTTCAGGACGTGGACCACTTCGCACCCCACGGGATCCTGACCCCGGCTAAGGCACCAACCCACCCATCTGGACCAAGCCGAACGGTATCGTTTGTTGGTGCCGTCAGCCCACACCGCTGCCAAGATAGTCTGAGCTTCTCCCGATAAGCCTCGGAGTCTTCAACGTTGCCGGAACTCCTCCAGGCCATGAGGGGCACCCGATTCTCCAGGACTAGCGGATGAGGCCCTCCTTGGGGATCCCGAAGAATCATGTGATCGAGGTGTAGAAGGATTGGAGAATCCCAAGAAAGTTCCAGAAGAACTAGAACCAAACTTGCGACTTCCAATAAGGCGTGATCAGCACCACCGTCGCCTGCTGGCGGCGAACCTGCCCTGTGAGGCGCATGATCATCGCAAACGGTGGGAAGACGTACCCAGTCTCCAGGGACCAGTCCTGAAGAAAAGCGTCCGTCGCCGCCGCTAGAGGATCCGGTTTCCAACTGAAGAAATGGGGAAGTTGGTGGTCCAGGCGGGAAGCAAAGAGGTCCACCGAGAAGGGGCCCCAAAGTGCCTGGAGCCTCTGGAACATCATGGGATCCAGTTGCCAGAGGCTGACATCCGACCATTCTCAGGAGCACCAGTCCGCCTCCACATTGGCGGCTCCCGGAAGGTACTCCGTCGTCACTGCGACTCTGTTATCCAAGCAAAAGGTCCAATACTCCTTGGCCATGTCCGCTAGGACCTTGGACTTAGTTGCCCCCAGGCGGTTTATATAGCGGACAGCAGACACATTGTCCATTTTGAGAAGGACATGGCAGCTGAACCTGTCTTTGGTCCAGCATTCGATGGCGAAAGAGCCCACAAGAAGTTCCAAGCAATTGATGTGAAGGCGCTGTTCGTCCGCGGACCATTTTCCTCCGGTAAAGGAGTCCCTGCAACGCGCTCCCCAGCCCGACCTGCTGGCGTCCGATTCTATAACAATGTACGGGGCTGAGCTGAAAATGGCCCTCCCGTTCCAGGCCTCCATATGGTCCAGCCACCACTGCATTTCCAGCCGCACCTCGTCCGTGGGGGGATACGAGTTCCGAGTACTGCAAACCCCTCCTGAGGTGAGTGGCCGTCAACCTCTGAAGGGCCCTGTAATGCTGGGGCCCTGGAAAGATGGCCATTATGGAGAAGGAAAGAAGGCCCACCACCCTGGCCCTTTGCCGGAGAGGTGGTGGTGCCGCCTGAGCTCCCTGCGAATCTTGGAAACTTTCCTGGAGGGAAGACTTAATGTCGTTTTGACCGAGTCTATCACAAATCCCAGAAATGTTGTTTGCTGGGCAGGAGTTAAGAGGGACTTTTTCTCGTTGATGACAAAACCTAAACTCTGCAAGAGCTGCACCGTCGTCCGAAGTTGCTCCGCGAGCAAGGTGGAAGACTGAGCCAAGAGAAGGAGGTCGTCGAGATAGATCAGGAGTCGGAAGCCCCGAGCCCTGAGGTACTGCACCACAGGTTTGAGCACCTTGGTGAAGCACCAAGGGGCTGAAGAAAGACCGAAAGTTAGCGTTGCCTGGCCCTTCCATAGGAATTGAAGGAACCTGCGATGCGGGGGAAAAATCGGGATGGAAAGGTAAGCGTCCTTCGGAACGAGGCACACCATCCAGTCGTTTGGGCGCAGGCGGTCTCGCAGTAGGTAGATTCCCTCCATTTTGAAATGGCGGTAAACCAACCAACTGTTGAACTCCTTTAGATTGATGACCGGGCGTTGGCCGCCGTCCGCTTTGTCCACTAAAAAGATATTGCGCAAAATAAACGCTTGGGTGGAGGGAGGCGCACACTACCGCCCCTTTGTGGAGGAGGTCTTGAACTTCTGCGTCCACCAGAGTCGAGTGAGCGGACGTGAAAACCAGGGGCCGTGGACGGCAATCCTGTCTTGGGGTCCCGTAGAACTCTATGTGAAACCCTTTCATGGTCTGAAGCACCCACGCACCCAATTGTGAGCGAACAAAGCCAACCTGCCCCCCACCCGCAAATGGGGGTAAGGAGAGAGACTCACCTGAGTGATTTTGGAACTGGCCTCTGCCTCCTCCTCTGGCGCCTCTGCCCCTTCCGATTCTGAGCGACTGGAAGAATTCTTGCTTGGGTTGGTCACCCGTCTTCTTGAAGCCTTTGTTGGGAGCTTGAGTGTAGAAGCGGCCGGTCGAGCGCCCCCGGCCACGACCGACCCCGACTAAAACCTTTGGATTGAACACTCTTTTAATAGAGGCCTGCGCCTTGTCACGGGTGGTGAAGGTGGACACAAACTTTGTGAGCTTCTTCACAAAGGGTTCGCCGAAGAGCCCCCCATCCGCTACTGCTCCCGCCTCCAAAGAGGCTAAGTCTCCTAACTTTGGATCCACCTTGAGCAACATGGAGCGACGCCTCTCTGTGGTAAGGGCGCAGTTCGGGTTCCCCAAGAAGACAAACGCGCGCTGAGCTCAGCCAGAGACTGACTCCAGGGAGAATGTGGTACCAGAGGCCTTTGCCTCCTCCGCAAGATCTAACATTTTTGACTTCCCTCATCTAAGGGATCTACTTGGGGCACTGCAGGACGCGCCAAAAAGACTGCCTTAAGGCGCTCAAAAGCCCACCGATCCACGGTCTCTTCCGCTTTACGCCAACGTGGTGGGGGTTGGCGCTCCCCAGAGGCGTAGGCGCAAGTCACCTTCATAATACGCTTTTCAAAAGGTCCCATGGCTGCAGCGACGGCTTGGTGGATGGAGGTATCCACAGCGTCGCAAAAGGCATCGTCCACTGGGAGAGCCTGAAAGGTTTCCTCCTCATAAAATTCCCCTTCCATGATAATGGTGATACTGCCAAACAAACAAGTAAGGGGTATTTTTGGCGAACCTGAGGCTCTTAGGCTTTGGAAGAAGGAAAAAACGTCATCAACCCTGGGTCCTCCACCCACTAAATCAGAGGGGTCTTACTGCTGAAGGAGCTCTTTCCCCCAAAGCAGTCGCGTAGAAAAAAACCAGGGTTGGCCCCTGAAGATATCGACAGCCTTATTGAAATGCTGGCTTACTGGGCTAAACTCAGGCTGCACAAAGAACACAGACCCGAACTCGGGTGTCACTGCTCCAGGTTTTGGGCTTCACGCTCTGCGGGGACGAGGTGACAGGAACTTCCTGACAGCGAGCGTTCCCGCCGAGTGAACGAGTAGGAAAGAGACGCGAGCACACTCTAGCGGCCGCTGCCGCAAGCCCACAGAAAAACAAACCGCGAAGGGAGAGATGAGGACGCTCCCGCGGTAACCTATCAAGAAAACCCAGCGATCGCACTGCTCTTGGCACAACAGACACCGTGAATACCTGGGGGGGGGGGGGGGGGGGGGGGGGAAGAGTACAGCGCTCGCGCTGAATCGTACAACAGGGCAATAATCAATATCTAGAATCGCATAGCGCAAACAAGCAGACACCTTTACGTTTTAACACTGCGGTCGCGTTATGACCGGAAAAAATAGCAATAAATAAACAAGCCCAACACTGCCACAACCATAGAGGAGCAATGGGAGGTACTTATCTGCTGGTGAGCAGGAAAAGAAAGAGAAGATATCCCAGCATTTCCCGGACCTTGAGGACATGCGTAGATGCTGATTGGTTGACCTCTCGGACTGCCCTTTCCCTGGGGTTCATGGGAAAGAGAGTTTTTTTGTTGTAATGGTGAAGCTGCTGGTGTTGGATAATAAAGAAATCAGAGCATAATTCTCGCCTCTGGTCCTGCCATAGAATTGTAATAAGACATTAAACGCTGGTCTGCAGTGTGTGAGGTAATGGCATTTTTTTTATAAAGTGAGACTAAAATGGTCTTGTGTACCTTCCATAAATTTACAGAAAAATGCGAACTGCAACATTAATTGTCTGGGGCACATATTGTATATAATGTAGATCTGACATGATTGTTTAATAATTAAAACACTGTCCAACCAAATGTAATAGATTTGTTTCGCCACAGAAGTCTAGATAAAGCTTCTTCCATGGGAACCGTTGTTGTTTTCTAAATGTGTAACCAGATTTACAGGCATACTGGGTTGTTCTATATTATTTACACAATTTTTAAATGAGCAGGTTCTTTCAAGGAAATAAAGCCCTCAAACTAATGGCAGTTCTTGTCAAACAGAACAAGAAGGCAAAGCCAATAGGTCTTGCCTTTGGGACAGGTTTGTTTTGCCAACGGTTTATAGCCTTCCTGCACTGAATACCCATTTCATTATTTACTTTATTTGGTTTCATTTGGAAAAAAAACATAAAAGTATAAACATCTTTTTAAAAAATACATTCTGACAAGAAATACATGAATTATTTGTTAAAATGATCACAGTAAATTAATTACATATTAAAAATAACATTAAAAAATTTACTGATTAAAAACATGCTACAAAGATTTAAAGTGTGTCAGGGCTTAAATTACAGATTAGTTCTGTGTCGAATGCAAAATTTTAAGAACCTGGCTATATTTATGGCTATACGGTCGGATTCCAAAAGTTGTAGAACCATATAAGCGGGACGACATTGGCGTAGGCCCAAACATTTTAGGATTGGCATGAGCCATCGCTTTCTGGGTTCAATATAAAATTTACAGAAAAAAGTTAGGTGTAGAAGCGATTGTCGGGATATTCAGTCACAGGGGCAACAGCACAGCACCTTTGTCCAGTCATTAACCGTTGGAAAGGTGACAAATCGGTGGAAGATGTTAAGTCTGAAACGGGTCAGTAAAAATCTATCATATCTAGATAGATTCGAAGTTAAGTATGGCTGAATCGTCAAAGATGTTTGAACTAACAATGAGTGCTGGACAGAAGTTTTATTTACTTCAGCCAGCAAACGAAGGCCTGCTAAATCCATTAGGCATTGATTTTTTAACAACTTTCTCGAAGTCTGTGCCATTTCAAGGGGGTTATGGTAATAATTCTCCAGGCCAAGATCGTAGAGAAACTTCCTAACGTATTCCAGCCACTGAATCTTTTTTGTGTTTTCTAGTATCAGGCAGTCTGTTACAACCGATTGAGTGAACGCTAGCTTATTTGAGGTCCAAAGACGGTGCCATCGAAGAATTGGCTGGATCTTTATAATATCGGAAATGTGGATCACGCCTGATTCTAAATGGCAACTGAATGTGGACGTGCTTTGTGGAACTGCAAGTAGAAAGCTATTTTCCACTTTTTGTATGGAATCTACCTGTACATATCCCCACAGCCCCGCCCCATAAACGGCTATACTAACGCATTTGGCCTGGTAAATACGTAACATCTCTTCCGGGGGTCGTTTTCCTAATCTCTGGGTAAAAGCTACTAAGGCCATTGTGGATTTTAAAAACAGCAATTTTCTAGCCTCTATAGCTCTTCTCCAGGTTCCTTTTTCGTCTATTACAACTCCTAGGTAGGGATAAGTGGGAGTATGGTCTACCCTAGAGTTGTTACAACAGAGAATCTCCCTTTGACCTACAGTTGTTTTACATCACTATTATTTCCCTTTTTCATATATAGGACATCCAAAAACTGTTCAGAACACAAGAACATTTATAAAAATATCTTTTTAATTTCTTTTATCAAAATATTTTTTGTAGTATTATTCTCTTTTTTTAAAACATATATGAATTATTTTTCTATTTTTTACAATTATAAACCATACATAGATCATTCAAAATCAGGATGTATATGGACAAAAAAAAAATCAAATAACATAATATACACAACACATGTTATCCCCGAGAAAGGCGACACGCAACAAACTCACACAACCTCTTTCATACAACCCCTTTCCCCAAACTCGCACTCAATCAATCTGGGAGGATCTGCTACAGAGTGAGATAGTGGTTTCCATAGACTATATTCAACAACTGCACAAGGCAGGATCGTAGTCAGACTCTATAGATGTCATTCCCTTTTCTTAATTTACGACCGGAGGTCATGATGAATTTTTTTGATGTTAATTTTTAAATCTAGGTCCGACATAAATACATTATATCGGGTTAGTGAGCGTTGGAGTTCAAGGGGAGTACGAGCAATGATCACCGCATCATCCGCATAGAGGAGAGCGGGGATCGGACGTTTGTGAACTAGGGGTAGGTCCTGGCACCCTTCCAACATGGCTAGTTCAAGGCCATTTGTATAGAGAGTAAAAAGAAATGTGGCATTTTCTCTGGACCTGAATTAGAGTTGTAGGCAGCTCTCCTGAAGCTCGAATCAGAGGACCACTATCTGCCGAGTTTTGGAGTGATGAAACAATTTTCAAAACTGTATCTGTAAGTGTCAGGTTGAGTTGCGTCATTTTACACGCCCTTTCAAAGGCTGTAAACCATCTGGTGATTCATCAACCTCAGTGTACTTGGGGATTGTAGGGTTGAAAATGTCATCCTTCTCCCAATATATAATTTTGCTGCCACCAGAGATAGGTCCTCGGCACAACTCCGCTCTTTCATTTTCAACAGCTAAGAGTTTAGCCTCTAATGCTATCCTCTTGGCTAGTTTTTGAACATCTGCATCTTTACGGTCCATTTCTTCTGGGGTACTACCATAAGTACTCCCAGTGGTATTTCTTTCTGTAGGGTTGCAGCTGGAATCGTCATAGACTTTATCCACTTCAGTATCCTCTGCCCCTTCTCCAAGAAGGTTTTCTCTCAGCCATGGTGCTTGCATTTTCTGCGTTTGCAGATGTGCCTTTATGGGTCTAGGCCCCATGTGAGGTTCCATGGTTTGCAGAGGGTCCTAATAGTGTCCAACTGTAGGTACTTGTAGGGCCCCGGGTTGATCTCCTGGAAAGAACCTGCTGCATCAGTCATGGTTTTAAAGTAGTTGCTAATACAGAATTTGTAGTTTTTAGAAACTACAAAAAATGGTAAATACTTTCTAAAGGCCTAACTAACTTAAATACTTTTTAGATTCTATACAGTTTTATTGTGGGATTTAACGCAATGCCATGACAGCTAGGTTTTAAACAGTTTAGAAAAATTCGAAATTGGGCACCAAAACCAGATCGAACAGGAGAGTACGTTTGTCAATAGAAATACTTTTGCATTTAACAAGTTGACACAATGCAATTTTCAAAAGCTGTAATATTATCCTATGGGAGGAAGAACAATTACAGCATTCAGGTACAGTACAGAAAATTATGGGACCAATCTCCAGGAGTTAAGGTAAGTGATGGGCAAGGTTCAAGGCAGCACCAGCAAAATATCACCAGCAGCACTAGGGTAGCCGGGTGCAGGAGTGCAAAACTGTGTTGGGTGTCCAATGTTCGCCTAAGGGGATTGGTCTTCATGTAAACAGGCAGGCTTTGACTGGGAGGCCAGTCGGGCTGAACCAACAGGGGGGCTCAGACCTCATGATGCTCAGGGACAAAGGGATACCCTTGGTTCTCTTGTCCACGGCCAAGTGGCGAAGGGTGAAGAGGTGTCTTTAGGCGTCGAGTTTTTAGGTGACATAAGTGACAAAAGAGAACGGTTTCCGCCCCCTTATCAGGAATGACAGAACAGTATTGTTGCTGAGCCTGGGTGTCAATAGCACTATTAGTTTTTCTTTTGAAAGTGTACTTTTAATCAGAGCTAGAACACTTCAGAGGTTCCTTGTTTTCAACGGGAAAGAAACATAAATCTAAGCATTAACATCTCAATTAACAACCTGTATCTGCAGTTCCGCTTTAAGAAATTCAACATCACATCTATCACTTTAAATGTCCATAGGCATGTATAAGCCGTACTCCAGAGATTGAGGTAAATGTATTTCAATCATACAAAATGGGGTCTGGTTAAAGCCAGAAACAGACATTCACTGCCACAGCAGGTGGCATAGTTGTGCACCACAAATCCTAGCTCACCTGTGATGCAGGCAGCTCCTGCAGGATACCAGGCTACATCATAGCACTCCTCTGCTTAAAAAGTCTGAATTAGGGAACACTAACTAGGTGAGGTCTACTGATCAAAAGGAGCAGTCTAAGCTAAGACATAGTTTATGGCTACATGGCATTAAGTCTGATTTTAAGGCTTGGTAAATTTGGCAGATAAAGGAGTTGAGAAATGGGCAGATTTGGCTACCATGGATCACACAATTTGGTCCTGTCAAGAAAAACTAAAGTAGAGTACAGGTCTTAGAATTCCATGAGCAACTTATTAGTCACGTCCTTTTTTTTTTTTTTACTAGTTACAACACTGTAAATTTTACCCAAGCAATAAAGTAAAGCAAGCAAAAAAGGCTTTAGGAGGGGCAATACCAATTGCATTGCTGATTTTCATGGAAATCGTTCAGTATAAGGGCATAATTACCCACCCCTCCAACCACACATTCCGGTAAGCATTCTAGATAGACAGATATTGCATCTGTTTTCAAAATCAGAGTAGATCAATAATACTTGGTTAACCTTGAAACAATTCAAATATGTGATCTACAAGCTACACAGGTCACTTTTGCTCAACTCACTAGACTATCCTATCATTTTCGGAGGACAGGGAAAGGCTGCGATCAGTGCAGCGAATCAGACTTGCCTTCGTAACCCATTTGACCCCACACACCTCTCTATTTTAGAGACATGTAGCATCTATTACTTTAGCAAACAGGGAAGAGAGAAAGAAGGGAAGAAAGAATAAACGATAGATCAAGAGAAAAAAAGCAAACAAGAGAAAGACAGAAAGGCATGAGTGAAAAGAAAGAAATGGAGATAATCAAGAAAAAGAAAGGCAGAAAGAAGACAAACGGAAAGATGCAGATAGAATGGAGGGAAGCTAAAAAACAACAGAATGAAAGAAAAAAGAGAAAAAATAAAAATTCAGAAATAAAAAGAGCAAGTTAGAGCAAAAAAAACAAACTAAAGAAATAAAAAGGAAAGAAAGAACGCAAGAGAAAAAAATGAGAGAAGAAAGAAAGAAAGAAGAGAAAGGGGATACAAAGAGAAAGAGGCATGCCTTCGCGGTTTTTAAGATATAAGGAATAGCATCACTGAAATTATAAATAAATGACGTTCATTACATGATTAACTATAGACATTTGTCTAAAATGAAGAACTGTCTGTATAAATACCGGCCAGGTAGTTCCTCTTGCTGCAGTTACACAATTAACAATTCACTCTAGTAGAGCTTAATTAGAAAGGGAGGCCCCCACTACCTACCCAAAGTCTTAGCAAGACTCCTAGGGAAGCCGTTAGCTCTCCAAGCAAGTTGACTTGTTGGATGTTTGTTTATAATGTCAACTTTCATACGTGTATCTTCCTTGTAGTCATCAGCCTGTGCAAATTCTATTCGACATTGCCTCATTTTCTTTTTTTTTTAAGCGTAAGTCCGAGATTAATATAACGAGCTGAAAAGAAAATGCTCATTCAAACCATTAAATATTAAGATAACCAAACACAGAACTGACATAATTAATCCAACCATTAAAACGTCTAATATTTTACAGTCAGGAACAATTTCAAATTCCTTAAATAAAGAGCCAAATAAGTCTGTTTCTTAAGTCCTAAAATTCGGAGACAATGCAAAAGGATGAATTCAGAAGACCCTTCACCATTCTGACAAAGTCTGCAGAGTCTGAGCTACAGGAACACTATAACGCCTGTAAATGTAAATGGATTAGAATGAAACAACAAAAATCGGTTCCTTAACTCTTGATCAAAATACATCATAGGAACAATTCTTAATCTACAAGATAACTATACCCATCATCTTCTGCAAAAGACTGATTTATCATTAGTTTCAACAAAGTTAGTGGAATAGTGCAATAATGAACAATTCTAGTAAATCTCAACAGATTGGACCAGATCAAATAGTCTTCCAAAAAAACAAAGGCAATATATTAGGGTCTTCCCAAAAAAACTGTTTTTCAGCACTTTAAATATTCCTAGAAACTGAATGAAGTACTCAATAAACACACATCTAATAAAAGTCTAATCATTTGCACAGGTATAGATTGACGAGCTCAATTAGGCAGGTAAAATGATTTTGGGTTGAAATAAAATACATTGTTGAAAGTGATATTTTAGAGCTATGAACCATTTAAAGTGGCTTTCTGGAATGCTCCCTCGAGCTGACAATTAAATTTCAAGAAACTTCCATAAAGAACCCATCCAATGAACTTCTAGACTGAAGCATGGGTTGCCAAACAAGGTAGATAATTACTAACAAATGAATGAATGAAATGAAAAGAGAATTTATAGAGCGCAATAGCTGCCCTGAGGCATCCTAGCGTTAAAATAAGTAGTGCTTTCGGGTAAAATTGCTAACAAGAGATTTTATTCAGATTTCTTGAAGAGGAAGGTTTTTAGGTGTTTACGGAATAGGAGTAAGTTGGGCTCGGATCTCAGATAGAAAGGGAGAGAGTTCCACAGTTTGGCCGCATTATAGGAAAATGACCGGCCCCCACATCTTAATCTCTTGATTCTAGGGACTGTAGCGAGGAATGCGTGTGCAGAGCAGAGCTGTTTGATTGGATGGTAGGGGGTGATCAAGGAGTGGTTGATGGAAGCACTCGTTTTCCAAAATGCTCGATGGGAGATGCAGAGAGTCTTAAAATTAATTCTCTCCCTGACAGGAAGCCAGTGAAGGCTTCTGAAACTGGGCTTGGCTGAAAGACGGCGGGGAAGCTGCAGCAGAGTTCGAGCAGCACAGTTTTGTATTATCTGGAGCTTCTGATGGGTATTTTGGGGGGCTCCTAGGTAGAGGGTGTTCCCAAAATCAAGACGGGACTGGATTAGGCCTTGAACTACGGTCTGTCTTGCCCCAAAGGGCAGGAGAGGGAGAATCTTCCAGAGAAGCCTGAGAAGCCCAAACCAGGTGGCTGATAGTTTGGCTGCCTGACAATTGAAGCTGAGTGATTTGTCCAGCCAGTCTCCAAGGCTTTTTATAATGTCTTTGGGTGTAGGGGGTGTAATTCAGAAAAACCAACATATTCTCTGTTATACTGCCATTAGTATTTACTGGTACAGCAGTTAAAGGGTACCATTTTACTTTTAAACAGGATCCCAGTAAAACATTTAACATTGCAATACTTCTCTAAGCCGTTTACAATACGTTGCAATCTATTAAGCGTATAGAATCATGTCACCTTCACAAAATAATGAAGACCACTTTTGGAAAAAAGGTATCAATCTCCAAAAAATGTCCATGTAAATCAAAGTACACAAATAACAAGCATTGGCATAGCCAATAGGTCTCACCTTTGGGACCTTATAAGTGTTTATCCATGCAACAGCTGATGTTGCACCAAGGATATTGTGCTGCATAACTAAATACTTATAAGGTCCCAAAAGCGAGACCTATTGGCTATGCCAATGCTTGTTTTAAATATGTGTCAAACCTGATGGAGTAGGAAGCATTCCAAGAATATGCTTTGCTCTCCCCCTCCGTCTACACACTGCAACTTTACAGCTGATCAATTCTGACTTGAAGACATGAAAGTGAATCTCTCTCTGCTGACAGAGCTAAGAAGAGCAATGCTGGTTGAACAAAAAGAAGATTACACGTGGACTGGACCAGATGTGCAAGAAAACAATATTTTCTACATGTGCTTAACTTTGGTACTTTGAGGCCGCAGGAAGAAAATGAAAGTGAGCGGCCGTGAAAGTGGTTTCGCGCTGTAAGGGTGCCGCGAGCTATGCGATGTGCGCGCACCATGATGAGAGAGGAAAGCCAGATGGCGCCTCTGCTAGTCATTGTGCGCGTAACCGCACGCTCTATGCCACCCAAAAAGCTGTGTTAGGACTTTTAAAAGCCCATTCACTAAATGTCTCGCCAGAGCAGCACATGCGCTGGCTCAGGCGAGACCTAAAAAGGGAAGAGGTATAAGCAGCCTTTGTGGTTTCCCTGTAGGAAGGTGTTTTTCTACAAGAGCACAGTTCCTTTCTCTTGTGGTCTACTGTCTAGGTAAAAACTTACACCAGAAAAATACCATTTAAAGTCTCCGTATGGACGTTTAGCTTGCACATTTTCAAGAGTAGCTTAAATCTATCAAGTATGTCAAAAGTGTACTTTAGATCAACAGATGAAGGCAGATTATCTCTCTTCTGATCCACTGGCACACAATTTTGAAGTATAGAAATGTAAGCATTGATTTCAACTTACAGATTCTAGTTTGGGAGATACGAAATAGTGAGCTTGCCTCAACCATCCTTGCAAAGCATCTATAATAATACTAGAAACAAATTCACTTACTCGAACTAGCATTGCTAAAAGACTAAATTTTGGGAGGGCCCACTCTCTCTTTTTGAAAACAGTCGAACCATTTGCTCCCAGGTTTAATAGCATTAGTGGGACACACTGCATCACAAAGCCCAAGTAAAATTGGGGCATTCTGAAGACCTCTGTAGCTCTCTCCCTTGGCTTTCATCGAAACTAAAGTTTTTTATAACTTTATAGGTTTAACTGCCTCTTCATAATCTGGATACCCAGCACTGGGTAACATGAATATATATTGCATCATATCCCTGGGACTAGCAAATTTAAACCTCAGTCATGAAACAATTAGGGAGGTCTGGGACATTTTTCTGCATCCTCCTTGTTCATGTGCGTCCAGTTGGACCATTTTGGTGTATGTTGTTAAATTAAAGCCTAAAATTAAGTTTTAAAAAAAGAAGAATCTCCGAAGATGGCCACCGGAAGGTCGTGCCAATAAGAGGCTCCCGGGTTTGGGGTCACTTTTTTCTGAATATCCCTGCTTTAGCCGGTATCCTCTTTCAGCAGAAATAGCTTCACTTACCCTCTTCTACACCACAATCATTCTTGCTGACAAATTGATACCTGGACATTACTCTTTCAGTTGACGAATTGGTCCCTGGACACTGCTCTTTCAGTCGCTCAGGCTCCCGACGGAGGCGATCGTCCTGATGCCGATTATGGTGGGCTTGATGTGGGGCTCTCCCCGTCTGAGCCATTTTGACCTATGGTCCGGTTGGGGCTACCAGAGGCATTCGCTGGGTTGTTTGGCGGCGGTTAAACATGTCTTCCATCATGCCAACATATTACTCAAGGTTGGAGCTGGGGCAGGGTGCCGGTGCCCTCCACCCATCCTGGGACTCGGGGACACTGCTCTTGTTTAGCGTCACCACACTGCATCATGCCATGGTGCACTGGTGAGCGGACCGGCGATCTTTGGTTTGCAGGCAATCAGGATGTGGTCTGATCCTAAACTGCACCTTCAAACTTCGTCTGATGGTCAAGCAGCTGGCGGTCACGTTGATGGATGTTGCTTTCATTGGCTTTGATACCGGATCCCACCCTGCGTTCCACTGTGTAGTCCGCCTTTTCCACTTTGCAGCTCTCCTGCACCCTGCCTCCACTGTGATTGATTTTGGAGCGTTGCAATCACTCCTCTCCACGTACTCTTGCAGTGAGACCACAGCATCCAACATTGGCAAAAATATCCTCCGGAACGAGACTTACACATTGATGAGGCTTCATGTGACCTTGCTGAAGTTCCGATGGCTGCTCCTAACGAGGCCCCTGCAGCCAAACAGATCACACTGCTTCTCCCTAACCGCCAGACCGCGTCTATCTCATGCCTGCATGTATTGACGGAATTAGACTATGGCAGTGCTACCCTTGCGGGCCTACCGAAAATCATACATGCCGTGCTGAAGGCTACCCTGAACTCTTCAGTAAGGCTAACCATCGGCTCAAAAAAAGTGATTATATCACCCGGACCTTCATTTACTGAATTGACTTCCCTATGAGGCCAGGATGTAGTTCAAAATTACCTGTATGACCCACAAAGCACTGTACCCCAACACCCTTTCTTACCTGGCCCAGAAATTGACCCTATCTTCCAGAAACATTAACTCCCTGAAACTTAAACCACAAAAATTCAATAAGAAGAAAACATACATTCTATCCTTTTCCGGGATTACCCCAAACATCTGGAACTCTCTCCCTCTGGAACCTAGATGCAACCCGTCCACATTCATTTTCAGGAAGGAATTAAAACTACTACTATCCAACAGGTTCCTCTCACAGTGAGGCCACACATCCTTCTCCTCACTCATGACCGTATCTGCTTGTCTGCCACTCCATACCATCACGCCTTTGTCCATACCGCCGAGTTTCGCAGTGACTCTCCCACTCCCCAACCCTCTACACTCCTCCCAGACACCATTCGGATTCTGCTCATGACAGTATTTACGATGGACTATGAATTTCCTGTTCTATCGTCTCACTTTTTCCTTTGCACTTATCAACATGTCGTATTCCGGGTTTACGTATACCACTTACCATTTGTATCATAATTTCATCCTGGTTACTCATGTAAAGCGCTCTGTCGCCCAAAATGAAAAGAAATACCAGCATTTGTAAAGCGCAGAGCTACCTCCGGAGAGGTGTCCCGGCGTTGGGGCCGTCGGGAAGATTAACCCGTTGCCTGCTTATGATGGAACCACGCCGTCATATGTCCCGGGCGGCATGTGCTAATGACGGCATGGTTCCGTCATGCAGCTGCCGCTCCTCCCACGAGGCATTAAGTCCCCGCCTGTGCGGGCGAATTACTGAGCGGGCGGGCCGTGAGGGAACCACGCCGGCATGAGCACCCGCCGCCCGGGACTCATGACGACGTGGTTCCGTCACAAGCACAGTAGCACCATACTCACCCACTAGCCCCCCTCGCCGCAGCGAAATTTGCGCTGCTGCAAAGGGGTTGAGCAAGCTATTGCCCAGAGTCACATGGTGCTGGGCTAACCTGCTGACGGCACCAGGGATCTAACTGTGTACCCCGTGGTCTAGAGTCAGGCACCCTGGCCACTGCGCCAGGTCTTGTTCACGCTACATAAAACTCTAAAAATAAATAAAATATTGCCGCAATAATGGTTAGGTAAAGCTATGCTGTAATATGAGCTTGCATGTTGCATATTTTTGTTACAACTGACAAAATCAAAGATATTTATAAAACAAAAGGAAAACTCTAGAAAACACGGGCAGTTATAGACCCTTGAACACAAGCGGCATCCCCACACAACCACACACACCATGTTTCCAGCCTTACATTACTGATTCACTGAGGAGGCACTCATGGCAACCGTTGTGAGAATCTCAGGGTTTTAGAATGCAAGCGTGAGGGTTGAGGCGTCTGGCCCGATTAATTATTCTTTGTAAGCATTAATTGGCGTAATGCTCCATTAAGGTGAAGCGGGCGATTGGGACTGAACCATAGTGAGATGGTGCTCGAGGATGTGATGATATTCCTGCTTATTTATCCTCAGATGAGGTTCATATCGACCTCAACCAGCGCACAGAAATGTAGACTGCACCCGATGATGGTCTACGCTCAAACGTTCCAGCTCCCCAATATTATCATTATATTCATAATTTTTTTCAGAAGGGAAGAAGTAGAATACATTGTATCGCTCCATTTAGATGTACTCCTAAACGCAAGTGGTAGTTCGCCCTCTTTTTAAAACATCCCTTTTATGCTTCCCAAATATCTGCATGTCTATGGCTTGGGTTTGAGTTGCGGCAGGGGCTGCTCGGGTCACCAGGGAAACCGCTGCACTACCACGAGCCTCTCTGCAGTTGGCATAGATACAATGGGCGTGAGGAGCAGGCACCTGTCATTACCTGCTCAATTCCCCGCCCCAAAATCGTACCCACTGTCAGTAGCGGGCGCCCCTCCGCCGGTACTGCTGCCGCTTCCGCCGTCTCCTCTCCATCTTCACCCAGCCCCCACCTCTCCGCTTCAAAACAATGACGTCATTCCAACGACAAACCCTAGCCCACCGGCCCGCCACCTCTCCCCCCCCCCCCTTCTGTCCGTGACGCAAACAGCACGCGCCTTCAAACAGACCCGGGCATTGACCTATCCGTTTCACCGCCACGCCCTAAACCCCTCACCACCTAGTGTAGTGCGTGAACACAGAAGAAGGACAATGAAAGGGGTGGGGGCGACTAGCTGAGAGCAGCGTCACGTGGCCGTACTTCTTCGTCTTCTTCTCTTTTGAGAGGCGGCGCGAAATTCCAATGGGAACGAGTGACAACACCACAGGCAGCCGCAGCACACGAAGCGGCCCTTCCAGCAGGAGCAAGGCAATGCTAATAACGCTCGCTCTGCACAGTTCACAACCAGTGCTTTAAGAGGGGCGTAAAGGTGGTGGTGTTCCATAAGGGGGCCAACCTATAGGAATCCTTTCCAGAAAACGTGATCGGCAATGAAATGTGTGGATTAAATATTCTCACTAAGCCTCTGGAGTCAAGCTATCCTGGCTGAAGACGGCTGCTAGCCAGAAACCGGTCCTTGGATGCTTGATTCCGGTCCAGGGAAGACATGGCTTGGCAGTTCGGCTGGACTGTTCCCATGAGGTACAGGGTCAAGGCTGATTTGCATATGGCCATGTCTGAACTGGGGTGGCTTGGTGAGCAAAATAACGATGGATTAAACCCAGATCTGTGACTGGGTGTGAATGTTTTGCCATTGTGCAACATTCCGTCCATCATCTTGTGTGTTTTGCTCTTAAATATGTGAAGTAAAATCTTGTGCTTCAAGTAGTGTACCCTCTGACCAGTGTTTAGGTGTCTCTGAGTTTTCGGAAAATGCAGCTACGAATGTCACCTACCAAAGAGCATGCAATTACAACAGACCAGACCCATTGGCTTCGAAACTGCTGATTAGTATTATCAGGTAAAGAAAAACAATGATTTTATTGTGAATAATTAAAACATTGAAAATGCTTCACATCTGAAACTATGCGCCAGTTAAAAGTTTCTAAGATCTGTGAAAGGAGTAATGTGCTTCGGAGTGTCCCAGTCACTGCCGTTCTCCCCTTCACACCACTTGCCCCTGTTAAGACACATGCATCTTTCCTCCCTGCATATTCCTGACATTCTCCACTTGTATAGCTCCAGCACCATCACCTTCCGCATCATAATATTGCTTTCACTCTGTCCTTCTGCATGTACTTCCCTCTTCAACATGCCCCTTCTCTATCACACGGTCTCTATCTCTTGTCATCCTCACCTGTAAACACATTATTTTCTTTTCCTTTGGCTCCGTCAATATTTCAACAGCAATGTATACCACCGTCACACTTTTTCATATAAAAAGTTACAATTGCCATAAGCGACCATCACTCTACGCTCTGCAGAGAGGCCAACTATGGCTGAACATGTAGTCTGAACACCTTTCCTCGCATTGCCTCCAGCACTCCTAATCATGTTCTGTCATCAACAATCGCCCACAACCTGAACTCACACAGACACAAAGTGGTAACTCCAATCACTGTAAAGGAGTCCCATATTGCATCCCCAACTAGCATTTTTTTCTCAATGCAAGATAAAATAAAATATGAACTACATCAGTGGCATTGATCATCATTAAAAGGCAGTTACAGCCATTGTTAAGAAATCAGTGTTTTTGCCTGTACAGGTAGGTGACCGATTAGAGGGCCTTATGTTTCAGTCAGTTTTGAGTTACTGCCGGATCCGAGACCTGGCAGGACCCAAGACCACCTGAAACTCTGGCAGTAGCCTCTATATAAGCATAACCTCTAATTTTATAGCTACTTAACATTCTGAATAGAAAATACAAGAGAACAGAATACTAATGATATTATGTTTAGAGATACATACATACAAATTTATTGTAAATACTATTTAAACATCAAGATGGCATCGAAAAACCTGAGAATTAAAGAGATAAGAATGTAATAGAATTGTAAACGTTCTATAAAAATACATTACTCAACAGGTAGGCGAATGTGCCAGTAGGAATCCCACTTTCTCCATGAGAATATGCACACAGTGAATTGTATATAAATTTGGTGACATAATATTTAATATACAATGTTAAACCCATACCGTACATTGCCCACAGGACTTGTAAATTAATTTTAAATTATGGTAAAATAGAAACAATGTAGTAAAATGTAACATAACCAGCACATCTTTCCAAAGTTATTACTTAAATATGATATTGGTGTTTGCAATTTACAAGAAGCACTGACCAAGCCAGTAGACCTGTTTTTTTTGTGTTTTTTTTAAATGAGTTTGCTTCTTTACTGGTTGTTGATGTATGTGTATCTTTTATAGTAGGCTTTCTGAAATCTTCATTGAGATCTAGGATCAGTATGGAGAGCTAGTAAATCTTTAACCCCTTGCACGCTGGTGACGAACCCCAGCCGTCACGCTCCGCGGTGCTCGTGTGCGGATGACGGCTGGGGTTCGTCACGGCCCCGCCCTGTTCGTTTGTTTACCGCACAGCGGCGGAAACGGGCCAGCATCGAAGGGGTTAATGTTGGTAGGCACCCCTCAATATATCTGCCTGATAAATTTTTTGCACAAGATGTACATACTGCTGCTTTTTCTATAGGATTAACGCCCTGTGTTTTTATTGTCTTTTATTGTAGGGACCTGTGTAACTTTTATGTTTTTAACTTTAAAGCAGAATAAAGTATACTTTGATTTGATTTGTATGTGTTGCTATGTGGATTGATAAGTTACTGAATGCAAGAATGTTGCAAAGATTGGATAGATGGTGAGTGGATGAATTGGTGTGCGACTAGGTGCATGATTAGATAAATGAAGAGCCAGTGTTTGCATGGATGGATAAACAGGTGAGAGGATACATTGAAAGGAATCAAGAGTAATATATCAGTGTGCTCGGCTGGCTACAGGCCTGGATGAGTTGGGCCACCACCCAGGGCCCCTTTGCACTTTGTCAGGAACAGCAGACAATGTTGTCTCTATTCAAGCAGGCTCCCAAAATTGAGAGCAGCACACATTAGCAGAGGGGTTGGGGATCTATAACAGTGGAACACATTCTAAAACAGATACTTTTGGTGATGCAGGTGCCAAACTGCAGTTTTGCAGAGTATTAAAGCTTGAAACGAGGTCTGCTCTGCCTCTTTTTCCCTTTGAGTCTGACCACACAGATTTTTTCCCTAGGGTGGCGGCGGGAAGTACAACCACTTTATCTTAGTCTTTGCAGCATAGTACATTCTAGGAGAAAGTCATCACAAGTGGTGACCTGGTCAGTGAGTGACTGCTGCTTTTAAGGAGCAGGCCTGTGCAGAGTAGGGGACACGGTTGTTTGCCTTGCCTGTGACAGAAGATTCTTTGTAGTTTGTGGGTATTTGTCCATTTAGCAGTCTCTGCTAGTCTGTCATCCGTAGGCGGCTGCAATGCAGTCCTGTTCTCTAGCGGAGGTTGAATGAATGTGATGGCTCAACATGTTAGTGCAATTGCTGCTGCAGGCTTTTTCCTAATAGTCTGTCCTGAAAGTTCAGATCCATTCAAATCTGACAGAATTCTGTTTAGGCGTAGACTCTAAATTCTTATCTTCTTCCTGCAGTTGAGGGCATCGTTTTACTTATGCTGTTTTAAGGTTTGTTTACCTTATGCAGATTATCCTAATCAAAGAGCATTTAAAGCAGGGATAGGGTGTCTCAGTATAAGAATTCATCACACTTTTTCTCACTTGTAGTAATGTGTGCTCCTGTTGCAACATTGTGTGTTACATATCAGTAAGCGCTATTAGTTCAGTTTTTTGTTGGTCTCCATCTGAATTCTGTTTTTTCCTATACAATTGTGTTTAAGACACAATCTTTACTTGATAACTTTCAGTGCTACGCCTTGCATAACCAGCATTATATTTATGGTTAATGCATATGTGCTTTTATGGCCATTTGTGGTCGAAATAATATCTGATTATGATGATTAATGTATATCTAAGCATAATTTTGCACTTGAAAGTATCCTTTGTAATTTGGCAAACTAGCATTCTGCATTTACAATCAATCAATCAATAATAACTTTATTCAGCAAATATATATGTCATAAAAGTACACAATAAAAATCACAATACAACATGCATATATAATAAATACAAGAGAATAAAAATACAAAAAAAGTAATAGTGAATTAAACCACCTGCATTAATACCAGACACGTTAGTTAATTCGGTTCATAAACTTTATTCGGCTGAGCAAAAGTACAGCCATAAAAGTACATAAATACAACACATACATATACACAAGTAAAAACAATAAAATAAAATATCCTCTAGTCACATAATTAAAATCTCTAATTTATACAATACATAAAACACAATAGTGTGTACAATCCCTGCTGTATTGCGACTAAAATATAAAAAGTGCAATCAGGGTCACCTAAAAATTCATACATATATTATTTCATTATTATTCTATACACAGTCCTTAATTTAGATCAGTCCAAACTGGTCCACAGGACAATAGGAAGTACATAGTAATTTATTTCCTTAACTGTTGCAATACACTTTCCTTGTTTTAATGGAATTCAATATAAAAAGGGTAGCTTAATAACACACAGAGGGGACGCTTAGTGACACCAGGTATTTCATATCAACTTTGTAAGATCTAATGTTCTGGGCAACAAACATGTGTTTCAGTAAAAAGGACTTAAAATTCTGGTACAATTTACAGTACAACAAAAAGTGCAGTGCGCTTTGTTTACTTTGACCGTCACAGTGGCAGGAGATCATACCCGTTGAGCAAGACCTCATGTTAGGAACGGCAACTAGATGATGAACGATGCCACATCTCAATCTAACCAGCACAAAACAGTGCTGCATATTAGTTACGTAAAATAGATAGTTATTGGCCCCCTTCTCATTGTACAAGGATTTACAGAAGGCCACTGAAGATTTTT
The DNA here is from genome assembly GCF_964261635.1 of Lissotriton helveticus. NCBI lineage: Eukaryota > Metazoa > Chordata > Amphibia > Caudata > Salamandridae > Lissotriton > Lissotriton helveticus. The sequence goes on from NC_136059.1 coordinate 1,570,486,703, forward strand.
ACCATCATCTAACTCCTGTGTATCCAATCTATATTGTAGGAAAACATCTTTAATCCTATTCTTGGTTAGACAGACCCCCCAGGATATTGCGGCATGGATTATAGGAAATTTAGCAGCACAAATATGGACATTTAGCTGCGCTAATATGGACATTTAGCAGCATTTTTGTGGCACTTTCTTTTACTCATAATCATTCATTTTCAGCCTGAAATCAATGGAAACTGCTTTAGAAGAGTATTCCACTTTGAAATAGGCATGTTTAAAATGTTTGCAGCTCTAAGGAAGCACAACTCCAGTCCTACCCTCGTAGGAGGGTGCTGTATTTCTAAATGTAATTTTTTAAGTAGACCTCTCTGAGTGGAGTCTAGTTTCCACAAGTTCATCCAAAGCAGTCTAGTACCAGCTATTGGCTTGTGTCTATGGGGCTCATTATGATGGCGGAAGGACCGCCACATCCGGGCTGGCGGTGGTAGTCCTTCTGCCATCACATGGTGATTTACCTACTGCCAAATTAAGATGGCGGTGGGTACAGCGGCAGACGAAAAGTCCGTCCGCTGCTTTTCCGCCGGAGGCAATCGCATCGATTGCCTGGCGGGCAGAGCAGGGCCACTAATATGGTGGCAGTGCCTAGCAGGCACTTTCCGCCATATTAGGATGTGGATTTTAGGAGGCCTTTCCATGGTGGCAATGCCTCCAAGGAAAGGCTGGCGGAGATTGGTTTTGGGGGCCCGTTGCGAGCCCCCCTTGTGGGAGAGGGGTGTTGCACTGGGGGGGGGGGGGGGGTAACCATGGTACCCCTCTGCACCACGTGGTGCCTTCCTCATGGTGCAGGGAAATGCAGTGCATGCACCTTTATCATTACGGACGGTGCTGCAACCAGCAGCACCCCCCACAATGATGACCTGCCATGAGGACTCACTTTTTTAAAACTTTTGTTGTTACAGATTTTGGGGGTAGGGGGAGATGCAGAGCAGGAATGGTAACTTTCGCAGGCTGAGGCTGTGATTTCCAAGATGAAGCGACACTCCAGTCTCATCCCATCCCACAAAAAGGCTTGTAGCTTTAGGATGGAATCATCCCGCAACGCTGGCAGCCTTGCACCATGGTGCATGGGTGCCTGCTTTGTCAGCAAATTTTGTGCCAGCACAGGGATGCGTCAAATTGTTGCAAATATGGCGCATCTCTGTGCTTTTAAAATCACAGAGCTCAGCGCAGCAAAATGATTTACGGCACCGTGCTGCGTCATTTTGTTGTAAATGAGGTCCTAGATTGTAATATATAAATGGATCGAAGTGTGAGTGGATTATAACCTATGTTTGAAGTGTTTTATGGGGTGTGCATGCTACTGAAAACTGCTCAAAATGTGTTGTAATTAGTGTATAGCTGCTCCTGACATTACCTAATGTAGTTGAAGTGGTCTTTAAATTCAGTTCACATTACGTAGATTATGGGGCCAGGAATGTGTCCAGTAATGAATGGTGCTACCCTTGGCAGGTGCAAAGCCAGGGCCACATTTTTGCAATCCGATCCTAGAAATCTGTAGGCAGAGTCAAGGTCAAAGATTCAAATCCCATTGAGGATAACCCAGCTTTTCATTCTTCTCATGTTTTCAAAATGAGTGCCAGGTACGTGGGCAATAACAACACCTATTATTTACTTTGAGAATTACAGCGAGATTACATTGATATAGCTCATGATACGGGTACTATATAAACTGCTAAATACCTTTGTGCGTACTGATTTCAGTTATCCTTATAAATGAAGGCCCCGTTATCTAGTAAAGTCTCCATAGCTCAGTCTACTTAAGATGCTTTCATTACCATGCAGTTTTAAAACGTGGGTATACCTGGCCGCCATTTTGCTGCTGCTCTCGGCCGGTTTTCTCTGGACTCTGACCCGCCATCTTGTCCATTCCCTCGTCCTTTGACCCTTTTCTCTCGTTTCCCCCTTGACGATCCTCAAATGTTTCTTCCCTTTTCTGATTTGCCTTTTCTCCATACCCTTGTATCCCTCCCACCCTCCCTTGGTGCTGTGACTGCATCCCCCCTCCGACTCCACTTAATGGAACTCTGCTTTTCTTTTCTTTATTTTTTTTGGGTCTTGACCTGAGAAAATCTACTGTGTATATATCTATATAGAGATAACTCTAATCACTAGTATATGCAGTAGACCTTTGTACTCTCTACCATTCCTATGTGACTCTTAGAGTATATCCATTTGTATCTCTTCCTTGAGTGACTTTACTATTTGTACATTTGCAATTTTTTCTGTTTGTTTCTTTTATATAAAGCATGTAATCCTAAATCCTTATGTTTTGCAACTGGTTCTTATGTAAAGCGCGCTGACACCTTCGGGTAAAGTTCGCGTTATATAAAATCGCATTAAAATAAAAAATAAAAAAAATAGCTGTAAATGTTATCTCAAACATGGTTTAACAGACTCGAGTTCCTCTGACGATGACCTGCAGTCTAATTCTTTAAATACCCACTTGATGGCGATATACTACTGTGTAAGGCATTTTAGCTTGTTCGAGGGCTCAGTGGAAAAAAGATTGGCCTCATTTAACATTGGCTGAATAGAAGATAGATAGCAATGCAAATGGATTTATGACAACGAAAATGTCCACCTTCCACCCCAGCATACTTCAGCATGGATAGCATTTTCCAAACTTCACGGGCAGTTTTGTAAAAAATCATAGCATTTTTACAAAACTGCCAATTTGACAATTTTTTTGCAAATCGCTAAATCCTGGAGGGTCTGGTTAGTGATCTAATCTGAAGAGGATCTGATGAGACTGACAGGTTAAACAACTTACCGAGAAGGGAGTTAAACTAGGATAACCAAGGTATACCTAAAACCTTATCAAAGGCTAGGCATTGAAAGATAATAGTTCTGGTAAAACGAGTTTCTTCCTTTTCCCAAAATGATACCCAAAATAACGGAGGTCTGAATAAAAGGTAGTCTTCTAAAAACTGCTGGCCAACCTTATTAAGAACAATAGTATTTGGAGCACAGGATGGCAAGCATAAAGCCATTAAAACAAATTGTTTTCCTCTATTTACAAACCAGAACCATTGACATGGCCCCAAAAGCCAGCCCCATAAGTGACTGTGGTCACTCCCGTAGCTTTATAAATAGCAACCATTTCCTTGATGGGTTGGCTGCCCAGTTTAGAGGAAAACGTAAAAATCCCCTGGGAGACCCTATTCATTTTTGGCTTTGGTATTAAATAAATTGCTGTGTCCATGAGCCATTACCTGTAAATAGGATCCCAAAGTAGCAAAAGGAGTTTACCGAAACTATTGAGGTACTATCAATAAAAACTGTTTTGCATGGTTCTGTGTTGGGCCACCGACCATGGTCAATGTTTTCGTTTCATTAATGACCATTTTCTTGGATGCCATAAATTCCCCAAATGCAATAATTAGTCTGTGCAGGCCCACTGGTGTTCTGGCTAAGTACTGCGTCATCGGCATAAAGCTGCACTGGTATTGGGCGTCCTGCATCCGTAGGGACATCGGCCTGCAGAGCCTGTAAGTGGCTGTCCACTCCATTATTAACAAGCATTGACATAGCCAATAGGTCTCGCCTTAGGGACCTTATAAGTGTTTAACCAGAGCTATTGGCTTTGCCAATATCTTTAAGCTATATTGTAGAGCAGTGTGGCTGCTGGACAGCATGTTGAAAAGTTTTTTTTTCCAAAAGTCTATCACGCTCACATCATATGAAAACTGAGGCATAGTCTTCCGTTACAAAAATATGCAAACATAAAATTCAAAATCTGGGAAACTATGCAAGCTATTCAATATTTCTTTTATAAACCGATCTATTTAAGAGTACCGGTTCTAGAATGGGTACCTAGTCGGCTTTAGCTGTTTCATATATCCTGTTTGATTCATGACTGCCATTTCCTTACATGTATCCCCTTCACAAACTTTATTTCTGCCTATTTATTCATTCCTAATTTAACGGATGTGAAGCTGAAGAACTTGGTATGCGAAGAGGTGTAACGGTTTCCTTTCCTGGCAAAGTAGGTCTTTGTTATCCATAAATGTTCTGATTATCTGTGCTGGTCTGCCATGCTCGGCCACGAGCAGTAAGTGAGACTGGGGCACCCAGTTACCAGCAGCGGCTTTTAATGGGGGGTTGAAAGACCTGCAAGGTTTATTTGAGTCGTGTGCTCAGGATTCAATTCATTTACTTTTTTCAGTGGTTTTTAAATACAAAGGCATAGTCAGCCTACGAATTTAGAGTGAGATGTTGCCTGAGCAAATAATTTAGCAGATGAGCAGGTTAAGGCCAAGGGGAAGACGAGAACAGTCAGACGTAATGCCTGTTAATTTTATCTAATAGGGGGGCATAAATTGTAATCCTTCAAAAATGTAATGTTTCTAATTTACAAGGTACAATTGTAAAAAAGAGCGCAGGATGTACTCCTTAGCGAAGATGGGTGATATTTCAAAGTATTCCTCATGAACGAAGATCAACATTTTCACAAATGTCTCACAAGATTCTAAAAGGACACTAGTTCAATATTAAAACATCTTGAGGCCGCAGCTCACGTCAGTTTTTCAGGTGTCACAAGACCTTTTCTAAGCGCACCAGCCTAGCTCGAGAGAAAAATTTCACGGTGTCTGCTGTACTCGGCAAAGTAAATTGGAAGGGAAAAATATCGGAGCAATGTAATTTTATAAAAAAAAAACATAGGCGCATTTGTAAAAGGGAAACACACTCCGCTAAAACATCAATTCACAACTCTACAAAGGAAATTGGTGTCTACTATACTGGGCCAATTAAATCGGAAGGGAAAAATATCGGAGCAATATAATTTTTATTAAAAAAACATAGGCACGCTTGTAAAAGGAAAGACACACTACACTAAACCTATCAGATCTAATTACAGAGGCCTGTATGAAAGCACGGCGGGTTGCATGTAATCTGACCCACCAGGAATGCGGCTGCCACCCTGCACGCCTCTGCTCACTCCAAATAGCAAAACGACGTGGGAGTGAACATTTGAAGAACAGGTGGGACATGCACCCGCCTTTGGCCATTTACGTGCTTTCATTATTGAAAGACACGCAAAGGCCAATCGAATGTGTGGGAGGAGTGAGACCCACAAGGAAAAGTTTTGAGCGATCACATGTTGCCTCCCATAGAGCAGCGCATGCGCGCTGCGCTAGGCTCGACCTAAAAAGTGAAAAAAGTAATGGGCCAATACAAAGCCCTGACGAACTCCATGCCTCACTTGAACCTTTGGGTGCATTCCCTTGAGGTTCGAAACGAACCTGCCTGGATAGGTTTGCATAGAGGAGTGAAAGGAACCCAACAATTGGTCTAGGTGCACCTAAAGAGATCAACAATGCCTAAAGTAAGTTATGGTCGACCAGATCAAAAGCACTGCTCAGGTCAGCAAAACATTTAGAACTAAGCCTGTGGACAATATTATTCTTTAAACATTCGGAGGACTCCCTGACTCCAATTTTCAGTGAGGGAACACGTGCCTGGGTGTGTCCCGCGCATCTACAGCCCAGGCAGCAGATGTAGGCACCTTCAGGCGCAAAGCAACAATGTGGGCGGCGGCTTGCCGCAGGTAGCTTTGGGGCCTGTGGTTCTCCTGCCCCCTCCTACTCGCAGCAACACGAGCGTACTGTGCAGCGGTAGCACCAAGCAGCAGATGTAGGCGCCTCCGGGCGCAAAGCAACAACGTGAGTTGCGGCTTGCAGCAGGTAGCTCTGGGGCCTGTGGTTCTATCGCCCCCTCCTCCTTGCAGCAACACGGGCGTCCCAACAAGGTTGTTAATTAACTTGCATCTGTGGGCAAATACACAGGTCTAAAAAATAATTGACGCAGACTAGCGCATTTTAGTTTGAAAATACTTCACACTAAAACCTATACACTGTGGGCTGGTAATGCCCTGAATTGCAGATACCTTATTTTCCATATGGGCAGTAAAAATCGAGATACTGCATATAAACAGTTAAATAACGTATCAGTTTTCAGTATTTAGAATACATTCAAATAAGATCTTGTACCCATGCCCCGACAAATTGGCTCTCCTTCCTAGAAAGTGAATAGGTTGGGAAGACAAAACATGTGCTCTGTAGTTTCCCTCTCTGCTCCAAAAGTGGGATAGTGGCAATCTGAGGAATAATGTTTTTGAGACCATTTACGGGTGTATGAGGCTATTTGTCGGGTTCCATGCCTAATTTGCAGGTAGAGTCTGTGAGCTAGTGGGGGCTCTATAGCGTCCAAAAATTCTAAAAAGCTGTACAAGAGTTTAACTTGGAGAAATTGGTCTGTCATGGGGCCTAGTTTAGAAGTTGGCTGAATCTGGTCCAATTTAAACTGGCAATATCTTACTTTAATCTTGCATTTCCTGAAAACTGGGACATCCTTGCACACACCCCACAAATCTCTACATCCAATGTTACCTAAGGTATCTCATAAATTTAAATCAGGGTATATTACTTGTCCCTGGAATTCCCAGCACATCCTTAAGGCCATCCAAATAGGGTAAAAGTGCAGGTGTGGCCCAAATCCGTCGCCAGTGTAGAATAGGCATTAGATCTACTCCAGCCGAGATGGGCTTTAGTCCCAAATCAAATCTTTGGGGAACTAATGGTTACTACTAGGAAGGCCTGTTAAATAGTGTATAAAGCTATTCTTTGGGACTTGTATGCTATAGACGTTTTCCTAAACCCAGAGTCCCAAACCATACACTGCAGTTCCCCGTGTCTGTGCCTTATACATTTGCACAACTGGAGAGATTGATATAATGATTTTTAAGGACTCTAGGTAAGGTCCTGCTATGCTGCACACATTAAAGTCTCCTATTATCAATGTGATTACACCAATCCATTCTAAGGCACAGCCACAAGTAATCAACAACTTTAACCCTCTTTAAGGGCACACCCAAAAGTTTGGGATTGGGTCTAGTAGACTGGCATGGGTTTAATATCATAAATTTAGTTTTTGCAACATTTATTTCTAGGCTCCACAATTCACAGAATCTCCCAAAACAGCGTAGGATATTTTGAAGACCCATAGGGGATTTAGAGATGAATACGGTGTTGTTCGCAAACATCAAGGCCTGAGCCCTAGTGTTAGCCAATCTAGTGCAATGCCATCACAATCATCCAAGAATTAAATTAAATCATTCATATAAAGTGAAAACCGGGAGGGAACAAGCACACATCCCTGCTGCACCCCATGATCCACAGGAAAAGAGACTCTTAGATTAGATAATGTTCCGCACCACACATGTGCCTAATTTCCCAAGTGAGGCCTGATTAAGATAGCCAGGAGATCTGGGGGGACATCCAAAACTGACAAAACTTGCCAGAGATTATATCGTGGGACCATATCAAAGGCTGAATGTAAGTCAACAAAAACAATATAAAGGCTGCCACCACTTAACACCACAGATTTCCAATAAATTAGCAGAAGGCGGACGACTTGGTAAATTGTGCTGACGCCCTTTCTAAAGCTGCTTGGAAAGCAGTTAAACATTATAGTGCTCTATCCAAGACTGTAGACAATTTGAAAGTATGGTGCAAAAAAGAGTTTGAGAGCAATTTATTAGGCTAATTGGTTTGCAACTACGTGTATCCTCTGGGGAACCCTTTGTGTGTATAGGGATAATTTCAGCCACTGTCCACGTTGGGGGAACGGCTCCTCCATTAAAAATATTATTAAACAGCACTGAAAAATATGAGCCCCACACATCCTGGTTCTGCCGGCAAAGGTCCCCAGGAATTTTACCCAATCCTGAAGCTGTATTGCAACTTATTTTACCAAGTGCTGCATTAACTTTCTCAAGAGAAATAGATGTAAAAATGTTTGACTGTAGCTGATCACGCCCTTCCTTCTGTAAATTTTCAAGCAAAATCAACTGCTGTTGGGAATCAGCACTACCCTCCTGTGAATATAATGCTGCAAAGTGTGTTTCCCAATCTGTTGCAGAAATATTGGACATAGGTGGACCTGCTCCACCTTTACTGCCCACCAAAACCAAATTCCAGAAGCTACGATGATCTTTATCAGTAACTGCAGTTAACATAAGCTTTAAACATTCCATTTCCCAAGCCTCTTTGGTCCTTTTATTAGTAAGTGTGTATGCGGCCCTCAGGGCTTTAAAATCCCCCGTTCCTGTTTCTTGATAGCTAAAACTAAGGCATGCCTGGCATTCTTACAGTCCACGTTATACCACAACTGTAAGGCGGGAAATTTATGAGGTTTCCTATAGTCTACAAAAAATAAAGCCCTCAGGTCCTTAACCCGTTCCATGCGTTGGACGCCCCCCCTGGCCGTCCGACGTCACAGTGTGCGTAGAACGGCCAGGGCCGTCTGAACTCCGCCCACTCATTATTTCGCCCGCACCGCAGCGGAATTCGCACCGCGGTCAACGTGTTAAACAACTTGTTATGTATTTGGGAGATGGATGATGAGCACCTATTCCCTGCGCAATGCCATCCCAAATTGAGTATCTCATCTCGACCTGTAGCTACGCATGTATAGATTTTGCCCATCTGTTCCTCAGAGTTCTTCACACTTGCCCATTTCATTCTGTGCATATTACTACAGACAACTATGTTTGAATCAATACTGTCCTCTTGTGGAGACTTCAGGCCTAATACCATAAGATCAATTTCAAGTGAGAGGGCATTGTGGTCCCTCTAGAGGATCTGCCACCGTAAAATCATTAAGAGAAGACCATAATCGTACATCTATTAGAATATAGTCAATAAGACTAGTACTAATTGGTCTGTTGAAAGTGTGTTTCCCCATACTACCTGAGAGAGATCTCTCATTCACTGCTCGAAGGCCTGCATTTAATGTCACAGCATTAATTTGGAAAGCCAGTGGTGTCCATGTCTTGTGATGATTTTGGACAAATAATGGACGAATTATTAATAGAAGGGTGTGCATCCCATCACCGTTTGATGTATTGGATGAATAATTGCCCTACAGATGGCTTGCACCGAGTGGAATAACAAATACAATTTGGAAAGTTCGTCATCACCACATGTACGGCAAAAACATCTTGTAATCGATCAGCTTTGTATAATTATACTGAAAATCACCAAAGCACTCTCAGTGCAAGTTTTGGAAATAATATTGGTTAACATCTGTTAATAATCCATTACGGAGCAAGTTTTGAAACAGGAGTTTGGTTTATAGACATTTATTACGTTTGTAATGGGAATTGAGTGGGTTATGGGAGTTGAATTTTTTGAAACTTACGTTTTATTTAGATAACAGAGGGTGTGGAAGGAGGTCAATTAGCTTGCACCAATGAGGGAGGGTTTTGGGAGTTGCTTTTGGTTAAAAAATGGATGGTCAGTTGGTGGAGGAAACACTGTTACGGAAATGGATGTTGGGATGGAAGTGTTAAGCAGTTTTGGCAGGTACGTGAAGACTTGTGGACGAGGCAGCTGTAAGATGTAACGAGCGTGAGAGTTGTTAAGAGGTTAGTGCGTGAGAACAGGGGGAGTTTGAAGAATGGGGATAAGCAAGGTTTGGCGAGTGTGTGATTAGGAGTAGGTTAAGTCGGGGAGGTAGAGAGGAGTAAGGATGAATGCAGTGTGACTAGTGTGAGTACAATGGTGTTTCTGGTGAATGGAGTATGAGTGCCGTGAGAATTTTGTAAGGGTAAGGAAGAGAGGTGAGATTCGTGTGTTTCAAGTTGAAAGCGTGCAGTGTGGAGAGAAAGGGTAAATGCAGCGTGAGCGAAGTGAGTACGTTTGTGTTTAGGGAAATGTAGAATAAACTTGAGGGGCATCTTGAAAGGTTGAAAAGAAGAGGGGGTGATACTTGTGAGATTTTAAGTTGAAAGTTGTCACTGTGAAAATAGGTGGGGCGATGGGGTGGTTATAAAATCACGTGGTTGAGAAGGTATTCAATTAATTTGGGCACTCGGGGAAGTAACTATTTGGTTGAGTAAAAGACATCAATTCAATGACTATTGGTAAAATAAAAGGTTTATTTTACCATGTAATTGACGTAACATGAATAACATGGATTAATATAATGTTAAAATCAGGACAATTGAGTAATGGTGATTATTTGATATTTGCAGTTACCCCTGAAGAAGAGCTTGTGAAGCTCGAAATGCAATGGGTTTTTAATAAAGAACACTGCTATGGATGAATCATGCGTTTCTATCCTGTTCTTGATAGAGGTCTGGATGGGCACATCTTGAGCATTTGAAGCTGGGAAAGAGCATGTAACTTTACATGTGGATCAACCATGAAAAATAATTTTTGGAAAAAACGAGTAAAATTGAAAAAATGGAATAAAAGGAATGAAGTACTTTGGAAATTACCGTAATTCTACAATATTGCAGTGTGACTGGGTTAGGGGTGAAATGACGCCCCACACAGTAAGGTTTATTATTATCACTGTGCCACCGGGGCGAGGCACAAGCTCAGTAAGCACGCACTCTTTTTATGATTTTGGTCAAATAATAGACGTATTGTGATTAGAATGGTGTGCATCCCATCACCGTTTGATGTATTGAATGTCTTAATGGGTGCCACAGACAACCTAGGGATACCCCAGACAACATCTTCATTTGAACCAGCTCCACCTTCATCACACACTGGTTCGACCTGCTATTAAAGTCACCACCAGCTATTATTAGAGCAGGCCGTGGTGCAGCAATCATGTAGGAGAGTAGTAACTCCAAAGTGTGCAATTTGTAGGCTGAGCCTCCTGGTCCAAGGTAAACATTATATATGTACAAATTGGGCAGGTTAGTAATGCATACACACAAAATGTGGGGTGGAGGCACTCTGGAACCTCTAAGTTCCCCTGGTACATTAGAACAAACCTAGGTAGTCAACCCCCCCCCCCCCCCCCAACGGCCTTCTCCTGCCATTTCAGTTCACTACTTTGCTAAAATTTACATAGACAGCCCGATATAGTGGTTTCAGCGCCCAAGTTTCCTGGAATAAACAAATGCTATGTTGATCAATAAAAGTAGCCCAGTCAGGAATGTTCAGCTTGGTATTTAGGCTAGCTATGCTCCATGATATTGTGCCTGCCACGAGGGGCTTGGAAATACATTCTCCCCATCAACATGGGCATTCGTATCATTAGAATCCCAACATCCATCTAACAAAACTACCTGTGGATGCATATTCGATTGGCTGTTAGCAACATCAGACCTACCTAGCGAGCTTACGAGGTCTATGGACATACCCTTTCCTTGCAATTCCTGTAGGTTATGGCCTTTGCAATGACGGTAGGGGGATTCGATCTCATGAGTTCTGGAACTGGGGTACTGGATTATACTACCATCCCCCTGGTCACAACCCACCTGAGCAACAAATCCCCTTTCACCTTCTAGTGTGGGAATAAACCCCTCTTGGCACACCCAATCAGAAATAGCAACCCTGCTGCCCACTGTAGCTTCTGTGACTCTTAAATTAGAGATATACGGCCTGAATGATGATCGGATAGACTTAGGTTTGTAGAAATATCTTAGTGGCACAAGCTCAATTTTAGTCTCTCTTACGGGGCGCTGATGTGGACCAAAAAATAATCTGCAAACAATCCTAGGAGATCTGAATAGTGAGTTCACCCCCTTCCCCAACCAGCTCACTATCCATGTTAACAGAATCTCCCCTGCCAAAGATGGAGAAAACTGTCTGTGTTGTACCAACCAGTTAAGACACTGATTTGATAATTCTGCTTGACCTTCCCTCTGATCTGCACACAGTTTGGGAACTCCGACTAGCACAAGCACATAAGGGCAGGAGGCAGGTGGTAAATCTATTACTAGGAGACCCTTTGGGCTATCTGAGATATTAGGAACTGATTTTTCCCGGTCTGTCCACAGCAGGTTGGGAGGAAACAAAAGGCAAACTGACATCAACGTGGGGAGGCCCCAAAACTACAGACTTCTGTCCTCTCAGTTGTGAAACGCAGTTAGCCATAGTTGCTTCAGGCATGTCCCTATTCTGGGCCTGTGAGGAACTGCCTGGCCTGTTGGTCAGCGATAAATGACAGTCAAGAGGTGAAGCACAAACACCAACTGCCCGTCTAATAGAGAGCTGGCCAATTTGATTTGGTTCTCGGAGGAGTTACCCAAAACTTTTTTCGATCGAGGTTAACCGTTAAAGGAGAGGAGTAATTTCTTTGGTCAGCATGTCTCCCATAAAATGATCCCATGAGTGATACTGCCCAAGAAGGGCCAGTTTGATCCTTTGTGCCATTTGATAAAGTAGTAGTTTTTTTTTTACAAATTTTGGCAGGAGCATCAGAGCTGTGTGGGTCATTAACTAGCTTAGCTGAATCTTGGCAGGCCTGAACAGTACAGTTCACCCGTGGGCTTCCAACAACTTATGTTGATCTTGCATTGGTCTTTTTCCTAGCCCCCAATTGAGCACGGGGGACAAGTGAGGGTGCTTCAACACCGGGGTCTATATTGGCCGCTAGCTATGCTCCCTCCAATGAGACCACCGCATTGTGAACCCCGGAAATATCCAATGGCAGAGAAGTGTCACTACCAAGATCTACAGGTACACCCAGGGACAATCTACTCTCAGTTAGTTCAATTTCAGTTGAAATAATACCCACGGCCCTCTGAATCATTTTATCTATGCTAGTAGACCTCTGGGGGAAATATGATTTCAACAAAGCCACTTTCTTTTTGACCAAGTTGAGGCCAAACGATACTGTCAAGAGGGATATTGCAAGAACATGGGACTAAGGCAATAGAGGAAATCAGAATGCGAACTTACCCGAACCAAGAATGTCACAGGGTAGGCCCTACCATACCTCCTCCGGTCTCGGACATACATGCTCTTACACTGGGCTTCGCCCGGGCATGCCAGCCCCGCGCGGAGGGAGCTGCCTTGGTGCTTTAGTAGCATCAGGGAGAGTTAGCTCTTCCTCCCAAGTGAGGTGTTGGCTGGGTGAGCGAGTCCCACCTCAGCGGCAAGCAAACAGACGTTGCAGGCTTGTACAGCCCATTTAGCGCGCCCTGCGCTGCAGGAGCTGCCCTGACACTTTAGTGGCATTAGAGAGGGTTGGCTCTTCCTCCCAAGTGAGGTGTTGGATGGGGACCGAGTCCTACCCCAGTGGCAGGTAAACACACGTTGCAAGCTTATCCAGGCCATCTAGCGCGTCCCGTGAGCTGCACTGGCACTTTAGTGGCGTTGGGGAGGGTTGGCCCCTCCTCCCAAGTGTGGTGTTGGCTGGGGGACCGAATCCCACTCCAGAGGCACGCAAACAGACGTTGCAGGCTTGTCCAGCCCATTCAGTGCGTTTACATTCGTGACTTCTAATTACAATTTTTTTTAGATAGTTTGGAGTATTTGCATACGAAATAAAAGGCTAGCTTCTTATAACTTTTATATCGCACTTCTTACCACACTTTTACTGTTTATAAACACAGTAAGTAACAGTAAGTAACAGGTGTTAAAATATCCAATTTGATATTGTTTAATTTGCTGACTTCTGAAGACTGCACTTTCAAGTAACTACAGCTCTGACATTAAAAGGCTTAACTAAAACTGGAAGTGCCCGGCAAAATCAACAAGCATTTGCAATGCAATAGGTCTCGCATTATAAAAGTTTGAGCTATTGGTCTTGTAAATGACAATGTTTTTATTTATGTGTTGGTTTTGAAAATAGCTAAATTAATAGCTTTGTCATTTACAATGCCAATAGTTATAACTTTCGCAAATGTGACACCTATAGCATTTGTAATGCAACATGTTTTGTATTTACGTGACTTACATGTATTGATATTACAAATAACAATGGCTTTTAATTTTTTAAATAATTAATACTTAAATAAAAGGGATTGTAATTTATAATGGCAATAGCTTAAACTTTTGTAAATAACTTTTGTGAAGATTATGTTCAGTGTATTTTATTGTGAAGAAAATCCAAGAACAGAAGTGAAATATTAACATCTTTTTGTGACATTTGTAATAAAGCTTGAAACATTGAGAGAACATATTTGAACCAGTTGTTGTTGAATGGTTGCACAGATTGATGCTGTGATGGAGCTGAGTGATGTTGTGGTGGCGCTGAGTGATGCTGTGGTGGCGCTGAGTGATGCTGGGGTGGCGCTGAGTGATGCTGGGGTGTTTCTGAGTGGTGTTGTGGTGGCGCTGAGTGATGCTGGGGTGGCGCTGAGTGGTGCTGTGGTGGCGCTGAGTGGTGCAGGGGTGGCGCTGAGTGGTGCTGTGGTGGCGCTGAGTGGTGCTGTGGTGGCGCTGAGTGATGCTGTGGTGGTGCTGCTGAGTGATGTGTTACAATAGGGGATCAAAAAAACAAAGAACAGGTATCCTGGGTACGTGATGTGAGTTGACCGACAAAATCATGTCTATGTAGGGTCCACAGTAAGAAAAACATACACACTGTTCATCAATAATCCAAAATTATACAACGAAGGTGCAGTGACTAAGTGATGTACATGTGACACTAGAAGTATATTTTAAATCAAAATACACCTAGAGACCCCTGGGGAAGGGGCAAGGGAGCAGAACAACAATAAACATACAAAGGAGTCCTAAAACAGCGAAAACTGGGAGATTGTCACGACAATGAGCCACATGTACTGTGAAAATTGCTCAAAATGCGATGGTCCGACAATTTAGGCAAAAGGGTAAACCAAAACAAATTGCATGGAGTGAAAAAGGTGAGGCCGAACTATTACAGTCATAACTAAGAAAAAGTATGTATGTTAAGACACGTGTTACAATAGGGGATCAAAAAAACAAAGAACAAGTATCCTGGGTAACAGGTAAAATAAACAACAAGACAAGGAATGGAGGGCAATAAAGTAAGGCAGAGTAAAAGCAAACACAGAAGAGAATGCAAAATTAGGGCAGTGAGGGAAAATGGCACAATCAGGAACAGAAAATAAGTTAAGCTCTAATACCTGAATGGAGATGAAAGAAAAAGTGGTAGAATCCGGGAGAGGGAGAAAAAGAACGAAGTGGCCACATGAGTAGAGAACACTAAGAATAAAAAAAAGGGGGGGGGACGGGCGCCAGTGAGAAAAGGAATCAAAAAGAATATAAGCTTGCACTCACCGTAAGACCGGTGATAATTCCTACCCGGTTAGGATGGGTAAAAGAAATTAGAAAAGGATAACGGCGTGAAGGTAGAAATGAAAGGGAAGGACGGGTAGGTCCTCTTCCCAGGTTTACAGGATCCAAAAAAACGGGCGGGTAAGTCCGTAGAAAGTGCTTTCTGAGGAGCAAAGTATAGAAGGGATAATGAAACGGGCTCACATGGGGTAAAGGAAAAGTAAAAAACGCAGACACAGGTTAACAGCTTACTGCCATGGTTCACGGCCGAACACTGTCAGGATGCATCTCACTCTCCTGTTGCGGAAGGAGGGGAATGCAAGGGAAGTAATCTAAGTATTCAGGGGGGGGCGGAGTCCTTAAACAACTAGAGCGCGCCATCAAAAGTCGGGGTGACTGGAAGTGAAAAAGAGCGGATAACAAGGGAAGTGATCTAAGTAGTCAGAGCGCGCCATCAAAAAAGACGTCGAGCAACCGGAAGTGAATAGGAGTGTGATAGAAAGAGAAGTTAGAAGAAGGAAACGAGGATACACTACACAAAATCTTTAGACATCACAACATTGAGGGTATGATATTTAAAAAAATTATTATTATTAACAGGGACTAAGGAGTGGACCAGCGTTTATGGCCACAATCAAAACAGAACAGTGGAACAAATTACATCTGCGGTGTTACAAGAACCGATGACTAAGGAGTAAAATTCACACAGCATAGTTCGAAGTAAGTGAAATGAACATAAAATTAAACAACGGCATATCATAGAGAGCACAGCAGACACTTAGTACATAAAGGTATGCAGGCAAATAGTAAAACAAGCATTGGCGGCACGCGCAGCCGAAACTAATTGAAAAACAACAAGAAACAAGAATTGGCGCCGCGCGGCACGCGCAGCCGAAACTAATTGAAAAACAACAAGAAACAAGCTCTTGGCATTGCATGGGGAGGGGGGGAGGAGAAATGCGAGACACGGCCTGGTGGCCGTGAAAAGTGTGAAGCGGTGGGCGGGGGTGCGGATGCCTCTGAAGTGAAGCTCTCGGAGGCAGGCAGCTCGGGGAGCAAATGGTAAAAAGCGCGTGCATGTGCACATGCACTCAACGTAATCCGCGATGGTTTCAAGAGCTGTTTGGCCTACTATACTCTCGTAGAACAACGCATGCGTGTTGGTTCTATGAGATCTAAAAAGGAAGGATGAACTACTTACATGTGTCATGGAGGTAAGATTATCCTGCTGTTTACCTGCACTGTGTCTCCTACGTATGAGTGGAGTTGTGCTGATCCCTATCTTATACCAACCCTATGTATGTGCCAGAGAAGCTTTCACGGCTGTCTTTAATGTGCCTGTTCTGTGTTTGCAAGTAGAGCCGCACGAATGTTGCCAGTATTGTAACTGTTGTGTGTATAAAATGTTGTTCTTGTGCTGCTTTTCGTACACTGAACCCTGAGGATATGACATGTGTTTGGGCTCAAATGATCTGCTAATTTGTGTTCCACCCAGGGCACTGATTATCCAAAAGCCTGCCCTGGATGAACGGGTGAGTTGATGAGTGAGTGCATGGATGATCAAGTGCTATGAGTGGTCATGGTTCACCTGAATAACTAAATGTACGATGCCTGGAGTGAAATGCTGGTACTGTACAGTACTACTGAAGTAACCTAAATGATAACTGTTGGCAATTTAACTTTACAAAAATTGAAGTCTTGTTGATACTTACCTGGACCAATACATTGGTGGCATACCTTTCCTGGTGTACCAGACATGCACCACTTACTCAGTCTGCCTGCAAGTGTAGGAATGCGAAGAAGGATGAGCTACTGTTACCAAAGGATAAATCTTTACTGAGATCAGAGAGAGATGCACCTAATGGTCACACAATGAGATGACCCTGAAAGTGATATTACTCAGAATATGGAACTACCACTTGTGCTGCTCTTGCCTGGGCAAAGAGGTGGGTATGGAATCAGTCCACCACAGCAGACTCAGGAAGGAACCAAAGGGATCCACTTTGACTAGCGTTTGGCTAGTCTGCTCTGGTGCTAGAGGGAAAAGTACAACTACAAACCTCCTCTTCATTCCCCGAAAACAGAGCAGTCATTTATGCACAAAGTATGGTGCTTCTCCAGCAACAACACCAATTTATGGTACAAATATGACAAACGAAAGGAGCAGGAGATCCCAGGAGATGATAAACTGTCTCAAGTACAGACAACCAAGCGATTACAAAGGGTGATATATGGGTGGTTAAACTTATTCAAAACCATGTTTCCCTTTAGGTTTTCTGGGGGGTCCCTTGGCCACTCTTAAGGAAGTCAACCAACTCTATGATGAGTTTGGAAAATACTGTATATCTTTGTACAGTGTTGATTTCCCCCTTTTTTTTATTTATTCATTGTCTTGCATGCAAGAAAGCACAACTTTCTCGCTCAGTTAACATTCATTTTACCTAGGAGACCTGGGAACAAACTTGAACACACTGTGCTGTGTTACTTGTGGGGCATATCATTGTGTTTAGTCATCCAATGGGTGTTTGTGTAACCCTCCCTCATAAGTCTCGATAGTCACAACTGTGATGTAGGCTTGTGGACAATTCAATAAAGAGGCTCGGTATGCACACAAGCGTGAGAAGAGTAATACAGAGAGTCCTGATTTGCTTACCTATTGAATCCAGCGTTCGTTCACCGTACTGAGTGGTGAATATAACAATTGACGATGAAGCGGTGGTGGTTCCCGCGTCTGTTGTTGTTCGGGTTCCGTGGTCTGTGGCTGTGCTGATGTGGGCTGGGAGCGCACGTCGGTGCTCCGTCCCTGCAGTGGAGTCTTTGTCTGCGTGTGGACCTGTGCTCGCCGTGTGGCGCTCAGCTCCGCTGGTGAATTCCTCTGGGGATCGGACGGCCCCAGTCGTTCCTGGGGCGCGTGGCCTGCTGTTTGAGACGCCGCAGTTGCTGGGCATGAGCGGATGAGCGGATCCGGCTGGGACGTGCCATCTGCTTGTGCTGCAGGAGGACGCAGGAGTGCTCTGGACCGTTTTCTTTGCTTGGGGTGTGGATTTACCTGGTAGCCCCCAGCATTTCGCCCAGCCTTGTGGTGCAGGACTTGGTCCCGTTTTGGGCAGGCAAGTGCTTTCCTATTTCCTGTGGGGGTGGTGTGCACATTTGTTTGTGCCCCCTCGTGCTTCTTTGAGGTGGTCCAGGACATTACTTGTGTGGAGTGGTGAGGACCTGGGGTGGGGGTCGTGCTGTGGTATCCACTTGCTGTGGCTCCCAGTCTCAGGTGCTGGATCTTAACCTAGTGCTATGTCGTACATTCCCCCATGGAGCCATTTCTGCTTGATGGCCTACCTTCAGCTCAGGTAGCTAGGTGGAAGGACTGGGTGGATCGCTTTGAGGCTTACTATGTTGACATTACCCTGGATGAAGAACAACGGCATCCTATGCTTTTACATTTAGGGGGACCAGCTATCCACAGGTTGGGTAGGTCGGTGGTTGAGGGGGGCCCGCCACACACCAACAATACAGTGAAGCGAGCACTCGCAGCCCATTTTGAACCGCTAGTGAACCCAGATTATGAGAGGTTTCTGCAGCGTCAAGCCAGGCAGCTGCCGAATGAGTCCGTTGACCATTTTATCCGCGTCTGAGAGACTTAGCAAGCACATGCACATTGCTGATGCAGCGGATGAGATTCAAGCCCAATTTATACAGGGCTGTTTATCTATTAAGCTACGTGAAGGTATCCTGCAGGTCCAGAGCATGTCAATGGCTGACATGCTGACTAGGGGCAGATCTAAAGAACTGTCGAGGGTAAGAGCGGCCCACATGAGAGGCAGCACTCTAACAAGTGGAGCTGGTCAATACCGTTGCAGCCAGGACCCGACAGGAGGAAACAGTGGAATAAAGTGTCATCAGAACCTTGAACCTGTTATGGCTGTGAAGGGCCATTCCTTCACAAAGGTCCGTGTCCTGCATATAGGAAAAGATGCTTCAACTGTAGTAAGTTGAAACATTTTGCGAAGCTCTGTCACTTCGCACCGATGCCAAGGTATCCTCGCCCCACACCGCTCAACCAGGTGTAGGCTGGTGATCGTCCGGTTGAGGAAGGAGACATGGAGACGACGATGTGGAGGAAGCGGTGCATGTCATCCATGCCTTGCAACCTGGGGGTTACCTGCAAAAATATATCCCAAAGTGCAGTGTGACGATGGGGAGCCACCTGGTGTAGGCTCTTATTGACACAGGAGCCTCTATCAATATAATGGCCCAGTCAATGATGCTCATACCTGTTTCACCTGTCCTGAGCCACACTACCATCATGGTCAAAGCCTATGGGTCCACAGATTCTTTTCCGCTGGCAGAAGTGTTCACTGCTGGAGTGGCGCATGGATTTCGATCAACGAAAACCAAAATATATGTCACAAAAGGGGGTCAGGGTGTGCTGCTGCGTTGCTGGACGGTGGAACTACTTCAGTTGGTCGCCTTTGCACTAAGTGTGCATCAAGAGAATGTGGATGACTTGATGACCCAGTTTGCACCACTGTTTGAGGGCATAGGCTGTTTAAAAGATCATATGATAAAACTTCATATTGATGAGTTTATTCAGCCTGTGGCTTTACGACACAAAAGGGTGGCATTCCATCTTCAGCCGACGGTGGAAGATTAACTGACCAAACTTGAACAGATGGGTATTATTGAGAAGGTGGATGGCTCGACTCCCTGGGTGTCCCCAATCGTAATAGCGTGAAAACCCAAGCAGCCAGGAGAGGTCCGGATCTGCATGGATATGCGCCTACCTAACCTCGCCATCAAGCGTGAAAGGCACCTTACCCCTACAGTTGATGACATCGTGGTTGAGGTTAGTGGGTCATGCTGGTTTTCGAAGATGGATCTGTGTGCCGGCTATCATCAGCTGATGCTCGACCCTGCCTCCCCTGCGATCACCACTTTTTCCACCCATGTGGGACTGAGGAGGTAAAATCCTTTGAGTTTTGGAATCTCCAGTGCTGTGGAGGTCTTCCAGGACATAATCAGGGGGGTTCTTTCTAACCTCGATGGTGTGTTCAATGTCAGTGATGACATTTTAGTACATGCCCCACCGTGGAGGATTTTTTTTACCACCAAAAAGCTGCATTTCAATGTTTGATGGAGAATGGACTTACACTCCATAAGGAAAAGTGTGACTTTCTCAGGAAGGACATATCATTTTTTGGCTATCATTTTTCATAAGACTGTGTGTCACCGGATCCCCTTACAGTCCAGGATATATGAACAGCTCTGCCCCCATCAACGTGACTGGCGTAAGGAGCTTTATGGGAATGGTGAATTACTGTGGCTGTTTCATTCGCAACCTAACTGATCTTGCTGCTCCATTGAGAGAACTTACTAAATCTAATGTTACCTGGAATTGGGGACCGGAGCAGGAAAGCGCCTTTCAGGACACTAAGCGAGCCCTGTCAGCTGACACGATATTGGTGTATTTCAATCCAGCGAAGGAGTCTGAGTTGTCCATGGATGCCAGTCCCATTTGATTGGGGCAGTGCTTTCTCAACAGCAAGGCAGTGGGGAATGGGCTCCGGTGGCATATGCCAGTCGTGCGTTAACGGCGACGGAACAGAGGTAATCGCATAATGAAAAAGATGCCATAGCTATCCAAATGGCTGGGGGTGCCGCCATTTTCATTTATACCTGTATGGCCAGCCGTTTATTGTGCACATGGATCACAAACCCCTCATTCCTTTGTTCATGGGATCGTTATCTAAGCCCCCACCCGGAATCAAAAAATAGATATTTCAGTCACAGGACTATTATTTTGCTGTGGTTTTCTGTTCGGGAAGAAAAAACTTGGCTGACTATCTCTCTTATGGCTACCCATGGGTTGTTTAAAGAACTTCATACCGATATTGGCCCTCCTTTCTCAAGCCAGGAATTTGCCTAGTACCTCAAATCGAGGGGAATCCATCACCAGAAAATCACACCCCTATGGCCTCAGGCCAATAGAGAGGTGGAGCGCTTTATGCGCACTTTTAATAAGGCCATCAGGATTGCAATTGCAGAACGGGAAGGAGTTGGATTGTGCTTTATATTGCTTCCTAAGAGAGTATCGGATGACCCCTCACACTATCACCAAAGTAAGCCCAATGTCCTTGTGTATCAATCGACCAATGGATGTTGTGATTTCTCACCTCGAAGCTGCATCTGCCAAACATGAGCTGGTAGTGGACAAACTGAGGCAACGTAAGCTGAAGAATGACAAGGTATCACTGAGGCATGGAGCGAGATCCAGCTCATTCAGAGTAGGGGATGCCATCATGGTGCGGAATCTGCACTCTAAGGGGAAGTTAAGCCTGCCTTTTTTACTTTGAGCTATGGATAGTTTAGACAGAGCATGGGACCAATGTCATGACGAGGAACGGAGCGACCATCACTAGGAATAGGAATGTGTCTTTTTTGAAGGCCCACCGGAATCCTGGCAGCAATCAACCAGGGGACTGTGTGCTTCCGAGAGAGTTGGATCTGGGTTCCAATGATGATTCTGGAGATGGTGGGGAATATGAAAGTGTCGGATCTCCTGGTCGGGGTTTGTCCCTGTCCGCCGGGGAAGTCGCCATGTGGGGAGCCTGAGCGTGACCTGTTGCCCCAACTACATGGACCATAAGCCAAAACAAAACTAGAAACAAAAAACAACTAAGCCATGAACAGCACCTGTAAGAGTTTTGCTGCCTGATTGTTTGTGCGCCCCAATCTGTTATTTGTTTGGCCCTTAATTATAAACAGCCAGGGATATCACTTCTGGCTTGCCCTTCAGTATCTCTCACCCGCAGCTGCCACTAATCACAAACTTCAAGAAGGCAGAGGCAAGAAAGAAAGTAAATAAGGTCTTACAGTCTTATTTAGTTTCCACTTCAAGCACTTCCCATACCTTCAACAGGAAGCAGTCTTGAGGGGATATGGGTGGGACAAAAGCTGAACCGTGTGGGCTCAACAGTGGTGAAAGGCGCATGTGAGGTCACTTCACCCACCACCAACATTTTGATGAAATGACATTTATGCAGATGTTCAGCTAGCAATTTCGAATACACACACCCAAACTATACACTCTATCTGGTTGTATGTCCTTCCCCTGATTGTTTGATACCCCTCTACCCATGCCTGTTTCATCTCGCCCTTCCTCCACGGAACTTGTAAAAATTGCACTCTAGTTAAATAGCCCTCAGACACCAGTTGTTTCCAGTCCATTTTATGTATTAATTACCTGACTAACACCTAGGGAAACTGCTTCCAGGGATATGCAAAAGAACCCCCTTGTGACCAATTCACATGTCAAGGACTATAAAACATCCTGTCAATCTAAACTCTACACTACCAATCTGTGCAGTTTTACACCTGACCACGGTCTGGGTCAGGGAGCAGAGTGCATAGCAGAAGACATAAATGGGTCGAAGCAGTGCTTAATTTGAGTCGGTAGTTGCCGGTGGGTAAGTAAATGTATTATTGTTTGGTTAATCAAAACCATTGCAAGCAGTACAGAAATGTATTAAAACAACATTACCAAGCAATGTAATATCAGTTAAAAAAAATACAAGATGCCTCAAATAGGGTACATGTTGGCATGTAGTCAACGTTAAAATGCTAGTCAGCTCCCAAGCAGGGTAAATTCATTAGCCGGAGTATGCCAAGATGCAAGAGTAAATGTGCAAAATCATCAGAACGAGAGCAACTTCATATATCAAGGGATAAAGTGCATAGATAGACCAGGTCCCTGGTGCCTGTCAGAAGCGAATTTGTTGGCAAAGTTACACAACATTACCATGCAGTGTGATATCAGTTAAAAACACAAGATGCCGCATTTTAAACAAACAAATAAATTGATGCTGGCACATGATCAAAGTTAAAATACTTGCGGGCTCCCAGGAGTTCATTAGCCAGAATGAGCCAAGGCACAAGAGAGAGGATGCACAGTCATCAAATAGGAAGCAACTTCATATGTAAAGAGCTAAAATGCATTGATGGAAGAAACTAGTTCTCAGTTGAATTCCTTTGTGGTGTTTGAGGGTATTCAGGAGATTGTATGCAGCTGCCTCCTTCCAGGTCAAAAACGATTTTACACTGCATCGGAGGTGGCCTGAAACTGCTGCTCCCTTTCTGCGGGCACGTCGTGCTCCTCCTGCTCAAGGTTCATTTTAGCTTCTAGTTCCCTTTCTACCATGTTTATTTATTTCACTAGGCGAAAGTTTAGCTTGAAGGCTTCCAGGGCAAAGCATACCATGTCCGCCTGATAAATACAGACACAAAACAATGTGTTCCTGTCTGTATTTATTTTTAAACGCGGAAAAATACTGAAAATGATTCTTCTGGTGAGACTTATTTTCATGAAATCCAGGCAAAAGCTGAGTAGGTAGACAGCATGGACGGTTAAAAAAATGGATGAGATTTCCTAAAATACAGGTATATGTTAACATAATTTGTAGTATAACGCTAATATGTACCTGCGGAGGTAGTCTTCTGATATACGTGCTGCTTAATTTGCTAAAATGTGAAGCCATCCACATATGAGTGCACGTCCAAGAGTTAAATAAATGTAGAAATATACCATTTTACAGCCCCGTTTATTCTCAAAACACAAAATAAATATGGATAAATAGCAATAAGATGGGCAAAAAAGAAATATGGATAAATACAGACTGACATGTTAAAAAAATAAATACCATAAAACCAGGAGCCCTAATTAAAAGGGGTGTTTGCATCGCTCTTCCCTCGCCCAGTAGTTCTTTTCAGATGCATATTCAGTGCAGCAGATCTTCTCTCCCTGATCCCCAACACTGTCAGCCGGTCCTGGCTGGGAGACGCTTCAGGGCAGTAGATGGAATAGCGAGGGCAATAAGCCGAGCCGATAATGCAAGTACTTGTCTCGGTCAGCTTTAGTGAACCCTGTTGGGAGGTAGGTTTGTGAGCATGTTGTGACATAACTATGTAGCACGAACCAGACGTGTGCTCTGGCTGCCAGTGTTACCTAATCTTCCATTAATGAGGTCTGTTTGGTGTTTTTTTATTTACCAGGTTTTTAAAGCTGGCATGGGTTGCAGACATTTCCCATGGGCCCTGTAGGCCCCAGTTTTTTTTAATGACTCACTGAGGTAAACCCTTGCGGGGGGAATTATCTCTGGTTGTGAGTTCTATCCAGAGGTGGGCATTCAATGTGTTCGGGTGTGTTCTTTTTATCTTATGCCAGCAGTTAATGTATGCACCCTTTCTTGCAAGTGTTTGCTTCTGCAAGCCGAGCTCTATCCGTATCTGTGCTGGTGAAGTGTACTTGGGGAGTTGAAGATCATTTTATATGCACCCGCCACTATTCCATCCATAGTGGAAGCGCCTCCGCCCTGTACCAGCTCGCTCCCGTAGGTTGTTGTTGGTACAAGCTTTGCATGAATCACCCAAAGTAGTGTTGTAAAGCTGAAGCTAACCACTTTTTTTCTTCAGATTTTTTAGTGTGAAAGCTAGAGCGATGCCTCTCCTCAGGGTTTCTTCCTGGGCATGAATGATCCTTTGCTGTCTATTATCACTCCCAGATACTTATGGCCTGCTACTGTATCCAGAGTTCTGTTAGCCAGATACCAGTATGTAGCCCTTTTTTTGCTTGATTTAGTTCCAGAGTTCTAGTTTTATCTAACTTACATTCTAGCCATTCTCGGCTGAGTAACTTTGAACAACATCAAACAAGCACTAAAGCACAATCAGAGTGCGACTTATTAGAACCAAGTCATTGGCGTACAGAAGATTTGAGAGTACCAACCCTCCCAGCTTTGGGGCATAGGAATTGCAGCAGTTCAGCCTTGGTGTGTAAGGTCAGTCCTAGATAGAATGAATAAAGTGGGGAATGGGACGCACTCCTGTTTTAGACCTTTGATGGTTGGAATGCATATTGAGAAAAGCATGTCATGCCTGCCCCCAGGGTTACCATGTGTCTGTGTTCAAAAGGAACCAACTGTTTCAATAGAGCAGGTGAGATATTCTAGTTGTTCAGTTTGCGCCACAATTTATCCCGATTTATATTATCAAACGAAGACCGATAATCAATGAAGCAAAAGTACAGGGGTAACTTGGCCCCTTTCGTGGTGCCAACTAATAAGAA
The DNA here is from genome assembly GCF_964261635.1 of Lissotriton helveticus. Classification (NCBI taxonomy): domain Eukaryota; kingdom Metazoa; phylum Chordata; class Amphibia; order Caudata; family Salamandridae; genus Lissotriton; species Lissotriton helveticus. Next base: position 1,570,511,873 of record NC_136059.1, read on the forward strand.
AAGGGCCACAGTGTTGGCAATGGTGCTCGTAGACTTGCAGAATCCAGTCTGGTTTAGAGGGGTGATTCAATTGCTTTTAGCCCAGGATGTCAGCAACTCTTAAGATGGCCCTGGCAAAGTAATTGGCTTCATTGTCAATAAGAACTACCAATCTGTAGTTTTTTGCACTGGACTTGTCGCCGTGTTTGTAGTTAGGCGAGATAATAGACTCCCCTCCCCACCAAGGGGCCAGTATTTTACCCTCCATTAGGATTTGCTCGAATACCTGCACCAAGCTCTGACCAGTAAGCTGGTTCCTGTTTAAGCAAGCCGTGTGGAATGCCATTTGGACCAGGGGCCCCCTCTCGTCTTCCTTTTGATATCTGCCTCATGATTTGCTTTGTTGAAAGTGCGATCGTTGTTGATTGTAAGTCGCTGTGCGCCTGCTGGTTAATTCCTACTTGGTCTGCTCTCACTTCAGCATTCTGTTCAGTGGTACCTGGCTGAAACTCCACTCAGGCTCTTGGTGGAATTCCCGCCTCTGCTAAATGATTGATGTCCTTGAACAAGAACTTGGACCAGACTTCCTCAGTTAGATGAGAGCTGACCCCACAGTGGGTGGGGGGGTTGGAGCATTTTTATCGTACACCAAAAATGCGCGCTGTCATTATTTTTTACATCAAAATCCAGCTTGGCCCAGAGGGATTCTTCTTCTGGTCTTTTTAAGGTCCAGTTTAGTTTTTTTAGGCCTGCTTTCAGTTGTCTCATCTCTTGTTGCAAACTGCTATCTGATGGACTCCAGCGAAGCATTCCTAATATTTTATTTATTGGTTTCTTAAAAGTCCATATTTACTTCTGCTGTTTATCGCCCCTGCCAAGCCCCTTCCTGAGTCATATTCCTGGGCAATACTGGAGTGGCATAAGTGTCCCATAATGACTTCGCAAAGGCTTCCCATCCAGCCACTAGCACTTAGTTTTTGGAACTGGCACATCTTTTTCTGCATCAAGTATTTATTAGATGCTAGAGAGGGAAAAACACACAGATCGGGAAGACGCAAGAAGAGAAAGACATGGAATGATGGCAAAACCGTCACACAGGGAGAAAGCCTGCAAGAGTAAGATAAAGGGGCAGGGAGTGTATTGTAGTGGGCAGATCTAGCATGAGGTAGATGTAAGGCTACCAGCCTTGATATTTGGCACACCAACATATAATTGTCCCAGCGGTGGACTTCTGAGCCAAGCTTTTGGGCACCAGCACTATTTCTTTTACAAATTAACATTGGGTAGAAGTGCCTTGTGTGTGCTTTGAACACAGGAATAAAGTCAGGCAAGAATAAAACAGTAAGATTATACTTGGGTATGTCTAATGGCAAACAAACAGGGTTGCTTACGCAGTGCCTAATTTGTGATATAGTAAGTGCCGGTGCCCAAAGTTTTGCTCAGAAGCCCAGAGCCAGCACTATTGAAGGTCAGGGTTACGAATACCAAAGCTTCATACTCTAGATTCCACCCCATGCCTCTTTAATCCATCCCCAGGCACTACATCGCTCTTCATCTCACTCTCTCATGTTCCTTCTCATCCCTGATTTCTCCTATTATTGTTGTTTTCCATCTTACTCTTCCCCTGATTTTCCTTTTGTGTGTATTTCTCTCTCTTTCTCTGGGTGAAAGTCTGATGAGGAAAAATATGTCTAGGTACCACCGGCAACTACCTACTCAAATTAAGCGTTGTGCTTATTTTACTGTATATTTCAGTCTACTAACACCACCATGGATACTACATTTTCTGAATATTAAGTCGCCATACAGCCGCCACATGCCTTGTAATCTACAATGTTCATTTTAAGCAAATTAAAATATATTTTACAATGCTGGTCCTTTAGTGTGCTAACACAAGCACTCTCTGAACACATAGGGCCCGATTACTGGTCTGGCGGGTGCGGGTGCGGGCGCAGCGGTGGCGGTCTCCTGTATGCTCTATTACGATTTGGGCATTCAGACCGCCACAGCTGCCAGGGAACCGCCATTCCCTGGTGGTGTTGCTGCAGTCAGGAGCTGCAATATGCTTGGCGGGATCGCCACTGTCATGCCAAGCATATTACGAGTTTCTTCTCGGCTGGTGGTGTCATGGAGGTTCTTACTCCTTTAGCACCATGGTGGGGAGGAAACAAAGGAGGCACTCCAGGGCCCCCTGTGCCTCTGCTGCATGTGGATGCTCACAGGGGGAGAAGGGGGCACACAGCCTCCCTCGCCGGGTCGATTCAGGCCCCAGGTAACCCATGCCCCAAGGCCCAGCCGTATAAGTATGGGGAGAGGGGGCTGCGCAGCACCCCTTCCTTGGTGTATTTCTGCACCGGGGACTCCATCTCCTGGACACAATTACAAAGAGGTGGGGGGGTGCCCCCCCTCCCATGCTATGTCCTAGGGTGCCTACCTCTGAGACATATCGGTTTCCCTGCCCGCACTAGCGCAGGCAAGGAAACCTGTGTTTTCTTTCGCTTGACAAGAGCAATTTGAAAACTCCTGCTGAGCGGGAGTAAACACTAAGTCTACTCCCAGAGGGCCGGAGCAAGAAAGATGCTCCCGCCCGCTAGGAGCGGACATTTTTTCTGTTTCTGCACTGAAGCGCTACAGAAAGGGAGTGGACCCAGTCTTACAATTAAAAAAAATGTAATTAAATGCCAGCTGGCATTCATTCAATTACACAACACAATAAAGCGTTCACTATTATTCAATCATATTGAGCATCAGAATAAATCTGGAACAGCGTATATCAAGTGCCCCACGAAGTGGGGGAAAGAAAGGGGAAATAGTAAGGTGCGCTTTGTGAGGATTGGGGGAGTGAGAGAGAAAGGTAGTGGCATTAAATACATTACAATTAGAGCCAGCTTCACTTGGCTACAAAATAATCATGGAGACACGTAAAAGGCCATTGTTTGCAATACACGATCACAGTGAAGCAAGCACTGTTCATCAAACTGGCATAGGGCAGTGATGTAGTCAACGTTTCAACCCCAAAAGGTAAGTAGGCTGTTTGGGTCCTTACGCCAGGGTCTTTCTCAGGACTAAGAAAGGGGCACCAGAGTCCACCCTTGACTGGATGGAGGATTTACATGTTGATGGGCTTCAAGGGCTCCAAAATGACAGAGAAACTGAACAATGTCACTTATAACGTGTAGTAGGGGATTCCTCCTCAATACACTACTTGCATAAGGGAATTAATGTAGAAATCTGCTAAGGCCTAGTGGTTCCATAATTACAGTGCTGTAAAGGAAACACAAAATATCGTCCTTAATCCAAATCTTCGTTTATGCGTCCATCTCCAATCCAGGAGACGGACGCATTAATAAAGATTTGGCAACTATTGTGACTAGGATTAAGGACGAGATTTTGTGTTTCCTTTTCAGCACAGTAATTATGGAACCACTGGGCCTTAGCAGAATTCTACATTAAGAATATTTTGCATGTTTCACCACATTCTGAGACACTGCACCTTATTTTATTTTTTTTAAGACTTGTAATAAACTGATTCTGACACCTTCTTGTAACAAATATCTCACTGTTTTTTTATGTATTTAATTTTGCACTTGAGATTCTATTTTTATGTTTGCAAACATGCTCTCTCTTTTATATGAAAGAGCTGCATGCTAAGGATGTAAGTGGTTTGAGGAAGTGATGGTATGAACGTGTACTTTAAGGGATAACGTACCCCCTGCCGTACATAATAAGGATATTGCAAGATTGCAAGTCACATATTAGTTCTATAACCATACAGGGGCCTTGTTCCTCTATATGGCTGTGGAACTCATTGTGACTTGCAATATCCTGATTATGTTTTCTGGATAACGAATGGGGCCCCTGAAAAAGTATGAAACCATAACAGGGAAATACACTATTTGGAAAGACAAAAAACACCGGGCACAGTGCTATTTACTGTGAAGGCCATATAAACTATAGTATATATGCACCTAATACAATTATAGATATCATAACAACTGTCATTAGAATGAATATTTTATTTCATATCATTCTTTTTATGTTTTTAAGTAAAAAAATATTTTCTTATTTTACATATAGACTTCACGAGTAGAAAAATAAATATACAGTCCCAACAATAGAATTAGAACCACATATACATCTGAATGATTAATACAGTGAATTCAGGCCAGAAATGTATTGTATTTTTCTTCAGGAAATCAATGCAATAATCCTGATAATTCACTGTCTCTGCTAGCATAATTAATGATTCAATATGAATGATGATTTATAGCCCGACAGTGATTTATACATTTCTGGCTTGAATTTACTGTATTAATCATTCAGATGTATATGTATATGTAGTTTTAATTCTAATTATATTGTTGGGACTGTATATTTATTTTTCTACTCGTGAAGTCTATATGTAAAATAAGAAAAAAAATGTTTACTTAAAAACAAAAAGAATAATACGAAATAAAATATTCATTCTAATGACAGTTGTTAGGATATCTATAATTGTATTATGTGCATGTATATCTATAGTTAATATGCCCTTCGACAGTAAATAGCAATGTGCCCGGTGGTTTTTGTCTTTCCAAATAGAATATCCTGATTATGTACAGCCCAGTCCGGTTCAAGTGGGTAAGCCAGGCCCTCACAAGATAGCTCTGTGGCCCACTCAAGGCCCATTCACAAGCAGAAATCATCTTCTGTTCCTTTTCTTAATGCAAAAATGACACGGGTCTGCAGGCTCGCAATCAAAGCCTAATTGTGTAATTTTCATCTATAAACCAATGCCTTGGGCTACTTTAAGTGTCTGGGGAAAGGGGTGATGTTGCGTAATTACTGTGCTGGTGCAAACAGAAGGGGCACATGGGACACCCTCACAATATCAGGACTGCAAGCTCCCATAAACACAGAAATTAAGACATGAAAACTGTTTTATGGCAGAAACAATGTGACGGATTTTGCCATTGCAAGTAAAGTATGTGAAAATAAACATACACTCAGGATATATACATTTTACCAGTAGTTTGTTATATTCTCTTTTTGCTGTGACCTAATTCCTACCTTTTGTCCAGGGCCACTCGAATTATGTGGCTAGGGTAAACACAATTATGTGGCAGGGTTGACTAAACAATGTGGCAAAATAACCCAAATTACTCAGTGTAATGTTGCACATTTTGTGATAGTACAAATTCATTGTTTTTAAATGTTTACACATTAACATCGTCTTGTAAAAGGTTACATCTTGTTAGGACTGGTTTAATACCTAAATTCAGCAATAGGCTACTGGAAGGTGACCAGCCGACCTTTATGGAAAGCCTTCAAGTTGTTGGCTTTTTAGTATGTTTCGATTCATTTGAGCTAGAAACATTTTGTTTTGTTAAATTCTGCAAATTATGCAGAAGATGACAAATGTGGCAAATACATAATTATGCTGAATACGCTGCAGCCGCAAATTCATAATTCCAGTGGCCCTGCTTATGGCAATAGATTAAATAAAAAAAACTAACTGCAAAGTTTTGACTGTTCTTAATTGAAAAGACTTGGTAAGATTTACTAATACAACACAGATTCAGAATAGGAAGGAGCAGTGCATGCGCCTATTATACAAAGAAAAGCACTTGCAACAATTCCAACATGTGCTGCCACTGTCCTGCCTACTCTCAAATCTCTCAGGTTCCCACAAAAGGAGGGAATTGCTAATATAATTAGAAGAAATTTAAATAACAGGCACCCAATTTGGGGGCACCAGTGACTGTGCATTCATCCTCTCTCAAGAAATACTCTCATTGTGTCATCTCCATAGAAATGGATTATAGTCGGACCTCTGGAATTATGCAACTATGCAGTCGTAGCCTTTTATACATAGTTATGGATTTGTAAAATTTGACACATAATCCCTTATCTGCTCATGTGTGATCTCAGCAGTGAAGGTGAGGCTAGCAGAAGAGAGTGAGGTGGAGAGTCCAGGGTGAGGTGGAGAGAGAGAGAAGGGTGAGGTAAAAAGAGGAGACGGTGAAGCAGAGAGGCAGGTGGGTAATAAAGGGGGAGGCTGAAGCACGAGGGATGATAGTGAGAAAATAAGCATTTGCAATGCAGTAAGTCTCGCATTTACGAAAATGTCATAACTGCGACATCTATTGCATTACAAATGCTGTTTTGTAAAAATGCCCAAGCGGCGCTTTAACTTTAATAGCTGCCGCACACCTTTCTTTAGATGAGCACCGTCTAAAGAAAGGGACGTGGCCGCCATTAAAGTGAAAGCGCTGTATGGGGAGCTTTTACATAAATAAGCACCCCATATCTTAGATTCAGCTCAGTTAAGGAAAGGGGCACCGCCAACATTAAAGTGTAAGTGCGGCCCGGAGCAGTTTTTAAAAAAAAGAATTAAATAAATAGTTTTTTTTTTTTTTTTTAAAGCGTCCAGATTTGGCGCGGCAAGTAAAGCAAAGGCATGGCCACCACTATCAGCAGGGTGCTTCGTGCTATGTAAAATAAAATAATGCTATTGTGAGAGAGCGTGTCCTGCCTGCAACAGCAGGCAGAAATAAACTATTAAACGAAATAATGCTGGGAGGCTGTAATTAAAGCTTACAGAGCAACAAAACATGTAAATGGGGGTGTCGTCATGGGAGGTTACAAATGAAGAATAGGAGGTACTAAGGAGTGACTAACATTCTATTTAGGAATCAGAAGCCAACATTTACGAAGGACAATGACACAAGCCAATGACAAATATGGGCGGAGAGTTGTCGGGGCTTCAAGTGCATACTCCAGTACAGCATGCCTCACAGAGCAGTGCATGCACTGCCCAAGCTCGACCTAAAAAGGAGGATGTGAGGGGAGAGAAGATGAGCCCGAAAGAGGAGTGCATGAAGAGGGTGAGGAGGGCAAGCAAGATTGAAAGGAAGGGAGAAAAGTGAGGAAACTATAGAAGGGTGAAGAAGATAGAGAAAGGTAAGGTGGAGAGAGAAGGGTGAAGTAGAAATAGAAGAGCGAAGCGGAGTCAGAGTAAGTTGATGCATAGTGAGAGGACGCGAGGTCAGGATAGAGTGAATGTAGGATAAGGGAGAAAGAGCGGAGCGTAAGTTGAGAGAAATATGAGGGTGAAATTGAAGAAAGAAGGTGGCAGCAGGGAAACAAGTATACAAGGTGGAGAGAAATTAGGGAGATAAAAGTCTGAGCTGGGAAGAAGTAGAGGGCGAGGTGAGTGGGACAGCAGGGTAAAGCAGAGAAAAACGAGGGTGAAGTTGGGGAGGAAGGGCCAGACTCAGAGAAAGAGTGGTAAGGAGGAGAGAACGGAAGAGATAAAGCCCTTAGTTTTAAACATCTAGAAATAAAACATTAAAATGAGTAAGTAGAAGCCGGCAGTGAGTATTGTATGCATCTCACATCTGTACAAGTCCATCCGGCATGCCTGCAACCAGCTCTCAGACACAAGGAAGACTCTGGACAACCCCACTTATCTTTATGGCCCTCCCATCCCAAGTCCTGGAACTGGGTCTGTGTACAGCAGAGGATATTTCATCCCACATATATTATATCTGAAGCCCCTCAAAACTATAAATAAACATGAATAGGCAGAGTTACTGCTTGCTCTTTAATTGTATAACGGTCTTCAAAAAATCTTTGAGAAATAGTTGAATTGGAGAGCGCAGAGTAGATGGATCTCAAAGAACTCGGCTCCCCATCGAAGGAAGGTGCATCTACAAAACAACATGTATCACCCACACAGCTCTCCATACTGCAACCCCCAAATATCTAGAATCTAAACTATCACAAGCAGGGAAAAGCAGGGCTCTGAAAAGCTGCAACAAGCTGGTCCTCGTCCCCCCTAAACTAAAAAGAAAATCATCACAGACATGATCCTTCTCTGGAAATGGCCCCCAAATCTGGAACTCACTCCCTAAGGACCTACGCTGCACCCCTTCCTTCTCCTGCTTCAAACGAGACCTCAAATCTCTATTACTCAACAATTAGTTCTAGGTCATGCAATTACTTACGCCTCCCAAAGACCCAACTCTCTTGGACATTTCAGTCGGAATCTTTTCCATGCTACCTCAAAATCTATCCTCTTTCCTAGCACTCAATTACTTTATTGATTTTTATTACTATGCTCTAACTGTGTCTAATACTCTGTGCTCCTATATTTCTGTATATGACCTCCTGTGATGCCTATTTACCTCTCGCCATATACTTGTGTAAACTTATTCCCTAAACATGTAAGACGCTCTGGACCCGGCGCTATGTAAAACTCAACAAAATAAATAAAGAACGTTCCCCTTTAATTGGAGTTTTCCAAAGTTTTACATGACGTTTCACAGTGAAAATATATCGCCACTGGATGGCAGCATTGGACGTAGCATAAAAAAATATTTAGCCAACGGGATTTTGAAATCAAGAACAAAGATGCAGGACAATTCTATTTCTGAACCCACGCCCATGAGTGGCTTTAAGGTAAATAGATCCCGCCAAGAACCAACTTTAATGGTTCGTGCAGTTTGGTTTCTTCTGGTTTCAAAATATACTTCACCTCAACGCAGGTTCAAGCCGTTCGGTTAGTTTATATTCCATCACTCTTCTTTTAGCATGAATGTAATAATAATAAATTTCTTTATTCGGTTTTTGTCATTATAGAACCATAAAAGCAACAGTATAAAATTTACAGTATTAATAAAATCTCATACAAAACAAATTTTTAGAGATTCCTTCGATGTCTGATAATACATTTTAAAAAGTTCAATATATGGTAACAGGTGCGCTCCGAATCTAACATTTGTAGGAAAATCATGGCCGGACGGCATTGTCTGAAACCCCAGGCTCTTAGTAATGGATATAGCCAGATTTTTCTGTGAGGGTGATGATATTTACAGAATAAGATCGTATGCAAGCATGATTGTGCTGAAATCTCGTCGCAGGGGCACAAAGTCAATTTTGGTTCCCAAGTGTTCATTTGCGGAAAAGCTACTAATCTGTGGAACAGGTTGAGCCTGAGTCTAGTCAAAAGCATTCTTTCGTATGAGTTAATTTCCAGTGCAAGATAGGGCTGGATGTGTGGTGTGATCTGTACCATGTTTGCGTGTTGTACAGATTGTTTGTTTGAAAGCAATGTGAATCTAAGCGACTCCAGGTGACTCATTGCTTTCGGTTTCAGCTCTTTCTTGCTCATCTCATTCAGTGAATGTGGACTGGAATAGAACCTTTCTAGATCCATATCCGTGAAGAATCGTCTAACATAGGTAAGCCATGCTATCCTGTGCGCATTATCCAGGGCCATTGAATCCTCCAGGATGGCCTTGGTCAGCATGTTCTTATCGGAAAGCCATATGCGCCTCCAGAGTAGCAATGGCTGGACTTTTATTAGGTCCTCGATGTAAGGAATTCCTAGTTCCATATGGCATGCATATACGTCGATGAGCACTTGGGGGCAGATAAAAGGAATCTCAAAAAAGAATTCTCAGCTACTTGAAGGGATCCGACATCAGCATGTCCCCACACGCCAGCCCCATATAGGGCAATGGCTAGGCTTTTTGCAGAGTAGATTTGTAACATCTCCACTGGCGATCTCCTTCCAAGTCTTTGTGAGAAACTGATCAGGGCCGTATTTGCTCTCCTAAAAAGGTGTCTCCTTGACTCGATAGCTGCTTTCCAATTTAACTTTTCGTCGATAATTATGCCCAGATAGGGATACTGTGGAGTTCTCTCAATGTTTTGTTTGTTTAGTGTTATGTTCTTAGTTCTTTTTCTCCCTCCGCCTGCCACCATTACAAAGGTTTTTTTTACATTAATGTGCAGATCTAGTGAGCACATAAAATCAGCGTATTTGTTTAGGGATTTCTGAAGTTCTATAGGGGTGCGCGCCAGGATCACTGCGTCATCCGCGTAGAGCAATGCCGGGATCATGCGTTGTTTTAGTCTCGGGAGGTCCTGCCCCCCTCTCAGCATTTTCTCCTCTAGCCCGTTTGTATATAGGGAAAAGAGGAAGGGGGCTAGAACGCACCCCTGCCTAACTCCTCGCTCTACCTTGAATGATGCAGTGAGCTCTCCCTTTGTCCCGTAGCGCACTTGCGCAGAAGCGTCAGAATATAATTCCCTTAAAAAGTCCAATAGTGGGGGATCTACCCCCATGTTACGCAGGAGGGTCCACAGCTTTGAATGAGAGACGCAGTCGAAAGCGGAGGACAAGTCCACATATACCATGTACATAGTCCCCTGCTTTGCGTGAATGTACTTGGACACTATTAGACTTAAATTGAGGGCCTGTTCAACGGTTCCAAACCCTTCTCTGAAACCGAATTGAAGGTCCGATAATATCTTGTTGTCTTCAGCCCATTCTTGTAGTTGCTCCAAGATTACTCTGCCAACTACTTTTCCTGAGGAATCTAAAAGGGAGATCGGTCGGTAACATTTGACATCTTGGCGATCCCCCTTTTTAAAAATGGGTACCATAATGGAGTTAGACCAAGACTCCATTAGGCCCAGTCTCGCTGTAGCAGTGCATACTCTGGTAAGTATTGGTGCCCAGAGATCTAAGTGCTGTTTAAAAAGGTCGACCGGGACCCCGTCTGGCCCTGGGGCCTTGCCCCCCTTACTTAAGTTCAGAGCTTTCAGGACCTCAGAGATGTCGAATTGCAGGTTTATTGGGAAATTGGTAGGGGGATGAGGATAGGTTGATTCTTCATTTGGAGATGTAATTTTGAAGATGTGGGAAAAATGGCTTACCCAGGTTTCCTCGTCTATTGCTACATCAATCTGAGGTCTATTAGTGTCAGAAAGAAAAGGTGTTTTCACAATCCGCCAGAAAGACTCACTGTTTTTTGTGAGTGTGCTTTTATGTAGATCATTCCATAGTGATTGTTTCAATTCCTGTTTTCTTTGTTTCCTGGCCTTTTTATACTGCTGTCTTAGATGTTTAATCAGTTGCTTATCTCTTGTTGGTTGTCTGAGGGCCTCTTTTAGTTTATTTAATGACGAGGTGCAATCATGGTTAAACCAGCCTGGATTTATTAAGTTATTTGGCTTGTTTTCTCTTGTCAGCATTAGTTTGATTTTATCCAAAATAATCCTAAAGTTTGCAAGAACGATGTTATCGTCGGAGTCCAGATCTAAGCATTTCATTATATAAGGGTATAGAGTCTTGATTATGGTGCTGCTTAGCTGAATTGGATCTATTTTACCCCATTTCACCGTATAGCCATTTGCCTTACCCACCTCCAGTTGATTTTGGGAAAGGCTATGTGCAATTATGGATATCTTTGTTGGGTGGTTTAAGAGGACCAAATCCACTCTAAGGGCTGAGTGGTCACTTAGATTATTTGTCATTAGGATAAAATCTGCAGTAAGCTGTCTCAGTCCATCCGTTGCGAGAACATAGTCGACTGTGGTCTCGTGTCCCCTCCCCAGATAGGTGGGGCAAAAAGTATTGTCATCCGAGTTTTGCTTATTTATTATTGTTAGTTCCAGGTCTATAAGAAGGTTGTTCATCGCCTCCCCTTTTCCATCATGGGTGAAATGAGCAAGAGGATTGTCCTGTTCATCCACCATCCCACAGTTGTGGTTATTCAAATGCGGGCAGGGATGTATGTTGAAGTCTCCTCCCCATAGTACATGGACGGTGACTTTCTTCCTATATAGATCGATATATCTAGTAATTTTTTCCTGGATTATCGCAAGGATTTTGATGAACTTGTCCTCTTCTAGATTGTTATAGAGGTTTACTAGGATGACAGTGGTTTCTTTGGCAACTGATATAGAAAATAGTTGGTAGTTTGGTGAGTCCTCACTTTTAAGTAGTTTCAGATTAGGGATTGTATTCGCTATATAAGTGATCAAGCCCCCCTTGGGTCTGCCTGCAATACCGGGGAGGGCTGGGGAGAAAAAAGTTTTATAGCCTGCAATATGTAGCTCTTTTGTGGCCCATGTTTCCTGGAGGCATATTATTTTGCCATTCTCTAACATTTTGGCTGCCGAACCGTCTTCTATTTTTGGGCGGAGTCCCGCTATGTTCCAGAAAATGACCGATAATGTACAAGAGCTGTTCTCTTGGCCTTTGGTCATTTTCCTTTCCGAGACCCGAGGTGATATAGTTGGATTGTCATTAGTGGGAACTGGTAATGGTCAATCGACCATCTCCAAACTGCTATATCGATTCGTGGTTGGAATGCCCTGCCAGTTTTCCCAGTATGGTGTATCTCCATATCTGGGTCTATATTGCCTCTGTGGTGGAGCACCCCATTGTTCCCAATCTCTTCTTCTGTTACCGGGTCCCATTATCTGCCATGGGCCGTCCTGCTGATGATGATTTTGGTCATCTGACCACCAGGAGGGCTCAGGGCCGTTCTGCTGAGGCGGGATTTTAAATCCAACATTGGAGAACTCCCAGGGTTGTGGGACTGCTTTACGCCAAAAGTTATTCTGTTCGTTGAAATGACTATTAAAATGTTTTTTGGGATAAAAAAAAGAAAGATTCTTTGTGTCTATACCCCCAGTTGGGTTATGTTGATCCCAAGAGCATATATATTCAGCAACTTTGGGATCCTCAAATGTGATGACGATACAATCACCCTGTATTACTTTTTTTGTATGTCCCACCCAGGGGGTCCTACTAACTGTAGCTATCCTACTTATGCGATTGGGAGGAGATGGGCGATTTATATTCAGCCAATGCTGGACTTTGTTCTTTAATGACCATTTTGGTTCTGCTATCTCCCCAACTAGTTCTGGTACCCCCGTCATCACAACCACAAATGGCGATGCTTCGGGAGGTAGGTGCATGTAGGATCTGGATTCAGGGACTCCTCGCGTAATACCTTTATTTACCGTGGACTGTGGTTTATTCTGGGGGATGTTTGTAACAACTGGCGTTTTGGGTGCTGGCGTAGCTACATTTATTACTTTTGTGGCGGGAGCTTTTGAAGGTATATTGGTATTTAAAATTGAGGTTGTTGTTACCGGAGGCAATCTTTCTGCTAGAGGTTTTTTTGTGACCGGTTGTGGGTTTGTCACGGGGCAGGTTTGAATAGGTTTTTTATTTTGGTGAGAGGGCGCAGGTTGGTTATGTGTCCCCTTTTTTTGAATCTCAGGTGTTAAGTTGGATTGCAAAGAATTAATAATTATTAACATTTGTGTCTCGATATTTATTAGTCTTCTTTCAAGGGGTTGAAGTAAGGGTTTTAATACCGAGGTAATGTTATTTACCAGGTCAGAGGTGTATTGATCATTACTGTGAGGAATTATAACAGGTGAATTTATAACGGTAGTGTTTATGATGTTATTAGGTGAAGAATGGTGTACTAGAACCTGGTGGTTGGTAGTGTCCACCACTCTTGGGGGTGAGCTCGCCGGGTTTAAGGGCGTAATAAGGTCAGTTGTCTCAGATATTACAGTTCCATTAGCTGGGTCTACTTTTCCCTGATCCTTCCTCTTCTTTACGGCCCCCTCCCTCCTCCCTCTTGCTTGTCTTTCATCTTCTGGTGTATACTCACGTAAGAGTTCAGGTGTTTTTTCTAGGTCGGAGTTAGTAGATGAGAGGGAAAGTTGGGAAGCTGAGAGATCTACATTATTCGGGAGACTGAGCCTTTTATTTCCTTCAGATGGTTCGGGAAGAGCTTTCTCTGTCACTGGAGTTCTTGCTGTGGCCAATGGGCCCATGGAGGAACGTCTTGCGTTCGCTAAGTCTGTAGATACTCTTCGCTCTATTAGACTAATACTGTGATCGATAAAGGTATTAGCCCTGGTGAGAAAATCGTCCATTGGGCCTAAAAGTTGTTCTCCTATCCCTCCCTTTTTCGATTTCTTCAGCTTGTGGCTCCTGGTATTCATTTTCTCTGGAGTCTGTCGGGAGGAGTTACGATCGGTGGTATACAGTTGGGTATCGTGGAAATGTGGACTTGGAGGGAGGGCCCGGACCGGACTCTGCCGTACTCGAACGGCCTCAAACGGCCCGCTCTTTGCCCGGTCTTCGCCCCGGGCTCCGTCCCGCGCGCGTCCCGCGTCGCGGAGGAGGTGATGGCAGTGAAATACGTGTAGGCGGTGGGCGTGGCCGCCGGGGGAAGAGGCACCAGCTGGGCTGACTCTGGAATGCTGGTCCTCGCAGTCCCCCGGTCGGTGCGCTCCGCACTAGAGCTTGCCTCTAAGCCTCAACCCACCGGACTCCAGCTGGGAGCGATGACAGGTCTTGCCGATTGCAAGACGCGCTCACACCAGCGAGTCCGCTGCAGTGGGGAGGCTCGGTTCCCAGAAGAGTTTCAGGCGGAGTAGAGTACGTCCGTGGCAGGCAAAGGAGCAGGAAAGACGCTGTGAGCGGCACCCGCGGAGCGGGTGTCGCGAAAGGTAATGAGGCGGAAAGCGGTGGGCGCGGCCGCCGGGGGAAGAGGCACCAGCTGGGCTGACTCTGGAATGCTGGTCCTCGCAGTCCCCCGGTCGGTGCGCTCCGCACTAGAGCTTGCCTCTAAGCCTCAACCCACCGGACTCCAGCTGGGAGCGATGACAGGTCTTGCCGATTGCAAGACGCGCTCACACCAGCGAGTCCGCTGCAGTGGGGAGGCTCGGTTCCCAGAAGAGTTTCAGGCGGAGTAGATTACGTCCGTGGCAGGCAAAGGAGCAGGAAAGACGCTGTGAGCGGCACCCGCGGAGCGGGTGTCGCGAAAGGTAATGAGGCGGAAAGCGGTGGGCGCGGCCGCCGGGGGAAGAGGCACCAGCTGGGCTGACTCTGGAATGCTGGTCCTCGCAGTCCCCCGGTCGGTGCGCTCCGCACTAGAGCTTGCCTCTAAGCCTCAACCCACCGGACTCCAGCTGGGAGCGATGACAGGTCTTGCCGATTGCAAGACGCGCTCACACCAGCGAGTCCGCTGCAGTGGGGAGGCTCGGTTCCCAGAAGAGTTTCAGGCGGAGTAGAGTACGTCCGTGGCAGGCAAAGGAGCAGGAAAGACGCTGTGAGAGGCATGAATGTAGATTCTGGATGTAATTTCGTTGAAGCTTAATGCAAGGCTTAGAAAAAAATGTTCGTTTTTTTATAAGGACTATAAATAATGGCTCTGCTTTGTGCGCATGGCGAATACGCGCGATTTCCTTCCTCCTCACACACATCAAACTAAAGGTGCCAGCAAACAGAAGTGAAGAGCGGCCACGTAGCTGAACAAGAAGGCCAACATTTCACTCTCTGCAGGCTCGATTTGTAAACCGCAAACCAAACAGGCCACAACAAGGATATAGCGCCCCGCTAAAACAATCCCCGTTCATTAATCGGTGTAATGAGACGGACTCTTATAAAGAGGCCTTCTGGAATTACGGGACACCGTACGGCCAAATTGTGCGGCAGAGGTGATCACTTGGTATGAAAAGAAAAGGCAAATTAAGCGGCATAATTTGTTACTTTAAGGGGCAGTATTCTTTCGCACTGTGTCATTTTAATGCTGTTTGGTCAAAAGATTGAACTTATTAGTACCAGCTCAATTATAGGATGCACCAGTCATCAACTAAAAGGCGAGCAGTTTCCCATTGCCATTCCTTTGCACCACATGTGCTTTTTAAATAGCTTTTGATCCAGTTTATCTATCTATCTATCTATCTATCTATCTATGCATATATATATATATATATATATATATATATATATATATATATATATATATGTGTGTGTGTGTTTTGTGGCAATCTGCAGATTATGCGGCAGGTCTTGGCTTATGTGGGAGCTAAGGTAAACGTATAACTATGCGGATAAGAATGCAGCCACAAACTGCCATAATTCCACTGCCATTGTTCGACTCTGTGTACAACAGTAGAAGTAAAGGTCCGCCCCCCTCAAACAGCCGCCATTCGCACTGGAAGGCTGAGGAGGGCAGGGTGAGCGAAGGTGAGGACGGGAGGAGGACAGAAGGAACATAAATTTCACTGGGCAGAAAAATGGAAGGCGGTCTCTCCACTGCCTTGAGTGTTTGCCTTTGTGGCAACAATAGTGTCTCTGTCACATTAAAGAGCAAGACATCATGGGTTTAAGAGGTTTGTTGGGAGGCTAATGACGTGGCCATGTATTAAAAGGAATAAAATACTAGGGCCTTTTTCTGAATTACAAGAACAGGATGAATTGTCCACCCTACCAAGAAGTTGAGCCCCACTGTAAAATATGCTGAACTCGTCCGGGAATACATTCAGCAGCGCCTGCTCGTTATCTGTTTTCTTTCGCAACAGCAATGTGCAGACGGGGAGGGGTGTTTGGTAATTTGAGACTCTAGCTGGGCCATAACAAAGACCAAAATTAAAGGCCCATTTGGCCATCTTTTGTCCGAGTATCCAGGCTGGTGGCTGCCTGTAGCCTCACACCTAGATGTAAATGCAGAGGAAGGTAATGTGCTTTGCAGGAGGCGCATTAACCATGTATGCTACTTTAAGTCAAAACTAGGACTAGACAAAATCAGATCTTTCCATCAAATGTGTTAACCACCAGGCAGCTAAAGCAATCACATCTAGGCTGGCAGCAGAGTTAGTTTGTCAATCCTTGGGTTAAGGAACCTGTCACACGCAATGATGTCACTTCCTGTGATGCCATGCGCCATGATGTCACTTCCTGTTGTGATACTACCTAACTTAGAGTGTGCCCTGGTTCAGTCACAGTCTTGGGGCGGCAACATCCCCCCGCTCCTCAATGCGTTTTGCCGCACGGTGGAGGCAAACTGACAAAATACTCAGCAGCATCGCCCTCTCTGCTTTCCACTGCAGCCGCTGCGGGGAGGCAAACGCAGAGACCGCCATGGGGGCCCATAGGGGTAGCTACGCCACTGACTTTAATTGTTTTATAGCTGTCTGCATCTGTTTATTTTACTTCCTGACAATTAGTTCGAAGAATGTATTTGCTAATGACAGAATAGGACACTTGCTGTCACATCAGCAACCAGCCATGCTCTAATATGGGTCATGTAGCTACCATACAAAATCCCTGACTGAAATTGGTCTCTGCACAAAGACATTTTTTACGAAAACAATTGATAATTAAAACATCTATTAAGAAATTAGCTAGACTTATTCCAATACCGCCTTGTCTGCTCCGAAGTTGGGCATCTCACAGCCTGCCACTGATGTCCATCTTACTCTTATGCAACAAGAAACGGTCCTCACCGCACTATATAACAAAGTCTGGCTCTCCCATACTGTCTGCCTTTTGATATAAAATGCTAGCTTAGAACCAAAGGACTTTAAGAGTTATAGATAGCTCATGCTCATCTCTGCCTGTGCTAAGATCATGGAACATTTTCCTGGCTAGGGGCCATATGTACAAAGCATGTATGTGGTTGGAAACGGTCTGACTGCAAAAATGCTTTCACAAATGTTCAATGCACAAATTGCAATCCGGTAACACGTTACCTAATTGCAAATTGTGTTTTCGATTCAGTATTTGGAAGAGGCATAATTTCCAAATCCTGAATCTGAATTGGATGCCTTCATGTTTTGTGACTTAAATTCCGGTTGCACAACATTGAAGGAGATGGTAACCAATTTGCAAATGGGAAGGGGTCTCGGTGACACCCCTTGTTGTTTGAGAATGAAAAAGTATATATTGTTTAGCACAAGCAGTGGTCCCACTGCCTGCTCTTAAACAAGCATTTGCAATGCAATAGGTCTCGCATTATTTAAGTTTGAGCTATTATTATTGTAAATGGCAATGTTTTTTGCTTTATGCTATAGTTTTCTTATGTACATAAAAAGCTACATATAAAGTATTTGTTGTTAAAATTATTTATGCAGTATTTAAATTTGTTTGCATAAAAGATTTTTTTTTTGCAGTAGTTACATTTTGTTTTTATAAAAAGGGACATATAAAATATGTTGCATATTGACATATAATGATGCAGCCCACCTATGACTTATGCAGCAGCAAAATGGCGTCTTCTGCATGATTATAGCCCCTACCCTCCACATAATTCATCACTTGCCAAATAATGTATCACTTGCCACATAATTCATCGCTTGCCACATAATTTATCACTTGCCACATAATTCATGACACATAATTTATCACTTGCCACATAATGTATCACTTGCCACATAATTCATCGCTTGCCACATAATGTATCACTGCCACATAATTCATCGCTTGCCACATAATGTATCACTTGCCACATAATTCATCGCTTGCCACATAATGTATCACTTGCCACATAATTCATCGCTTGCCACATAATGTATCACTTGCCACATAATTCATCGCTTGCCACATAATGTATCACTTGCCACATAATTCATGACACATAATTTATCACTTGCCACATAATTTATCACTAGCAAAATAATTTATCACTTGCCACATAATGTATCACTTGCCACATAATTCATCGCTTGCCACATAATTTATCACTGCAGGCACAGCCGCACAGTGCTAACACGGGACTTTAAATTGCCAAAACTAAGTCCGCGTTTGTGTGCACTGCATGCAGCAGCAGCCTGCAGTTACCGCAGCTAGTGATTAGTGAAGCAGGTCACACTGTCACAGAGGCTGCCGCATAGCTGCCAAGGTTTCAGAGTGCTGTGTGTGACATTTTCATAATTTCAGTGTAATTATGAGTGCCATTTGAAAGACTTTGAGTGACACTTTCTTGCGAGCCAAATCAAGCAATGAAGATAAGATAAAACATATAAATATCAGAAAGTACACCCGTCTGAGCAACGAGAAACTTTAATACCTTAACTGCTGCAAAGTACCAGAAATGGAACGGCACTAACATAGTGCCCTTATAATCTGAAGTGGCATTTGAGCTCCATTGCACTGACTGGTGATTGCTTGCCTATGATGCAATTTAGAGGAAGACTGCAAACAGCAGAAAACCGTCATGTAGAGATGGCAGGTAATGGAACATCCACCAAAAACTGATGGCTACAAAATCTGTCTTACCTCTCAGCACCCCCCAGTCCCGCCCCTCCTCATTCAGAGGTTGGGTACCGTACATCGGTGTGTTCGATCATGATTGTGAATTGTGGAGTAGCTCCATCGTCACTGAAGCCTAGCAGGAGTGGTGTGGGGCATCAGCTGCTAGCCTGCTACAATTTGGTATGGCATTACGTAAGAAGGCAAAACAAATCTGTTGTTTTTTTCTGCATACACGATGCAGAACATGGTGGTGCTGGTCATGGAAAAATGATCAGTGGCTGCTGACTTTGGCACTGGGAGCCAGGTTCCAAACTCGACTAACCGGCCCAAAATATTGTGATTCTGGGAAAATAATTTAATTTCCACGTGCCAAACAGCTAATGAACTTGACCTTGTAATGAAACTGTGGCGCTAGAATAACCCTTCAATTATACCATCGGGTCACCTTCGCGCCATATAAAAAACACTGCAAAAGAAAGCACGCCCTGGGACTAACTTTCCAGTATGTGTGGAACCCTGGCTGAATAGTGGACTGAATAAGGCCCTGCCCTGCCTGAAACCTCCTTCGCACTATTTGTCTCGTGAAAAACCCGGGTGGCACAGAACGTTGGGGAACACTGAAAAATGTAAATTAAGTACTCACGTAGTTTGAGAGGTGAAGTAAAACTGCACGCAGCTTCAGGGTCAGCGATACCAGGTCCTCGACGCTCCAGTAGCTTGTCTGAATGAGGGCGTATTTAGTTTATAATTTTGAAATAGTAAGGGCGGCTGCAATAATTCGGCGGGGAGTAAATTAACAACTGAGCAACAGGCAAGGCGATAGCCCGGGTCAGTGCGAGGTGCCTGCAGCAGTATTGTGAACGGCGCCATGATTCAATTTGCGGCGCCACCAGCAAAACGGCCAGCAGTGAGTGAGTTCCTCAAACTCCGCGCTCCAGCAGCAGGATGTGCTGCAAAGTGCAAGCACAACCTGACTGGGCCCGGCATTCTAGTCTTTGGTTCATGACGTCAGGCGTCAGAGCCGTGCCGCGGGTGAATGTTCCCGCAGCCCGGCTCGAACAGGAAGCCAGGCAACCTGTGTTGGGACGGGGGCGGGGCCGCAAAAAGACAGGAAGCAGACGGGAGCCTACCCCGCGCTCCTGTGCCCGTCAGCCGGAAGATTGCCGGAAGATTTGCCTCGTGGAGAGCCCCGCCTGCTACTAGGATGACCCGCTGCCTGCCGAAGGAGAGAGGGAAGGAGAGAGGGACACACTAAAAGAACTCGGTGAGTGGGGTGTGAGGGGGGGAGGGGACATGTGCGCGCGCGCGTGTGTGTCTGTCTGTGTGCCTGTGTGTGCGTGTGTGCCTGCGCGTGTGTCTGTGTGTGTATGTATGCATGCATGCGTGCGTGTGTAAAAAAATCCGATGACTGGTGGGGGGGGATTGCAAAGTGAAAGTAAGCAGCGCGTGTGTATGTGCGCATGCGTGAGTGCTGTGTATGCGTGTGCCTGTGATGTGCGCATGCGTGAATGTTGGTGCGCGTGCAAGCAGCTGAATCCAGCCGGGGAGAAGCGCGTGACAGTTTTTTGTCCCTCATTCCCCCGTGTCAGCTCGCTATAGTCTCCGACCCTGGACTGACGCATCCTTCGGATGCTATTCCAGGGCGAGACCTAAAAATGAAACTTCAAAGCTTTTTTTAATTTACTTATGAACACATTCACTACATTTAGAACAAGCATTTGCAATGCAATCAAACTCGCCTTTGGAACCTTATATGTATGTAGCTATGCAGCACATTAGCCTGGGTGCTGAAACATCTACTGTTCTTTAACATGGAGGGAAAGTAAGCACCACATTGCTTGACACACTAGGAATGGGAACACATGGAGACAAATATTGCCTTTCAGCTGGAAATGGTATAGTCCAAAGCTCTGTTTTTAATATAAAAGCAGGGCCTTCGATGGTCACATCACTGAAAATACAAGATTTGAAAAAAATATATTCTACGGGTGCTCGTGGAAGACAATTTCTATGGACTGGAATCTAGAGAATGCTAAAGTGATTCTGGTATTTTACTGACCTCTGCCTGTCGTTTTCTATCTATAGAATTTTTTTAAATGAATGTCCCTCAGCAGAAAGCAATTCTGGTATTTTACTGACCTCTGCTGGTCGTTTTTTTTATCAAGACAGTTAAATAGAGGCAGTGAACAGAAAAAAAAGTCCCTAAGCGGAAGCACACAAGTCGTAGGGCTGATCGCCAGAGATCACAAAGTACATACACATATAAGAATATACTAAAGTATATACAAGAGGTCTCGACTGCTCGACCTATAAAATGAGTGAGTTATTAAAAATCAATCACAGACCTAGTGGTCTGCTGACCACAGCTGACCTCAGCAGGCGGTATACAACCTTTACAACGCAACTTTTACCACGACCTACCATTACCACACATTTTTTACAACGCAGGATCCATGACAACGCATACCATTACCACGCATGTATTTACAACGCAGGTACTTTTACAACGCATACCATTACAACGTAAGTATTGGTAAGTATATTATTTTATTAAAAATATTATTTGGTTTTTTTTGTAAAGGGGTATTTTTTGGGTTCAGGGTCAGTTTTGGGTTTTTGGGTAAAGGGGTATTTTTAGGGTTCAGGGTCAGTTTTCAGTTTTTGGGTAAAGGGGTATTTTTAGGGTTTAGGGTCAGTTTTCAGTTTTTGGGTAAAGGGGTATTTTTAGGGTTTAGGGTCAGTTTTCAGTTTTTGGGTAAAGGGGTATTTTTAGGGTTCAGGGTCAGTTTTCAGTTTTTGGGTAAAGGGGTATTTTTAGGGTTTAGGGTCAGTTTTCAGTTTTTGGGTAAAGGGGTATTTTTAGGGTTCAGGGTCAGTTTTCAGTTTTTGGGTAAAGGGGTATTTTTAGGGTTCAGGGTCAGTTTTCAGTTTTTGGGTAAAGGGTTATTTTTAGGGTTCAGTGTCAGTTTTTGGGTAAAGGGGTATTTTTAGGGTTCAGGGTCAGTTTTGGGTTTTTGGGTAAATGGGTATTTTTAGGGTTCAGGGTCAGTTTTGGGTTTTTGGGTAAAGGGGTATTTTTAAGGTTCAGGGTCAGTTTTGGGTTTTTGGGTAAAAGGGTATTTTTAGGGTTCAGGGTCAGTTTTGGCTTTTTGGGTAAAGGGGTATTTTTAGGGTTCAGGGTCAGTTTTGAGTTTTTGGGTAAAAGGGGTATTTTTTGGGTTCAAGGTCAGTTTTGGGTTTAAATTTAAATTACATTAAATTAAATTAATTAAATTAAATTAATTAAATTAAATTAAATTAAATTAATTAAATTAAATTAATTAAATTAAATTACATTATATTAATTTTAATTAAATTAAATATTAAAAAATATTATATACTTACCAATACTTACGTTGTAATTGTATGCGTTGTAAAGGTATATGCGTTGTAAATACATGCGTGGTAATGGTATGCGTTGTCATGGATCCTGCGTTGTAAAAAATGCGTGGTAATGGTAGGCGTGGTAAAAGTATGCGTTGTAACGTCATACATCCTCAGCAGGCCACCATCCCTGTGATGGCTATGATTCCTAATGGGTTGCAAATTGCGACCTACCTCATTAATATTAATGAGGTAGGTCTATTTGCAAACCCATTGGGAATAGTTATTTAGGAATTTCATTCTTTTGTACATTAGGAATTGTGATTTCCTAATTGTGCTTCGTTAAGAATCACAATCAAGGAAATCGCCATTCCGATTTTTTGTACACAGCCCTAACTGACTTGCTAGCAGACAGGGAAGTAACTGCTTTCTCAACCACTCTGACGATATTTTGTGTGGGCCACATTACTGAGAAAGCCTTGCTAGTAGCTCTTGATTCATTGGGTAACTCCTGGTGTATGGGGGCACAGCCAGTCTCCTGTTCCTTGATCTGTCTGTGGCTTAGACATGGTAAACCACACCAATGTAATCATCCAACTGAAAGAACATGGAGTTGGCTTTAGTCCGGTTCATTTTATTCTGCTTGGGCCTACTCAGTCTGTCTCTCTGACGGCTTTGCTCCTTCTCTCAACGTGTAATGTTCAGCCTTTGATAGACTTGATTGGCATCTCTGGTGCTGTCCTATGCCGATGACACCCAGCTCCTCCTTGGGTCTAGACATTTGGCTGCTGATTCTGGGCTTTCCCTCAGGAACTATTTGGAGCCAGTCCAGTGCTGGATGTTGGCTAACTTCCTTAGTGCGGACAAGACGGAGAGCACCATCAATAGAGGTAACACCATGACTAAGATTGAGTCTCTGTGGCTCTTTTCTTTAGGAATTATTCCCATCCTAGCCAAATCTGTGAGGAATCATGGTGTCTGGCTTGATCAAAATCTGTAACTGGACACCAAAATACAAAAAACCTATGTCGCTTCTCTCATGCTGTCGAAAACCTTGCCGAAAAATGTCCTCTTTATCCCTCAGAAAACCTGGTCAACTGTCTTTAGTCCATCATTCACAAAAAGAGGACCAGAGGAAATTTAAAGACCAGAAGGGGTCGATCCCCAACTTATACAACTAGAAAACAGAATAGTAGGCCCCTAGGCCTAGTTAGTATTCCTTTCTAAGGAGGATTCCCTCTCCCACCAGTAGGTGAAGTAAAGAGTCACTCAGGCGTAGATTGTACTGTCCACCTCCCTGGAACAATCAGCCACAAAAACTGTGCAAGATTACTTTGCATGGCATGTTTTGTATATAAATCTGAAAACCTATCTTTTCTGGTAGTCCGCTCCTGCCCTGACTGGTCCTAGCGCCATCATGCCTACAGGTGTAAGCGTGCCCAATAAGTAATACATTAAAGAGCAAAATATGTACGTTCATTCATGAACCTTGGGTGTGTAGGTGAGTGCCCAGGATCAAAGGCAAAGATGCAGTCAATGAGTGATTGGAGCACAAGCTGGTTTCCGAGAGTGATGAAGGACTGTTTCTTTGTTGTGATGCTTGCATTCCTCTTTCAACCAGTTTCGAAGTCATTTTTATAACACGCTGCCGTTGCCTTCCTGTAAATCTTCGACAATATTCTGGACCAGGCGTTTTTACTTCAAACCTACAGACTTAAGCCAAAAACTGGAACTTGTGCTTCATTGTACAATAAAGCACTCCAGTGACGTAATTCACTTGCTGCATGGTACTTCTATCATTACTGCTCCTTCGTGATAGGAACACATTAGAGAATGTTTTACATGCTTTACAGCTGTGCACAGAACATGCTATTGCTATTAAAAATTGTAAGCGATAAACTATTTTAGACTTTAGATTTTTTGCAGTGCCACGAGGTCTGCCACTTAATTCTGAGGTGCCAATAAACGCTGTGCTTCACTGACTCGATGCAAGTCCACAAACATGCGAGCTGGGCCTACGCCCAGGGCGCCGACCCCTAGAGGGGCGCAGGAGCTGCCTCAAACAGTCTCCCTCTGATCTGGTTCCAAAGAAAAGAAAGGGTGTTTAAACACAGGTTCTGAAGGCTGCTAGCAACCATGTCCGCATTTTGTTGTTTTTTTAATTAAAGGTGCTCGTTAACTTCTACCCCTCCCTTACCGCCTCACCTTCATTGTACTCCACCTACATTTTCGACACGAGGATAATTAAATTAGAGACAGGAGGTGGCACCAAATGTTGTTCCGCCCACGGCGCTCTAGCAAAGGCCATATCGGCTCCAAACCAACAATTCTGTAATTTATTCTCTAGTTTTAAAATCCTGACCACATATATTTGAAAACTTGAACTTAGCCGTATTCTATTGATATAAACAGAAGCATATTGCAAATAACAAAATGGAGTTTGCAGCTGCACATCGGTATTCGATTGTGTTTCCCTGGCTGCTCTCCCTGCCTCAGTGGCCGCTGAGCCAGCCGTCTTGCATTGAAGGGCTCGCCATAGGAACCCAGTATACAGTTCTCGTTCGCTGATTTCCAAGCTGCCACTCCAGGCAGGCCACATTGTTCCAGGATGTACAGCATGTACATTGTGTTTTATTATTAGATAAGGAACTGAGAGATAAACTGTGCACTACAAATAAAGGAAACAGATACTGCGCCACAGATGGCAAGTGTGCTTTGGCACTCTTACGATGGCTGACACCAAAAGCGCATGCGATGGAGTAAGTCAGATATTTCAGCAATGTGCAATTCCTGTGAACAAAAAAACATTTTATCTAGAACAGAACGAATTTCACCGAGGGTTACAAAAAACACACACATCTCTGGCCACGCAATCTGCAATCAGAGGCATCTGCTGTCTCCCAGGCACAGGTCTTAAAAAAAAAAAAAAAAGAATTGGGGGTACTAACCAAGTTATTCAGTATGCAAGTGACATCATGGTGCAGGACATCACAGCACAGCATCATAGGAAGTGACATCACAACCCATGACCTCACTGCAAGTGACATCACAAGAAGTGACATCAAATTTTAACAGCTTACAGTCGTTTCGCAGGTATATCATGAGTACATTTGAGTGCGTTAAGAGATTTAACAAATTAGATTGTGCATCTGGGTTGTGCCAAAAAAAGTGACGCAACCCTGAAGGAAAATGTGGACCTCAAATTATGCATTTATATTTTTTTAAACTATGCAACAAAGAAATTGGCAACAAGGAGAAAGGTAACAGTGAATCTATTCTGCTTAATTGGTTGCAAAGGCTGAGTTACAAAATATCTTAAGGCAGCTGCTGCAGAGATGTTTGTGTAGCAGTAATTCTCGGGGAACAATAATAATGGTAACTTAACCTTGGAGGGTAATGTATTTGCTGGAGAGACCTATGTTTTCTCTAGTCACAGTTTTGAATCAAAGTAGCGCAGAGGGTTAATGTGACTCCTGCAAAACGCATCATTTAACATGCAGATGACAGATTTCTATTTTATGTAGCTAGGTTAGTGAGTTCTGTAGTAGGGGATCTCTGTGTATAGTCATAATCTAGTGAATAGTCCCGCCCATGTGCGTGGACCCCGGAGCAATCAAAAATAATCTCTTACAGTGTCAAAAAATGCAGAAAATGCATAGACACTTAAGAGAGAATTTAAAGACAGATAATGCAGCCAAAAGGCTACACTGTCCAGTACTTCAACTAGAAATTTCCACCATAAAATCCACAAAACAGCAAAGCCTGTACAGATTTCCCTTGCTTAACAGCAAAATCCCTCAGGAATGATAGAGAGAAGAACCTGGACAGACAAGCCCCATAGGCTGCCATTATGTGGCTTAATTAGGATACTGTGCCTTTAAGAGAACCTTCCAGAACCTTCTCTCAGTATCCCAGAATGCATAGCAGGTCCAACTTAGCCTCAGTTCTTTTTTCCGGCTCCTGCAAGCAGGACCCTGGAGCATTGAGCTCTCCCTTTCAAGGGTTTTTGTTGGTGTTTTACACTGATTTCGATTTTTGGTACTTTTAAAGTACTCTGGTGACTTTCTTTCTGTGTTTCTGCACTCTTTTTTGTCCAATAATGCCTGCATTATTCGACAAGTGCCCTGAGTGCTCAAGAAAGAAGGCCAAGACAGACTCCCATGAGGTCTGTATTCTCTGCCTTCCCTCTTCCCACATCCCTGAGGAGTGTAGGATCTGCAGAAGCTTCTCTGGAAGGACCCTGAAGGAGAGGAAGAAGATCAGGCTTCAGGGGCTTGAGGAGAGGAAGCTGAAGGCACGAGGTGGGTCAGGAGGGGCTCCTTCTACCCATGCTGAGGCCTCTGGGGGGCTCCCCAGGGGCAGGAAGACCAGCCCGCGCCCAAGGTCTCCGTCTGGGTCAGTTGCGCTGACCACGACGTCGAGGGGACGGTCAACGGCCAGTTCCAAGTCTCCCCAGGGCTCTGGGTCGAGAAAACGTCGCCCGTCGACGTCGAGGAACGTGTTCCGGCCGCCGTCGAAGCCGGTGTCGATATCCTCGTCGTCGCTGTCGGCGTCGAGTGATCGACATCGGAGGGCCCGGCGTCGGCGCTCGCCGTCGAGGCGACACCGCCGTTCGCCGTCGAGGACGTCGTCGTCGAGGGGATCCTCGTCGTCAAGGTCGCCGTCGAGACAAAAGGCATCTCCGGCGCCGAAGAGGTCGACGTCGAAGCATTCCAAACGGCCGACGTCGAGACGGTCGAGAAGATCGACGTCGAGAAGGTCGGAGAGGTCGACGTCGAGGAGATCCAAAGGGTCGCCGTCGAAGCGATCCAGGAAGTCGACGTCGAGACCGGCGAAGAGGTCGAGGTCGCCGTCGAGGCACCATCGCCCGTCGTCGAGGTTTCGTGGCTCGTCGATCTGGTCGGGGTCGACGTCGAGACGAAGACACGGTTCGACGTCGAGGAGTGTGATTCGGTCGACGCCGAAGGACCGTTCGACGTCGAGGGGACATCGGTCGTCGTCTGGACACCGGTCTTCAGCGTCTGTAGGTCCTAAGGACAGGCCCAAGACTGTGGGGGGCTCCCCACTCTCTGGTAGAGGTGATGGCTCGCCGGGACCGGCGCATTCCGGGGTGGATACTCCGATGAAGCCGTCTACGCCTCCTCCGCGGCCTGCTGTGCCGAAGGGTCCTCCTCCGAAGGCCCCTACCCCGCCTCCGAAGCCGGCTCCGCGGGACCCGCGTCCGGTTGCCCCTCCACCCCCGATCCCACCGAGGGAGGTGTCGATGCCTAAGTTCCCGACGCCTCCGAAGAAGACTCCTAAGAAGCCTGGAGCTCCTGACCCTGGGAGGCCGAAGGAGCGTCCGAGGCCCAAGAGGTCGAGGTCTCGCTCGGGGAGACGGGACAGATCGAGGAGTGGCCGCGGATCTTCATCACGATCCAGGCATCATCACAAGAGACGTCGGTCCAGGTCACGTTCTCCTTCTGGGACCCGTTCCTACTCGCCCACGCTGTCCGATTCGCCGGAGACTAGGGTGTCTCCGATAGACGATATTAGCACATTTCAGGAGGTTCTCCTGCGTGGTGCGGCGAAGTTGGGCATTGAGGTTGAAGCGCCTACGGCTTCTACCTCGGTAATCTTTGAGACTTTACACAAGAGGCACTTGTCTCGCCCCCTGTTACCTCTGGTGCCGGGGCTCCTTGAGCCCGCCGAACAGCTATTCCTGACGCCGGCGACGGTGAGATCTGTCCCTTCCAGGATACTGAAAAAGTACAGGGCTCCGGACTCAGACCCAGCCTTCTTGAGGAAAGACCCGGTACCGGATTCAGTCATCGTGACTGCTGCTCGGAAGCTTCATTCCACCTCCCCTGCGTCCACGGTGCCTCCGGACAAGGAGAGCCGGTGGATCGATTCTGCTGGTCGCAAGGCGTGTGGGACATCCGCCTCGTCCATGAAGGCGGCCAGTGACTCGGCTTTGCTGGGACGTTACGACCGGTCCCTTTGGGACTCGATGGAGCAGTTCGCAGACCTCGTCCCTCGAGACCGCAAGGAGGACTTTGTGGAGATCGTCAAGGAGGGGATGTTGGTCTCTAATCAGGCCATCGGCGCTGCAGCAGACATATCGTTGCTGTCCGCGCACGGATATTGCCACGGGATTCACCAGAGACGCCATGCTTGGCTCAGGTTGACATCGTTGAAACCGGAGGCACAGCAACGCGTGGCGAATCTCCCGTTTTCCGGAGATACCCTCTTCGGGAAGCACGCGGATGATGAGATGGCCAGGATGAAGGCCGAAGCGGAGACCCTGACGGCAGTGGGCCTGGAAAAGCCCAAGGAAAAGAAACCCTTCCGACAGTACCAGCGTCGGTTTGGGGCGCAGGGTCGTGGAAGGGGGCAGTCTGCTGGTCAACATCAACAGCGGCAGCAGCAGCAGCAGTACAGGCAGCCCTTCCAGAAGCGACAGGGTGGTAGAGGTCGTCAACAGTC
Organism: Lissotriton helveticus; assembly: GCF_964261635.1. NCBI lineage: Eukaryota > Metazoa > Chordata > Amphibia > Caudata > Salamandridae > Lissotriton > Lissotriton helveticus. Next base: position 1,570,540,524 of record NC_136059.1, read on the forward strand.
CTCTACCGCGACCAAGGGCCCGGCCGGGTCCCGTCCCTGAGCTGTTACTTCCCCCTCGTCCGTTACCCGCTCCGGTGGGGGGAAGCGTTCAATTTTTTCTGGCAGAGTGGAGAAAAATTACTCAGGACAAGTGGGTGCTGAATATTGTTTGCAATGGATACAGTCTACGTTTCACCAGCCCTCCTCCATCGATTCCTCCCGTCAGCTCGCAGTATCAACTGCGCGAGCTTCAGACGGAGGCGGACGTTCTGCTAAGGAAAAGGGCGATCGAAGACGTACCTCTGTCTCAAAGAGGAAGAGGTCTGTACTCTCGGTTCTTTCTTGTCCGCAAGAAGGACAAAAACGAGTTCAGGCCCATTCTGGATTTGCGGCAGGCAAACAAGTGGATTCGCAGAGAAAAGTTTCGCATGCTGTCGTTGCATCAGATCTACCCTCAGCTGCAACGGGGAGACTGGATGTGTGCCATAGATCTACAGGACGCATACTTCCACGTGCCCATTGCATGCAAACACAGAAAATTTCTGCGCTTTCAAGTCGGCACCAATCACTATCAGTACACGGTGCTACCCTTCGGACTGAAGTCTGCACCCAGGACATTCTCAAAATGTATGGCAGTGGTAGCGGCACACCTGAGGAAGAACAAGGTGTTTGTCTACCCGTACCTGGACGATTGGTTGATCAAAGCCTCCTCCTTCTCGGAAGCTCGAGCACACTTCCAGAAGACGTGCGTTCTCTTGAACAGGCTGGGGTTGCACATCAACATGTCCAAGTCGGTCCCGATTCCGGTGCAGTGCATCCAGTACTTGGGGGCCTCCATCAATACGCTGTCAGCAAGCGTGTCTCCTTCGGAAGAGCGACGTTTATCACTCGTTCGGAAGGCTCAGGCTCTCATGAAAACTCCGTCTACGACGGTGAGGACCGTGTCTTCTCTACTGGGATCGATGGCCTCTTGCATTTTTCTCACTCCTCACGCACGGCTACAGATGCGTCCTCTGCAGGAGTGCTTGGAGGATCAGTGGGACCAGAGGAGAGGTTCTTGGGACGACAGGATACGACTGTCTCTACATGCTCTTCAGTCTCTGAAGTGGTGGTGCTCGAAGGAGAATCTCCTCAGAGGCGTTCCCTTCCACAAGGACATTCCCACACAGACCATCGTGACGGATGCGTCTCTCCTAGGTTGGGGGGCGCATTCCGGAGATCTGCAAATTCAAGGGACGTGGTCCCCGACGGAGTCCACGTACCACATCAATTTCCTGGAACTGAGAGCTGTTCACTTGGCACTGAAGGCCTTTCATCCGTCCTTTCAGACCAACTCTCTGCTTGTTCAGACGGACAACACGACTACGATGTATTACCTCAACAAGCAGGGGGGCTCGAGATCGCGCACTCTGTCGCAGGAGGCGCAGGCGATCTGGCACTGGCTTCTGGCTCGAGGACTGTCGATAACGGCCACCCATCTGCCAGGTGTGCAGAATGTTCAGGCAGACGAGCTGAGCAGAATCGTGCAGGAAAACCACGAATGGGTCATAAACGACGAAGTACTAGGAGAAGTCTTCGCAAGGTGGGGAACTCCAGACGTAGATCTGTTTGCCACCGCCGAAAACAGCAAATGCCGAGGCTTCGCCTCCAGGTACTACCAGCCAGGGACGCTGGGGAACGCGTTATGGATCAACTGGTCGAACAGCTTTCTGTACGCTTTTCCACCAATTCCCCTGATTCCGGCGGTTCTCATCAAGCTGTCTCAATCCAGGGCGAAAATGATTCTGATTGCCCCGGAATGGCCCAGACAGTGGTGGTTCACGGACCTGCTTCACCGATCTCTCCTTCCTCACATGAAGCTGCCGTGCAGGCCGGACCTTCTCACGAAGTTCGGGGGGCGGATGGTGCACCCCAACCTCTCGTCTTTGAGTTTGGCGGCATGGCTCCTGAAATAGTGCAATATGGCCATCTGAATCTCCCAGAGGATTGTATGGGCATACTGAAGGAGGCTAAGCGACCTTCCACTAGGACTTCCTATGCTTACAAGTGGAAGAGGTTTTGCATCTGGTGCAAGTCTAAGAACTATGACCCTACGTCATGCAAGGAAGATGTCATCCTTCCATATCTGCTTCATCTGGCGCAGTCGGGCCTTAATGTCCATTCCATTAAGGTTCATCTGGCTGCTTTGACTGCCTACAGGAAAGGCCCTTCACAGACTTCCTTTTTCCAGATCCCTGTGATCAAAGATTTTTTGGAAGGCTTGAAGAAAGTGTTCCCTCCTGTCAGGCTTCCTTCGCCTTCATGGGACTTGAATGTGGTGCTGTCCAGATTGATGAAGGAGCCTTTTGAACCCATTCATAAGGCTTCGTTGCAGCACCTGTCCTGGAAGGCGGCGTTCCTCGTGGCCATTACATCGGCCCGCAGGGTGAGTGAGATTCAGGCATTGTGTTGCCAAGAACCTTATACTGTATTTCATAATGCTAAAGTTGTTATGCGTACTCACCCTAAGTTTCTTCCCAAGGTTGTTTCTGATTTTCATATCAATCAGACTATCACTTTGCCTACGTTCTTTCAGAATCCTTCATCTCCGGCGGAAAGGTCTTTACATTCCCTGGATGTGCGGAGGGTGCTGAAGTTTTATCTTGATAAGACTAAAGATATTCGTAGGTCAGACCAATTGTTCGTCAATTATGGCTCAGTCAGGACAGGTCTTGCTACCTCTAAACAGTCCATCTCGAGGTGGATTGTGTCCTGCATACAGTTGTGTTACTACAAAGCTAATAAGACCTTAGGAGGTAAGCCTAAGGCTCATTCCACCAGGGGCAAAGCTGCTACGACAGCTATGCTCCGTAATGTTCCCATTGCAGAGATCTGCAAGGCGGCCACTTGGAAGTCGGTCCATACCTTTGCTAAGCATTACTGCCTGGACACTGATGCCAGGGCAGACGCTCAGGTTGGGCAGGCTTCGCTGCGGAATCTGTTCGCACAGTAGTGGCGTTATTTTATTCTCCACCGCCGCTTGGTGTGGGGATGGGCTTGCCATTCTATTCACTAGATTATGACTATACACAGAGATCCCCTACTACAGAAGGAGTAGTTTCTGTCCTGTAACTCCAGTTCTGTAGTAGGGGTATCTCTGTTATAGTCATAAGCGCCCTCCCGCCTCCCCGGTGGAGTGTTGTTCATGATCATAATGCTACAGGTCTGGCGTTTCCTACGCCCTCGAAAAGAACTGAGGCTAAGTTGGACCTGCTATGCATTCTGGGATACTGAGAGAAGGTTCTGGAAGGTTCTCTTAAAGGCACAGTATCCTAATTAAGCCACATAATGGCAGCCTATGGGGCTTGTCTGTCCAGGTTCTTCTCTCTATCATTCCTGAGGGATTTTGCTGTTAAGCAAGGGAAATCTGTACAGGCTTTGCTGTTTTGTGGATTTTATGGTGGAAATTTCTAGTTGAAGTACTGGACAGTGTAGCCTTTTGGCTGCATTATCTGTCTTTAAATTCTCTCTTAAGTGTCTATGCATTTTCTGCATTTTTTGACACTGTAAGAGATTATTTTTGATTGCTCCGGGGTCCACGCACATGGGCGGGACTATTCACTAGATTATGACTATAACAGAGATACCCCTACTACAGAACTGGAGTTACAGGACAGAAACTACTCCTTACCTTTTAACAACAAGTATTTGCAATGCAATAGGTCTGGCCCTTGGGACCTTACATGCATTTGGGCATTCAATTGATTGTGTTAAGTTTTGCTTGATCCATAGTTGAACTAATAAACCTTCTGCCCTTTAATGAGCGAATGTGTAGCTTGAGCTTGTCACACAAAACATAAAGGGAGGGTAAGTGACAGAGGACTGGGAGTTTAAGAGTGAGGAGGAGAAAAGCAAGAAGTTGCGAGTGCATTAGAGTTTGCAAGGTCTCCAAAGAGGCCTGAACAGCGTAGCATAGAGCCGGGGAACCAAGTTTGAGTTCCGACCTAATCTCAACATCGTATGATTCTGGCGAAATCGCTTAATGACCCTGTGCCTAAAAACGGACCCTGTGTAATGTAATCTAGTGCTTATGAAAAGCGCTCTGATACTTTTGGGCCAGGTTTGCACTAAGTAAAACTGCAAAGGGAGAGCAAGAGAACACAATTTAAAGGAGGAGAGGGTGTAGCATTATTAGCACGAGACGGTGACCCAAAAAGAAAGGAGCACACATTTAGTTAGTGCATACAGTAGAGTAAAAGTGTTCAACAAAGAGCTTTGATGGAGGAATTAGAGAGGTATTGGGAACTATGGGAAGAGAGAAGAAAAGGGTCGGGAGCAGAAGGAAAGAGCAAGACAGGAAAAAATCGAGGAAGAAAGAAAGATGGTGAAAACCCCGGAGAAATAAAACTGTAAAGAGAGAGGAAAATGGATGGAGGCTAAAAAGTCAAGAACTTGGGACAAGCGAAGAAGAGGGCCAAAGAAGGGTGGAAATGGCTAAAAGGAGGGAAAAAGTGACAAATGCACAAGATAGACATGAAGGAGTAATGAGGGGAAAGAACAACCTGATTGTGAGGGTTAAAGTGAAAACTAGGAGTCAAAAGCGAAATATGTGTGTGGGAGTTGTGGAAAAGTAAATTTTGCCATGTTCTGTGTCCCTACGCGTCCTCCATCATATGTTATCTGTGCATGATTAATATGCATATGTATTCCCTATGTTCGATTAAAGACGCAATTACAGTTGTGTCCACCTCTAGTATGTCAGTTTCCAGTTCTCGTGAATACTACGAATATCAGGCCTATGTAAAGTTACGTTGCCACGTTTCTCAGTGTACACGTTATTCCATTGTAAAGTCCCCGTTTCTAGGCCTCAAAAGGGCCTGGACACCAGATTCAGCTCCTGTCTCCTGAAGCCTCGCTGAGGAGCGATACAGCCCCCACCTGTATCCTCGACCCTTCACTTACTTCCTGCCTCACAGTGCCCGGCTCAGCCTGGCTCTGCCAGGCTGAGCCGGGCACTGTTATCAGTTCAGTTCTCCTTCTCTGCATTCCAAAGCTACTGAATCGCATCAATAGTTTCCGTCATTGTCTAGCCTTTACGTCTCCACGTTAGAGAAATACTGCATTTAATGGTCATTTAATATTCTTCATCACGCACTACATGTAGAATAATGCATGCACCATTCTTAGAGTCTGTTAGCCTTTACCCCGATAACTTTTGGATCCTATCAACATGTTCTCTAAACATCAGATACTAGATACTGCTTAGGTACATGTCGCCCTGACTCTCCAGACTTCAGTCTCTGCTCCTAGCACAGAGTTCGTAGCCCCCAGCTTCTCCTAGTAGCACGTCATTGCCAGTTTGCGCGCACCATTAGGTCAGAGGTCCCGGCTCCTTAGGTAGCCCCCTCCATGTTTCCGCCCCATTCATGACATATTCTGTTACGTTTGCATCACATGTCTATGTATACGCCTCTGTTACACCTACTTTCACCCTTATCTTTCGCGACTGCTATTGACCACACCCACTGCTCCGCCTATCGTATGTATTGTAATGCAACTGTTTTAGTATATATGATCATGTCTTGTTATTTAATGTTACGCCGATTTCCGACCCTGCCCCCGGCAGCGCTGCCATCCTATTCCTGTGCAGGTTATCCTGTTCCTGTCCTTATGCTGTATTAAACCTGCAAAACTCCTACTACCTCGAATCTTGACTCTTATTTATTGAGCTATCTGTTATTCATTTATCCATTCAAAAATAGAGGTATTATTTATTTATTTACCACATAATGGCGCCCGAACAGGGACTTGCCCTTTCCCCACGCGTCGGTGAAGCCACGCCGGCCCCCTGACCCTCTGCAGTCGTGACGGAACTCTTCTGCGCACCGGCAGATATTTCTGCTTTAAGTATCCCTCAGGCCCACGGAGGAGACGGAGGAGGCGGTCCAGCATCCAGACGAGACGGTGGAGGAACGCGGCGAGTCCCGACCAGAGCCCAAGCCGAGAGTCCAAGGTCCGAGGTATCCGGAGGCCCACCCGTAACAGAAGTCCGAAGTTCGTCCGTCCGGCGTCGAAGCAGTCCAGTCCAGTCCGAGGCCTTCCGTTCTTGCTGCCCGGTGAGTACCGTTGCTGGGGTAGTATCTAGACAGGGTCAATCTAATTGACTCTGGTCCGTGGGTTGGTGGTACACAGACCCACAAACGAAGTGTCCACTTCGGTGGATGCGGGTCCTGATGTGTCTCTGTATGAGACCGGTAAGTCTCGTACTGTTTCAGCAGTGCATCTAGTTTCTGTTCTAGTCAGTTCTGTTCTCGAGAAAATTCATGTATTCTGTTTCCCGTATTCCAGGTAGTATTCTGTTCGAACTGTTATTCTGAATGTTATTCATGTATTTTAATGTCGTGGTATGAGTGTGAAGTAATTATCGTGTTTATTGTGTATTGTGTTGTGTCCAGATTATAGTTCAGTCATGCCGCTCTTTTCAAAACTGCGTCAGTTAAAAACCAGAAAAGGTCTGCTAGAAGCAGCAGTTCCTGTCCCGCCTAGGGACAGTCCAGGTCATTTTATGTATCAAAAGCATGGCATAAGTGCCATACTATATCTAGATTTATGGGTAGAGTATACCAAACAGTTAGAAGAAAAGTATAGATGGCCTGTATCAGGCACATGGGATGCCGAGTGCATCATGCGAGTAGAAGAAGCATTATGGAAAAAGAAAGCCAGACAGTCACAGAAAGATGCTATCGAGTTATGGCGCAAAGAATCTCATAAAAGAACCGAAAAAGAAATCAGAAAGTCAGAATTAAGTAGAGAATCCTTAGAACGAGCCCAAGAAAGGGAATTAATCGAGATAGGTGAACGAGTCAAAACCGAACAGTCAGACAGACAGAGGCATGCTCTTATTAAGGGTATGTATCCTCTTCTTGCCGAGGGCTTGCCAAAAGCAACCCCGGAGGCATCCAGTAATTTCCCGCCACCATTAGTTCCGCTCAAGCTACGTCACAAACCGACCGCAGCTGATATTTTCATTTCGTCCTATTTGGACGACACAGTCCCAGAATATGCAAATCCCGCTCCGCCAGTCCCTGTAAATCAGGCACTTCCCGTTCCTCCAGACACCGGAGTACCTGTTACGGTACCCCCGGTCCAGCCCGCCATACAAGTCCAGCCTACATTTCCATTTCCCACTCTGCCAGGACGAAGAGCATCAGTAGACGACTCTAGTTTAGGGGCCGCAGGGGGAGGTCCTCCTCAAACCCCGCCGCCACACAAGCGTTTAACGTTAGCCGAATTACATGCACAAGCGTCACAGCGTACGCCCAGATATCAGTCTGTTGCAGAAATAAGAAAAGCCCTTACCGAATGTGGCTATGATCCAGTCCCAGGCGAGGATAGTATGGTTTTATATTCATTACGCGTGAGAAAGGTGACCGAGTATCTAGTCACCCTACCAGATATGAAAGAAGATCTAGACAGAATATATCGTTTCATCCGTACAGGGAATGATCCAGAAAGTATTAGTGACGTCATGTGCCAAAGAAAAGTTGAAGTCCAGCTCATGATATTAAAGTTTCTGATTAATTGTCTAATAAGGGAACAAGATTATCCGACCAAAGATCGAGCCAAAATGAAAATCCTGACAAGGTGGAGTGATAATATAGCCGAGGGTAAGCACAAGACTATCAGTAGTATAGAGAGTATGTACAAGAAAATCCGTAAAGAAATAATAAGGGTACACGAACAACGTAAAGAAGCACAAGTAAGCGAGAAAGAAAATGACTCTTCTACAGAAGAGGTAGAGGACGAGAATCCCGACAGAATAGCGTATGTAGGAAAATCTAGATTTCCAGATCGCCATTTGCGCCTAGAACACAAGTCAATTTTTCATCATCCAGCACCAGAACCAGGTTCCCTAGAACAAGTATTTCAAGCTACCGATCACATTCTGAAGTCACGAATCGGTTATAGTGAGTTAAGTACTATGCATGAACAAGAACTAGTCCGATCAGCAGTCCGATGGATTACTGATTCTACCACTTTTCCAGACGAAATAGTGGCACAAATGTTTCTGAAATTGCCCCCAGCCGAGCAACGACTGGTGGGTATGTATATGATCCAGCACCTCATTACATTGTATGAGGGTCAACATTCTGATCCAGGTCCGTTACACGATGTCCTGAACGAGTTACTCCAGTATAAATGGAAAGGTTTAGGTACCGATTTAATTAGTGTCATTTTAGAACAGCGCCACAAATACAGAACGTTTCTGAAACCGCATTTTGTTCATGTCTCACCCCCAGAAAGTAAACCCTTTTACATAGACAGACAGAATCCGTTACGAGAAGTGCATCCAGTTAAGACAGACGGTGGTGAAATGCAACGAGTGTTTGTTTACACCCCTATCACAAAGATGGAACTCTTAGAGATGAAAAAGTTAATTCCCTGTCATGATAAAGATCCAGCAGGGTTCCACCGAGAATTAAAAGACATGCTCCGTATGGGAGAATACACGTATCCAGATATCATTAAAATGTTAAAGGTCCTGTTGCCCGCAGGGGTATATGAGAAACTCAAGGAAAAAGAATGGGAGGTGGGAGAGAAAAAGATCGATTGGGCAGTTCTAGAAGCTGAAGATAAGGCACGAGTACCAGGTACCGGTCTTGGAGATAAATGTAAAGAATTACCAGAATTATTAATACAAGTTTTGCCTAGGTTATTGACAACTAAAAAGGAAGACTGGGATGCAATCTCAGCATGTAAACAGAAACAAGACGAAGACACTAGTGATTATTATTCCAGATTTGAAAAATGTTTTACCATAAACAGTGGCCTCAAGACAAGTAGCGAGTCATACCCTCATCTTTTTGTTACTAAACTAGTCGAGAATTCAAGTCCACAAATTAAGAATCGAGTTTTGAAAGTCGAAAGTACCTGGCAAGCTAATACCCCGTCCCAAATGTTACAGATGCTTCAATATCACCAGAATAGAATCAGAGAAGAACAAGATCACGAGAGAAAACGTATGAAAGACACGAAAATGAAAGTACTAGTTGCACAATCTGTTCCTCAAGACAGTCAGAAAAGGGGTACAAATCAAGCCAGTCATCCTGCAGCTCCCGTTAAAGGAAACTGCAATTATTGCAAACAGCCAGGTCATTTTATAAACGAGTGTGCAGTTCTGAAACACAACATAGCTACCGGTAAGACTAAAGAAAGACCACGTCCGCCGAGACAAGAACAAGTTACACAGACTCCGCAGTCACAGAATGCACCACAGACAGTTCCAGCACCGCAGCCCATCGCTGCAACACAGCATGTTACACAGCAGATGTACCAGTATGCACAGTCTGAGTATCCAGAGTATCAGCCGTATTCATGAAACAGCCTAGAGAGGGAGGTAGGCTTGCCTCTCATCGAGATACCTGTAGATCAAGAAGGTCCCTATGTTCATAGTCAAGTATTAGGGAAAGACAGAAAGTTTTTGATTGATACAGGGGCAAGTAGGACCACTATAAGTCACGCCGAAGTTCCAGGGGCTCCGCTCTCAGGCTCAAGAAATGTTTCCCTTGGATTTTCAGGAAAACCTATTGTAAATGAAATATCAAAGCCCGTTACTCTAGAAGTAGGTCCATTGTCCCGCACTACTGATCTGTTACTTACTAAGTCATGTCCAGAGAATCTATTAGGCATTAAAACACTGAAAGAGTTAGGTGCAGTTATATGCTGTTCCCCAGAGGGAATACGATTGTTCCTACGTGACTTCAAGGGTCACTATGTATTACGAGATTTTGATCCCAGATTGTCTAATGTTCCGCAGCATCTATGGGCGCAAGGTCCAACTGATGTTGGCTTTATGCAAATCACACCCCATCGTGTGACTCTCAAGCCAGGTGTAGTCCTGCCACGAATCAGACAGTACAGATTGCCACCTGAGGCTGTAGCAGCCTTATCCAAAATTATTGACGAGCTCATGGCTCAAGGAGTAGTTGTAGAAACTGACTCCAATGTATGTAATTCTCCGATCATTCCAGTCATGAAACGTACTGATCCAAATGCACCTCCAGTATATCGTTTAGTGATTGATCTCCGAGAGCTTAATAAATGTATTATTCCCCAGTACCCAGTTGTCCCAGATATCTCTTCCCTATTGACAGCCATAGATTCAGAAGCCTCATTTTTTACTGTCATAGACCTCAAGAACGCGTTTTTCAGTGTCCCCATTCATCCAGACAGCCAGTTTCTTTTCGGATTTTGTTTAAATGGAAGGAGCTATATGTTCACACGCGCTCCTCAAGGTTTCACAGAAAGTCCTAGTATTTACAGTCAAGCACTCAAGAGACAACTAGACAACATTCACATGCCAACTGACACTGCCCTGCTCCAGTATGTCGATGATCTACTGATCACAGCCCGTTCTGAACGTGCTTGCGAGCGAGCATCCCTTACAGTCTTGTATTTCCTAGCCGAGATGGGACACAAGGTGTCCCCTTCGAAGCTTCAATTCTGTGTCCAGCAAGTGGTCTACTTAGGACACTTACTGTCCAAGAGGGGTAGGCAGTTGACACCAGACCGTATCCAGTTAATAGCGAGTCTTCCTCAGCCCAAGACCCAGAAGGAGGTACGTGCTTTTATCGGCCTTACTTCTTATTGCAGACAATGGATTCCTCAGTATGCATTTCTGGCCAAGCCACTGATACAGTTAACGACACAGGAGGCAGCCGTATCGACTGTCCTCCCTTGGACATCTGAACATACACTTAGTTTCAATGAGTTAAAGAAAGCCCTATGTCAAGCTCCAGTTCTAGCAACACCGAACTACAGTAAGCCTTTTACACTTTTCGTCACTGAACGTGAAGGTACAGCATTATCAGTTCTCACACAAGATCAAGCAGGACAGTACAAGCCCTGTGCTTATTTTTCGAGCACATTAGATCCTGTAGCCCAGGCTCTGCCTGCGTGCCTCAAGTCAGTTGCAGCCACAGCACTAGCTATCAGTCAAAGTGATTCCATAGTATTAGGACATTCCTTGACAGTACAAGTCCCACACTCCGTGGAAGTTCTTTTAAACCGAACACAAACTCAGCACTTGACAATTGCACGTTTAACAGGTTATGAATTGACACTGTTCCAGCCACACATAGAAATCAGACGCTGCAACGTTTTAAATCCTGCTACATTGTTACCATCAGTTACTTCGAATTCTGCCACACACGACTGTGTGGAAGTAGTTAACATCATGACAAAGCCAAGACAAGATCTGACAGATATTCCATTACCAGATCCCGACCTGACACTTTATGTGGATGGTTCATGCATGAGAACTAGTACAGGAGAACTAGTAGCCGCGTATGCAGTGACTACTGACCCTGAAGTTATTGAAACACACCGCATTGACACCCTGTCTGCTCAAGCAGCAGAGCTAGTTGCTCTGACACAAGCCTGCATTCACGCCAAGAACCTGAAAGTTAATATTTACACAGATTCACGTTACGCATTTGGAGTTGTACACGACTTCGGAGTGCTCTGGCAAGAGAGAGGTTTCATGACTTCTCATGGAACCAAGATTCAGCATGGTCTCCTTATTCAAGCTCTGTTAGATGCCATACATTTACCGACATCCATTGCTATCATGAAGTGCAAAGCACATACGAAAGTTACTGACATTATTTCCCAGGGTAATGATCTAGCAGATCGCACAGCCAAGCTTACAGCTCAGACTCCAGACATTTTAGTTAATCCGACACAGACGCACACTCCAGATCCGACTACATGTATGACAGTTAAAGACCCTACTCAAGATGTCATAGATATCCAGTTACATGCTACTCCCGAGGAAATCAAGAAATGGTCCGAACAAGGAGGGGTACAGACAGATCAGGGATGGGTAACGAAGGGAAGAGCCACATGGTTTCTCCCCGACTCTATGGTTCAAGTCATTATTAATACCGCACATAGTCCAGCACATTTAGGAGAAAAAGCTATGTTAGACAGTATCCAGAACCTCTGGTTCAACAAGCATTTACGAGCAGCAGCCAAACAGAAAGTGCGTACCTGCATGATCTGTTGCCAGTTCAATCCAGGTAAAAGTGTCCCGGTGGAACAAGGTGGTTTCCAGCCCCCTGACCACCCTTTTGAAGTCCTCCAGATGGATTACATTCAGATGGAGCGATGTCGAGGTTTCAAGTATGTCCTTGTAGTTGTATGCGCTTTGTCCAGGTGGACGGAGGCATATCCAGTTCCAGACTACACAGCCGCGACCACTGCCAAGCAGTTGGTTCGTGAGTTCTTCCCCCGTTACGGACTCCCTAGGGTCGTATATTCTGACAACGGCCAGCCATTCTCATCTGAACTCATGAAGCACGTGTCCCTTTTGTTAGGGTACCAGTGGAAGTTCCATTGTGTACGCCATCCTGAAGCAGCCGGTCTCGTAGAGAGACATAATCAGACCCTGAAAATCCGAATTGCAAAAGTTTGTCAAGAGAAAGGTGTGGACTGGCTCATAGCTCTGCCAGTCGCCCTGTTCTATATGCGCATGGTCGCACATTCCAGATCAGGTCTGTCCCCGTATGAGGTCGTTTTCGGCCGCCCCCCTAACATGTGGGGTACTCCTAGACCCCGAAGTATTACCGATGTTTCAAGTAATATGCTGACAGATTACCTAGCTTCCTTGATGTCTGCCCTCAACTCTTGTCGTTCACAGGTTGCCGCCGCATTTCCAGACAATACCGAGGTGGCACCGCATGAAATCGTTCCCGGATCCATGGTCCTAGTGCGAAATTTCGATCGCTCAAGTCCACTGGAGCCTCGCTGGAAGGAGCCCCGACAGGTCCTCCTGGCCACCCGTACAGCCGTGAAGTTGGAGGGACGCAAAGGCTGGGTGCATCTTTCGCATATCAAAAGGTTTCATGGATTGAAACCAGTTTCAAAGAACATTTCCGAACATTTAAAGGACTGCCAAAGTACTATTCTTAAGGACTGTCCCGCAAAAGACAATGATACTGCACCCTCCCTGTTAGAGAAAACTCCGCAACAGGAGTATAAACTCAAGTTAAGGTCTAGTAAAATAAGTCAGCCAGTTTGATTGTCTAAGTCCTCCCCTAGGTGAAACGGTTAGACCGGTTTCTGACATGTATAAAATAGACCCCCATAGTGAGAGAGTTAGTCAAAACTCAATCCGATGTATCGTTTTTCTAAGTTTCATATTATTTCTCAGTATTATGATTTCCTGCACCAGTTATGCATTTTATCTGTATTTTCCAGTTTCTCATGTAAATAAGTCTTCTAATGCTACAGTAGAGCACACGTTTAGTGATCTGCCTCCTCATGAACTCTCTTACCGCCTCGCTATGCGTAACAATTCTTTCATCCGCATGTTACATTATTCACACCAGACCAGCAATGCCACTAATTGCTGGGTGTGTGGTCGACTCCCCCCTTTCCAGACACCGAAGGGAATTCTGCCACTCTTTCCTTATCCATTTTCACATAATGGTTCGTGTGGAGCATGGTCCACGTTAACGTCATCCTCAACAGATATGTCTTTTCTTAACAGTACATGTTTCCCAGACAAGCAAGGTCTTCCCCACAGAACAGGGTTAGATCTAGAAAATGAAGTTTACAACTTAGGTAATTATTCTTCGAATTTCATGGTCCTGAATGTTCAGTCTGATTCCACTCCAGACTTACCTGCTATTTCAGTACTACCAGTCAAAGGCGAATTATGTGTTAGAAATAATGGTTCCGTACATGTAGGACATAGCGATTGTACTACTATTGTCAAATATAGTGACAGTGGGAAATCTATTTTCAAAGCTTCACGTCATTCTTATTTTATTTGTGGTCAAACTGCATATGTTCGTCTGCCCCTCGATTGGGAGGGAACCTGTTACATTGCCTTCCTACTGCCACCTGTTTTCCTAGCCCCATCTGATTATCATAGAAACACACATCTAGTACACCTTAGACATAGAAGGGAGTCCCCCATTGTCGATTATACTGAAACTGCTCTAGAACAGTATACAGATTTCAATAGAGGTTTCTTCTTCTTTATAGGACCTATCCAGAATAGTAAGCTAATTCGTAGGTTAACCAGAACCCTTGAAGCTGTAGTCAATGAGACTGCCTCTGCTCTAGGTAACTTAACCGAAGAGCAATCTGCTATGAGATTTGTCGTTTTACAGAATCGTCTCGTCCTTGACGTCATATTGGCCAATAGGGGCGGGGCCTGTAGAGTCATCGGATCTAGTTGCTGCATTTTCATTCCAAATAACGCGCCGTCTGTTTATTCAGCTATAACCAGACTCCATAAAATTGCCCATCTGTTACACCAAGACCCAGGCACCTGGACATGGTCCGGTTGGTTCTGGAATATAATTTCCGCTTGGGGATGGAAAGTCTTGTCCTTTCTAGGTATTGCAGTAGCGATCATATTCAGCTGCTGCCTCTGTATACAATGTGGCCCTGCGATTTGCGGCATTTGTGCTACCTCTTGTATTCCTAGTCCCAAGTCCCGTTCTAAATCCCGTTCCAAGAAAATTCGAGACGAGCAAATGATACTGTATGAAATGATAGATGGTATCATGAATATTGATGTTTCCTGATGGAAACGTAGTGACAAGGAGGGAATGTGGAAAAGTAAATTTTGCCATGTTCTGTGTCCCTACGCGTCCTCCATCATATGTTATCTGTGCATGATTAATATGCATATGTATTCCCTATGTTCGATTAAAGACGCAATTACAGTTGTGTCCACCTCTAGTATGTCAGTTTCCAGTTCTCGTGAATACTACGAATATCAGGCCTATGTAAAGTTACGTTGCCACGTTTCTCAGTGTACACGTTATTCCATTGTAAAGTCCCCGTTTCTAGGCCTCAAAAGGGCCTGGACACCAGATTCAGCTCCTGTCTCCTGAAGCCTCGCTGAGGAGCGATACAGCCCCCACCTGTATCCTCGACCCTTCACTTACTTCCTGCCTCACAGTGCCCGGCTCAGCCTGGCTCTGCCTCTGAGTCTGCCAAGAGTATGTTATGATTCTAGTTATCAGTTCAGTTCTCCTTCTCTGCATTCCAAAGCTACTGAATCGCATCAATAGTTTCCGTCATTGTCTAGCCTTTACGTCTCCACGTTAGAGAAATACTGCATTTAATGGTCATTTAATATTCTTCATCACGCACTACATGTAGAATAATGCATGCACCATTCTTAGAGTCTGTTAGCCTTTACCCCGATAACTTTTGGATCCTATCAACATGTTCTCTAAACATCAGATACTAGATACTGCTTAGGTACATGTCGCCCTGACTCTCCAGACTTCAGTCTCTGCTCCTAGCACAGAGTTCGTAGCCCCCAGCTTCTCCTAGTAGCACGTCATTGCCAGTTTGCGCGCACCATTAGGTCAGAGGTCCCGGCTCCTTAGGTAGCCCCCTCCATGTTTCCGCCCCATTCATGACATATTCTGTTACGTTTGCATCACATGTCTATGTATACGCCTCTGTTACACCTACTTTCACCCTTATCTTTCGCGACTGCTATTGACCACACCCACTGCTCCGCCTATCGTATGTATTGTAATGCAACTGTTTTAGTATATATGATCATGTCTTGTTATTTAATGTTACGCCGATTTCCGACCCTGCCCCCGGCAGCGCTGCCATCCTATTCCTGTGCAGGTTATCCTGTTCCTGTCCTTATGCTGTATTAAACCTGCAAAACTCCTACTACCTCGAATCTTGACTCTTATTTATTGAGCTATCTGTTATTCATTTATCCATTCAAAAATAGAGGTATTATTTATTTATTTACCACAGAGTTGAGGCTGCTTTGCAGAGAGGAACATCAGGAAAGGGTGGAAGTGAAATGGCAAGGACTAAGGGATTGACCAAGAGGGGTGGGTGTGCTCGAGGGTGCTGTTGCAATAGGCAGACCAGGTAATGGAAGAGGTGCGCGTCTTTATTAGTAAAAGCTGATATACTTATTAGGGAGAGGTGTGGCGCCGCGGCCAGGGCGACTGACGCTGGAATCTGGGGATCACGGTTCGATCCCCGGCTCCGGCGGCAGGTTAGCCCAGCACCATGCGACTCTGGGCAATAGCTTGCTTAATCTTCCCGACGGCCCCCAGCGCCTAGAGACCCTAACGGGTGATTGTGCGCGATACAAATGTGGATTATTATTATTATTATTATTATTAAACGTATACTTGCAAAATGCATGATGAGCGTTTTTTCCTCAGTAATGTATGTAGACCAGCAAGGCTTTACATGGCAGGCAGTTTAGTGAGCTAACACGTCTTAATATGTTGCGTTGATATTGCTGTCAACAACTATGACACACTTGGTATCGTACAGCGTATTATTTTTGCATGGAAGGTTTTGTTTGCCTCCTGCATTTTAAAAGTTTAATATTTGTGGTTGTTTGGTTGCAAGTTGTTTACTAGGGGAAACGAATACTTGATTGTTTCTGTTGCTTCAACGTGTCATGGTTATTTAAATGTGAAGCAATGATCCTGTGTCAAATAAGCAATTTGCATGTTTTTTGTCTTGAAGCCTTCACATTGAAAAGAAGAGTACCTTTTTGATTAATGTTTTTTTTTAGCATTCCACAAAGAATGTATCTGAATGCAAGTTAACGCCGATGGTTTTCTTTTAAGTTCACTCTCGCTTACTTCCAAACTTTGACACAAACACATGTCCGAGCTCAAATGACCACTGGTTGCAGTGGAAACCCAGCAACGCAATTGATAAATAGGTAAACCGAAGAGCAGCCTGCTGAGCAGCGGCATCAAAAGGGTGTATGTAGCCTACCCCTGCAGACCACCTTCGGAAATAACTGTCGGTGCTGTACGTTGCGGCACAACAAGGCAGCATGGACTTGCTTGCAGCACAGAGGTATGTAGCAGAGTCTTTTCTGCATTTCATTCAAGACATTAGGATTGAAAGTTAACCGAACGCGTGTTTAAAATAAGTATGACACAACTATTAAAAATTCAGGAACACAACATCAAAGAGCCCCTTCACCGGTTTTAACTAGTGCTCGTTCAGAGACTGCGCTTCAGAAAAATCTCAAGGTACATGAAGGGCATGAATGAGGGGGGGGGGGGGGGGGGGGGGGGGGAGGAGGAACAATGGAGGAAGGATTTGTTCTGCATTCCGTCCATCATTTGTATGTCTCATGTGTTAGAAAGCACAGCACGAACAATGCTTGCTTACTCTAGTGAGTTTTTGCTACATTTTATTAGCGCCCTGCTGTCCAAATTATGAAGCGAGGTGTCAGAGAAGCAGGTGCCGAAGGAGTTAGACGGACTACTGCTGTATAGGTGGTGTGAACTCTGAGGGAGGCGCGGCCCTTCAGCAAACTGCAACAAAATAAAGAAGCTTTGTTAGGACCAACATGAAGTGAGATGTAGGAGAAGCGGGTGCGTGCTGATATATAAAGTGAAATGAGGGAAAGAAAACAAAGAGTGCGCCATAAGGAACATATACTAAACAAGTGTATGTATACTGTACTTTACCAGTGCGCTGTTGCCTTGAAAGGAAGTGAGTCATCGACTGTGGGAACGAGACAGGAGGCAGCAAAGAAGAGCGACGCTGGAGTGCACCAATGGTAAGTAGGAAGCGGGAGTGCAGTGGTTTAATCGATTACAGCAGGTCTTGCAGACAGCGCATGCGATGTAGCTCGCCCTAAAAAGATACTTTAGTTAAATGAACGACATGTGACTCCTACACCTTGTAACCTATTTCTGGTGTTCTGTACATGTCCATGTCCTACAGCATCCGGCAGCACACAGAGGTTTCAGATGAATAGTTATACACATGGGACTGTGCTACAGAAGTGCAGCACTGAGGGGCAGGCTGGTTCCATAGCAGAGATGGCAGCATGCGTGCATAAACGCAATTAAACAGTTGGATTGATTCACTAATAAGGTGCAAATGACCACATGGTTCCAATATGGACAATTTCATATACTATACGCAGTGGGTCTAGATGTGTTTCAAGGCGTGCCAAAGATGGGTGCACATTGGATATGTTGCACAGAAAACGCCAGGACACAGGGTTGTCTGAGACAAGGGACCTGCTTTCCTTTCCGTGGTGCATCGGGATTGGCGACTGGAATAAGGAGCATACTTATACAGCCTTTCTTTGTGACCCTAACACCCAAACTGTTGCACAAAAGTGTTTCGAATTGTGGTAGGTATGAGATTGGTGCTCAAACTTCACGCCACACTGTGATGCAACCAGTCAAATGCCAGCCATACTCATATTGGTGAGGGCCCGGTAGTTCCCCTAACAATAGCCACTGTAGTCTCTGGCACTGAAGGGAACTACTTTGTGTGTGAATGTGTTCCTTGTGAAAGAACAGAATGCCATAACATGTGCACTTCTGAAAACTGAACTGTTCGGCAACTGATACACTAGGCCAATGCTTTATAGCGCAGAGATACCCCTGTGGGGGTGATTCATGCGCTTTACAAATCATTCATTCATCACTCATAATGAAGTTAGTCAATGGCTGAAGTGGGCAGACTCATTACCTCACGGTGTATGCTGTTGTGGGGGGAAGCCTAAGCGAATGACATAACAGACCAATGGATGAAGAGAGCTAGATGAGAGCACCTGTGGGTACGTATATTATACATATAATTTAACTAACATCAAAAGGTCATGGCTAACACTAGATCTAAAATGGAGGGGTGGCAGTAGGACAAATACTGTGTCCAAAAACAGTACCAAAAGAGTATGGCATCATGGTGTATTCCATGGGTTGGGTTCCTGCTACAGTACCCAGTTCTGTTGTAGAACTAGCTCCCAGTGCCAACTCTCATTCCAAGTGGTGGATGAAACATCCCCTTTTCGGAATATGTCTGGAACTAACAGCCACACGACAAGCAAATTACATGTCTATTAGAAAAAGATTGACAATGCCTGTAGGTCTTGCCTGTGACTCAGGAATGCAGAACTATACATTAGCTTTCACAGGGTTGGATTGGGATCAAAAATTGGCAGTGGCACACCAAATAAAAGTGGCCCACATTTGTGTATTGCCTTTCCGCAAAACATTGCTTCAGCAAAGTTTTATGCAAAGACAGGGGGTGGGGGCATGTTTTATTAACTTCACTTAGATAAACAATGCACAGATTAGTTCACACTGCTGAGCCACAAATGAATGCAAGTGAGACCACTTTTGTTCAGGCCCCCTGCCCCCGCTCAATAAGCATACATTAATGGGCCGGCACAGCGAGAGAAAGGGAGTGATGCCTCTGCCGATCTGCCTCTAGAAAGCCCACTCAGGCACCCACTGGGCCGCTGGCAGCATCCTGTCCACATAGACAGCCCCAGGGTGCCCAAAAAAGCAGCCCCACAGCTAGAACTCGGCTACCAACCCTTCAGCCATTTCCTGAGTGCCCGCGTTACCAATCCAATCCTGGCTTTGCATCATTTATGGCAAAATCCACTGTAACATGGCCACCTGTGCACGTGCATCCTGCAATAGTTTTCCTTAAAGTGAAACTATTGCAACACAGTACCTTTGCATGCACACATCCTCACTTAAAGGGTTCCCACCTTGGAATGGAAAACCAATGAAAGATAGATGCCTGCCAATAAAGTGGCTGGATGAGCATAGGGGCAAGTTTGAGCTGGGGAAAAGTCAACAATATAAAGGTGTGATAACGCTCTTCTGAAGTGTGTGAGTAGTTTTAAAAAAAATATATTTGTGGCATTATGCCAGAGCAGCTGACTTTGGAACTGGAGAACGATGTTTGAGCCCCAGCATCGGTTCAACATCCTGTGATTCTGGGCAAATCACTGAATCTCCCTATGCCTAAAAAAGTGAATCTGGCCTCGAGTATTATATTTGATACTAATGTAAAGCGCTCAGATGCCCTTTGGGCCAGTCAGCGCTATCTAGAACTGCAGAAATAAATAAATACATTATCTTTAAGAAATGGAAATATATTTTGCATGCACTTGTTTACTTTTGAATGTGAAGTTTCTGAAAGTATTAGAGATATGGTATCCAGTTTTCGATGTCAAAACGGTTTTCCCAAACTCCAGGTCTCCCAGAACAAGCATTTGCAATGCAATAGGTCTCGCAATTGCGAGATTTTGAGCTATTGGCACTGTAAATGACAATGCCTTTTATTTATGTTTAAAAAACCTGAAATAATACAAGGCATTGTCATTTAAAATACCAATGGGTCAAAGTTTGGAAAAAATGCTAGCCCTGTTGCATTACAGAGAGTGCGGGGTCCCTGAAGTGGGACCCGCGCTCAGCATTAAAGTTAAAAATAAAAAAAGCTTAAACAGAGCGTAGAACTATCTCTCTATTAGAATGAAAGCTCAATTAACTGGACATTTAACTGGATAGGACTGGAAAACTATCAACTACAGGCTGTGGAGTTGTGGGAAAATGCAGCTTTAATACTGTATTCACAGTGGCACTGCGGTCAATCGATTAATATCTAAAACCACTGAAATTATGCAACACGGGGACGAACAAATTATGTGGCAGGGTTGAAAATGTTTTATGGTAAGTAAAAGCTCTATGAATCACGTCCTTATTAATTGCTGGAAAACAAATTACACCAATTGTGGCACAGCAGAACTCTGAGCTATATATTAAAAAGTGTATAAAGCTTATGTCCACTACTGGCTAACTTATGCAGCAATGCCAATCTGATGTGTGAGTATGCAACGCAGTGCACCAATCCTGTGCATACAAAATCATGTAAGGGAGCCCTGGTATTGAGACAGCGCTGATTTGCATAAAGCATGCCATTAGGCTTTTGCGTTACCCCATAAGTGAAAGGAATGCAAGTAAAACGACCTTGCAAACTGAATGCTCAGGCAGGGACATAGCTATCAACTGTGCAGCAGGTGCTGTGGCACCGAGACCCAGAGGCATGAGGGACCAAATTAAATTAATTTTTGGGGAACTCTACAACCCACACAGGAGTCAGTGATTCGTCACTAATATGTCCTATGCTAACTTACTATGTTCCCCGGCCATGGGTCTCTATACCCCACTGTAATAAATAAATAACTTGTGTCACTCACGCCTCTCACCTGCTTAAAGTCTGCCAGGAGTGTGATAAATGTACCATTAGCTTTCTTGACTCCACGCTGATGCTGTCTTGCTCGCTGTCCGCCTCCATCCTCCAGCCGGACCCAGCTCGGCTAGTCCCAGCATGGACCTTGTCAACAGGGCCAGCAGGAGGCACAAGACCCCCAAAGACAAGAGGCGCAGAGGAGAGAGCCCCCCCCCCTGCACATCCAGACATAAGGGGTGGGGAGAGGCCACAGAGTGGAGGGGCGGAGTTAAGTTGCGGGGAGAGTGAAGCAGGGAGTGTGGGGGGGAACAATTGTGGGAAGCAAACAGGGGAAACAGACATAAACAGGACAAAATGGGCCGAGAGAAATGATGGCAGAAGAGAGTCGAGGTTTAGTTGTGAAGTCGAGCATCGAAGGATGAGCGAACAGGTTACGAAGAGGAGTCTTGGTGAGGGATTACGCACAGTCATAGAAGATGGGGAAGAGTTGAGTGCTAAGCAAGAGATGCAGACCTGAACGATGCGGGGGGCCGGGGGGGAGTGAAGGCAAAAACACACAACTCCCCGCCTGCTCTCCAGGTTCTGAAACTTTCTAAAGTTTGCAGTATGTTTCCCCCAGAGTCTGGCGGGTGGTGGGGGGGCAGCACTCCGGGAGCTAGTGATTATTTTGTCCCTAGACTGGCTGCTGTCCTGTCCCGGCCAGGGGCTGGCTCTGCCGTGAGATCCCAGGACGGTGCTGCTCTGCCCTCCCTGCGGCTCTGTCTCTTTTCATTAAGGGCAGGCCCGTTACTTCCTCCAGCCTGGTCCGGCTTCAAAGGGGGTGGGAGCCAGCTCCCTGCTGTTACAGCCCCAAGCCCCTAGCCCGGCATCTGGGGATAAGTGCCATCAACCACGCCCCCTCTAGACTCCCTAACTCCCCCACCCCCATTGGACGAATGGTGCCAATCATGGAGCCGAGAGGGGCGATGGGCAGGGGTTACTTGGTCCACGTGTGAAAGGGAGTGCCGGGTCTTGCTGCAGGGATATGTCTGATCTTGTTTGGAGCCTGTCTTCAGCAGGGCCGGTTCGGCCTTTAATAATTTAGTCTACAGATTAAATGCAGGGGTCCGATGATGACTGTCGGTCCTGGAACGAAAACCCGACTCACCACTTAAAACCAGTGTGAAAGTTTCGTCCACAGGAGACGGTCTACAGCCCACCTGATCACGAACGTCTTTAGGAGAATGCATGTGGATTAGTCTAAATTTTCAAACCACATTTGTGATGCTTTCTATTTACTAGAAACTAAAAAAAAATCATGTCCTTAAGGGTAGCACGTAAGTTTCTTGTGGTTTTCTCCGTGTTTGCAATAAAAAATGAGGATTGTGCGCACCCGTCATTGCCTTCAATCGCCAACTGGATTACCATGAACGCGCGTGCACTGAAAATGGAGCCGTACGTGCGTGACCAAAGAGACTGTGTCCATGTTTCAAGGCGCTTTGTCAACAAGTTGCATGCGTATATAAAGAACCATTCATTAAGGCCCTCATTGCGAATTGACGGAGGGGTATGCACAAGGCAGATACACTTCCTGGCAACTATTGTGGCCCAGTTTTCTGGACCTGAAATTGCTCAGTTTGGAAATCCATATGAAGTCCCGACTGACGGTGCGCGTGCATCCGGACCGCAAGCGGTGGGCAGAGACGCGCACCCAGGCCTTGTGCAAGCACAGTGTGAAAACAACACACAAGAGAAGAGGAGCAGGTCTGGCTTCTGCCCTCGAGGGCATCTGCCCAGAGCCCCACAGCTGAGCTGGGCACACTCTGGCAGAGGACTTAAGAAGCACCCCTAACACACTTACCTTCCACAAAAAGCTCCGTGGGTGCGTATTCACAGGAAGCAGGCGGCACAACAGCTACTCGTGCACACATACATTTCTTACGTACTGAGCATGCGTGTTGGCAACCTTGCCTGGGACATGGGAGGGGAATGGAGCGCGCTGCAGTGTCCGGGGCTCCTGTGAGCTGAGGGAGCCCCGCGTGTTGCAGCCCGCGTGAAGGAGCCCACCCCGCAGAGGGAAGTCCGACAGGAGCCCACCCCGCCTTTGTGGATGCCGCTTCAGGATTTTAGGCGGGGCTCCTGTGAGCATGACGGAGCCCCGCGTATTTCAGCACCAGTGACCGAGTGAAGAGGCCTCCCTGCCATGAGGAGACCAGCCGAGGAGCAGCGCAGAGTCCCCACAAGAGCCGGTAAGTGGGGCATGTTGTATGTTTGGAGCGCGCGTGAGCATTAAAAAAAAATGCAAATGCAGGAGGCTGACTTGCCTAGGAAGCGGGACAGGAGATGTGCACACCGGGTGGCTGTACGTGCTTGTACACCAGTTCCAATCGCCAATAACCTGCCCGTGCCCATCTCCTGTCCCACTTCCGAGGCAAGTCAGCAACAATAGATCTCGCTGGCCACAGCGTTTCGCGCAGCATTCGCCAGGCTCGACCTACAAAGAAGGAAAAAAAAGAAAATTGAGAGAAGGTAAAGGACAAAAATGAACCAGAAAGAGAGATGAGGGGGAAGGTAGTGATAGAGGAGAAAAGATTTAGGAATATATTTCAACCAGGTGTGAATTATAGAGGACAAACTGCCTGGAGGAAATGTCGCACCTTGTTTTTGTTTTCCAGGCTGGTATACCACTCAAGTAAGAAGTGCTGCAAGTAGGAGTGAGTCATAACTCAGGTTTCAGCTTTACCACACGATTAAAATACACATTTTCTCCCTTTCTATTCTGAAAAAGCTCAGAACTAGAACTTCTTTCCCCCATGCATATTTTGTCAGAGAATTTTTTTGTGGCAGACTCAGAATGGAAAATAGAGAGCAGCGACCGTTTGCGCCTGATTTTCCTTTGGACTTCGAACCACTGTGAGGTACAGGAGAAAGCAAAAGGAAAGAATAGTGTGTGTGTGCAGAAGGGTGTGGGGAGAGAAGGAGAGATCATCAGAAGTAATAATCTGAAGAAGGCAAGAAAGAGAAAAGGGAAGAAGTCAGATGAGAGGGAAAAGCAAGATTTGGTGGGTCATGAAGGAGAGAGAAAAGCATATGATTGAGCAAAGCAGGATGGGTGAGAGAGACAGATAAGGTGATACTAATGCATACATGCCAACATTTTAGGACAGGGACGTGGGAGATTTAAAGTAAAAAATCGGGAGAATGAAAATTCCCCATTGATTTCTATTGTAGAAAATGCAATTTGAGACAGGAGACAGCTGAAATAAAGCCATTTTTGTCTTGAAAAATCAGCCGTCTCCCGCCTGAATCAGGTCTATTGGCATGTATGCTAATGCACAATTTTCTACAAATTAATCTCAAATCCCAGGAGATTTTCACAGAAACCTTTGACAAAAGCTGCCCCAACTCTGGGGAGCTGCGCATATGCCAGCGAGTCGGGCCGAACCGGGGGTTGCAGCGCGGGCGCCGGGTCATATTTGGGGAGGGTCAGGCATGATTGGCACTAAAGTGCTTCCGGGGTCGTTCCTAGCAATGCGGCAACCCCGCCACACAAAAGGTGCCACAAGGCGGCAAGCAGGTCTCTTTTTCCCGCTCGCTGCCTCGGACAGGACACCACCAGGAGATCCAGAACTCCCCCTCCCCGTCTCATCTCCCGCAGTCTCTTTCCTTTCCCGCCCACCATCCCCAAGGCAAGCAGTGCCGGGTGGGGAGAGCTAGGTTGTTTTTTTGTGGGATAATGTGTTTGACGGTGATGAAGCTATGGAATGTTTTGTATGGTGCAATTCCAATGGAGTAATTTGAGGTCATTAGTAATATCTGTTGGCATGCCTAACCTTCTTTTCTCTTGCAGGTCTTACCTGCTATGTCGTATTTATGTTGACTGGCGGGTGAGGTCATGCTTGGTGGGACAGTTCAGGTCCATGCAAGGAATCCTTTTACACCAAAAATAACAGTGGCGTCACAGGACCCTCCAAGAGGTGCTGGCAGCAAGTCGAAAGGAGATTGCAAGGGTGCAGGGTTGAGTGCGGGCGCTGCCACGGGGTCCTTACCTGCCAACTACCCACACAGGCGCAAGCCAGCACAGGCCCTCGGTGTGGAGAAATGAGGGGTGTAGGGGTAGCCTGAAGTAGGTATCCTAGTGGGCACACGGGCCCCTTGCACAGGAGCATCCTGGTAGGGTAGGTCGATGGATGGGGTCCTCCTCTAAGAAGGAGCCCACCCATGTCCATTTCATTGGCCAAGGTGTGTTAAGAGGAAGGGACATTGGGACCAGTTATAAACTCGCAGAAGAATATTGCAGGATACACCGGAACAATTTTAGCTATGGTTAGGTAAACATTGTGTATTAGTGGCTCTGTTAAGGCTAGGTTTTAACGCCTGCAAATGAAACAGTACAATTGTGGTTTACTGTGCATAACGTAAAATGTGTTTTTTTATGTATATGTGTGAATAAATATGGCCGGGAGTCTTATGACCCCTAACCCAAAGAAAAACTTGTTTTGTTTTCTTGTCAGTGACATGGGTTTGTTGGGGTGGGAGAGTCTGGGGGAGTGGGAGAGTCTGGGGGTCGGTTCATCCAAGGGACATCGGCGATACCTGGCCATATGGAAATTCAGAAGAGATTGAGGCACCACGTATCTCAATGCACCCCAGTGGTGGCGTGTGACTAGGCCAAACTGGAGAAAAACAATTGCAGGCACTCTCCTGGTTCAGTGGCTTATGTGGTACAATGGCAAAGAGGAAACAGGAACATCTCAGATTGGGCTGTTTAATGCACCACAGTACAGTGGCTTAATGTAAAATGATAGAGGCGCCCCTGTAAAATGTAATGAGGGGCCTCTGACAATCCCATAACTCACAGATATTCATTGACCTTGGGCTGAATGGGGCCCAGCTGAAGGGTTGGTGGCCCCCTGGAGAGTTGGGGGACCTCGTGACAGCAGGGGCTACAGGAGCCTGCATTACTCTCCTACTGTCCCTAAAATCACACAGTTTAAGCGGGGAATCCGGGATGTATTCAAGTTTTCTGGTTTCACTGTGTACGAAACAGCCAGTAAATTGTTTTCTATTCGTCTACCGCAGGGCCAAGGCTTTATTTTTACCCCAGCGCATTTTTCTGCAGTTTCTACTTAGAGAGAACTTGACCGTCAGGTATTTGAGCGCTTTCCATTAGCACCACTTGCATTACACAAGGCTACCTTTAATTGTTAATAGGGACGGAGAGGTTAAATCACTGGATGTTGAGCCGACGCCGAGACTCAGACCTGGCTCCCCAGTTCTTAAATTCCTAGCTGTGGCAACACCCAGGCATAGGGAGCTAGGTAGGCACAAGGCACTTGAAAGCTCAGTTTGACATGGGCTCGAGGGTCCAACAGGAACTCGAGCTGAACCAGAACCATGCTTCAGGCTCGAGCTTTCAGTGGCTCGCCCACCTCTAGTGTAGTTAAGGTGTATTGTCAACACTAGATGCAGAATATCCTACTTACTCTACTCTGGACCCAGCCTGATCTTGCCAAATTACCTTTGCACAATCTCTTCATAAACTTGACTTGCTTTTGCTTGAGGACCTCTGTGCACCAAGGGCCGTATCCCATAAGGTGCCCCGGAGGCGCAACAGGCGTTTGTGCCCGCTTTGCGTGCCTCCGTTGCACTTTGGTACTATAGAAGGAGGAACAGACGCTTGTGCATCCCCTTCTATAATTCCAATAGCGCTGGCACACTTAAAGCGCCAGCACACTTAAAGCACTAGAGCTATCACCAGAGGATTTTCCCTCATTTGCACAGGGGCGTGCCCTATGCAAATGAGCAAATTCCTTCTGTAATATGGCGCGGGGCAGTCAAAGAAGCCCTCAGAAGGCGCACTGACAGTAAGCCATTTAAAAGGTGGCGCACTGTCAGTGTGCCTCTTGACAGCAGCCCGCTGCAGAGGGTAAAGGGGGTATAATGGACCCCCACACATCCCCTTGCAGGGGAGGGGTACAGTCAATGACTGCCTCGGGATCTCTAATCCCTCTGAAAGTGAAGGAGGGTGCCCGCCTGCACTGTGAAAATACGGAGCAGCGGCTCCGTGTTTTTACATGTATGCGCTGCCCCCATTGCAGTTAGAGTTTGGGGCTGCCCCCAGGGCAGCGCATTCACCATAATAGGGGGCATTGGCATTTTTGTGCCCGACGCACCTTTTCAAAGGTGCGCCGGGTGCAAACAATGCCAATACGTATTACAGCCCATGATCTGCTTTGTTTCTGAACATCGGTTTTAAAGAATGAAACAGCCATGTCCCTTATCCAGTTCTCTCCTTCTAAATAGACAAAAAACGTTTTGAGAGATTGGTTTGTTACTCCTGTTTTCCCCACTACTGAATTTTATGTTGTGGAGAATTTGCTTCGGGTGGAGTTGCAATGTTACTTGCAGTTGCAGCCCCCCCTTTGTACTCTGGATCTACC
The DNA here is from genome assembly GCF_964261635.1 of Lissotriton helveticus. Taxonomy (NCBI): domain Eukaryota; kingdom Metazoa; phylum Chordata; class Amphibia; order Caudata; family Salamandridae; genus Lissotriton; species Lissotriton helveticus. The sequence goes on from NC_136059.1 coordinate 1,570,567,949, forward strand.
TAATCAGAGTATGCGCTCGGGCTAGCCTGGACATCTTGGCAAAGCACTCAACAATTTCCCAGAAGTGTACAAAGCAGAGAGAGAAAGAAAAGGAACTCGGAGGGGCGAGCCACATCCTCCTTGTGAACAACAAACAAGCCACAAATCAGACAATTACCACAAATGTGGCTTACTAAAAACAAACCACCACTTTCGAAGACTGCTTCACAAGAGGAGGCCTACCACTCTACACCAGGCGTTTCCCACCTACAACATCGGACACCAGCAAACCGAAGCAGACATATCATTCAACAACACACCAGCAGATCTTACCAAAGGGGAAGAGCAGTTTAGCAGCACCTTACCTTGTCACTGTCATCGTTGCGAATATGTTCGTGAAGGTGTGGCTGGCGATGGAAGGGAGGGCTCATGTTCCCTACAAAAGCCAAGAGAGGAGGTATGGTAAGAAAAAAAAGTAACAGAAAAAACTGAACATCATAACCTAGAAACCTCATATAGCGGCGTGCTTGTCGGTCAAGCTCTGTGGTGACTGCTTTCAAAATCTGACTTTAATTTCAGCAGAATTACGTTCTTTTAACGTTTTTATCTGTGTAATATTTCATGTTTTTTATTAACTGAAATATATGTATCTTATCTTCTCTGTGGTTACTACAGAAGGGTGTATTTAGTAAAAACCTTACTACAAGGGGTTACAAATAAAATTGTGACAAAAATAAAATGTTGTCAATTGGGCCACTGTATACATTAATTCGCAGAGCTGTTTACCAGCATGTACAGGTTTAAATGCAGGTGTTTTTTTGCAAGTAGAGTTGGAGGAAAGTTATAGCTTAGTGTTCCTAGGCCAGCGGTAATTAAAGTGCCCCTGTGGTGCTAATCTGAGCCAAACTGCTATTTACCGCAATTTTGTGCGCTGAAAGCTTGTGCTGGGTGCGCTCGATTTCTCTTCGTACACAAAATACAAAACGCGACTCTTGCTGATGGAAAAAAGCACCCAGCGTAGCAAGAAAATGGAGGAAATTAGCAAACCTTTAAAATAATAAAAGAAAAAGAACTTCATGCAAATTCTGTTCAGCCTGCAGCAACTTCCTGGAATCGACAGTTCAAACATGCCTACAGCATGTTTGTTGTTTTTGAGATGGTCGCAAATGACTTTTGGGAATGTGGAATATGCGTGGTTGTTTTGGTAAGTGATGTAGAAGGGAGTTTTCATGGTGCACTTTGTGCTTCAGACGGGGCCAGATTATGGGACAATTGAATTGAGGTGAATCCAGGTTTCTAGGAGAAAGCCTATGAAGGCTAGTGAGGCAGGCTGAGGCAGGTCAAAGGTCGACGGATGCGGTGAAGGAGGAAAAGTACCTGGTGTAGGGTGTTCAGGAATAGGAGGCACCATAGTGGTTGTGATGGAAGGAGTCTGCTGGGGTTGTAATAGATCATTGGCACACAATTAAGGAAAGGTGATGACAGAAGGATTTCAACACCACAAGGAGGAGGTTGCAGAAGCGCCTGGAGGACACCTTGATCCAGTCTGCTTGATGACTGGATGGTCAAGTGGAGGTGGCTACAGGAAGGCTGAAAAGGCCATAGAAAGATAGGTCTTTTCGAAAGGTAGGGAAATTAGTGAGAAGGCCTGTAGGAGGCTATTGCAGTAAGCCAAATTTGTTAAGCAGTCCAGTTCTTAGCAGGGCCAGTGTCAGACACCCAAGGAAGTAAATGAGGTTAAGACCACAATGTATCTCTCCTTCCCACATTGCTCTAGGTCAGGGCTTCAAGACACACTGCTTAAACTGGATGAGGAAACTTGGGCTTCTGATGCAATCTTGAACTGTGGATTATCCTCTCAATGACGACAACATGTGCATCAACACTTATAAAGCGCATAGAGAATATCAAAGACAAAGGGTCTCATACAGCATTTCACAAAAGTAGTAACATTACAATACATTTGAGAAAACCATACTGTAAACATAAATGACACAGTGGATAGAAACCATATCTAAGGAGGAACAAAATGGGATCATGTAATTTTAATAAATCGCTCCACATGGTACATTAGTGCGGACGCCCACCCATACAGACGTTTACAGAGAAAGTTGGTTGTGGAGGTCAAATGTTGTTCCGAACATTCCCATTAAATAATACTAGCAATTAATTGAAGTAGAAGTGGTAAATCACGCCTGTCCAAATTTCTGGAATACCACAGTTATATGATTTTTTGGGAGAAGTGCTTGTATTTCACACAATTATCTTTCATAAGTTCTTGCTCCACACTCCCTGCACATAAACACGTAACAATACGTACAAACCACAGATAACTTGGTGCTTTGGTCCAGTGAAACCTCTAATGTACAGCAGGTCTCCTGGTACCTACAAAAATGCTGCAGGTAGATAATGTAGAAATACTAAAGACAAATACTTTGATACACCTTAATGAAAGCTTCAACCTGGACCTCCCCAGATGGACCCGCATCACCCCCACCTCAAAAAACCTCCACTGGGTATCCATCCACAAGAGATGCCAGTTCAAGATCTTCATGTACGCACACAAGGCTCTACACAACCATGTACCATCCTACATCAACCATCGACTGAACTTCTACCTACCTGCGAGATACCTGCGCTCTCCCACTCTCGCCCTCACACACACCTGCATCCTTTGCAGCTGCAGCGCGGACCGCTCATTCTCTGGCATCTCTGCTAAGACCTGGAAAACCCTGCCCCTCCACCGTCGTACAGCATCCTCCCTGGCGGACTTCAGAAAGAAAATCAAGACCTGGCTTTTCGACAGAGACTCAGCAGCCTCAGCGGCTAGATACCCCCAGGGGTGACGGTGCTGCGCTACACAAATGCTGAATGATTAGCAGTACCTAATGAAGTTGTGAGCGATCCCAACATTAAAGTAGTTACTTCTGGATAACATAACAAAAAGGTGCCCAGGGTAACCCACTTTCTTTGTGAGCTTTGTTAGGAACACCATCAAATGATTGATAAAGTGTTCAACATGAGAAGTGGCTCTGTGCATCTTTCCTGGCTGGATGTGCCAGGAAGACTCTCTAGCCTGCATTGTATGCTGTACACCTTCCTACATAAAACAAAGTAGCTCTAATCACTCGTGCCACTGATCTACTTCTTCCCCTTGCCTATTCCTTGAACACGTGCATCTCAGGTGCCGCCCTGACTTGGGATCCATCAACTAGCATTTTTATCTCCGTAGCAGTATGGTCCTTGAGGTCTGTACACTCAAGTGGTTTGCTGAAGAAAGATCACAACCAGAAGAAGTGGTACTACTCTGCCTGTAATTATTTTTATGCCCAGCTCTGTACTCCACCAGGACCAATCTTGCATTTTATTTGTATTTTTAATTTTTACGAAATGTCAAATATATATCACTCTTTGTCCAAACCATTGCAGGATTTTTCAATTCTCTCTCTTCAATTCAGCTCATTTTTTTTTAATCAACACCAGATATTGAAAAAGGGTACTATGGAACAAATTTGTCATTCCAGACTAATTTGTATTTCACTAGCACTTTGACCAGGGAGGGGATCTCACGTTCGATATAAATCCACGTATAAAATAGCAGAGCACAAAAATCCAATCAACTTACAGCATTTAGAAATGAGTTCACAGGTAGGTCGTAGCTTCTCTCCACAAACTTTGCAAACTCGACTGCAAATTAAGAGGTTTGGAGAGAGAGCATTCCAGTCCATGGAACCAGAGGCAGACGACACAAGACCACCCAAGCATTAAGCCGAATACCTTTTCAATGTTACCAGCGTGCCAATTTTCCTTGAAGCAATTAGACTGGCACTGCAGTTGTTTCTTAAGGCCCCTCATTAGGGCTCGGCTATAACGCGCTGAAAGCACGTTCTCGCCAGAGAACTATTGTCGGCGTCTCAGCAGTCTGAGAGGCCGAAGGGAGACAAGACCTTGCCGCGCGCAGCGTTTTTCCATAGGATAACGTTGTGCGCGCGGCCAGGTCTTGTCTCCACGGCATGCATGGCAGGCCGGATCGCGTCGCGCGCCTCTGTGGAATGCAGGGGGAGTCTGCAGAGAGGCGCGCGGCGCTGATAATCAGCCATGCTTTTTTTTTTTTCCCGTGCCGTCTAAAGTAAGTGCTTCCTCGAGAAATTATCTTAGGAGATACAGCGGCTTCCTTCACGTCTTCTGGTTTGATCAATTATTCTGGGAGCAGGCAATCCCAGAGTTCATAACTTCCGACCCAACAAAAGGAAGGTATATGACAGTGCAGTCCAGCAGCTTAAAAGCACGTTTTTGAGTGCATGTAACTCTTTTGCAGCTCCTCGGCAGTCAGCACAGATTATCGAGGAGCATGTAACATACACAAGAAAGTGATAACTGGAGGTGAACATGTACACTAATGCTTCAGCGTAAGCACCACTGCCATGCACATACAGACACCACCACTCCCATGCACACACGGACATCACCACTCCCATGCACACACGGACATCACCACTGCCATGCACACACGGACACCACCACTGCCATGCACACACGGACACCACCACTGCCATGCACACACGGACACCACCACTGCCATGCACACACACAGACACCACCACTGCCATGCACACACACAGACACCACCACTGCCGTACACACACGGACACCACCACTGCCATGCACACACGGACACCACCACTGCCATGCACACACGGACACCACCACTGCCATGCACACACGGACACCACCACTGCCATGCACACACGGACACCACCACTGCCATGCACACACGGACACCACCACTGCCATGCACACACAGACACCACCACTCCCATGCACACACGGACACCACCACTGCCATGCACACACGGACACCACCACTGCCATGCACACACGGACACCATCACTGCCATACACACACGGATACCACCACTGGCATACACACACGGATACCACCACTGCCATGCACACACAGACACCACCACTGCCGTACACACACGGACACCACCACTGCCATGCACACACGGACACCACCACTGCCATACACACACGGACACCACCACTGCCATGCACACACGGACACCACCACTCCCATGCACAGACACGGACACCACCCGTGCTTAATTTGTATAAAAAAAAGTGCCAGGGCTTTCATTTGTAAAAAATTAAGTGAAAGGGCACTCGTCAGGAGGCTACTGTAGTTAGCCATACACATTACGCGACTTTGAGCTATTGGCATTGTAAATGACAATGACTTATTTATGTTTTTGTTTTTAAAACATAAATAAAAGACCTTGTCATTTACAATGTCAAGACCTTAAACTCGCGTTCATTTACAATGCTAATAGCTCTAACTTTTGCAATGCCGAGACCGTTGCATTGTAAATGCTTGTTTTTAGGAATTGACACCACACAGACTGCATGAATACAGGGGAATGTTTGCTTATTTATGTACGGTGACATAAGCGAGTTCAACAAAGAGTCGAAAATCTTAAGGACAGAGAGATCAAAATACAGCCATGTTTCATTGTCCATGATGTTTGAATTTTGGTGTCACTTTGCTAAGTTTGAACCAATGTGTACCCTCCATATGTCACAAGACGATGGTACACAACTGTGGACGAGCACAATGGCTCTCATTTGTAACCAGAGTGGCGAGACCAGCGAAGTGGGATATTCACTTTATTGTACTAAACGGCTAAGAAGTGACTTTCACCAACTTTAAAATTCCTAATAATCCAAGTTCCAAAGATAGAATTTGAACTTTGCTGGTTGGCTGAAGTATGAGTCTCTCGCTACAGGCACATCCTCAACTATGAATTTCAAAGAGATTGGATTACACAAAAAAGGCCTATTTATAACTTTGAAGGTTTTTGTGGAGATCCAATCACTAGTTTTGTTTGGTGGTGTTATGCCTTCTGTGTAAGGATGCTATACACAAAATAGGATACCGGATATCTTAGCTACTTCATTCACACGGTTTGGCTGAACTAGGCCAAGCACCAGAATTTGACATAGTACAGGAAAAAGTTAAACTGCCATCCAAACAGACTAATATTGTCTGACAGTTTAGCGATGGGTATAATACAAGATCTCGCCGACAATAAGCGTGCAACAGGAAACACTGAAGTAATCACTTTGAAAGTGCTACATCTCTTAAGCTGCACAGTCCCTGCTGGTCTGGTGATCACCAGGCCTCCGTATCTGTGCTGGGTATGCACTGGGTTGCAATGCACATTCCGATGGGATGCCCCATTAGCTCCGTTTTCAGCTTCATATAAATACCATAAACAGACGTGCCAACCGAAAAAGTGCCACTGTGTGCCACATGGCACTGCCACTATTCACACGATCACCTGCAGAAGACACTTCAGACTGAACAGTAAATTGAGCCGGAAGCTTTTACAAGAGTTTGATTTCCGCTAGGGTAAGAAGTCTTTGCACTGTCCTCTAAAACCATTGCAGGTTTAGAAACCTTCAAAAAGCGGAGATTCCTACGTATGAGTGGAGGAGCACCGCCCCTCCACACTGCTGTGCAAAAAGCTCAAAAAATGAAATGGTAATAAAGATTTTATAAGCATTTTATTTTTCCAGCGTTTTGCCGAAATGAGATACAGGGCAGGGCCAGTACGACACTGCTGCTGATTAGCAGCACTGCTGCTGATTAGCAGCAGTGACCAGTGGCCCCTTCAGTATGAATCGCATATGTCGGTTTGGCAAGCTACCTTGCTACAGACAAATGGACATGCGCAATTAAAACTCTCCAACCCAGGGTTTTCAGAGCAGGCATAGGCCTCAAGTGCCTGTCAGAGAGCTGAGGCAGCCTGTTCCCGTTAATCCAGATGCTTCACACATGCTGCATGAGAGCAGGGTCTGGATTGGATACGGTAGTGGGCTGTGGGACGTCACCTCGCCCTCGGTGGAGTCTGGAGCCCGGAAACAAAGAGCATTGAGGACGTGCTGCAGAATATGGTAAGGGAAACTGTATTTTTCTCTTTTTTAATTGTTTATTTTGATGAAATTTTGTAATGTACGTAATGTAAATATATGTAGCGCCCCAATGTTTTTTTAATACCACCAACTGCCACTGACTGTGCTACAAGGGCGAATGAGGAGCGGCCTCTACAAGTGTAGGTCCTAAAATGGAGCAGGACGTTCTATCATCAACTCTACCAGCTTTACTTACCTATCTTAGAATACCAACAAATGTATCTGGGGCCACTCCTATGCCTTCAAAGGCAGTGGCAGTAGGTGGTATTTAAAAACGGGGGGCGCTAAATTTATTTTTACATTACATACATTACAAAATTACTTCAAAACACATTACAATAAACAATTAAAAAGGAGAAACAAAGTTTAACTTATCCTGCACCCCCTCCTCGATACCCACCAGTCCCGGACTCCAGACACCTCTGAGCAGGAAGTGACATCACAAAGACAACTACCTTATCCAATTCAGACGCTGCCCTCATGCAGCATGAGAGAAGCATCTGGAATGGCTGGTGCAGGCTCCAAAAGGCACTGGAGCCGTGGCCTGCTCTCCAACCCCAACCCACCTGTCTAAGACAGCTGGGTTCGAGAGTCTAAATTGCGCATGTCCGCTTGGAAGTAGCAAGGTAGCCGGCCAAACCGACATGGCAATTCATATTGAAGGGGCTTCTCTTCACTGATGTTAATCAGCAGTAATGACGTACTAGCCCTGTATCAGTGGTGTACCTAGAACTTTTGCCGCCTGAGGCGGTCTCAGAGTATGCTGCCCAGTAACGGCCGGTGCAGGTGAGAGAGGGGGAAGGGACTACTTACGCCCGCCGAAATTGCTCACCTCACGTGAAGTGCCACCGCCCCCAAAAAAGCATTGCCCAGGGCGGACCGCCACCCCCCAAACCCCCAACCTCCGCCACTGCCCGCCGTGTCCTCTTCATTTGGCAGAAAGCTAGAAAATAAAATGGTAATAAAATCCTTTTATTACCATTTTATTTTTCCAGCTTTCTGCACAGCACGTGGAGAAGTGTGGCTCAATGGTTAGAGCGGCAGACCCTGATGCAGAGGTTTGGCCCGGGACCAGGGTTCAATTCCCGCCTCCGCGGGTCTTGAGATCAATTTCCTCGGACCTGATAATTCTCGCCTCGGTGCCTATTCTAATCATGGGTTCCACTCTGCAACTCTGGGCAATAGATTGCTTAATCTCCACAACGGCCCCAACAGCGCTGGGAGGCCAGGCTTCACCTTGGGGGTGCCCAGGAGTGGACATTTCACAGGGAAAAGCCAGGAAGGGTTCCACAGCGGTATGCGTTACAGAGCCAGGACACCCAAGTTGGGGTATTAGTGCGCTTTACAAGTACAAATTACATTTACATTTACATTACAGCAGTGGGGGGAGGGGGCACTCCTCCGCTCATAGGGAGGAACTGCGGCTGCAAAATATGACAAGGCTGTCATGTCTGCACATCCATTTTCTGTGATTTTGGAGCACGATGAATAGTGAGTGAACAAACAAGTATGTTCTGGCACCTCGCACTGTGGTGAATTGAGGACGTGATTTAGATGCAGTCCCAAAAATGTATGAGCGCAAGTCCTCCAGACTGTGCGAGTTTCCCGCACTGCCCGAGCCACCAAATCGGGCACCATCTTCACTCAAACCTTGGCTTCCCAGGCTAGACCCTAAACATCTGTACCACTTTTGAGCCAATTAAAATGATATCTTCCAGAAAAGAGTAGGTACAAGGGGGCTTAACAGGATCAGAGAATAAGCAAAGCAAGAGTGAAACATTGGGGGGGGCATGTTAACCTTAGAGTTGCTAATTCTACCAGCCTCACCAATATCACTGGGAATCCAAAGCTAAAAGCAAACGTGTTTCGTTTTTGAAACATCCATAAACCAAAAGGTTGGAGAGGCTTGTATATCACTCTCTCCAGGCACAGGAATTTGCTTCTTTTCAGGTGCAATCTGGGGGGCCCTGCAGGCCGCCCAGGCGATGTCTATCCTCTACCTGCCAGCGCACCAGCCCTGGCTGAAAATAGAAGGTTCAACGCATGCACAGCACCGAAGCTGCATACCCAGTGGTCAGTCAACCGGCTGTGCTGGTTGCAAAATCTTTGTAGCGCTTGAAAGGAAAGCATTGCACAGTGGGGTGAGTAGGTAAATGCTCCCTGAGAAGCGTGCTTCGTTTGCTTTCCGAATCCCTTCAGAGTCGTCATTAATTTTAAGCTGCGCCCTTCTGTACATAACTCAACGACTTGACTCGACTTTCAAGTGAGTGTAGTAATCACTGTTGTGTGCTATTTTGGGGGGATAATTTCACTGGAGTTGGGCGCCTCACACATATACAAAGGCCTTAGGCCTGACAGGGGCCCCCAAAGGGGTGGGATCTTATCTGCACCGCAGAGGCCTCGGAGACGCCATTCTACACGATAAGCAGCCAAGATAAAAAAAAACGTTCATATTTTCTCCACGTTGCTTTCCTCCAGCCAGCCAGCCCCTCGACACGCACAGAACGGGCCCAGCCGGAGAGCACACCACGCCAAATACTTTCCCAAATCTTGGTAATCTGGGTTCCTGTCAGTCTTGGCCGTTGCAGCGGTTTTCGGTCCGCCAGCAGGATGAAAGCAGCCCACCGGTGCCGCGGCCTCGGCGTGCCAGGCATTCCTGGTCCGCGGCCATGGCACCGCTCCCAGACGAGACACTTCACCGCAGCTACTGGGAAGCGGCGAGGGCCTGCCAAGCCCCCGCGCCCCGCGCAGACTTTCCCACCCCAGCCCGGATATTTAAGCTCCACATGCGTAAACAACCAATCAATCTGTATCCGTTTACAGACGAAAGCGTGGACTAGTTTGTTCGCTGTTTTTTATTCAAATTATGTGTCTATAGTATGTTCATCTATGCTGATGTTTCATCCCGAACCGGCGGACTTGGCTAAGAGGACTATGTGATAAAACTATTGCCTCTCGGGGTGCTGCATAGACTCCAAAGCTGTGCGGTACCAGCGATGGTTAGTGCAGTCCGGAGCCAGGGTAGACACCACTATCTCCAGCAATATGCGGTGCCATCATGAATAAAAAGATAGAGATCAACAATACAACGCGGGGAGGTTACAGTTAAAAGTCTGGGGGTGGAGTGGCCACTGTACACCCTGCTTCTCAGTGATTGGCTCTGGCAGACGTGGCATGTTCAGGGCTGGATTAGCCATTCTGCCATTTCCCCATAAGGCCGCAGGCTCGAGGCTGCTTTCAAAGATTTGCATAACCGTGCCTGTGACCCCGTTCTAACGGTCTCCTGCAGGGTGTGGCTAGATTGTACAATTTTGCCAGGGGTGAATTTGGATTTCGGTCTGGTCCGAATATGTATTCTGGTGCAACATACTCGTGTAAAAATACTTTTAACTAGTGATCTAAGGATGATAGCTTGCTGCTCGTCAAAAGTGTGTCCAACTCTGTTGTGGTAGTGAGAACCTCCTTTTAGCATAGATGACCTGTCCTTGATAAGCCATTTACACTAAATGTATCCCTTTCTCGTAGCGGGCTACATGCCTTGTTTTACCTGATCCTCAGTGAGAAGCCTATTTAGCGGCTCTCCTTGCTAAACCCATGCATTTAGTTATGGCGAAACCTGGGGCCTGCATTCCCCATGGTTGTATATGGAGTGTGCTTGTGAGTGCTGGGTACATATGAGGTGCTGTGACCATGTTGGATCCACCCCCTAAAGTTCTATAGTCCTTCATATGGTTAGTGGTAGCCAGAGTTAGTAGTCTCCGGTTTCCATGCCTGTCCCCCTGCACTGTTCCTCAGGTTCCCTCTCTCACTCGAGCTTCCAGAGGGCTACTGCATTCATGGATGTGTGAGCAAGATTGGCTTCTATACATCTGCCGTATATGGTCCTCAGATGCTGAATGTAAGCAAAGAGAGTAAAAGATGTATTTAGCATTTTGCCTCCCAGTGACTCAGGTGATGATGGAGTACGATACAAGTGAGCAGCAAAAGCATGGCTGCAAGAAAGTGGCCCTTATGAGGAGGATCTGGCAGACCCAATGCTCAGACCAAATTTGAAGATACAGTAAAAACAGCACAAGATCTCATAGTCTTGGAAGAACGTGGCCACAAAGAATGTAAATGGATGGGTGATGCGGAAAAATAGGAACACCTATGAAAACTTCAATCTACAGTTGGTAAGGTCCATCCTGGACATTTGTCCACGGGAGTTATGTCAGCACATTGAGGAATCGCAGGCCGCATACCCAAAGAAGGTGGTCTGGAATGCACACTGATCAAAGTTGCAAGTATTCCTGAAGATTTCATTTGGTTTATTCAGACTAAATTAGACCTTTCAGCTTTGCTTTTGGAGTGGTCTGCAGGAGTATCCACTGGCCTTGGATACAAAGTTACAATGATCAAGCTGACTTCTTTTGAAGAGGGTTCCTACACGAAGTGGAAAAAACATTTTGCAAGAGACTGCAAGCCTAAGCCTAAGCAGTCTGAGAATGTCAAGCGTCATACTTGCATCCAAGAGGGGTAGAAACAATTCTCAAGAATTGGCAAGGATGCATACAGAGTACCAGCGGGAAAACCAGCCACGGGGAAACCTCCGAGAGCGATAATCTGCTCCCCACTAAGAGCTGACCACACTGACGCGATCTTCGCCTTCGCCAGGAAAAACCAGAAGCTTACATGGGCAAGCAGCAAGATTGTGCTCACATAGGACTACTCGAAAACTACGGTGGAGGCAAGGAAAGGCTTCCTAGCCATGAGAGAAGCTCTGCGGAAAAGAAACCTTAGCTACTCTTTCGCTGGTTCTGCCCGCTTTAAAGTCACGGACAACTGGGGATCAACTGTCTACGAGGACCCAGCGGAACTCAGACGCTACATGAGAGGACCACCAACCGAGGAGATGGAGGCAAGAGGCCAAGGCCAGGGCCAAAGCACCCCAAAAAGAAGTGCCTCACCAAACAATGAGGATAAAACAGACTGAAAAAACACTATAGATGGAAACAGACCCTAAGAATCTACCTCATAACCAAAAACTCAGAACCACCTCAGGACTCCCGGCTTGGGAAGCTAAGAGACCAAGGGAAAAAAAAACACCAGCACCAAACACATGCCTACCTCACAACCACAGCAAGGAACTCTGCAGAGCAAGCCTGAAGAGCAGGGACAGAACTAAGGAACGCGGGATGAACCATCCATGGATAATGCAGAAATGCATCACCAACTACCTCAGAAACCCCAAGACCCACATCCTAACAACCAACGCCAACTGCAAGAATTTGTACAAGCTTTAGAGACTAAGAGACTCAGAGACTAAAGACTAAAGAACAAGCGAACGATGAACACTGAAGGAATAAGAAACCAGCAACCTACCTCAGGGAAGATGCGGAGCAAAGGAACTTTGTTGTCGCACACCCACTATGCAAGTAAGGGGGGAGTGGGGGGAGGGGAGGGAGGGGGGCACGGAGGGGGGTGCGAGGAGAACACACATGGGCTGATACTACTCTTTTCTCTTTTTCTATCTTATCACATCTATCACCTATCCCTAGAGAGCGCACAACGGAAGACTGAACACAGCACCAAGATAGGCACACGATCGGAAGCTAACCAGACTAACAGCCAGCCCAGACAAAACGAGAGATGACACACAACTCAGACCATAATCTCACGACCGACATCAAGATAGTGTCGATGAACGTTAAGGGGCTTAACCACCCAGTTAAGAGAAGGAAGGTCCTAGACCACCTGGCCAAGCTTAAGAGCGACATCTACGTCCTGCAGGAGACAAGACTAGAGGAGGGGGACATAGACCGCCTGAAGGCCAGCTGGATAGGTCAGGTAATAGGGTCACCTGCAAAGAACAAGAAAAACGGGGTGATAACAATACTCAGCAAAAAGTCGAAACTTACACTAGCTAAGTCAAAAGGGGACACAGAGGGGAGATTACTAGTCTCCAGCCTGCTCAGAGGGGAGGAACCCATACACGTGGCAAACATCTACGGCCCCAACACCGAGGATAAGGCATTCTGGGAACAGACTAGCAAGGAGTTGGAGACACTGCCACTAGGAGAGCTGCTAATAGTTGCCGGGGACATGAACCAGGTCCTAGACCCAGCCATAGACAGACACCCACAAAGACACAGCCAGGGTACACAGACAGGCAACACACTGCGGAACCTATGCACAAAACTAAGGCTCGTGGACCCATGGAGACTGCAAAACCCAGACCAGAGAGAGTACACCTTCTACTCAACCCCACACAACTCCTACAGCAGAATTGATTACATCCTCATATCAGACACGCACACGCACCTCATAGACCATACGGAGATAGGCCCAAGGGCCATCTCAGATCATTCCCACATCTGCCTAACATTGACAGGCAAACACAACGAACGGCCAACGCGTAGATGGAGATTTGATGATGACTTACTAAAAAATACAAACAGCAGTACTGAAATAGAACTAGCCATAAAGGAATACCTCTCAAACAACGACAGCCCAGACATAGATAGGGAGACCCTATGGGACGCGCTAAAAGCAACGGTGCGAGGCACGATAAGAAGCATCAAAGGAAGACAGAACAGGGAGAGAGGCAGGAAGATAACTGACCTGGAGAGAGAAATCAAGACACTGGAATCAGGACACATAGCTAATCTAGAGGACAGGAACACCCTCACGACCCTAACAAAGAAAAAATACGAACTGAACAAGATCTTGAGCGAGAGGGCAGGGACCTGGGTCAACAAATACAAGGCAATTAACTTATGCTCAGCAAATAGGGTAGGGAAGGCTCTGGCGTCATACCTCAAAGGTAAGCAGAGACAACACACAATAGCAGCTGTCAGAGACAGGGCAAACAAATCACATACGACGAACAAAGGGATACTTGACACTTTCAAAGACTTCTACGCGAAGCTGTACAGGGAGGACGAAACACTAAATGTAGATGGGGCAAAGACCTGCTAGATCGCATCACGACACCAGAGCTGACTGAAACCCAAAGAGAGAGGCTGGACACTGAAATAACAAGCGAGGAGATAGAAAGAGCAGCCAAAAGCTTAAAGGATAACAAGGCCCCAGGCCCAGACGGGTTCACAGCCAAGTTCTATAAACACTCAGGCCAACAATGACATCGGTATTCACAAGCTGTGTACGCAAGGGGCGTATGACTCAATCGATGGCAGAGGCCAACATCATCGTAATCCCTAAGGAAGGCAAAGACACACAATACCCCCAAAATTACAGGCCAATCTCACTCATAAATGTGGATTGTAAGATATACGCCAAGATCCTAGCAACCAGACTCAACTCATACCTACCATCCCTCATACACTGCGCTCAAGTGGGGTACCTGAAGACAGGATGTCGCACAATAACACAAGACTACTCTGCCACATAATCAACCACGCAGCCAAAAGCAACAATGTGGCGGTCATGATCGCCCTGGATGCAGAAAAGGCCTTCGACAGGGTATCATGGCCGTACCTAGACCAATGCATGAAAAAATTCGGCTTAGGCCACAACTTTAGGAAGATGGTAATGGCCCTATATAACGAACCCAAGGCACGCGTAGTAGTGAACGGAGGCACGTCAGAGCTGCTAAACCTCAAACGAGGAACCAGGCAGGGATGCCCGCTCTCACCAGCCCTCTTCCTACTGGCCATAGAGCCCCTTCTAAGCATGATACGAGCAAACCCAGACATAAAAGGGATACCCATAGAGGGAGAGACCTTCAAGTTAGCAGCATATGCTGACGATGTCCTCATTGTAACAGAAGACCCAGAAAGATCCATCGCGGCCCTAATGGACACTATAGATCAATACGCCCAGGTATCAGGATATAAATTGAACAGGGATAAATCGGAGTGCAAACCACTAAATATCCACGCCAACAAGACGATGCTGGGGTCCTCTGGACTGACCTGGCAAAAGAAAGCCATCAAATACCTGGGCCTCCTTTTCGAGAGAGACCTGCACACCACATTAGACCAGAACGAACAAGCCATCCTAAACAAAATCAAGGAGAAGCTCGAGGGGTGGTCTCCAAAATTCACTACATGGTGGGGGGGGATAGAAACCATCAAAATGATGGTTAACTACTTGCTCAACATGCTACCGCTAACCAATACAACAGACTTCCTCAAAAAGCTAGACAAGCTAATCAACACATTCCTCTGGAGAGGGAAGAAACCCAGAATCAGCCTTCAAAAGCTCAGACTGCCCAAGACACTAGGAGGCCTCAACCTGACAAATTTTCAACTATTCCAAACAGCATGCTTAGCAAAACAAGGCCTGTACTGGCTAACGCCGAAGATGACTACACCCCTGCCTGGCTCTCTCTGGAAAGGAGAATATTAGGCGGGATGGAACCCGTGGCCCTGCTCACGGCAACGAAACATCCCGCAATAAAACAAAACCCAATACTAAGGAACACAAGGCAAGCCCTACCAAGAATAGATAAGCTACTAGACACCAGCATCAGGCAAACGCAGCTAGAATCCCTCTGGCACAACCCTAAAATAAAATACAGGAACAACACACTAGACATGCCCACTTGGTACGGACACGGCATAACCACAGTAAGCCAGTTACAGCATAAGGGAACTCAAGCCACCTTCGACACACTCATGGAACAACATAAGTTTGAAAGCGCAGAGCTTTATAACTTCCTAAAGATAAGAGTTGCAATCACCAAAGCCAAACATAACTGAGCCCACACCCTCAATACTGCAATATGCCACGAGCCTAAACATAATAGGACACCAAGTAGCACAAATGTAGAAAGCCCTGTGCCCCAAGACCTCTAAACTTAACAACAGAATCACAGCCCATTGGGGAACAGCGGCAGGGAGGGAACTTACTGACAAGGAGAGCGCCGACCTCTGGTTATCCACATCAAGAAGGAAGGTGACAACAACACTAGATCAGACAAAATTCTGGCTGTTACACAAGGCCTACTGGATCCCAGCCAGACTAGCATCCATGGGTATTAGAGAAAACGACTCCTGCTGGAACTGCAACAATCAGAAAGGGGACCTGGCACACCTCCTCTTTCACTGCATCAAGGTCAGGAAATTTTGGGACTTGGTTAACACAATGGTAAACGATGTCACAGGGGCCACCCTAGCACTTGACTTCCACCATCTAGCACTGGGGTACACCGATCCGTCCATAAGATCCGAAACGGACAGAGACCTGATTGACCTCCTGCTCACAGCCGCGGTCAAGACGGTTTTAACCAACTGGAAAGACACAGCGAAAGCCACCTTCAAAGCCTGGCTTAACTGGGTCATTTTCCTGCGGGGGGCTGACAACATAACAACCAACAACCTACCGAACGCAGGGAAGAAAAGCGAAATGTGGCTCTCGCTGGACAACTACCTGTCCTCACACAAGCCACCCTGAACGCCAGAGAGACAACCGGGAAATAAGCCCCAAGAAAGATGAAGCAAGATGAGACACCACTGAACAGACTACTAAGATCGCCTACTTTGTTAACTAGCCGAGCCTCTCTACTCTCTACTCACTCTACTCTCTCTACTCTCTTTCGCTATACCTCTCTCTCTCTCTACGCCACCGGGGAACGGAAAGACAATTGGACAATTCAGCAAGGGGGAAGGGGGAACGCCAAGAAAAACTGAAGAAGAAGTGAAAATAAAGTGGACTTACGGCTGCAAATCACTACCCAAACGTCCCCCCCCCCCGGGGCCCTTTCCCTTTTCCTCAGTTATCTCCCATGTATATCCTGTATATCCTCTGCACCATGTAAATATAATTTTCAATAAAAATCTACTGAAATAAAAGAATTGGCAAGGATGATACACTCATGTTAAATTACCCGCCAACGGACCTCCTGAATACAAAATGCACTGGGGCAATGTAGAATGAATTAAATATGATGAAGCTAAGTTTCATGTTATAGAAAGACAAGGAATTTAAAATGATTCAACAACTTAAACATGTTAATTAACACATATGAATTCATGATAGGTGGTGCTTTAAGCC
This sequence comes from Lissotriton helveticus, assembly GCF_964261635.1. NCBI lineage: Eukaryota > Metazoa > Chordata > Amphibia > Caudata > Salamandridae > Lissotriton > Lissotriton helveticus. The sequence continues at coordinate 1,570,584,899 of NC_136059.1, forward strand.
ATGCTTATTTTGAGCTGGTAGTTTCCGGTACTCAGCTCCCGCACGTAATTCTCAACACCACACTGATGAAAGTCTGCCACATGGTGGTACGGTCTGTCTAATTTTCAGATGAGTCCAACACCAGAGTTCAATAATTCGATATGCATTAAAAATAAATAATGCCTATCGTCCACACCATTTGTTTGAATTTAAGTGGCCTGGAATAGTGTGAATAGTCACAACTATATGAGTGCGATCGTTACTAGTTGTGTTGGAACTGCCATTGGCAAGGCTGGCAGGGGCAATTGGTGGTGTAGATTGCAGTTGCTTCCTGAGAAGTGCCTGGGGACACACTTTTTATTTTGTAAACAAAATAAGCCCTGACTTTAGGAATATGGATTAACTTGAATTAAACGATTGCTTTTTATGAACGGATGACAAATGGAATAATAAGAAACTTAATATCAAAGCTTTATTAAACAAATGCAGCTCACTCAAAACTGAATGGACCAGATGGGACAGGGTGGTGGACAGTCTCAAAAGCAGGAGAACTCGCATAATTCTTCTGAGTCTGAGTGATCAAAGTCTGGGGAGTATATCTAAGTAGCAGCCCCATGCCAAGGGTCCAGAAACACCAGGCTCAAAAATGCTCTATCAACAAACATAGGGTGATTTTTGCGAGTGAGGACAATACTCAAAGAGAAGATTTTCCAATTACCTGGAAAGATTCTGGGTGCACAGAGGATCAATCGCCTCTTTCACCAAAGAGGGAAAGCAGCTGGCAAACCAAATCAGATTAAACTGTATCCTTTTGTTCAGGTGTGTCCTGAACTGGGTACCCAGGAATACACCACCAGTTCCTTTGCTCTACTTTAGAGCATAGAAGGATACTGAAGAGTTTGAAAAACTCTAGCATCAACATCACCATGATAGGTGAGTAGTTTTTTGCCCCTGATACGTATCGGAAGGGACAGGCAGTCCGTAGGCTACTGCAGGAGCACTCTTGGATCCAATCTACAAAATTTCCCTCTTGCTTTGGTCACTTCTCAGGTGAATGACACAGTTAAGGAATGCTGTGAGTGACAATCTGTTTTCAGGTTGTCTCCTTGGGAATTACCTCAAAACTGGGAGTAGTGGAAGCCATGCTTACCACATTTCGGATGACCAACACAAAGCATTCAGAGGGGGACATAGTGGGACACATGGTGCAAAAGGGAACCAAAGTTAAGCGCATGTGGAATTACAGGGTTCTCTGTGGAGCTCTGCGAGCTGCCAGCATCCCCACAGAAAAAAACACACAGCCCTGGTGCTGGAGGACGCAGGGCCTGGACTTGGGGACGGACCTGGAAGTCAGGAGCTACTCAAGGAAAGGATGCTCATCCTTGAAAACACCCACCCTAAGGAGGCAGCAGGACACCCTTCTCCCGCAAATGCTTTTTACTTGCAGGAAATTGCTGCAAAAAGCAGTAGCACCACTCTGGCCGTCAAGTTCAAGTCCTACATATGACAGGGTTCAAGAGTGCATAGTGCCAAAGCACGAATCAACGGCCCTCCTCTTCTCTACGAACACCACCAAACTAAATGTTAACACCAACACTGGCGCAAACGCCGCCCCCCCCCCCCCCCCCCCCGAAAAAACCCCTTCTAAATAAACTAGTTGGGGCTGTTTGTTTTTTGCTTTTTTGCCACCTTCATTATGACAGCTGACACTGACAGACTCGCTTCTCCATGGCACAAAAGACAGGACTGAATTCCTGATTCCAGAAGACCCGCTCGGAAGCTGCCCCTTTAAGGCTTCAGGGCACCGACACCAGAAATCCTGGCGCGAGCTGCCGCGAGCTCCCCCGGGCTCCCCTGGGCCCTCAGGCCCTGACAGTGGAAGGATACACACAGCGCGCGCCTCCGCCCTGTCACCGGCATCGATTTTCCTTGATTTCCCTTCGCCGAGCCTGCCTTCGGATATTGGATGCGGTCTGCGGGGAAAACCTGACATCCAACACTAACAATCCGGCTGGACAGAAACATGCTGAATATTCGCGGAAGGGAAAGAAAACCGCCTGTTTCCAGGAAGGGCGGAGGGTTACTCGGTACTGGGTGACGCTTCCGGGTTAACCTGAATTTAGAATGGCCGCGCGTCTGTTCGCTCCTCTGCAGGTCACTGGTCCGAGGCCCAGCGGGTCCACAGACTTTCACCCCCTCAGGTCGATCCACTGAGCACAGCTCATATGTTACCGCTTACATGAACGAATTGAAACGTGACTTTTATGCAAGCATTTATTTGTTTCATTTTATCTTTGTTGCTTTGGGGAAAAAAAAGCACCAACAGGAAACCAAAACAGCGTGTGAAATGAAATGGAGCCACCCAGCGAGTATGAGGTTGAATAAAGCAGCATGACTTGGTGCTAGCATTCCCTAAATAGCAACGTCGTTCATGTTCGAATATGATCTGAAAAGAATGCTGTTTACCAGAGTACGTTTTCATGCGAGCTTGTTACCGACTTTTTACATTCTCAGGTGTACATTCCAGTCAAAAGAAGGTTTAGAAAGCAGACCTACGCAAGCAATGTTTGTGCATGCCTGTGTAAACGCACATTAAAGCCACACTCATTGGCACACTTCTCATTCTCCACTCACACGGATCTTACTACGCATCCTACATTTACACATTCACGCCGCTCACCCTGCACTCTTGCAGGTGCACACCTCTCAGCATGCACTCTCATAGGCATACCGCTCACACTGCATTCACACTGTTGCCCCCTCACCATGCAGCCATACTTCAAAATTATGCATTCAAAAACCTTGGCAATTATGTTAGAAAGAAGGTTTTTGCTAATGAATGATCTCTAACTGACCCTGATCACCACCATAATGCCTCAGGGCCCTCTTGTCCACAACCTCCACTGCCAACCACCTAGGCCGAAGGGCTATCACACCCATACCTCACTGGGCCTGGCACCCAACTACTATGCCCGATCTCCTCCTACCATGAACTGGGAGACATGCCACGTTGCAGACCTTGACAAAGGAGTTGGCATCCTTATGCCATATAAGGACTCCATCATGCCTGAATAGGGTGACCAACCGTCCGTAAATTTCACGGACAGTCCGTAATTTCGGCCCTCTGTCCGTTGTCCGTGAAGGATTCTTTAACGGACGGCATTTGTCCGTAATTTTCACTGTTCACACAACCGGCACAGCTGGCCTCCACCTCCCTGCTTGACTCCAATGCTGTTAAGGTCGGGTGTAACTCTGATGCTGTATGAAAGCTCAGATACCCAGCAGCATTGGAGAGGCACAACGGGGTGGCAACTATCACACCTCCAGCCCTTGACGAGCTGTTAAGAGGTGCTCGAAGGTGACTGAGAGGGAGGGGCTGTGGCTTCAGGAGCGGGGGCATCTGTTCAGATGCAAACAGCCCTCAATGCGTCATGAATCTGCAATTGGTGTGACACATTCCCTTTCTGCCCAGGGCCCCAAACATCCTAGAACCGGCCCTGATTACACCGAGGCAGCACGTGGTTCTTTTCACAGGGCTTAATTACTGTCACTAAATTGAAGAATGGAGTTTTGTTTGCAAACATGCAGTATATATTGTAATAAAATAAAGAAATGGCACAATCCCACCCACACTGATTAACAAAGTATGGAGGACAATCAGTTAAATCGGTTCTCTTGGAGTATCTCCTTTCAGTACTGTATATCAGTGTGGGGGGAGGGGGGCAAAACTAACATTTTGGAAACAGAGCCTGTCTTTTCGTTGTCTTGTCCAGGAGGGGGTAAGGAGCCATCCCCCACCCTGGAAGACACCCAGATGATACTAGAATACTGCATACCCACCCCTGTGCCCACCCTGGTGGATCCTGTTCCCCCCCATGTGGTGGCTCCTGCCCCCCCCCCCGGCCTGTGATGGCTCCTGTCACCCCCTGTGGTTGCTCCTGCCCCGTTGGCTCCTGCCCCCCCCCCCCGCCTGTGGTGGCTCCTGTCCCCCCCCCTGTGGTGGATCCTGTCTCTGCCCTGGGTGGCTTGGCCCAGTCCTGGAATGACTCCTGCAGCGAGGGTGAATTTCTTGATGGGCCTCTTGTCAAAAAGGCTCAGCTCAAAATTAATATGAAAAGGTGGGTGAGTGAGTAAGTGAAGGGATGGCTGGATGAATTAGTGAAAGGGTGAATGGATGAATGAAAGATTGAATAGATGGATAATGGGAGAGGATGGATGGATTGATGAGTGAGTAGAAGGATGTAAGAGAGATAAGGGAAATAGCTGTATGTATGGGTGGAAGGGTAGCTGGATGGGTAAAAGGGTGGATGGATGAGTGAAAGGATGGATGAGTGAAAAGGTGGATGATGAGTGAGTGGGTGGATGGATGAGTGAAATGATGGATGGATTGATGAATTGATAAGTGCAAGGGCGAATAGATGGACGGATGAGTGAAAGGGTGGATGTAAGGATGGATGAGTGAGTGAAAGGGAAGGTAGATGGACACAATGATGAATAGCTGAGTGAAGGAGTGAAATGATAAATGGATGAGAGAAAGGATGGATGAGTGATAGGGTCAATGATGGATTCATGAGCGGATGAGTAGATGGATGGATGGGTGGGTGGATGGATGGAAGGAAGGATTGCTAAGTGAAAGAGTCGATGGAGAGAGAAAGGGAGGATGATGGATGACTGAAAGGGTGGATGGGTGGAAGGATGAGTGACTGGGAGGATGGATGAGTAAGTGAAAGGATGGCTGGATGGGTGAAAGGGTAAATGGCTGGATGGATGAGTGAATGGATGGATGATTAGAAGAGTGGATGGATGAATGTACAGATGGATAGGGTGAAAGGGCGGATGGATGGAAAATGAATGGATGAATGAAGGGGTGGATGAGTGAAATGATAGATGGAAGGATACATGATGGATAGATTTGCTAATTGCTGAATAGGTCTAGATATGGCTGGGCTTACTTATATACGATTGCGCGACCGCTGGTGTGTCTGTAAAACGTATCCAATTGTCCTGAAGTTTTGTCCTGAATTTTGACCTCCTGTCCTGAATTTGTGTCCTGAATTTTGACCCTTTGTCCTGAATTTTTACACTCACCGTCCTGAATTTCCACCAATGTCAGTTGGTCACCCTATGCCTGAAGACCACTGCTACTTTGTAACTATCGAAGATAGAAGACTCCAGTCTCCTGTACGCCACAAGGAGACACCATCTACCGTTACAAGACTCTTGCGCATGCTGGTCTTCAGTGAAATATCACCATGGCAGGCATAGACAAAGAAAGTACTGGAGCCATTTCACCGATTACTTGCACAGACTACACTAAAGACAAGCTGAAAAAATGCATTTTACAAGCATAAGGAGAAGGGTCAATTGTTTGAAAAGAGACCTACAAGTTTCTAATAAAGAACTGGATAGGCAAGCATCATTGTGCTACATGTGGGTGCTCTGGTCGAAGGCAGTGCCCTACAGGGGGGAGGGTGTGCAGATTTGAAATAAGCATTCAAAAATCTAACAGGTCTCAACTTTCAGAACTACTGGATTTGCCAATGCTTTTTTGCAAATTTTCTGCTTGCACTTGCAAAAAACAAAAACAAAAGTGTAATGTTGCAGCACTCTTGCCAGTTGTGACATTCACCATGCATGCACGCCTCCAGAATGACACTGGCACATTTTCTTTTTTTATCGACCCATCTATGATGGAGGGCTTAGATTGGTAAATAAAAAAAAAAAAATAAGTGCACAAAATCATTTTTTTTTTATAGCAGAGCACCTTGCAGCAAATGCCAGCTGCCGGGCCTTCTAAAAACGAAGACAAAATGTAAATGCCCAAAAGGGGTAGGGAAGAAATACAGGAGTAGGTGGAAGGAAGCAACGGGAAGGCAGAGAAGAAAATAAAAATAATGCCAGGTAAGCGGGTGAGGAGAGGAAAAGCACGAGAGGAGAGAACAACATGGAGCATGTTGGTAAGGGAGGAGATGCACATGAGAGAGCAGCACAAAGTGGAGAGAGTATCACGGAACTCAAGGAATGGACATAAGTATGCGAGAGAGTGAACAGCACAAGAAAGAGAGAGCAACATTGAGCATATGGGTAATGAGGTGTTTGTGGAGAGAAGCTGAAAACGAAGTAAAGAATTAGAACACACATTTACTCTCAGAGTACTGAAAGAAGAAAAAAGTAGTTCCCTAAAAAGTAAGCCGTAGAAGAATACAAGACTGCTCAGCAAAAGGATGGTAAAGAGGCTATGTTATGTTATGTTAAAAGGATTTGTAAAGCGCATATACACTATAAGGGTTAATGGTGCTGAACAGCCTGAGGAAATATTACAAGAAAAACTGCTGTACGAAAAAGTGTGCTAAATGTACGCTTGCCAGAAAAGCCAGACCTTCAGTGACTGTATACAATTATTTTAGTTAGGAGCCATCTGTATACTAAGAGAGTAAATTCCATGTTTGGGCGGCCAAGACAGAGATTCTGGTACCTCCCATCCTTTTCTTTTTGAACTTGGGGATAGAAAGGAGATTCCGAGAGGCAGAACTGAGTGTCCTGCTCAGGGTGCATTTCATTACTCTAGAATGTATGAAGGCAGGGCATATCTCAGTAAGAGCTTTACAAGCGAGGCACCCTATTTTAAAAACAATCCATACTTCCATAGGAAGCCAATGGAGATCTCCCAGAAGGGGCCTAACATGGCAGTGTTTTGGCTGTTTGTATGTGAAACAAGCTGCTTGGTTTTGAACAATTTGAAGCCTAGAAAGAAAGGTATTTGGGAATCTGAAGTAGAGAGAATTAGCGTAGTCAAGGCATCATATAACCAGCACGATGATTGCGTGAATTGATGCTACAAAAGTACGAAATTTGGCTAATTTTTTTTATCCTGCAAAGAGATAAAAAGCAGGGAGAAATTACAGCTCCGAGCTGGAGTGTCAAGGATAGCTCATTATCAATGATTACTCCAGGGCATTTTACAGATTTCTTAGTTAGAGGTAAACCCCCCTATCAGTGTCATTCCAGTAGTCCAGTTTACGATTTGTAATGACGATCTCAGTTTTGTCTGCACTGAGTTTAAGATTATTACTGTTCATCCAATCACAGATATAAAGCTTGGTGTTCTTGAAGTTTTCCTTAGATAAAGAATTGTCTGTCCTGAAGAGCAACATGCTCCAGGAGAAGGGCAAACACATACTGGAGAAGTCAAGCTATGGAATGATAAGCAAGCAAACTAGAGTGATAATAAAATACAGGTAATGGTAAGCAATGGGCAGGCTTTAACCCCATTGTAAGGTTTGGTATGCGCAGAAAAAAGTCTTTCACAACTACCCAGCTAACGCTATCTGGTAGTGGAAAACTAATAAGCACTATCCAAATCTTCATAACATTAACACAGGCTGCTCGTACCTTGATTAATGGCCTTTCCATAAATAAATGATAATAAATAGTATATGTCACTTGGAGCATTTGCAAATTTACTAGGCATATATAAGATGTTTCACTATACCATACATGACCTTTATTCTAGCCGTAGCATTTTATCTGTGCTAGTATGAGTGAAGACGTATGCATGTGCATCATTACATAAGAATACACGCATAACCACACATGCTCGCTTACAAAATGGCGCAGAGTGCCTTTTTAAAAATGTACTGATCCAAAAGTAATTGATAAATACTTTTTTTTTTAAAGAGAGCAAAAGCATTTATTTAACGTAATTTTTTTTGCTATAAGTTTGATTTTATGTTGGAGAGCAGCGGAGGAATGATTGTGGGGAGGGGAAAAGCAGTACACAAGGAAAACAATAGGGGAGGGGGAAGAAGCACACAAGCAAGCAAAAGCAACATGCAGCTCAGTGGGAGAGAGAGAAGCACATGGGCGAGACAGACCAGCACGGGGCGAGGGAAGCAGACAGATGAGAAAGCAAAACATAGCATAGGAGGAAAGCACATAACGGAGACGACTGGAAAACACATGCACTCACATGGAGTGATAAAACAAAAAGAAACAAGCATTTACAATGCAATAGGTCTCGCAGCATTTAATTTAGAGCTTTTAACATTATTTTGTGACCAAGTTCTTTGTAATGAAATGATAATGCTTAATATTATTTGTTCGCGCCGCCGTAGACAAAGCAGAAATATATTAATACAGAGTTGTGAGAAGTCTGCTTTACATATAAAACCGCGCGCGACCGGCTCCGATCGCTTTCGCTTTCCCCACCGGAAGTCAGGCAATGTCGCCTGTGACGGGGGCGGGGCCGCGTCAGGACCGGAAGAGGAGGCATGTGTATCGCGGCCCGGGGCTCCTGTGAGCAGTGGAGAACCCCGGGCCCGCCAGCAGGAGGTTAGGCGACTGTTGCGGGGCTCCCTTGACCAAGAGGGAGCCCCGTGAAAGGAGCTGGCAAGAGCTGCAGCGGCGGAGTCCCCCGAGATTGCCCCGGTAAGTTAGAAAGGGCTGGGGGGTGCGGTGTGCGGGGGGGGGGGCGAGGGGGGCAGCACTCGTGTGTCTGTGTGCGTGTGTATGTGTGTGTGGGAGGCTGTATGTGCGTGCGTGCGTGCATGGGCGCTTCTGTGTGTGTGTGTGTGTGTGTGTGTGAGAGTGCGCGTGCTCATTTGAAATCGCCTCCAAGGCGATGCGCGCGGCCAGCAGTGTCTCCTGGAAAGGAGACACGGCAACAATAGGCTGTCGGCGGACACGTGCTTCCGCGCGTGCAGCCGAGACCTAAAAAGTGAGTCCCTAAAAGTAAGCAGTGGAAGGACAAAAATAAAAAGGCTATGCTCCCTGGGGAGGCAGGCACATGAGGAATAAGGAAAGTCATCGACTAAGAAGTAAACAAATGATAGTGACAATAAAATCAACTAATTGTAAGCAATGGGCGGGTTTCAAGTCTACTCTAAGTTCTTGGTAAGCGGACTACCTTTTCACCTAGACAGAGCTGTCTGGTAGGCGTGATCTAAAAAACAGGAAAGATCAAAGACACATAACTACGACTACTACTTGGCAGATACCATACCAATAGAAGGTATAAAGAAGCAACACTGAATGATATAAAACAAATACTACAGATTAGTAGACAACCAAAATATAAGACTTACTACATATCCACGAAAGATGGGGCACCCATGCTGCTGCTGGCAAGCATGGATTTACACCACCCCAGCCTGTAAGGAGCACGGGTGGCTACTTTTAAGGAAGTGGGTGGGACATGTTTGTTAAAGCAATGCACCTTCATGGCAGTGCATATAAACTTCACTGTTCATGCTCTTAACACAACTGCTACCCAATCAAATGCCTGTAACCAAGATAAATATTGCACAGGAGCCAAAGTCGTCCTGCTGTATACAGCTTTTAAATATCGTTTATGGGATTAAATGGGCTCAGGTGAATAATGTATAGCCATGCCAGACCTTTTAACAAAGACATGCAGAATAAAATGTTGTCCAACAAAATGCTGCAAAAAAAATCACAATACAATATTTCTCATCTGGAAGATTGGAAGATGAGAAACTACATCCATTTGAGGGCACACACACCATCATCAGCACAAAGGCACTCAGCATATTATGCAGAAATGGAGCATCTACTCACAGGCACACACCCTGCCCCAAAAGTGATATCAGGTGGCAAATAGAGATACTCTCGGGGGTACGCATACAATACAGGGCAGGATGTCCGGTGGAAGCCAGAACACAGCGGCGTACAGTTTATCCCCAATAGGATAGGTGGGTCAATGGGAGACTTTCCTACATTCCGCTTACCTGAAACTAGCCGATTTTCACCATTGAGTGACAATGTTAAAAGCTGCCCATAAATAGGGCAGGCAGCATTAGAAAGAAAGCACTGTGACCAAATGACTCTTATTAGTAAACAAGCTGGTTTCTAGAGAAGCACGCTCCCCGGGCAGCAAGTCCATTGAAATCGTAGCGACAGAGCTTCCATGGAGAGCATTGAGAAAGAAATGACATTTAAGCCCCTGAAAAAAAGCACCACTGGGCTAACAGGAGGGGAAAAAAAGAAAAATAAGCAGCCAGACGCCAAGCAGATTGTAGCCAAACACATAGTCTACCCAGAATATCTACAGAGGGGGCTGTGTGACTAAAAGGCACTGCAGCACAACCACGCCACAGGCACATATTAACAGAACAGTGATGTTCACCATGGCCCAACCCTTGCCCTAGCTTTAAATCTCACAATCGGATCAGAGGACACAGTGGTAGATACCAAATGTTACATGGGACCCAATGATACATTCACCAGCATTCAATAGACTGTCTTAACACTCTGTATGATTCCTGATGTAATCTAAATGGCAATAAATATGCTCTATTCCATCCAAGAGCTAGAGTACGGGAAACATCCTTTATTACGAAGCCGGAATCACGCTGTGCCTTTACAACGTTGGCAATAGAACAAACGCGTTGTTACCATGCATTAGTTTAGCACGCAAGTCCTTACAACTTGCTTTGGGGGAGCACACTGGTGGAGCGGTGTTGGAAGTCCGACACCTTCCCTACTGTTGCGCAAGCTGGAGTTGGAATAGAAAATGATACTATTCGGAAGTCCTGCGCCCCCATAAGGCAAGTCGTTGTAATGACTACCGTGTTAGAACGAAGGCGTTCTTACGAGGCGTTCCTCTAATGCGAGCGTTTTAAAGACATGCGTACTAAAAGCATGCAGGATTCCGTAATACAACCCCAGAGTACACAATACATTGTCAAACTGGTGCAACCTATGAGTTATAGTTTTAACTGACGTAAACATAGGGCTCTAGCAAAAACGTGTATTCAGTTAACAAGCTCCAAAGCACAACTTTTCATCAGTGGATGACCTGCAGGCAAACGTAGAAATAATACTTATAACCTGGTCAAACGACATGAATTTAACATTGAATCCCAGATGTGACCTGGCAGATGGACTCGTCATAAAGCTTCCATCCTGCGTTCAGCAACCCAGTCGCACATACCTACAGTGTCTCCAAGATGAACAGTCTAGCACCTAAAGAAAGGCTCAATGGACTGATAACGCACAGTCCACCTAGGTTAAGCCCAGCCTTTCATCGCAAGCGTTTTGATCCCTATGTGGAGACTTGCCTACCAGTGCATCGCTTGTTAGAGGCCACCAGGTAGAACACACCACGGACCTAGGCCACCTTGTTACAAATCATTGTTTTCAGATATGTTAGTCCAATTGGTTCAAAGGAAGTGAACTAAGACCACAACTCTGAAAACCCACTTGGGTGAGGCAAATGCCCTGGCGCCACGGAGTACCTGGGATTTGATGCTCATTTGTGGCAGAAGAAGATGCAATCTTTGAGCGTCTACTGAGCAGCCCATATAGAGGAAGTGAGGGATGCATCGGCCACAACAAAAACAATCCAAATAAAAAAAAAAAAATAAGAACAGAACAGAAGAGATTATTACAGAGAATTTCTGTAGAAACCCAGATGCAAAATAACCTACTTAACATTTTATTATTTCATTAGCAAATGGTAAGAACAGGAAAACCAATCCTGGATACAAGTCAGAGCACACTCCTGTATTACACGCTGCAGAAACACAAAGGAAAGCAAGTCTTTTGTGTGGAGTTTTATATAGCGCGAACTCGACCCGAAGGTATCCAAGCGCTTTACATGAGCACCAGTTGCGTTACAGACAGACACATTCACTTGGTTAGGTATGGGGAGATTAAGTGATTTGTCCAGATTTACAGGCTGTTGAGCGTTCCTGCCGAGACTCAACCCAGCTTCTCGGTCGACCGCTCTAGCCGTTAGGCCACAACCTCCTCTTGTAATGTTTTCCTCCCAGCATATTCGCAATAGCACTTTATGAAATACCATGGTTAAATGAGGTTTGGGTGATAACGCCAGCGCGCCACTGAAACCATGGCAGCGCCCAGATAAACTGGTACCTTCAGGAAGTTGCATTCAGAGCGCCAACCGCTAGAAAGGGGCCTAGCTGGCATTTGACAGCGCAACGCTAGGAAAAACGGCCAACACGATAATCCCGCACTTTAATAAACGAAGACGACACAGGAAGTGTGTACAGCTGTTAACAATCAGAAATGGACAAAAGTCAGCGCCAGAACCATCTCCCAGAAGCACGGAGTCGTTTTAAAAATAGAACTGACGCTGACAGGGAACTGAGAGAGGTACTACATATGGCAGGGACTGAGAATAAATGCACAGAGAGATGCAAAGGTGACCTTAGGACGAGAGGAACCAAAACAGGACGCAAGTGCACCGTGGATCCAGTGCTACATTTGTGAAAGAAAGAGTGCCGGCGCTCGAGGGTCTGCTCAGAAATGCACGGCCAATGCAATGTAATGTTGGCTCGATGAATACTGAGGCTGCGTAATCCTAAATTCACCTCAGGCCTCTCTAATCCGCTCCCAGACACGTTTATCTCAATCGTTCAGGTTGCTGCTTTCTCCCTTCCTGGTGGTTTTCCACTTTTCTCTTCCCCCATCTCCCCGCTTTTTGCGTTTTTCCCTTGTGCTACAGGTAAAAAGCCTGATGCAGAAAAACATGGCCAGTTCCCAAAAATGAATGCCGTTGGCCCCCACCGGCTCAAATTAAGCACTGCGTGGGTAATTGAGAAGAGAATTGATAAACAAGCGTTCACACAGCCAATGGGCGACCATGCATCTTCATGGATTGTCACGTCTGAGAGTGAGGATTGGTGAGTGAGTATATGTGATAAAGAGCCAATGGCTAAATGAACAAGTGATTGCAAGGATGGCTGAATAAGTGAGTACTGTGATGGATGAATGGGTGAATCAGTGGATGGATGTCTGGGATTTACCTGCATTCACCTCTCAATCTGCACTCGCCCTCTGATGCATAGGCATGCAAGTACCCTCATCCACCCATCCATCCATCTATGGACATCCCCAAACTATCTACCTAAGCATTAATGTATCAACTACTCTTATACAATCACCTAGTAATCATACATCCATTTCCTCATGTATCTGTTGATCATCCATTGCACATGTATGTCAACCGGGACATGTGTATTCACGTATGTCTGTTTGCGATTACATTCATGGTTGTATGTGGGTTGCTAAACGTAGGTGAGCCAACAGAAAGCTCAGGCCTGGTGCCTGGCTCTGGCTCTGGCTCAGCTCGAGGTCCTCTTGGTACCTAGAGCCCAAAAGGAGCCGAGCTTTCATGGGATGTGATGGGCCTTAGTGCCTACAGCTTCTGCTCGCCCGGTTTACACGGAGAGCCACATCTGAATCCCGGCCTCATCTCACCATCCTGAGAATGCCGGAAAAGGAGCGTAATGTAGTCTGTTGTGAAACACTCATGTCATTTGGCAAGGTTTGTGCTACACAAAACTTCAAAAACTAGATTGCAACTGCTATCCAAACTTTAATCTCATATCGAAGCAACTACAGACAAGGCATTCACCTTTGATGTCAGAAAAAGATACTTATCTAGGGGCTGAATTGCATAGTCTGAAACTGGAAATCCTCTTCCCTCGCTTGACCAAGTTGTGTGACCCTAGGCAAATGCTATATTTCAACATGCCTCTTTTTGTTCTTTGTCACATATGAGAGTGCCTTCTAACACTTGAGTTCAGGAGCCTATAATTTTGCCTCATGTACAATAAGAATGTATGCCACACATATGTTACACACATGACATCTGACATGCTTCTTAGTTCACAATAACATTGCTATCAGGGCAGACAGAGCGATATTTGTCTGCTCACGTTTAATAACTCTAATTTTTAACAAATACATCTCAAATAATCTGATGTACTAAGGTGAAAAGCTTCAGAGTGTTAAAGAAATACAATTTATTGAATTTTGAAGACACCTTATTATATTCCAACTTGATTTACATACCAAATATTTTCATGGTCAGCTTTTGTACGGGCTCTTGGAGCCCGAGCCATAATATGGCTCGGCTCTCTCTGTCAACTTGTTGGCTCACCGTGCCTGGTTGCCTTATTAAGAGATCTCCTCTTGCTAAGATGACCAACTGGACTGGAAATCAAAATCTGTCCTGGCAAGATGTTCATACCATCCCCACACTGCAGGAGACCACCATTAGAACGAGGCTAAGGGGGCTCCTGTGGCTGGCTCATGGCAGCCCATCCCGTTCTGAAAGCAGCCCCCTAACCTGCAGCATTGCCGGATAATGCATGTGTGGCAGAATGGCCAGCCTGTCCCCGGAAAGGACTGTGTATAAGGAGTCTGGGAAAATGGCGGCAGATGAACCAAACTTGGCATGTGTGCTGATGATCGGAGCAAACTCATCCCACGACCAGACAGTAAAAACCCAACTTGGTAAAGTCCAAAAGTAAACGCATACTTAAAAAAAAAGCATTCTCCTCCATGAATGACCTCTCTACCTGCATCGAAAAATACACGCCACACCAACAGACCGTGCTTTCGAGCCAGTCCATATTTTGTTGAAGTTTTATGTGACTCGAACTCCACCCGAAGGTAGAGCGCTATACATGAGCACCAGTTGCGGACACATTCTTTTTTTTTACGCATAGGAGATTGTGATTTGCCCAGAATCACGGGATATTTGAGCCCTTGCCAGACTGGAACCTCCCAGCTTCAAAGTCGGTTGCTTTAGCCCTTAAGCCACATTTGTGCAAAGCAGTCAGCGTTCACAAACAGGAGTGGCAGAAAGATTTTCTAAACCACACAGGAAATGCTTGCGAGAAGCTCAAGCGGTCAAAACCAACCACAGAATGTCAACTTTGCTGCAGCACCTGCTCAATTTGCACAGTCATTCTCTTAGTGCTCCAAGTCCCACCATCCCGAAATAATTCATGCACGACCGGTGCAGATTTCGAAAGAGGGGAGTCAAAAGCGCCGCAGCTGGCCAGCTGCCTCAACAACAGAAAGCATGATCAAATACAATATCAATAGAACGAATATCACTATCAACACAAAATGGCGCCCATATTCTTCTATTCCATATGAATGTTGGTAATGGTTGAATTATACGCAGCAATAATCAGGGTTCAATATGCCTTTCAGGTCTCTATTCCTGTGTCACTTTCAAAATAACTCTGTACTCAAAAGGCAGCAATCTATTTAAGCCGGTACCCTGGAACAGCAGACCATTGCTGTGGGGCTTACTAGTTTCTGTTATGTGTGCATGTATCCAGCAACATATTCGGCCATGGCTAGCCCCAGAGGACGCTGGCGTAGAGAGCATGCCGAGATCTCCACACAGCTTGTCTCCAGAGAGAGGGTTTCTGGTTCCCATGCAACACAAGTCAGTCAAATTGCGCCAATTTTGGAGGCACCATACGCCTAATCTATGCATAATCTGATACCGCATTATCACAGATAGGAATGCTTTGTGAGACATTTGGAGAGCTGGGAGTGGTTTGCTGGCGCCGAGGAGAAGACAGGTATGGGAGGCAGGCAGGTATGGGAGGTTGGTTTTATAGTAAGGCATATTTTTTAACTGCAATACATTGTAGTGTTGTTAATATGTTAATGGCAGGTTGGGGGCATGTTTGAGGGGATCGTAGGGGCGGGGTGGGAGCAGGGGTCAGTTGTTGGATGTATAGCGAGGTTTTAGTTTTGTAAGGCAGTTGCCAGGTTTGATATTTGTAATGTGCACCTGTTTCAATAAAGCTGCCTTTTTCACACACAAATTGGTCTCAGTCTGGTCTGCCCCCCTCTCTCTTAACTGGGAAGGTGTGTGCTAGAAAAACCTTTTACATTTTTGCTTACAGGTCAGTGTCTTTTAACCCCTTCAACGCTGATGACGAGCTGGGCTCGTCATGAGGTAGCCTCCTCGCACGCTCATGACGAGCCCAGCTCGTCACGTAAAGTGCGCTTTTAAAAAAGTCAGCGTACGAGCGGAATTCCGCCCGCACGCATGCGGTTATTGGAAACACTGGCTTCAGTGTTTCATTTGTAAAAGAAAGCATGCCCATGCCCAAGCTGTGTTCAGAAGCCGAGGGCCGGTGCGATTGAACATCGGGGAGCCGAATACCAAGCATAGTCTTTAATCCACTATCAGACTCTCCTTGCCGCTTTTTCTCTCCCTTGCAGGTTCCTGCTTTCTCCCTTTCTGCCGGTTTTGCCTTCTTTTTCTACCTCAGTCTTTCTTATCTGTGTATTCCCCATCTCATGAACTCAATAAATACCATAGGTTGGGGACAAATAAGTGCCTGTTCCCAAAAATAAGTGCCAGTGGCACCCGCCAGCAACCACGGGCTCAAATTAGGCACTGAATAAAAACAGAAGCTTTTTAATTCCATTGTAAGTGAGAGGTTCGATGGCGCTGTGGTTGGGAGTACCAAATAGATCAAGAGAGCACAGAAAGAAGGGTGGGAGGAAAAGAGAGAAGCTTGTATATGGTGGATAGATGTAGAGACGGGTAGAAGAAATATTGAATTGAAGCAAAGATGTAGAGATGAATGGATGGGAAAAGTGCAGAAAGATGGGTGTTGAAAAACAAAAAAGAGATAGGTTGGTAGAATAAAGGAACGAAAAGACAGGAGAGAAAATATAAAGGTGAAAAAGAAGGGATAAGAGAAAGAAGGAAAGACCAATGTAAAAAGAATAATGATGGAGAAAAGGAAAACAGAAAGATGTATTTGGGGAGGGAGGCGAGAAAGCTGGACTAAATGGAGGAAAAGGACTTAGTTAAAGATAGGATGATGGAAACAAAGAAGAAACGAAGTAAAGGGGAACATATTTTGGAAAAGTATGAAAGATGGAAAGACAGAAAAAGATTAAAAGAAAAAACAAAGAAAGAAGCAAAAGAATGAACGATGTCACCCTCATTTGCCGGCTTTCTCCCTTGCTGTGCCAGTTGGGTATGTCACAAATGGGGCATTTGATTTTTCTTGCTATACACTTTGAATTGATAACTTTCACAGTATTCTAGCAACCAGTCCAACCACTTTTAGATTTTGTGCCCGCCACCCCTTTAAAGGTCTGTACTCCCTACTAAAAAATAAGCGACGACATTTTTGCGCCCCCTTGGAGACCGAAGCCAGATGCTCACCCAGGCCGCCCACTCCAGCTGTGATTGGCCCTCCAAACGGCGGGGACAGAGAATCTCTGTGGTCTGCAGCTGCCCCACCCCTCCTTCCTACAGGAACGTTCTTCTGGGCATCTGTGGCTTCATTTCCTGATCGTCTGTTGCCCTTCTGGGAAGCTGCTCCATGCGTTTGCCATCCTTTCTGTGAACACATATTTTCTAATGCTCCTCCCTTCCCCTAACTCCGGGCCCACACAGAGGCTATGCATAAAATAAGAATTTTCAGCTGAAAGAGGCAGCTTCCTGTGCTGTGTTTTTGTAGAGCTTAACGCTTAGGGTAGGAAATTAACACCTTTTATGTTTCCTGCAGGCTTCGGTGGTAATCTCGCTGGCTTCTCTGTGGGCTGATCTGTGACTGGAAGTTATGCATATTTCCTATTCTCTTTCTCCTCGCCCTGAGAGCTCAGATTCTTGGTACCCCTTAGGAGAGCAGCAGGGTTTAATGTGGGATGTGTTTGAAGTGCGCCTTGACGTAGTGGACCACATTAAGACCAGGACAGCGAGACTCTACTTGTACTCTTACCAGTAGCGGCAGCCCCTAGGGGGCACCAGAGAAACGCCCCTCTGCTACTACTGCTCGGCATAGTACAGCTTTTATATGAAGGCAATCTCCAGTTTTTAGGTCTCGTCTGGCGTTAGCAGCACGCATGCGCTTCTCTCGACATGACGAGGGCCTTTTGGAATCGATACGGATTCCAAAGCGTGCACGCGGGGGAGACAGAAGAGACCGAAGATGTGCACGCGGGGATTGGATGCTTTACGGGCGGCGTGACACTCTGGGGACTTTTTTTTTCGCCGTCAGTAAAGCATCCAATCCCCGCAAGCACATCTACTGTCTCTTCTGTCCCTCTGCGTGCCCAGAAGGGGGCGCTGCTCAGCGCAAGCTTGTCAGGCCTCTTGCTGGTACAGCCTGTGCCTATCCAGGTCAAACTTCACATGTAGGGAAGATTTCAATGCAGTTCAGTGGTGCACAATATAAGAGCGGGATTTAACTGTATTTTTAATTTTATTTTAAAACACCGTTCATCAATTAAAAGAAAAAAAATCGCCTTATTAAACGATACATAATTGTGAAATCTAAACCAAATGTAATCTACAAATTTACCGACAACCACTGATCCTGTTCGTAATTCATTTAGATTTGTTCATACGTTTGAAAACACTACTGCAGAGATTTTACCAAACGTGTACTATTACCGAACAGACGGGCTCTTGAGTGCTCGAATATGGCAGACGGGTTCTCGCACTTCCGTGGAAAGCGCGTCTAAGTCGCTCATAGAAAAATGCTAAAAGGAAGATTTCCAAACAGGTCTTTTCCGGTGCTTTCTAAGCTAAACGACCATTCGGAAATTCGTGATTCACTAATCCCTTAAAATGCAACAAAATTGCTGGCAAAAAAAAAAGAACATTTGACTGTTTCGTCTCTATTTTGTATGTATACCATTACTTGTACGCCGTTTAGTCACAAATAATACCGGCGATATTACCTTATATATTGAACAATCTTATTTTAAACACCAATTCCCATGTAATATATTACTGTAAAAACATGTCATAACATTTAAAACATTCCTTGTTTTTCCTTTTTTGTTTTGTGTCTTTGCTTACCTTGTGTACTGGCGCTGTATCAAGATGGTGTCGTTGTTGGGAAGATATGTGTATTTGTTACCCTTGAGCCTTTGCGATACGCAGAAGGCTTGTGAAACAGGTATCTATCTAGTAGTGCTGGAGAAGTTGTGGTGTCTGAACCTCCTGCAATAGATTACAACCTGAGATTACTACTGCAATTGCGCTCTTCTTTCCATTCTTTCCATTCCGTGGCCCTGCTGTCGTCATGTCTGTCAGTGAGCTGATTGTCGCCCCGCATGGTTATTTCACTGTGGACCACGATATCCGAGAGGTGGGCACAGGCTCTGGTCGCATTACATTTTATACATTGGTGCCAGCTTCACTGCTCCTACCGTCAGATAGTACCACAACATTCATTTCCTATCTGGTTAGAACGGCGCCTTCAATGAAAAAATAATTAGGTTGAAAAAGGGTGCGATATCCAAGCTCTACCCTTGGGTTTTAGTTTGCAGTTAGTGCGTTGCATTTGTGGCCTTGGTTCACATCGAGTGCACATATTCAATCAACTACAGCTCCCGAAGAAAAGACAGGTTTGAAACCCCAATAGCGAGTAAATGCTGTTCCTGTTACGTGGGGACATCTGATTGACCACTGGTCAGTTGGAAATCTAAAAGTAGGTGATTTTGAATGCTGCTGCATTTGCAATTTGGAAGTTTTCCATATCTCCAGTGCTGAATTCCAATGCTGGCAGCCTCCCTAAGACAATGACCCACCCTACCCCACACCATTGGATGCAGCCATGAGTAGTACAAACAAGCATTGAAAATGCAATAGGTCTCGCCTTTGATTAAGTTAATACCATCTGCTTTGCTATACAATACCATTAGCAAAGCAAATGGCTTTAACTTAATCAAAGGCGAGACCTATTGCATTTTCAATGCTTGTTTAGGTTTGCATGTAAAGGCTGTAGTATAAGTAGCTAAAGAGGCTCCACTAGATGTATTGCACATGTGTCAGGCGGAGGCTGTTACAGCCCGGCCTCACACATACACAAAACATATCTGACCCACTGCACTAGTGCCCCACAGTGCAACAGGTCAGATAATGGAGCTTCAGGGATTGACAGTCACACACCCTCTTGCCCTATCAGAAGCTGGAATAGAGGAAAAAGGTCTACCTCTGTACCGTCACCATATTCCAAGCCTGTGATTGGACAGAAGCTCGTAGGCATGCCTCTGGCTGCTGCAGAGTGACGGGGAGTCTGAAATTGCTGGCCTGTCTCCGGTACGTTTTTGTGAATGAAAGTCTTAGTGTATGTTTGCCTGTGTGCTGGGGATTGTATGTGTGAATGTCTTTGTGTGCGCGCCTGCAACTGTTTGTGTATGTATGCATGTCTGCTTGTGTGCAATATGAAAGTTGGCCCTGGGGGTTGGCAAGGCTCAAAGCAGAGTCCCAGATAGTGATTTTGGACTCCACCACTTCCATAACTCACCACTTGCCACCGACTCTCTCCATAAAGAGTGCCTATAGGCTCTGCTTGGGAGAATATTTGGCACCACCACCAAGTGTTGAAGACGTTGCCACTAGGGAGGGCATAGAGTTTACATCCAATGCTCAGATCCTGGTGTGAATCATTTTAGTTCAGAAATCCTTAGCCACAGTAATGTTACAGGGATGCCTCTTCCGTTTCATCCAGTGGTTGTTTTTTTTGTTTAGGTGAAGTTGGTAGTTGGCCTGAATTCTCCTGAATTGCTGGAACGCATTAAAGGCGTTGCTTTACCCTTATAAAGAGTAGCTTTTCTAATGAGATCCTTCAGTCTGCAATCTCACTGTTAGCGTGCTCTCGAACGTATTGTCACTTGATGCAAAACCTTGAAAAGGTTGCTTGTTCTCTTAGAAGGTTACATATTGTGTGTGATAGTGTTACTGGAGTATTTAAAACTCTAATAGGGTGTATGGGCGTGTGGCTGGCCTATGACGGGTTACATTTGGCATGTCATGGCTGCACCCCTAGCATAAAGTTACACCCTACTTAATATATGGTTGGAAACGAAAAAAGCTTTCATATACTTTAGTAGCATTTCCACGTATTAATCTTGCTCTAAACTTCAGTTGTGTCCTTCTGCGTGACGTGTGAGATAGGTCATGTGACACGGATGAAGTCCCCAAGGTGCCGTGGTAGTACCCCCAAGCTTCATCAGGTAATTGATGCATAGTTTTAGCGAAGCCCTGCCTGGATATCAAAGATTAGTATAATTTCTACAAAATCAAACTCTATCCTTCCCATGTTTGAACAAATTCTTCCATCATCGTTTATACATCTGAAACAAATACTTCGTGCCCAACAAATGACTATTCCGTCTTAAAATAATTCTCTCCTACCTGTTACCGCCTTTTACTACGAAAGCTGCATTATTTAAACTACTTTGTTTATTCTGCATATAATTGATTGTTGCAATTGGACATGGACTTAATGCTATTTTGTTTACTTGGTTGTCACTTGTGTATCTGCATATATCACAGGTGGCCCACTTCTGGGTGGGTCGGAGGGAGTGGGAGCAACTTTACGCCCTTTAAGGGGCGAGGGACCAGTGTTTGTACTCTCCCTTTACAATAGCGTTTCCACCAAAACACAAACAGGGCCTTAAATCATCAAGTCCACTTTTTGTGGTCTCATGCCACCGTATTGTACAGGTGTACCTCCGTTGATGGAATGTTCAAGCCACTATTAGATTCCAAAATTATTGGACCAGCACCATAGTGTGCTAAAAAATGTTCAGTATGGCCTCACACACCTCCCAGGTGTCAGGCTTCATCATCGGCCATCCCACATTCGCAACAGAATCCTCTAATGATGAACGAGCCCATATTATGGGCTGTGATATCACTATTAGAAGAAAACTAAGGTGAAGAACAACAAGCATTGGCATAGCCAATAGGTCTCGCCTCCGGGACCTTACAAGTGTTTAGATATGCAGCACATTATCCTGGGTGCGGTGCCGCTAGGGATTGAATATCTATACAATTGATACACAGTGGTTCATACAGTTTGATACTACTGGGGTGTGTGTGTAAAATGCAACTTTTAAAATGCACTGTCTCTCTCTTTTGATGGAGACATTGGTCTTTAAAAAGTAGGTCCTTAATACCACTGCAAAACCACATTTCTGGTCTAAAATGTTTTTTTCCACAAGAGTATGTGCCACTGAGATATGAAAGGAGTGCAGAAATTAAACTTGGTGCGAAAAAGAGAACGTGTATGATTTGAAATTTGATCTTTGTGGGCAGGGCAAATGTGCGTTTTATTAAGGGCATGCATGTAAGTGTTTCTTGCACGATTTGCTATGATGCAGGAATGAGACTGGGAATTTTTCCAAACTACTATACACGTTCCTCACCACAAGCAAGGAAAATCTTGGTGTTTATGTAAGTTTCGTAGGGTGGAGTCTCATAACGTGTTTAGTTGCAGTACAGCCCTGCTGTAGTAAACGCACAAGCAGTCATCGGCTGTGTAGAGCAAAGCAGCTCAGAGAGGACGTCTGGAAAGGAAGGATAAAATACCGCCCCTCCTTCCTTAAGCAATGAGTTCATCAAAACTCAAACAGATGCATTTAGTTTAATCGGATTGACGGGAATGAGAAACAGGAGTAGCAAAGAGTGAGAGGTAAAGAAGGATTAGGAAATTAATCTATCCTTGCATGGTGTTGTAAAGTGACAATATTTGGTTGTTCAAAGAGGATCCAAAAAAAGCCCAATCCAAGCCAGATTTGCAGGATGACCATTGACTCGATTAATTTCTACACTTTATATAAGAGTATCTTGAATTGATAGCCTGAAATATGTCACATACGGCATTTGTGGAACAATCTGTGGAAAATCCCCTGCCATGCCTTTATATACAATCACGAGCAAGAATTAGGGCTACTGTATCCTAGGGCAGTGGTTTTCAATCTTTTTAAAGGAGCAACCCCCACCGAATTTTTCACAATTATGCTATTAAATTGTATCTATTAAATGTATACAAGTGGCTGGGGGTTTTGAAGAATATTTGGAGTCTCTTCCCCTCTTATACAAACTCCCAGCTAGCATATAAATGGCAAAATATGTTAGTGATGGCCCATAATGCTTCTTTTGGCCAAAGCCTCGAACACCCCCCACCCCACCCCCCCAGCCCCCCACCCCATCACCTGAGGCGCCGCCTAGGGGGGCCCACCACCCAGTTTGAAGCCCCCTGTCCTACGGGATAGTAAAAAACCCAGTTCTATATGAATGATAGATGGTAAACAATTGAAAACCTCACACACATAAACCCAGCAATACGTTGCTAAAAGCAAAAACATTTCTTGATTTCAAAAATCACGTTGGCTCTGTAGTCTCTGACACTGAAAGGAACTACGTTGTGTAGTGGAGAAGCGTGGCTCAGTGGTTAGAGGCGGCAGACCCGGAAGCTGAGATCGACCGTGGACCAGGGTTCGATTCCCCACCTCGGCGGGTCTCGGGCTCAAAAATTCCACGGACTCGACAATTCTCGCTCCGGTGCCTACTCGAATCACGGGGTCACACTCTGCAACTCTGGGCAATAGCTTGCTTAATCTCCACTACGGCCCCTCGCGGCGGGATGCCTGGCTTTCACCTTGTGGACACCCTGCCGGGATTTCTCACAGGGGAATACCAGGACGGGTTCCCTAAGCAAGCGCCAGGATGCCCTTTGGGTGACAGGTTTGCGCTATATAAGTACACCTACATTTACATTTACATAGGGATGAGCTGTCCCATTGCCCCACGCTGCGTGCTGCAGTGGTAGGAATAAGAATCACTACAAGGCACCAATGAAAGAAGCACCCTGGCTGAAAAACCTATATGCAAGAATGTTGTGTGTATAATTTTAGTAAAATCAAAAGGTCTTGGGTAATGCCAGACCTAAGGAGGAGCAGTCATGTGGTTCTTCTAGAAGGGTAGAACATCTGGTAGCACTTTTTTTTACCACTTACTAAAAGTCGAGCAAGCAGCGCATGGCTGCTCTAAGCTCGACCTAAAAAGGAAAAGAGGGAGATTTTAAGTAAAAACCCCTACTACCTGCATGTAAATTCTCCAATATTTATTCATTGGTGATGGAGGGATGATTAAAAGCATGAAATCTAGGACAATAATAGCTCTGCTATAGTGCTCATTGTCCGCTACGTCAACATGTTTCAGCCCTGCAATGGCCCCGTCCGGAGTTCTGAGCTTTCTTTAGGACTGTACTTAACCCAATTGTGACTCTATAATATTTCCTTAAACCCAGCGTTCACTTAACATGCACACTATCACAGAATTACCCTTTGTCCACATTGGGTTTCCTCCAATTCTGTGGGAACCTTGTCTATAAAACATATAGGCCCAGTTAGGAACCCATTTCAAAGTTTGTAAAATACTGCCAGTGGTGAGCACTGGCAGGACCTACCCCACTTAAATTGGTCAGTGCTTGTTTTGAAATCTAGAAGCATAGATGTGGGCGTCAGTTACTCTAATAGGGCATAGTGACAATGTCTTAATTTTTAATTGAAATGTTGCTTAAACGTTTCAGATGGTATTTAACTTTAGCAACAGCATTCCCACATTTTTACGCTTCATCTGGAAGGAACAAAATCTCAAATGCCCCATTTGGGTCTAATCGAAAACATCTGAAATGGGTCAACTCAGATCAATAGCAGATTTCAAGGACCTCACCGCAGGCCAAATAAACCGAGGGCCCCAGCCTGGACAGTGTAGCTTTGTGGCAGGCGTCGGGCTGGGTGGTGTTTTAAGAGGTGAAGGGTACACAACTGAACATTTTGGAGGAATTGTTTCAATGGGTTTTTTACTGCTTTCTAACCACAGGTTCTACTGACAGGTGCAATAATGAAAGGGAACAATATCAATTAGAATGGAACCTGTAACACATAAAACACTCCAGAATCTCTGCAGTGCATTTTATTAACATACTGATTTAGAACAGTATAAATGGATATTGTAACAATGAGTGTACAGGGTTGGACTGGCCTACAGGGCAATCAGGCAGAGCCAGAAGGGAAGGTCTGACAGGTCAGTATGTGGGCCGGTTTCTTAGCTGTTTTGTAGGTCTGTTTTTTGGACTGCTGCTCTGGTTTTTACTGTTGATTTCCCAGATATTAAAACAAACACTGTATGGCAGAAGCTCAAATCCATGCAGTCTTCCATGCCTTGCAAAACACTTAGACACCATGCATTTTCAAATTCAAAACTGCCCCAATTTTGAAACCTGAGCCACCTTTTACCTATCTATTTACTAAAGGGCATATTTTCTGTCCTACATCGACCCAGATAGCGTAAACACATATTACCTTCTTGTCCGCCTTCCTCCCCCATCCTGTCAATGAAGTTCACCTCCTTTTCCTTCATATAAAGCTTCCCCGAGCCCAAAGTTGCTACTTCTTATAATATGGCCGCCCTTCTCCACCATTACCGAAATACCTCACGTCGGTACAAACTTCCGGTAATTAACCCAAAGTTGATCAATCAATGAAACTGGGTAGGCGAGAGGCAGCGAGGACTGTAACGCGAAAGACCTGGACTTGGAGTAATGAAGATTACCAGTGAGTAACCAGGCAATTTCTGCAGTAGCTGTGGCAGCCCAAAATATTTTCTGAATGGGAACATGTCAGAAGCAGGCTTTACATAGAACTCTACGGTGTGTACAACAGGGGTCTTCAAACCGTGGGGAGTGCTGCCTTGGGGGTCCGTGACAGTATTCCCAGCGAGGCGCAAATTCCTCAGTAAGCATTTGCAAATTAAGATGGCCTGGAAGCACAACTTTATTTTCGTGTTTCCAGGCCACCTTCCTTTACATGAAGTGATTGAAGTTAGGGTTGTCACCTTTAAAAGAGTAAAAAGCAGGCCATCTGTTCACCTTTTTAAGATTCTGCAAAGGCCCACACATGGTCAAGTAGAACTTTATATGAACTCCTATTAACATGGCTTTTCTGTTTTGTTTACTTTAAATATCAGTCAGAGGTAGAAGCATTTAAAAGTGTTTTGTTCTAATATTTTCAGCTCAAAGTATAGTACTGATAGCAGGAAAAAAATAGTGACTTGGGGCTAAAACACAACAAAATATTATATTAGTCTTTTTTCACCTCCACCGCAACTGCATATGAAATAATGCACACACCTTAAATGAAAAATAAATGCAAATTAAAGAATTTGGTGGGTAATGCAGTTTTTTACATTAAGAAACATTAAATGGCTAATGCGATCACTGCAGATGTCTGTTTGGGAGGCCAGAGTCACAGAATTGAATCCTGCTTGGTGCAGTGCAGTATAGTGACTTGTTTATTTATACTGTAACAGAAAACACTGTGAATATTTAAGTAATTATTTTAAAATTCCATTATACACAGTATAAAGTAGGCTGCCACACAATGATTTAATATATACGATAAAGCAAATGCTTTCCAAGAATACATATAGTAATAGCTAACTAGACTGTACCTAGCGCAGACATCTTTATAAGTCCATTAAAATGACACTTTTCCAAACTCAGCATCCTTATATTATCTCTCAAAAATAAAATGTTTTCTGAGCGATCAGCATGCTTTGGATTCGAGCGACAGTACGACTGAGGATGATGGGAGCGGATGTCCTTGATATGCTCATTGTCAAGCATTTAGATATACAGCAACTGGTAATGCAATAAGTCATAATGTATTATTTAAGTAATCGTATTGTGTCTACGGATCCCACCTGACCGCACGCTTGTACCTGCATACTCACTGACTTTATTGAAAAACAATAAAAAAAGGTCATAAAAAAAATGTTTGTCATCCTGATATTTCAAGTGACTCCTTAAATTAAAGCACTTTGGAGACCCCTCCCTGTCAGCCCCCTCCAAGTACTCCAGGTGCCCATAAACATTTCAGGGATGGTTGTTTCTAACAAAAAGTTTAAGAACTGATTTTGTAAAATTAAAAATACCTTGACCCCATACAAGTGGCTAACTTCAGCCTCTGTTTATATGCAGATGTACCCTCAGGTGAGTCGAGGAGGAGTCAGGGAGGAGGCCAAAAGAATCATATTTAGAGCCCTGGTCACCCTGACCCCTGGGGCCTCAGAGACATGGCCCAGAAGAAAGAGGAATGGTGCAAAATCTATATATGGCGTTCAAGAGATGGCCTAGAGAAAGCGGCACTATGTGGGGTCTAATCTTTTCATTTCGAATGGACAGAGACAGCATCATCACTTCCTCAAAGAGATGCTCTGAAGAAGGTGTTGAGAAATTCAGACTCAATTTTTTTTAATTGCCAACTAAATCCCTATTATGGCTGTTTTATCTTCATACCGTGCTTGTATTAGGGCTTTGTGCACCCTTGCTGTGCCATTGTTGCTTCGGGCATTGAACCAATGGCCCAAGTGAGGAGAACAATGAAGTGGAGGAGAATCCTTACCTTGAGCCTTAGAGAGATGGCAGAAAGGAAGATTGGGGAGGGGAGGGGAGGGTGTTAACAAGGGGCAGAGGAGGCTGCATGCTTCATAAGGCATTATCTCTCATTAATGAGGCAGATGCAGTGGTACTGGGGCCCAGGTTTTAAAAGGAGCAACTGCATTTTCTTTTAAAGGACTGAGTCTGTTTCAAGATCAGAGTGATGGACAGCCTTGGTGGGAAGTGGGGAAAGAGGCAGAGGGGATAGCCTTCTATTTAGGGCTGCAGCTATTATTAGTGCAGAAGGTGCAGTTACACTGGGGCCAAGAAGTGTGAGGGGTTCCCAAGACCTCAAATAATGGAAATAGTGTTTTTCCCATTTCTGATTTTTTAAATGAATTTTCTCATTATAAGTCTCACTTTTAGTTTCACTTAAGAGATATTGAAAAAGTACCCCTGAAATGATCTTATATGCTACGCCCCCCATGTCTCCCCTCACCCAAGTCTTTCCATAAAGTTTTGTAGGGCGGTCAGACTTCAAAACATTGTGGGGGGCTCAGATAAAAAAGGCTTGAAGACCCCACTGCCCGTCTTAGAAGGATTGGAAAAATTGATCAGCAGATTACACGCAGCACTCTTGCTCACACTTTAACCTGTACTACATGGAGTGGGTTCATTTTTAGCTCTCGCCTAGGCACTGTCTCATTGAGACAAGCTGTGTTCAGTATGTGGGCTTTCATTCCGCCCCTCTCTGCTGATTTGTTCAAGTGTGTGTCTTTCCTATAAGCTTGCTTTTCTATGGTTATTGTTTGCCCTCGTCTGTCCCAACTTCTTGTGTCTTGTTCCTACCTGGAGTGTTTGCCTATTATGGGTATTCTTTCTCTGAAGGAATTTTGCCTTTGTGTTTGCGCACTCTTTTTTTTAATTTGCAGCCTTCACTTTTTCTGAATGCTCCTTTTTTTGGTCTCTTTATTTAATGAACCTTATTTTGTATAGAATTTGTTCGATATGTTCCTTTTTTTAATCTCTATTTCGTAAACCTTGTGCGCGATGTTATGTACAGATGTTTTACTATATGGTTTGGGAAGGTTGCAACTCTTTTCGTGATACTTGTTTTTCTGAATGAGCGCAATGTTTTGTACGGAATGGTTTCTATAAGTTTTGTGAAAGTTTTTGTTAACCTTGTGCACAAAGTTTTGTCCGGCTTTGTTTATATAAGCTTTGGGAAGCTTGCTACTGTTTTCATGAAGCTTGTGCATGATGTTTTGTACAGCTTTAAAGGGAAGGCTTTTTAAGCCTATAATTTTTGGTAAGGTTGCTATTGTTGTAAAAGCTTATTTTTATGATTGTTCCTTCGTGAAGCTTGTGCGTGATGTTTTATAATATATAATATAGTACGGGGTGCACATTTTTTCAAAGTATTCCTTTTTTATTTAGCTTTGTTTCGTGCAGCTTGTGCGCCAACATATCAACCCAACTATCCTATTTGTGAAGCTTGTACGTGAGTCCCTTTAATTCCAACTTAATGTCACTTAAGGCAGTTTTCCGGCTCCGATGCAAAAGGTATGTTTCATAGGCGCACATTTCACTTGGAAAAACACAAAGCTTTAGAAAATCCAAATGGCAGAAAGGTTGGAGCAGGAGGGTGCAGTTGACTCCTTTTGTTATTCTGAAGAACAGTTTATTGCAAAGTGTTTACACCACTTGCAAGTTGTTTATGGATGCTCCAGGAAGGAGACAGCCCTGTTAAGGACCAGGAATCAAAGGCTATGTCTTGTTTCTCAGACTGCTTTGCCATATTGATGGAGCGAGGTGGCAAACGCAAAATTTTGTGTACCCCTTGTAAAGTTAATGTCCCATAACAGTAACGTTCACTGATTGCATGTTTTTCGAAATTAACCAACCATAGAGTAAAGTGCACACATTATTTTTTATTTTACACATGGGGAAAACTAACGTTGCTTGCATGCTGCACAAATAAACCCAGCTAATATGTATTGTTATCGTATTGTGAACTAATGTGCAGCTTATTCGTAAACAAACGCAATTTAAACGTGCTTTTTGTATTCATTTATGTGATGGAGAGGTCGAATTGTAAGTATAAAACGCATTTATGTGGCTTATGTGCTAGGTAACAACTAATTGGGAAACATTAGTAAGGTGGGAGGTAAACAGAATGGGTTTAGATTCATAATTTAACATGAACCTGTGTTTGTTTCCATGATAGTTCCAAAAGTGGCCTCTGAGGCCTGTGCAAAAATGGCTGCCTGGGTAAAACTGTGAGCAAGAGCTGGACAGCGCAGGCGCGCCAAAACCTGCAGGTCAGAGTGAACTGCCTGTGTTCGAGGAGGTTCAAGGCTGATGTGGCCTGGAATCTAGGATGTGTGCCAAGCAAGGATGATGCCGTGCTCAGAGCCTGGGAAGAAGTGTGGATGTTGCCACTAAAGGAAATGCCTAGGCCAAAGACTGTCCTAAAACAAAGCTGGTCTTTGAATTCTTCCTACGCCTAATTTTCATTCTAGCAGATCCATTGCAATTATGGTGGTGTGTCTGAATAATTCAAGTCTGAATAAAACATGGTAAATGTCTTTAAATCTGCAGGTGTAAATAATAGATAAATAGGTTTAGATGCTCCACCTAAATGTTACAGCGTTTCTCTGCCGCGATTCACCAGAGCCTTGAAGCCGAGTGTAAGTGAACAGGGTAAATGCGCAGTGTTATGGGCCCCACTGATGCATGAGTTGTGTGTTTTAAGGTTTCAGGGAAATGGTGAGTATTGATTAGAAATGATTTCTGGAGCCGCGCTGTAGCAATATAGTGGAATATGCACAAATTAACCAGCACTTTCTACAAGTAACATTTCACTTTTTATATTTCACAACAGAGTATTATACATGGAAAGCAAACCCTATGCTATTGACACTGCTTTCCTGAAATGTATGCTTTTTTTTTTACTATATGGTATAGTGTGAACTTTTTGTCGAAATCATCCTTTCTTTTTATTTCAAAAAGCTTTTATGCGATACTCCCAAACATACTAGCCTATAATAAAAATGATTTGTACCATCTACAAAGGCTTTCTTTCTATAATATGGGATAGTGCACACGTTTTTTAAAAATTTGCCTTTTTTGTCTCTATTTTATAAGTGTCTATGTGAAAAATCCCAAACCTACTGACCCATTATGAAGCATGTTTAGCTCAGCCCTGAACCTTCTCACCCTTCATTGTTATTACTTTTTTTTTAGATTTTAATTTAACAAACGTTTTTCGTACCTTTCCAGACGCAGCATCTTACTTTGTTTAATTAGGGGAGGGGAGAATTTATATAGTGCAAACTCTACCCCAAAACATTGGAGTCTTTTACACACACAGAAATAATATTACTTAAATAAACATTCACTCATCAGTAGCCACAGGGAACTGGAGTAGATTGGCTAGAAAACAAAAAACAAAGTTAAACCCACACCAATACTTAAACCTAGTTTAAGTGTTCCAAAGTCAGCCGAACTGTTCCTTATACAACATGCATAGTATATCCACATATTTAAATCCATAACACACTATCTCACTCTGCATAATTCCACTACAGTTCATACCATTTAATTACTATCCACATAATTCCACAGCACACAATGCGACATATTTCCGCTACACAACTCTACACCACACACCACCGATTCCACAACAAAAAATACCAAAACAATTCATCTCTACATCATACTTCAACAAACCCTTTCATCGCTCACACACACACACTCTGCCCCGCTCTACTCTCCCTCACACTACTACAACTACCCCCTCTCATCTCAGAATTCCACTGCCCCCTCACATCCGTCTTGCACACTCCCTGTTTTCTCTCTAAGCTGCCTGCTCACACGTGCTACCTTCCTGTACATCCTCATACTGGATACAGGTCCACTTCTCACCTTACCCCCAGGTGCCCCTCCCACTACTCCCTCTCTCTATCATACTCTCTCACAAACTGATCCAGCATTTCTCATATTGGCTCACTTCATATCTTTCCGCACAGTTTCTTTACCATACCTTTTCAAAAAATCCGGACCTCAGAAACACACTCTCCTCTTCTTTCTGATTTTTCTGTGTACACAAGCACAGCCTCTTTATGCGTCTATTACCTTCCCTTCCCTTCTTTCTCTCTATCTTACACACTGTTTCTGATGCTCTGTCTGGAGGTCCTACACCATTTCATACACAAACAACCTATCCCTCTCAATCTTCCTTTCCATCTATTCTATACAGCTCTCACCCCTATCTCGTCACCATGCCACATAATTCCACTGCACAAATATACTATACCCGTCACAATTCCACAATTAACAATTCGATCCAAACCACATAATTCCACTGCAAACATGTATTCACTCCACTACAAACAAAAAAACATAAGTAAAAAACAATGTCATATACAACACCAATGACTCTCTTTCACAAATGCAGGACCGATTGCATTGCAAATGCTTGTTCTGCTTTTTTCTATTATTGTCGTGTTCTCATTTGTTTTACTCCCATTTTTTTAAAGGTTGGGTTGCTTTTTATCTCCCATATATTTTATTTTTTCATTTTTCTTTACTCAAAATCTAGTTCTGTACCCTTTGTTATGCATTCTCGTTCTTATTTCATCACTCCACTGCTCCTTTGTGTGTGCTTCTGCTGTTTTCTTCCTTTCTTCCCTTCTCTTCCACATCAATTTCTCTACCTCAATACTTTACCCGACGTTTATTTGAACTCTTTTTGTATTTTCTAATTCACCAATAGTTTTTGTGTTGGTCATTGTGCAATTTGCACCTTTCCCCATCAGGGTGTGGTGGACGCGGGGGAGACTGGGCGATGGATGAAAACAGAACAAAAAGAAAGGAAAATCTTAAGCAGGCCAGCCACTCTTCTTCTCCAAATCCTCACTGCAGCACAGGCTCCCCTGTGGCCAATCCGGACGCTGCTCTCATATTTTACAGCAGCATCAGGATTGGCCTGAGCGCTGTGAAACTGCACTCCCAGAGAGATTGAGAGCTTGAGCTTTGCTGTCTCCAACCCAGCAATGCAGCTGGGCTGGAGACACCTCAGTGCTAATGTCGCTCTGGCTGGCCTGAGAGGGCTAGCCAAACCGACATGCGAACTGATAGTAGTGCCACCACTCCCTATCCTGACTTCCCCCACGATGGCCCAGCCCCCAAGACTAAAACTTTAAAAATGAAACAATAATAAATAGGTTTTATTATGGGTTTTTTTAGGTCTCGCCTAGCGTTGCTGCGCACATGCTTAGCTCGCTCGGCGAGATTTAATGCAGATGAGTACTTTCTGAAAAGGGCTTGAAGCCCCGCCCTTTATTCCCATTGGTTTGTGTCACCATTTATGTTAAACGGTGCACTGCCATTGGAAATAAGGTTTCCAGGGTTCCTCCTCTTCGCTTTTTTGGCCGGCCCACCTGGACTGGCTTGCCTGCATTACAGCTGTTGTGACGAAGTTTCTCATCAGAAGCTTCGTCACGCTGCCTTGAGCGCGCCAGTCCGGCTCTCTGATTGAGCCAGACAAAAAAGCAGACATGGCGCCGCGTGTTTATTTTTGCATCTCGCTTTCACTTTAAAGTGAAAGCGAGATACAAAAATAAACAGCGGATGCCTGGCGACCGCTTGTTTAAATATTACATGCACTTCCTGATTGCAGAAACACAATTATCAAATAATATGCTGTGTAGTCATTACATGTGTTTCGTTGTTGTTTTTGCCCCATTGTCCTTAGAGGCTGGACTCATAGCATGACTGAAATGTCACTGCCAGTCCTACGGCCAAGTTAGGTGCGGAAGAGTGAATGGCCATTTTCAGACCTCGAACCGTAATAGGGCTTTGAATAAATTGTGTATTTTTACCGCTGCCACCTTCGGTGATTCTGGAAAGTGGTAGCGAAGGCCCATTGCCTGAGGTGCTTCACTTCTATCTCCAGCACTGAGGCCCCGGGATTCGCTAACAAGAGGACTATTTTACTCCGAGTCCCTCCGTCTCCACCCCGTCCCTCCTTGTTACTTCACCTGGCCACAAGTACATAAACACGCCAAGTAATTCACCAAAAAAGCGAAAGAGGCATGTGTTCATGGCAACCTTGGCACTGAAGAGCCTTTCTTTAGGGATTTGACAGAAATGGTTTGCAGGCCATAAAAACAAGAAGCATGTGTAGCAGGGATTCGGTTACATCAGAGAGCTAGAATGAAAACAAGAGCTTTACGTTTCACGTTAAGGAACGCGAGTCTCTGCGACAAAATGAGCCTTTGCTTGTTTATGGTCCGGTTGTTTTCTCACGCTCATGTTCTTAGTCTTGCCCCTGAGTCTTACCAGCAGGCGCACAACTTCCATTGGCCTAAAAGGGCTTTAAAAATCCCCCCCATCTCCCTCCAGGGCAGTTGTCATGGGCTGGGACCTCTGGACTGAGGCTATCAACTTGGTCTGGCCAAGTCAATCAAGGTAAAGTGTTATCTGCTGACCTCTTAAACATGTTTACAGTGGGACAGCTTATTTTTTTTTGTTTACCTCACTGAAGGTGCCCCTCCTGTCCGGTCCGCCTTGTCTTTTTATATACCTAGCGGCCGCCATGCGCATAACTTTTTTTATGCACGGGCGCCGTGCTTTGTTTGAGAACGTCGCCCTTGTATATTTATAAAAGTGTGGTTTACACATTAAGCAATTGCTCTTAGGTTTCGTTTTACTTGTCAGCAGGTTGGGAAGTGGCTGGGTAGCATGCAGGTAGAGGGTTAATGCTCGCAGCTATGGGTAGGTGGGGGCTCTCAGCCTACCTTAATCTCACAGTTGAGCTTCTACCATCACTGCCCAGCTCTCTTCACGGACACGACTTACACAAGTGCAAGGTTTATAGCCGGAGTTTCTTTCCCATAGATCACAATCGCACTAGCTGTGATTTATTGGAATTCTACAAATATATTTAATTTCTATGAAATTATATGAGTGATACAAAAAGGCTGTGGTAATATGATGGCACGGCTGATGTGATCCCTGAATGATTGATGTGTGCATTTGTCTATCTGCCGTTTGGTACTCCGGTCATAAGTACACACTAATCTTTCACTGTATGCAGCAAATCCGAGCAGAGAAGTTGCATTTCTTAGTTTTCTATAAAACGAAAGAAATGTCAGATGAAACTAATTTGTTAAAAATAGATGAGAGGTGCCCCACACTGTCTTGATATTTGTGGACCTGCTTTTGTGTTCAACGTGGTGCTTTTTTCCATATGATTTCCTGGCTTGTTCTGGACATGGACGGGCCGTTTTTAGGTCTCGCCTGAGCCAGCGCATGCGCTGCTCTGGCGAGACATTTAGTGAGTGGGCTTTAAAAAGCCAACCACATCTTTTTGGGTGGCATAGAGCCTGCGGTTACACGCACAGGTACGATCAGAGGCGCCATCAGGCTTTTCTCTTGCTCTCCCGCGTCCACGCCTCGCTCTGCCTCTCTGTTTTGTTCGCTACAACCCCCTCCCCCACCACAGAGGGCGTCTTTCAACTTTCAGCCCCTAGCAACTGCGCGTGACGCTCCTCGCTCCCGCAATACTTCCTCTCCATTTCTTTCCTGTCTTCGCTGCCTTGCATGCTTCTGGTATTTCACTTTTCCGATGCTTGGTACTCCTGTTAGCCCACGGCCCTGCTCCCGTGTACGCACGCTCACGCCGTTGGTCCCCAAACTGAAAGAAGCGATATACATTGAGCAGCTGCTGTTTCATAATCTGTGTGACATATGGAAAGGTGAATTACCAGGCGTGTATGAATACATGTGCTCCTGAGTGCATTAGTCAGTGTTCTCAAGATGTGTTGAGTCATCCCTAAGAAATGATTTGCCAACCCATGCCAGATTGTCACCTGCCTCTGTGCGTGTTATTGATTACTCAGTCTCTCGTCCGTCAAGGAATATTTACGGTTTGTGTTTTTGCTAGTATTAATTAGTCTTGACTTCTTACCATCATTCGTTAAACCTCCACCCCTCCTGTATTTCAATCCTCTTTCATACTGTGGACTTGATCCTTTTCATGCATGATGTGTTCTAAATTGCCTCAACTATCCCTTTAAGTCGGACAGACTCACAAGGAAAACCTGAGTAAATGCCCAGTTTCTTATAGAGCTGTAAATAGTACCAGTTAGCCAGCTGTTTCGGTTCATGCCGGGGCGCGCAGAAGTTATTGACTCTCCCCCAGCCCTACCCTTTACTGACTTGCCTTACGCACCGTGCTGTTACAGTTCTGCTGGGCCAAAATACAGGCACTATCGCCAAAATAAAACACATGTTTGACCGGTTGCCTCACTGGAAGGCGGAGGCTCTTTCCTATTCCCCTTTGCAGGTTCCTTAGCTGTTATGCTGACGTGTTGTTGGAGTTACTTATAAGGTCCCAAAAGCAAGAGCTATTGGCTATGCTAATGCTTGTTTTATCTTTGATCCCTACTATTGTCTGCCTCTGCCTTATTTTTTCATTCAGAACAGATTGCTAAACTGAGACCAAAAGACACTTAAACTAATGGGTGGAACGAATACTGACGTGTTGTCACAAAGTAACAAGCCTTTACAATGCAATAGGTCTTGCATGACTGGAAGTTTGAGCTATTGCTGTTGCATTATTATTAGCAACGCCAATAGCTCAAACATTCCATAATGCGAGACCTATTGCATTGCAAATGCTTGTTTCTTCAAGTTTTGAGGATGGATGGGAGGAACCCTCCTCCACCATAGCGGAGGAGCCGCCACTGTTGTTCCAGCTGCTTTTCTTTTTTACTCTGTTCTTTCTGCTAAAGTGATTGGTGCTGTGGGGTGATCTTCCGAGAGTAATTGATTTTCAAGTTGTATAAAACACAGCAAACTGTGTGCTGGCCTACAACAACGGGAGACATTGTGAACCCACAGAGTGCAAAGGGTAGAAGGCTGGCTGAGCCTGAGGGTACGGCCTGGTCGTCAGCCACAGTTTTCTTCGGACGACTGGACGACCTTGTCCAGTGGAATTTCTAACAGGGTGCACTTTCTGGTTGAAAAGAGTCGATGGAAAGATGGAGAAGCTTACAATGCAAATTTCACGAACCACAAACAAGTGACGCAGAGGATACACCTCTTAAATTGTTTTTAGAGTCTCCAAGAAGAGCGAGCTTATGTGGTTTCAGAGAGTAAGCCCACTGAAACACATCAAAATTAAACTTTACTGAAGGGTGAAATGGGTTTTCAGAGTGGGTGGTCTCATCAAATTCTCTGGGAGACATTTTGCTTGTGTGGAGACTGAAGCTGGGTCCAAGCAGACCCGGGTCTAAAGGGGTAGCCAGGCTCTCCCAGTGGAGCCACCTGGCCCACCCAAACCCATCCACGATTAGAAGGGTCTCCATTTGTGTTTTTTGTAATGTTTCACGCGTGCCCGCCACCCATGCTTTCTTTCTCTTTTACTCACTTACATAACTAGCAGCGGCTTGGAGCATTCGGTTTCTGTGTGAAAGGGCAGTCGCGGTGGGTGTGCAGCAGGGTCTGTTATCTCAAGGACTGTGTGCACCCCGCTGAACGCTTTCGTCGGGGGCTGAGTTGGGGGTGTCAAGGGTTTCCATTCTACGGAAAAATACAAGCCTTGGTTTGTTGTGGGGGCAGAGGACAGCAGATGGTGTGACACTTGCAGGCTACAGTGAGGACTTTACTGGGGTGGATGCTGCCATTTCCAGGCCCAAAAATATTTAAAAATGTACTTTGAAACAGTTCCCCGTGTTGCCCTCTTTTCATGTCCTTAAGAAGCCAAAACAAGGATTGATTTCTCACCAATGCTTGTAAAAATCTTTTCCATGTCGGCGATGCAGTAATGCAGTAACTGTTAACATTTCACATTTTATTTCATCTTGTCTTGCTTATGCATATTTTGTTTTCCAGATGTTGTGATTTAGTAGTTTTTTTATGCAACTTATGAGTCTTGTGGTGTAGTGCATTCTGTGAACTCAGTCACCTCTAGGTGTCTGGGTGAGATAAGGCTGTGTAAGGCTGTTCAGAATCATGATGTAGCACAGTTCGGAGCTCTGAAGTTGAGACTGAAGGCAATGATGGTGCCTCATATTGCATGCCAGTGGGTCATAAAAGTGTTCAGATTACATGCTTACAAAATCATTAATGTCTCTGTAGAGCGCCCAAAGCAGTGGTCACATATATGCCAATTGTAATTTCACCATTTTATGTGAAAGTGGGTAAAGAGGGCATACACAACTGTGAAATATTGACAACGCCAAAAGAAAATACTGCATTTACTGGTGAGGGGAGAGAGTGAAACATGGAGGGCATAGTAAACTGAACATAACACAAGTACATGAGAAGGACAGCCTGGAAAGGCAGCGCTGAAGGAGATGTGTGGGATGTTCAGATGGATTATTTCAGAAAAATATGGGGAGAAAAAGGGAGCAAGTGCCAACCAGAGTGAGGGATTGCACAGGAATGTGGTGTTGAGGGGAGAAAGGGATTGACTGGGATACTCGGAAGACAAGACAGACTTTAGTAATAAATTGGGCTCACAGTTTAATGGTATTTCTTTTTTGAACATTTTCGTCTGTATTTATCCATATTAATTTTTGGATCACCTGAATGATATTTATCCATATTTATGTTCTGTTTTGTGAACAAATGAGGCAATAACTTGTATATGTCCACATTTATGTAGCGGCTAAACGTGCACTCATACTACGAAGCTTGTCAGTTTTAACACATTACAAAGTCAAAAACAATTAAATAATACACACACATGAAAAGGTAACATAATATCACAAATTAATATCGAGATATGTATTTATTTAAGCAAATTTGATTCAGTTATTCAACTCCGTATGCAGCCAATATGAACAGCTAGTGAACTGAAATTCATTAATCGTAACATGGAGAGTCACTCAAAAGAGGCCACATTTTCTGTATTTTTATCATTTTAAAAATCAATACAGGCGGCAAACAAACGTTTTTCTGTCTGTATTTATCTGTAAAAATCTGTAAAAATGGAAAACAGGGAGGCTTAGTAATAATTAATTGACAGTCTCCCATTTTGAGAATTGAAACATCTTCTTTTGAACTTTCATGGCCTTTCCCCCTAAAGAGAGTCACACAGCAGGGGTGCCCGCATTCCCCCCCCCAGTTATTTATGCTTGCGGTTGAGCCATTGCCATTCACCTCCAGCGTCTGGGCTGACAGGGTCATCACCATCAGGGGTGTGATGCACACTGCGCCACTTTAAGCTAAGGAATTCCTGATATACTTTAAAGATATTTGTATGGCCGAGTCTTGAATCCATTTAGGTCGTCTTCGGGTCTTGGGCTTTATAGATTAAAAATCATGCCGGTCTCAACTGAGCCCCAGTTGTCCTGGTTAAAATATACTAGTAAATGAGCAATGGGTAGGTTGAGAGGGCTAGACCTTTCATTGCCTTGGCATCAACGTATACCACTCCAACAAAGACTTGCTAGATGGGAACTACACGTTATCCTCCCTTCAAGCACAGATTGTGTTCTGGCAATCCCTCCCGCTGACAGCACAGGGCAGAGTTGCACCTGCTCACATAGTAATATTGCAGAGAATGCTTTAATACTTTTCAAAATTGCAGATTTCCATGCCCAGGAGTCTCTTTCGTGCCCTAGATGCCATGTTGGGGGCCCTAATTTGGAGTCTCTTTCGTGCCCTAGATGCCATGTTTGGGGCCCTAATTTGGAGTAACGGAATACGAAGAGGCGCCCTGGCCATGTTGAATCTCCCCAAAGATCAGTGAGACCTACAGGCCCCTCACTTTGAGCACTACTAGTTAGCGGTGCAGCTACAGTGGCCTGCCCACTACCAGGCCAGCCTGCACCTACTGCAAGTGTGAAACTTTGGTAAGTCAGGTGCCAAATATACTATTCAAGAGCTCTTCATTCCCAAATTCACTTTGCCTAAACGCTCCAATAAGTTATTGAGTACTGCCTACAAACGTTACAGTAGGGCTCTGAAGATTTCTTCTAACGTCACGACATATGCGCAAGGGATTATCCTAAAATGCATTCACTGATTCTGATTGGCCACCACAAGCAGTGTTGCTAGGGCACGGGAGAACTCTGGGATCTGCTGTATAGATGTATTCTTTCAAGATGGGCCACTGATTTCTGTTGACTCCCTGACTGAACAATTCGGACTTCTGACTAGCCAATTTTGGACTCAAAGGGCCCTCACTGTGGAGTTGCAGTCCCTGTAGGGCATTATTGACACTGATCAACCTACTCACCCACTGCTCTAAACATTTTATATAATTGGGTCCAGTCGAAGATTACTTACTTGGCTTGTTAGAGCTGTCCCAGATAAGTCAATGACCTCTTAGGCTGAACTTTGTGCTAAATAAGAAGTTGATGTTGGCCGCTCTTTCCCACAGAAGGAATATGGCAGTCTACTTTCACACCCACACAAAATCTCTTCCAACTGCTACGTTTCAGTATATCCAGCACAACAAACCCCTTCGAGCTTATCTGACCTTGGCGCGGCTAAATAAAATCTACAGAACTGCTAATTCTGGTTTTCTTTGCTACCTTGCCCCAAGGGCTGACTTTAAGCATATGTTCTTGGCTAGCTAAATTGCCAATACGTTTTGGGGCAAAGTTTGTTTTATACTTTCATCCACCATTGGCCCCCAAGAGCTAAATCGCTAAAGTGTTGCATAGTAATGCTTTACATTGAAAAAATGTGGTCTAACCCAGAGAAAGTCAAAAGACCCGGGTATCAAACGGTATAGTGAACAAGGTGGTCCTAGACCTAATTTAGTTAAAACATTAATTGTAGAACTTTTTTTGATTTTTAGTTTCATACGGGACTTAATCCAGGATTAAGTCCCGTACGAAACAAAAAATCAAAAAAAGTTCTACATTTAATTTTTTGACTAAATTATGTCTAGGACCACCTTGTTCACTATACCATAGTAATGCTTTACAACAATCCAAAGTCCAGCAAGGTAACAAGTAGATTCTTAGACATGGCCTTTCTCCTAGCCAAACAATAGATCACAGTGAGATGGCAAGCCTCATCTCATCCCTGACTGGAGTAACATACTGGCCTGTCACAGTGACTCCCTGGGCCGGCATGAAACCAGTATCCCTGAGGCCTGAGGCAGCTAGGGGTCTCCAAAAACATCCCATTGCTTCTTTATGAGATGAACGGATTTTTTTCTTTTAAAGGCGGTCTCAAAGAGGACCCTAGACCACCTTGGACAGACTGCTTTTGTTTTTATATACCAATACTGTAACCAACATCACAGTAGGTTATCTATTTTTCAACACGGTAACGAGGTGTGCGCCACTGACATATAGGGCCTGGAGTTCTTAACCTTATATCTCTCGCCTCACTGCACGAGTTACCCTCACTTCTCCTGCTCATATTATACGACCAGAATTGTTGCCGTATACATAGGTTATGCTTTCTCTACTACTTTACCACGGTTAAAACTCTTCAATGCTTTCACGTTATTAGTTTGATATCATTTATATTGTTGTCATACTGCTGCCACTGATTTTAAATGTATTATCAATGCTTCCTTATCGTTGTATATTGGGGGCAATGTCCCAATGAATACGCTATGTTGACATGATGCATTCTCCTTTCTTGGTTGAAAAAATTAAAAAACTCATAAAAGCTGGTAAAAAATACAAGAGGTAAAGGACTACACAATGCCAATTAATGGTCAATAGTATGGATTCATTGCAGATGGTGTTTCGGAAAGGATGACAGGGCTGGGTCAGAGTCAATCACATGCCAAGGAATACTTCAATGATGTTGCCAATCAGCATGCAGCTGAATCAGCCTCAAGTTAACTTGGGCAGTGTTATCTCTAGACGTGAAATTAATTTTAAAAGAGGGGGGGCACACATTGGGTCACATATAAAAGAGCTGGGGCTACTTACAAAGTATATATGTGCGAGTTTAAAATGTTTACATCTGACTTCGTATGGGTTTATATAGATATATGCACCACACAATGTAAGCAAACAACACTGCTTTGCAGTAAAGAGTATTTGAACAAATTGGTGGTGTGACAAGGTGCAGCGTCTGGCTTTTCAAAGAGCTCAGTGACGTAAAACCAAACACGTCTGTTCTTATATAACAAAGTAAAACAAGCATTTACAATGCAACGGTTTCACCTTTGCCAAAGTTAGAGCTATTGGCATTGTAAATGACAATATTTTTATTTATGTGTTGGTTTTGAAAACAGATAAATAAATGGCATTGTCATTTACATTGCCAACAGCTTAATCGCTTGCAAATGTAAGACCTATTGTACCCTACTGGATTTCACTGAAGAAATTCAGAGTCTGGTCTGCAGGTGTCACGTGACAGATGCCCAATTGACAGCTGAGGGGGTTAAATCGTGCTGGGGTGGCACATTAAGGCAACGCTTGCTGAAAGCACTACACTACCCTACTGGAGTGTCAGTCTTTTTGGACATGGTTCACTCACTCATCTTGAAACAGGAAGCTCGCCACCAGTTCCACAAAAAATACCGTCATTAAATCTTTCCTTTTTAAGGGTTGGACATTTCAGTTGGCTTCTGCTCTCAGTCACGCTCGTCTTGTCGCCCATTGTCAATCACGCGCCTCTCTGTGCCTGGCTGTCAAGTGCCGGCGCCATCCTAGTGCGCATCTTCAGTCAGCCACGGTGTGCTAGCCAACCGAACTGCATTATGGGATGGCATGGTGGGTTAAAGAACCTGTTTTACAAACATGTGTCCGTGCTTGTGAGGAGGTAGTGCACCTGTTGAGGGAGAGAGAGTGTGTTTGCATATGTGCGTGCATGCATGTGTGTGTGAATAAGCACTTCCAAGATTTAGTGGGACTAGAGTTTTTATCTACAAATCATTGTTTTCAGCTGTGTTCTAATGGAATCAAAGCAACACTACACCCCCCATAATGCATAGTGTGATCACATAAAAGTACAGAACTGGAAAGAGTGTCCATAATGACCAGCAAGACGGTTTTCACCCTAAGAAGGATGTGCTTCAGTCTCCAGTGCCACGGGCGAGTGGAAACACACACTGTGCTGGTGGAGAAGTAGAAGAAGTACAAGTGTCCATAGAAGAGAAGTAGAGGGGATGCACTCTCCATTCCCTATGCACTCTCCACTCCCTATGCACTCTCCACTCCGTATGCACTATCCACTCCCTATGCACTCTCCACTCTCCACTCCGTATGCACTATCCACTCCCTATGCACTCTCCACTCCCTACGCACTCTCCACTCTCCACTCCCTACGCACTCTCCACTCTCCACTCCCTACGCACTCTCCACTCTCCACTCCCTACGCACTCTCCACTCTCCACTCCCTACGCACTCTCCACTCTCCACTCCCTATGCACTCTCCACTCTCCACTCCGTATGCACTCTCCACTCCCTACGCACTCTCCACTCCCTACGCACTCTCCACTCCCTACGCACTCTCCACTCCCTACGCACTCTCCACTCTCCACTCTCCACTCCCTACGCACTCTCCACTCTCCACTCCCTACGCACTCTCCACTCCCTACGCACTCTCCACTCCACTCCCTATCCACTCTCCACTCTCCACTCCCTATGCACTCTCCACTCTCCACTCCCTATGCACTCTCCACTCTGCACTCCCTATGCACTCTCCACTCTGCACTCCCTATGCACTCTCCACTCTGCACTCCCTATGCACTCTCCACTCCCTATGCACTCTCCACTCCCTATGCACTCTCCACTCCCTATGCACTCTCCACTCTCCACTCCCTATGCACTCTCCACTCTCCACTCCCTATGCACTCTCCACTCTCCACTCCCTATGCACTCTCCACTCCCTCGAG
This sequence comes from Lissotriton helveticus, assembly GCF_964261635.1. Lineage (NCBI taxonomy): Eukaryota > Metazoa > Chordata > Amphibia > Caudata > Salamandridae > Lissotriton > Lissotriton helveticus. Next base: position 1,570,627,715 of record NC_136059.1, read on the forward strand.
CTGCACTCCCTATGCACTCTCCACTCCCTATGCACTCTCCACTCTCCACTCCCTATCCACTCTGCACTACCTATGCACTCTCCACTCTCCACTCCCTATGCACTCTCCACTCTCCACTCCCTATGCACTCTCCACTCTCCACTCCCTATGCACTCTCCACTCTCCACTCCCTATGCACTCTCCACTCTCCACTCCCTATGCACTCTCCACTCTCCACTCCCTATGCACTCTCCACTCCCTCGAGCTGCACTCCCTATGCACTCTCCACTCCCTATGCACTCTCCACTCTCCACTCCCTATCCACTCTCCACTCCCTATGCACTCTCCACTCTCCACTCCCTATGCACTCTCCACTCCCTATGCACTCTCCACTCCCTATGCACTCTCCACTCCCTATGCACTCTCCACTCCCTATGCACTCTCCACTCCCTATGCACTCTCCACTCCCTATGCACTCCCTATGCACTCTCCACTCCCTATGCACTCTCAACTCCCTATGCACTCTCAACTCCCTATGCACTCTCAACTCCCTATGCACTCTCAACTCCCTATGCACTCTCAACTCCCTATGCACTCTCAACTCTCCACTCCATCTTATCCCGGTCCCAAGGTTAAACTGATGTCAATGAGAAGACCTTATAGACAAAAAGTTTGGTTGGAGAAATCACATTATCAAGCAGTGCTATGGCATCGGTTATTAAATGCTAATATGTTCAATGACGTGAAAGCATTTTGGGATGTCCTCAATGAATTGGAAAAGGGAGGCAATAGGGCCTATACTGTTAATATTATGGAGGAATTTAAGTATCAAACATACGTTTTTTCAATAATAAATTACATAGGAATTCTAATTTATTTTTTCAATACTAATAGCTCTTAGAAAAGGCCTTGAATAGCGTCACAACCACTTAGTCCCAGTATAAAGTCTCCGAGTTATCAAGTATGAGGCAAACTGAAGGAACTGCAAGTTTCATAGGCTGATGTAGAAGAGTTGTCAACGGTTCGGTCCCAAACAGAAGCAATCAGTAAGACGATCCTCAGGACACTGTCCGTAAACAATCAAGGTGGATCTTTTGAGGAAGAATTATAGGTATATACAACTGTACTAAATAAAAAAAAAAAATAGATAACATGCCATCTACAGAATACAGCCTTGCTTTTATAACTCTGAGATTTTATAGCTGGGCTACGTGATTGTTACATCATTCAAGCCTCTTCTATATACTATTATGGAATTCAATTATTGCTGTGCCCTTATTGGTGTGCATTGTCTAATGTGGCTGGTCATATCCCTCTAAAATTATTTCATAATTATTCAATTTAGTACTGAAGAAAACAAAATTAGAACTCCTATGTAATTGAGTACTGAAAAAAACTTGGATTAAATTGCTCATTGTACACGCCGTTAAGCCTCTTCATCAATTGAGCATTCATTCGATATATTTCTTTTCCCCAAAAAAATATGCCTATATAATGAAATTGATTGTGGATTGGAAATTATGCGACCACTCATGAATTTTTAGATTTCATTACACAAAATAATTCCTTCAGAAGGTCCCTTGTTGATGTTGTTCAAGAGCAATCTCCCTGAGGGAATTTTTGAATTGCGCTAGTGTTTTTATAGTAGTGGTTGTGTTAGATGTCAAGAATACACTGTATTTTCAAATCTGAGAGCATACAATCTTTCAATGACAGTTACTCACCTTTGCTAGGTCCCTCACTTATAGGGTTACAACTTGCTCGATGTAGTCAGGACATATAATGTTGTGCGTGTTTCTACAACTCGTTGCCTTCATCTTTATTAGTCCAGTTGGTTTGATTGTAGCAAACCAAAGCTAGAACTTTTAGAATTAATAAGGTTGTAAAAAAAAGAAGCCTAAGAGCTGAAACATATTTTCCTAATAACAGTTGGTAAACCCGCTGCCCTTTTTTATTGCATAGGGTACAGCTCTTATAATAATTATGCTCTTTAGATCACACCCCATAATAACTATTATGAAATTTTACGACACCCATGTGTCTGGCGCACAGATGCCTAATTGTGCCTGTCTTGCTCTATAACTGGTACTATAATATTGCAATTGTATCTATGTAGGTCTTACACCCCTTACGAGGCATTTAAGAATTTTGGGCCGGCAGGAAGCTGCTCCGGAACCTAAGGATAATGTTTAATTCAGTGGTTATGGAGATTAGTTACATGCTCTCAAGGAAACCATACATGTATTTACTTCAGGTTCTTTGTTGTACATTGATGGGAGTTCGGCGTGATCATTATTGGAGGGGATGGGGTTATGGGAGTTCATGCATATGGCTGGTAGGATTAACAAATTAGCTAGATGGGATTAGATACTGTTAATTGTCAAGGGTATGACTTTCAAAGCAGTGATCTTTGGATTGCGGTATGGGCAGGACACTTGCAAAAATACAATAATAGAATACAAATATGTAATAATAATAGCAATGAAGGCAAAAATGCATGTGATTTGGAGAATGTTTTGAGTCTACACCATTTTTTCTTGCAAAGATATAGGAATTGTTCATTTTTGAGACAGCATGCAATCTGTTGGTGCAATCCGAGGGTGCAATCCTGCATGAATTTAGAATCTACAAAATACATAATTCTCACCCATCTAAGGCAAAAGTAGATCTTCACCCTGCATCCCAAAAACATTTTTCAAGCCAAGCTAAATATACCATTTGCAGTGTTTGTTCCTAGTCCACATAGTTAGGAGTGCTTTTGTGAATTCATCAAGACTCTGGGTTTTCAAGTGTTTTTCAAGGAGGAGCGGCGTGATTGTCTCACATGGACCATTAGTAATGGTTATAATAAGCAAAGACTGTCTCCCAGTTGGGGAGACTCCCTACAATTCAGAGGGGCCTTGACTGATTCCAGGCCTGTGCGGCTGTGCCTAAACGGCTTGTAAATCTTGAAATCTAGACAACACTAAGCTGTGCCCCTTACCTTCCAGGTCAAAAGCAGCACATTGATGATAGCCAGCAGAGGACAGGGTCCGTTTTCATTCTGGGTAACAATTGGAGTCTTCTGCTCCTTCCACAGTAACCACTTGATGTGATAGACAGACTGCCCAGTGCCGCGCTCCCGCCCTGCCGGCTCCTCCAGACCCTCGCTGACACTGAGGTCCGAACTGGGGTGGGAGGGCAGGTGGGAAGATGACTCTTGGGAGTCCAGGCTGGGAGAGGTGGCTGCAGGGGGAGAGCTGGAAGAAGGAACTTTATGTGGGGAGCTTCCTCCGGGTGTGGAGGGGGGGGTTGGGGACACACGATGACAGGTGGATGAAGAGGCCCCGGGTGGCAAGAGGGTGGGTAGGGAAGCCACAGGCAGGGGCTTCAATGAAACATCTGCAGAGATTAAGTGACTGGGCGGGGCAGATCCGGGTTCCAAGGGGTTTGGCGAGGTGGAGAGGGAGGGCAATGTGAAGGGTGGCGACAAGGGGTTGGGCAAGGCAAGCTCGGAACCTGACGAAACAGCCGTCGGGGGTAGGGGTATGCGAGGACAAGCCTCGGAGAACGAGGGGTCTTGAAAGGCAGTCTCTGCAGACTGAGAGGTTTCAACGGTGGTCTTGGGCTCTAAGTGGCTATGATGAGGAGAGGCCGCAGGTGGAGATGGGGTGTGAGAGTCCTCGTAGACGGGCAGTGGGACAGCCCTGAGGGGAAGGGGATTGGGAGAGGCGGCGCTGATGTTCAGCGAAGAGGCCCCTGACGGGGGGGCTGTGCTCGGAATTGTCCGGGGCTTCTTCATGCTCCCGCTGCCTAGGGAGCAGGGAGCCGCCGCTGGCCTCGGGGCTTCCGGGAGGTGCCCAGTCCGGGGGTCCGGGACATTGTGCCTCGGGGGCCTCCCCCTGTGAAGGTGCGCTGATGGGGCCGCCCTGACTGTCGTCACAAACGGGTTGCGGCTTCCATGGCTGGGTGCTCATCCTCTCCTCCGGGATGTGGGCAGCTATTCCTCCTCCTCCTCCTCCAGCGAAGTCCGCTGCCTGCTCGCTCTCCATGCGGCTGATCGGAAGGTAAAAATGTCAAGCGGGAGGGGGCGGGAAAGGGGGAGGAGAGACGCAGAAGACGGCCGGAGCAGGAAGGCGGGTGCCGGCTCAATGCCGGACCAGATTCGGGGGCGGGAGAGAACACGGACGACGGGAGGGGGGCGGGAGAGGACACGGACGGCGGGAGGGGGGCGGGAGAGAACACGGACGGCGGGAAAGGGGAGGGAACGGGAAACAACGTAACTCCGCCCAGGGAAAAAATCTCGGGAACGCCCCCGAATCTGGTCCGGCCTTGACGGACAGATCCGGCACTCAATGGCTAGCCTCCATTTATGGAGCTAGCCAATGAGAGCCGGGGGACGTTCCCGAAGTCCTTATAGTCTACAAAGGATTTCACCTGCGCTGAAAAGCTGCGCAGAGCGCAGCCTTTCGGCAGGCGAAACCCAAAAAACGACACTGCTCTTGTTATTAGGTAATGAGCCTTAGTGGGTTGTGTTCGCGTTATATAAAACTGCTGCATTTACATGAGTTTGAGAGTTGCACAACGTGACGTTTGGAACGTGTGTACAAGCAAACATTTTGGGTATTCCATGCCAAACAAAACATATAATTCTAGCTGTGCGTCACAAACGGGGTGCGCTTTTGAAGTTAGTCAGGCACATTCGAGGGTAAGTGATGCTTTTTTCTGCACAAATGTGATTTGTTTTCACAAAGGAAACTGTTGTCCCAAAGAACATTTTGTAATATTGGACCCGAGAGCGGTAGGAGAGCGTGGGCTTCGGGCTCCGAGCAGGCCTTTGGCCCGCTTCCCTGGAGCGAGTCCGCGCCCTCGAACCACGAAGGAACACTGGAGCGCGCGCGGCCAGCTGGCAGCGCGCGCTCCACGAGCGTCAGCAGCACTCTCCCCGGCTGAACTCCCCTCCCCTCCCTCCCGCCAGAATGTCCTCTCCTCGCGCAGAACTCTGAACCGCGAGAGATGTCGGCGAAGCAAAGGTTGGCCTCTTGGTTTTCCTGCAGAGGGAGGTGGCGAGGAACATCGAAACCAAGAAACTGGGCGCAGAATCTAGAGCCTCTCCGTCTTCCCGGGCAGATAAACTTAGCCTCAGTCGGCGACATGGTGGATTGTTTACAGTTAGAGGTATCAAACCATCCCACCTTACCGGCAGCGGGAGTGGCACGGGGCAGGTCTGTGTAACACGCAGGGTTGGACTGGCCGGCCTGCAGTGGAACCTGGCAGTGCCAGGGCGGCTGGTATATGACACGTTAGAAAGTTGGCTATATTTTTTGTCTGTCAGTTGTGTGGTATGGTGGGTCCTCTTTTTTACTGTTGATTCTCACGTATTACCACAAATGTTACCCGAAGCAAGCACTGACACGCAGTTTCCCATTATCTTGCAAAATACCTACACAGCGTGGTTTTTAAACTAAAAAAATCTCGAATTTTCAAATGTAACTGATTTGCTAATGAGGATCTCGTTTAATTTGGTGCCCGGGCCTAATTTCTGTTCTGGTTTAACCCCGAACATGAAATATTAAATTGTTGTTTATCGAACACCCTGGTCTTCAAAGAGGAGCTCATAAATAGGACCTCTCACAGTGGAAAGTAGGGAGACGTGGAAAAAAAGGGCTACAGAGGAGGGTGACGAGCATATGGGTAGCTGGATGGAGAGATGGATGAATACAGAGATGGATTTTAAAGAGAATGGAAGATGATGGGGAGAAAAATGGATGCAGAGTTGGAGAGGGGATGGATGAAGATGATGGAAAGAATAAAAACAACAATATAAATGCACAGAGGAAAAGATGGACAGATGGATGAAAAGGAAGGCGAGAAGGAGGAAGAAGGAAGGAAGAAAGAATGGAAACGGCAAGGATGGACACAAAGCAGAGCAAAAAGGATGGAAAGAAGGTTGGAGGGCAAGATGTAAAAAGGCACAAAGAAAACTGGAGAGAAGGAAGAAAATTTAAAGAATTTCAAAATTTCTACAGGGGAAGCCATCTCCTGAACAACTTCTAGGTTCAGTGGCCTCACCAGCTCACTCAGTGCTATTCTAAATAGTTTTCAAAATACAGGAAGTTTTACTTTTCTGGTAACTCCCTTGTTTACTGTAGTATTACTATCAGTGTTTAAGTTGCACCAGTGGATAAAAGTGGTGGGCACTGGCACTCTTAATTGGGGCTTATTTTTCATCATCAGGCAAGAAAGAGAAAGCCAGAAAAAGAAAGAGGAAGAGGAATATAGGAAAGCAGTAAAAAAAGCAGAACGCAGGATCGAAAAACAATCTACAAATGGGAGACAGAGAGACAAAGTGCATGATGGTGGAAGAAAGAGCCAATCAATCAATCAATCAATTAGAGCATTTGTAAAGTGCACTACTTACCTGTGAGGGTCACAAGGCGCTGGGGGGGGGGGGGGATGCTGCTACTGCTCAAAAAGCCAGGTCTTGAGGAGTCTTCTGAAGGTCAGCAGGTCTTGGGTCTGCCGTAGGTGGGTGGGGAGGGTGTTCCAGGTCTTGGCTGCGAGGTGGGAGAACGATCTGCCGCCAGAGGTCGCTCTTCGGATGCGGGGGACTGTGGCGAGGTCGGCGGAGCGAAGCTGGCGGGTTGGGGGTGTAGAAGCTAAGTCGTCTGTTAAGGTCTGCTGGTCCGCTGTTGTGGAGTGCCTTGTGTGCGTGGGTGAGGAGCTTGAAGGTTATCCTTTTGTTGACGGGGAGCCAGTGCAGGTCTATCAGGTGGGGTGTGATGTAGCTGCGGCAGAGGATGCCGAGGATCAGGCGTGCAGAGGCGTTCTGGATGCGTTGAAGTCTTTTCTGGAGTTTGGCCGAGGCTCCTGCGTAGAGGGCGTTTCCGTAGTCCAACCTGCTTCTGACGAGGGTCTGGGTGACCGTTCTTCTCGTTTCGGTGGGGATCCACCTGTAGATCTTGCAGAGGGTGTTGAAGCAGGAGGAAGAGACGGCGCTGACCTGCTTTGTCATGGAGAGGGTGGAGTCGAGGAGGACCCCTAGGTTGCGTGCGTGGTTTGTGGGTGTTGGAGCTGTTCCCAGTGCGGTCGGCCACCAGGAGTCATCCCAGACCGAGGGGGTGGATCTGAGGATGAGGATTTCCGTCTTGTCTGAGTTCAGCTTCAGTCGGCTGTTCTTCATCCACTCGGCGGCGGCTTTCATTCCTTCGTGGAGGTTGGTTTTTGCGGCGTGGGGGTCCTTGGTGACGGAGAGGATCAGCTGGGTGTCATCGGCGTAAGAGATGATGTTGAGGTCGTGTAGTCAGGTGAGGTAGGCGAGCCGTTGTAGATGTTAAACAGCATTGGGCTGAGGTATGACCCCTGGGGTATGCCGCAGATGATCTTGGTGGCTGCGGAGTGGAAGGGGGGGGGGGGGGGTGGACGCTCTGTGCTCTGTCGGAGAGGAAGGAGGTGGTCCAGTCCAGGGCCTTCTCTTGGATCCTAGGGTCGTGGAGGCGTGTGTGTAGTGGGCGGTGGTAGACCGTGTCGAAGGCGGCTGACAGGTCCAGGAGGATGAGGGCTGCGGTTTCTCCGTTGTCTAGCAGGGCCCGGATATCATCAGTGGCGGCGATGAGGGCAGTTTCGGTGCTGTTGTTGCTGCGGAACCCGGACTGGAACAGGTCCAGGATGCTGTTCTCCTCGAGGTAGCGGGTCAGTTGTTTGTTGAGTGTCTTTTTGATGACCTTCCCCGGTAACGGGAGCAGGGAGATGGGCCGGAAGTTCTTGAGGTCCTTGGGGTCCGCCTTGGGTTTTTTGAGTAAGGCGTTGATCTTGGCTATCTTCCAGCTCTCCAAGCAGGTTGAGTCTCGAAGGAGATGTTGATGGCTTTCCAGAGATGGGATGCAATGGTGGTGCTGGCTTTGCTGAAGATGTGGTGTGGGCATGGGTCTGACGGAGATCCAGAGTGGATGGTGTTCATGATTTTGATGGTGTTGTCGTCATTTATGTTGGTCTAGGAGAGCAGGCGGTCGGTGGGGGCAGGGGTCTCAGTGGTTGTCGAGGTGGTTGTGGCGTTGAAGCTGTCGTGGATGTCTGCAATCTTGCGATGGAAGAAGGTGGCAAGTGCGTTGCATAGGTCTTGCGAAGGTGGGATGTCGTTGGGGTTGGAGAGTTCCTTCACGATGTTGAAGAGCTCTTTGCTATTGTGCGCGTTGTTGTCTAGGCTGTCTTTGAAGGAGGCCCTCTTGGCGGATCTGATGAGGTGATGGTGTCTGCGGGTGGCGTTCTTGTGGGCTGCGTAGCTGTCCGGTGTTCGTTCACGGTGCCATTTCTTCTCTAGCTTTCGGCAGGATTGCTTGGGGGCCTGGACGTCTTCAGTTAACCAGCTGGCTTTCTTGCTGGTGTGGCTGTTAAAGGGTTTCTTGAGCGGGACAAGGGTGTTGGCACAGTCGTCGATCCACTGTCTGAGTTTGCGGGCGGTGGTGTCGGGGGAGTCAGCGGGTGGGCTCCGGGCGAGGGTGGTGGTTAGCTGGTCTTCGGTGACTTTGCTCCAGCAGCGGCGAGGGATCTGTTGGGTACGGTGGTGCGTGGTGGGTTTCCGGAAGGTGAAGCGGATGCAGCGGTGGTCGGTCCAGTGAAGTTCTGAGGTGTGGTTGAAGGAGACGTGGGAGCTTGCGGAGAAGATGGGGTCGAGCATGTGGCCGGCAGAGTGGGTGGGTGTTGCGACGAGTTGTCTGAGTCCGAGGTTGGCGATCAGGGTGGTGGAGTTGGTGTCGTTGTTGTTCTCGAGGTGGAAGTACAGGTCCCTGAGGAGGATGTAGTCCGTGGAGGCGAGGGCGTGTGTGCTGATGAAGTCGGCAATTGAGTCGCTGAACTGTGGTCGGGGTCCGGGGGGTCTGTAGACGAGGGTTCCTCTGAGGGTGGTCTTAGGGTCAGTGTGGACCTGGAAATGCAGGTGTTCAATAGTGCTGAGGGTGTCGTCGGTGTTGGTCGAGATTCTGAGAGTCTTCCTGTGGATGATGGCGATTACTACTCCGTTGGTGCGGTCTCTGCGGGTGATCTTGTAGCCTTTCGGGATGGCTATGGCGATGTCGGGTGCCGAGTAGGGGTTCAGCCAGGTCTCCGTCAGGGAGGCGACGTCTGGTGAGGTTGAGTCGAGTAGGCCCCAGAGTTCAAAAGCGTGTTTGCGTGGGGAGCAGGTGTTGAGAAGAATGCATCTGAGGTAGTTGGGTTCTTCTTTCCCGGTGGGCGGGTTGGCAGGTCGGGTGCTGGTGAAGCTGCAGTTCCGGCAGGAGAAGGGTCCTTGGGTGCGCTTCGGGGCGGCCAGGAAGCAGGTGTGTGATCGTCCGGTGTTGAGTGCATGGAGGGTGTTGGCATCGTAGCGGAGCCGGGCGGCATGGCATTCGCAGGGGCCAGTGGTTCTGGTGCTGGGCGCGGACTGGCGCAGACGGGCTTGCCTGAATTGCACCTTCGGCGGGGCGTGCCCGCTGAGCGTGGCTTCGCAGCGGCCACCATAAGAAGGGAAGGTGGGAGGGAGGAGCAGCTGGGAGGGAGTGGACGAATGGGCGAGCGGGTGGCGGGCCGCAGGGTACGCAACGGTGGGAAAACAGGGGCAGGAACGGCGAGGGAACAGAAAGAAAAAGGGGCCACAGAATACAACGGGAAGGAGGAAACAAAAGAGTCAAGTAAGCAGTGAAACAGAGGAAATACAGTACGAAGCAGGGGGGGCGGGGCCGCAGGGAAAGCAGCTGCGGGAAAACGGGGGCAACGAGCAGCGAGGGAACAGAAGGCAAAAGAGGGCACGGGGCACAGAATACAAAGGGAACAAGGAGGAAAAACAGAGCAAATTAATAATAAGACAGAAGGATGAGAGAAATGAACAGTGGAATGAGGTGGAACAGGTAGCCTAGGTATAAAGAAGCAATGGCATTCAGCAGCGCTGGTGATAAAATCCTAAAAAACACTATGGGCCCTCCCCTTTTTAAGATTTTATTTTTGTCCCCAAAAATCAAACTTAGCTCTGAATAATGCCCAAAGGTAAATGAGGGGTTACAACTGTAGTCAATGCATGGTTACTAGCAAGCAAACAGCTTACCCCTACTTGACAATAATTTCAAAGTTCCAACACGGCGTAGAGCAAAGCAGGAACAGGAATTTGGTGAGCCAGACATGCAGCTCTTAGGAACAAACTATATATACTTAGGGACCAATGTGTTACACATTTTTTACAAGGTCATCTTTAGGCACACGCCGCACCTTTGCAGGCAGGGGAGTGTCCCCTTTCACTACATAGGTTGAGAAAAGCTTCACAAACGTTTCCACTAAGTTTGACCTACAGTGGTCTCCTGACATGCATTTGTTTAAAAAAACAATACCAACGAAATGTAAGCACAGATGGTATGGCTGAATTCAATCAAATCAGGACTCTCAAATGACTTTCAGGTCTACCCATGGCGGTGTGGTTTCAGACGTATTGCTTAATGTGATATTCTCACAAATCACAAAAAGGAGAGAGGTAGTTTAAGCCATCACACATACTCCCTAGGGGATGGAACCAAAACACAATAAAGTAAGGGGGCTGTACCTTTTACATCAGTTTATTCAGATCACTGCTTCCCTATTTGGGCTTATCAAGATCCTGAATAAGAAGGGGTGGAAAAAGAAAGACCAATCTTTTGGAAGAGGAGGCCTCACCCATGTAATGTGGCAAGCCTAAACATAGGCACCTCTCCCCACATTTCGTAGGACAATACCACCAGGGCGTACTCAACCTCCTTGTGAACCCGATAGAGGGAGTTCTTAGATAAGGTATTTCGTGGACAAACAGGGGATCCAGATTAAACTAAAAGTACCTAGAGGTAACCAGGTTTTCACCTTTAATAGTGGTAGCCTCTCGTGCATCTAAAAACAAATATACGATGGAGTGAGAGTGCGATGGCTTGAACCATCATCCTTGTGCCTGCATGTTGTTGCCCTCATTTTAATTGCCTATATTAGTCGCGGTTATTCTTCAGTGCAATGGATCCCAAAAAACTGACCTAACAAGTATTAAAAACCATGCACTGGAAAGACCAATGAGATTCCTACCTGGTCTCAGGACTAATTCACCTTTACTAAGGAGATACCCACCATCCGGTCTGGGAAGGGACAATGTCCTCTATAGTCACACAGTCATCAGGAGGCCCATCGTGCAGTAATACCTATGATACGTCCTCGCCCAGCCGCAGGTAACGTGGTATTCTGACTTTCTCTTGTGGGCTGGCAGTAGGTGGGGCAGGACTGCTTGGTTTGGATGCACTTCCATGATAAATGCCCAATTATCTTAAATAGGTTGGAAAAATCACACTGTAATATCTACCTTCTGGATCCATATTTTCTAATAACTTTCTCTGGTGGATAGAAAAAGGCATGGTACAGGCAATAAGGAGCTAATAATTGATTATTTTGCCAGGACTGACTTGATTTTCTAGTCTGTCCCAATTTAGTAGCCTTTTATTTTTTTTAAAGCTCAGATTTCATTATGTTGAAGAGTTGCATTTATGAGAGAGCTAAGTCACAGATTGTAAGTTAAGGATTGTAAAATTCTTAAGTACCAAAATGCAAATGTATAATCATAACAGTGACAATAATCTAACTAAAGATAAATCATTCATAGTATAACCAACAGATCACGCCGTTAAAAGGCAGTGCCAAGCTACTGGCATTGCCAAAGCTTGTTTGTTTGGGCAGAATATTGGGACTGGAATGACCCCCGCATGTGAACTGGCCTGCTGTGAGAGACCCAATAGCATGTCTAACTGGTGTCCAATTGTCTGTTGGCCAAGCAAACATGCTAATCTAGCACATGTGCTGAGGCCTAGGCCTGTCCATGGCGATTCCAAGGTCCAGAACCTGTCCTGTGACCTGGAGTGGTGCACCCAGTGTGCCCTCTTTACTGATATGGCACTACTGTTCAGGCCTTGAGTTGTTGATATGAAGCAGTGGAGGCAACATGCCAATAGTTGTGTGAATATTTCTGAACGGACCTTGTTTTATATTTGAAATGAAATTAAAAAGAAATTTATAGAGTGCGAAACATTCACCCGAAGGTGTCAAGGTGCTAGCTCATCAATCATGACAAACTGGACAGTCCAGAAACACATCAAAAATTAAACAGCCAGGTCTTCAACGCATTCCTGAAGGCCAACAGGTGGGTTTCTTGTTTCAGCCTAAGTGGTAGAGAGTTCGGGGGAAGTGTGGCCCACAGGCTCTGCCCGAACAAAATTCAGCTTTAATGAAATACCAGCACCTTTGTACTGACACCAGATGTTCATATTCAATGTGTGTCTGCATGGTGCAGATGTCAGCACGGCACTGTGTGGGGGTGAGAGTCTACTGAAACTAGTAGGATCCATTTGGGATAGCCACTGGTTTGACACAACACAAAGATGGGATGCATCTTCCCACAGCAAGTGACAGTCCGAATTCTTGGAGCCGAAGGGTGGGAACCAAAGACAGTGAAGTGAGAGGGAGGATGGAGACAGGGCCGCCTTTGGAAACTCTATTACGATCTTTTAGCAAGCGGTGCTGATTAGATACTTCTGAGCACTGCATTTGGCAGATGCTAGAGGAGTGGGGAGAGTCAGTTAGGAGTGAGGAAGTTTTAAGGCAGGACCTGCACTTTTATCATTCCCGATTGCTCCTTCAGGAAGGATGAGGACTGTGGCAAGTGGGAAGATAGGATGGCAGTATGCAACGGGTATGCCATAGGTAAGGGGAGTATGGCATAAACTGTCCCAGATTCCTAACGTCCTGATGCCCATCACACATTAAGCACTTTTTGGAGGAACTGTGGGCTTAATACACATGAACTTCTAGGCACCCCAGTGTATCTTCTTGGCACAAGTAATGGAATTTGTAGAAGCACATGGCAGGCACCCATTCACAAAATCAGGCTCTTCATACACTTACAGCCACAGATGTGACACAGACCATGAAACACCTAGTTTAGTTGTACACACAGGAATGTGGATGCTCCTAGAGGATTGACAAACAGGGCCATTTGGAAGGTGGTAAACACTCACAAAACCATAAGCTCGTGAGTATTCACAAACTTCCATACTGGGTACGAATGTTTACATTATCATTTAAAGTTTGCTAGTCTGAAAATAAGATATGACGAATGGATTTCTCAAGCTGGGAGAAATATTTTAATGGAAGAAAAACGAAAATAAATATAAATGTGCTATTATACTTTACTGACCCACTGCTGCGATTAGACCCTTCAGAGAATAACCGGCAGGAGTAATTGTAGGACAGCTGGAGCACTCATGGAAACAGACAGTTTGCCCAGATTTTCAGAAATACTCCTGTGAAAGAAATGTATTTTTATCTTAAGCGGAAACCAACGATTTGTAGGTCTTTGACTCTTTAAAACTGCTCTGTGAATTATATTTAATTAAACTATAGGGATTAAGCATGTTAATATATGGCACAAATTGAGCGGCAGGTGGAACAAATAAAAAAATAAATAAAGCAAAAACAAATCACGTCTATCCTTAAATGAAGCTGGAAAAAAACAGAAAAGTAGCTTGAGAAATGTGAAAATACAGCTGATAAAAAAAGGTAAAGACCAGCAAGATTGTTACAGAAGTTACTCACCATCTTGGGGTGGTCATGCTCGATTTGCGTTGAGAATCAAAACACAATTAAGATCATTTTATGATCTTGAATTGAGCTTGGGTTCATGGCATTCTAAGCTATGGCCATGTAAAGCCAAATAAAGTATTTAAAATAATCCTTAATCGGAGTAAGAATGCAATTCGGTGGCGGCCTCCACGCCATCGTAATGACCCCGCCCTAGTGTTTTTAACACACAATATTACATAGTCTTGGACTGCCAGACAATGTTTTGAACCACAATAAAGATTTTAACAGCTGGTAAGGACACACGCAGGCCAAATATATTTTCAATTGCTCTCCCACTAAAAACGCAGGGGAAGTTCACTGCCCACTCAGATTTAAGACACCTGCATACTCAGTACTCTGAATGCAATGTGATATTATCTGCTGTTAAAACCATTAAACGCTGTTAAAAAAGCCCCAGAGAAAGTGCAGACAATTTCCTTCCAACGTAAATTAAATGTAAGCCATTGACCATCTACAGATTTTTTTTTTAAAGTTAACTGGTAACTACTGCAAAACCAATAAAGCTGTCCCACGGCGCGAAGGGTCGACAACGAAAAATTCAATACTGGGGCAATTCAATTCCATTACTTTTTCTACATCAATACCTTATTTATACCACCCATTTCTCAATGTCCCTTAAAAATGTACATTGTATTACATGTGCTGCCTTTGTGTTTTTTATTCTCTCGGTTCACACTGCTTCAAAATAACATCTATGCACATGAACCAATATCCAAGTGTAGTACATTTTGTAATTTGTTCCACAAAACAGTAATAACAAGTCATACAAAACGAAAATGAAAATAGCAGCGCCACATGTAGATTAACTCACTATATCTGCTTCAGGTGCACGAATCAGTTTTAGCACTAGACAACAGGTGATGCTCATGGGCTGGGTGGGCACCATTTCAATCTATGAATGAGAACCTATTACACTGAACATGACCTTTGCCTAAATCTGTGTTCTCGTTATTCTGACCTTTGCTCTGCTTAAGCCTCGAACATCACTGTCCCTTGCAACTTGATTTTACTTGAAAAGGAACTTTAGCAAGATCACCCACAATGTAGATTAAAAAGAAAGCAGGACTAGGCCAGAATCACCTAGGGTGAGATTCGAACAAACATCGGCAATGCCAATAAATCTTGCCTTTGGGACCTACTGGCTTTGCCAATGATTGTTGGTGGTACTGAGAAGTGGCAGTGGAGGAGCAGCTGGGTATAGCAGGTTAGGGGGAAGCAGCAGAGAGTAGTTAGGGGAACGAGGGATAGTGCGACATCAGACGGAGGAGAAGCATCACATAGGCCGGGGAAGAAGTGCACAAGAGAAACACCAACACAGAGCGCAGGGGAAGGGAGGAGGGAGTGAAGCCCTACAAGCACGGGAGGGAGAGCAAACAGCCACGAGGGAGAGAGCAAACACACGTGTATTTGGTAAGGAAGATGGCAAGAGAAAGACAAGAGTGAGAGAGCTGGAAAACACATGCACTGTGATGAGTGTTTAACAAAATAGAACAAGCATTGGCATAGCCATTAGGTCTCGCCTTTGGGAACTAATAAGTTGTTTAGGCAGAGATATTGACTTTGTGTTTGTTTTTAAGCTGTTTTGTACAGAAGTCTGCAGTATGCTGAAAAGTTATAATAAAGAAGTGTGAGAAGCATTTTTGTTACCTTAAATATGACCAAAAAGTATTATGTACAACAGAATTACCATATTAATTACCATATTAAAAGAGTATTAATAATAAGTAATGACTTGAGGTTTTTTCGATGTTTGAATGCAACTTGTATGTCCCAACGGTTGTTTATTATGTTTTTTATTGTTAACGGGGTGGGTATAAATAACAGGAGAGTGAAGGTTAGTTAGTTAGTGAGAGAGTTAGTTACTTAGTGAGAGAGAGTGAGAATTAGTGAGTTAGAGAGAGTGAGACGAAGTTATTGAGTATTTCGCCGTAAGGCAGTCATGGGTGTATGAACAGATATTACTGTAGCATTCAAAGTGTGAAGAGAAGATTTTTATAGCGCCTAAAGCCAGAACAGCACAGCGTGAACGGATATTACTATAGAACGTAATGTCAAGTAGAGCTGCATGCATTTAGAGATATATGTGTGGACAAATAGCACTGTACCCAATGCCATGCAGCGCTATAGGGAGAGACAGTACTATGGCACCTAGCGCCAAGTAGTGTTGCATTGGTGCATTCTTGGCTCTCAGACAGATTTCCCGGGGACCTGTGATATAACTAGCCGATATCCAGAGGTACAGGTGAAGTTTTTCTCAGATGATGTTCTTGGGTGGGGCTTTTCTTGGGGGGGGTCTCATAGTGCTTGGACTCGAGGCGCGCAGCCCGTTCGCCTGGGGCGCAGGATCCCTCTGAAGATAAAATAGCACAGCTGGTGAATATGCGCAGATATCCCTTCTTATCCTAGCAGGGGGTGTGTCAAGCTCCCCCTAAATGGCTTCTTAGCAGTATGATTTGCCGGACGGCGGCGCTGCTAAGATGTCATCTACACAATGCCGGCGGCGGTGATGAGCCTTTTCAGGTAAACATCGGGTCCACAGGTAGCCATTTAAGCACGCAGAGAGCAGTGCACACATAATGTGGTAGTTTGCAAAGCCCTACATATAATTACTGTAATTGTGTGTCTAAACACGAGGGAAGAAACCGCAGCAATCTTATCCCCCGGGAAATGGAAATGAGCGTAAAGCTTGCAGCTGCTGCATCCCTGGTGAGTGTCAGAGATCAAACATGGCTCTGTGATGTGGTGCGACATGGTGCTCAAAGCACTGGTGCGAGGTAGGGGGTCGTCCCGCTGCTCGCCTCGGCAGACCACGGACTGCAGAGCGGAGGGAGGAGAGGCCACTTCTAGAGACCGCCTCGTCGAAAAGAAAGAGGTCAAGGAGAGTGGAGTCAGACACACGGAGAGGCCCATCTGCGTCAAGCCGCGAGACGCCCATTATGGGTCTAGAAGTCCCACGAGCAGACCTACCCAGTGGGATGGCTGGCAGGGCTTTCAAAGCTCTACAGTTGGTGCAACAGTAACACTAGAAGGTGTGGTGTGCCATGATAGTTTAAATGCCAGTGTCACACAGCGTGGGCTCCGGCGCCTCCTCCTCTGGTGTCACTTCCATAACCTGTCAGTCAGGATGATTGACAGGCTCGTTGCTGGCCGGCAGCTCGGTACCTAGGGACAGGGCCGTCACCAAACTTTCCATCTTAAGGAAAGCTATGAGCCACCAGGGCACAAGTCTTAAACAAACACGGTGCGCGTGCACTGCAAGGAATGTGAGCTATGCAGCTGGCACCTGGCCACGCTGCTGTTCGCTCCCGAGCTCCCTAGGCCAGGGGAGAGAGAAGGCGAGACATGCACTAGCCTTTGGCCAATTACTTGCGGTCTTTCTTAGAAAGACGCACGCAAAGGCCAATAGCGTGTGAGCAAAAAAAAAAAACATCCGACTTGAAAGTCCTTACTAGAAGCCTCAAAGACAGCGCATGCATGCTGGCTCAAGCGAGACCTAAAAAAGCAGTTCCCTAAAAGGGAGCAATGGTAGGACAGATGTCAGCCAATCAAGAGGATGGTAAAGAGGCTATGCTCCAGGGCAGGGACAAACACAAGATGAAAAAGGAAAGCTATTGAATAAGTAGCAAGCAAAGGAAAGGGACAGTACAACCAACCAGTGGTAAGCAGTGGGCAGGCTGTAATCCCTTGTAAATTCCTGTTAAACCCACACAATAGATCTTTTGCAGCCAGAAAGCTTGCGCTATCTGGTAAGTTTAACCCAAAAACGCCAACAAAAAAAAGATTGTTGAAGCTAGCCCACATGGCCTTATGCCCTAGTTCTGAGTAGATTTACAACTTTTTAGAAATGCAAAAATAATTCCTAGAGTACTCTTTCGAAGCTGTTAATGTCACCTACTCTCAGGATCATTCAAATCCACATTCCTTTAGACAAACAATACATTTCAGCATGCTGTAATTAAATGACAAAGTGCATTTGAATGATCTACTCTATGTTTTTTCAATAGCATTCACTTACTGTAAATCTTCGAGAATTGTTAGCATGCTCAATGTCAATTCTCACAATAAAAACAGATTTACTCCTTCCAGGGGACACTACTTGCAAAGTTTATGGCTACCACCCTAGAATGCTCAGAGCCATCACCCATCCTTCATCCCAGCGCAAATTCCAAGTGAATGGATATCATTTTCTAAGGGAGAATACAAGCACTACCGCTTCTGTGAAGCAGGTGCAGATTCTAGTGTTTACCAGGGTAAAATCTCGTTCCTTACCTAAATAGGCGCGCAAACACTTTTTTAAGCAGACCTACAAATCCTCCAGTTAAGTATTAGACACAGCTTTGACAAATTGCCACATGAAACCGATGCCTACAAATCCCTCCACAACACCGGAGCCAAATACCTCAACGAAAGAGTCGCCTTCCACGAACCCAAGAGAAACCTCTGCTCCTCTGACCTCACCAAAACCCCACGCATCCGCAGAACAAGAGCGGGTGGAAGGGCCTTCTCGTACATCACGGCGAAGACCTGGAACGAGCTCCCGATCAACATCAGACGCTCCTCCACTCTGCAAACCTTCAGAAAGAGCCTCAAGACCTGGCTCTTGAGCTGACTCGGAGCAGCACTCCTCCTCTCCCTCCCCCAGCGCATTGACACTCTCACAGGTGAGTAGCGCAGTTCACAATTCCCTGATTGATTGATGCCAGTCTATCTAAAGCTGATTCAACTGTTCTGAACCAGCACCTTATGGAGTTCATCAAAGCATCAGCCTTAGTTCCTGCATCAAGATACAAGCCAACCAAGTCCTCCATTTTTAGGTCTGGCTTAGAAACAGTGATAGTTACCCAACAACTTTCCCTAATAAAAACAAAATCATAACAAAAATACACTTTTATACATACATAGAGGGGCTTTGTTTGAGGCGAGACATCTTCATTCATTAAACTGTTCAACTATCATTAACATTTTACTGACCCACCACAACAAGGACCTGTGGGTCATCTCACTACAGCCACTGGCTCTCTTTCACTGCAAGAGATGGAATTTTGCCTCATGAAATATGCATATGTGTGTAGAAAAATGTGCATGTCGTGCCAAAGTAGGTGGGTCACTACTTTACCAATTTTATTTAATTTCCATTCTTGTTTTAGTCCTCGCATCTGTTATAAACGACGTATTCAGGCGACAGCAGTTCCACATCAATAGTACATTTTCTTTTTCCAATAAGAATAATTATTTCTTTGGTATGCATGACAACTAAATAATGTTTCCACACCTGGTCTAGGTAAACCTCCTTGCTATATTCATTTTTTTATTCTTTTTATTATTGTAAGCATACAGCTGCAACGTTTAGGCGGCATTTGTTTTCACTTTTTAGTGGCATATGTTTGCAGTAAAACCATTTAAGCCCAAGCTTACCAAGGCCAGAAAATATGATTTTGGCAATGATGTTTAGGTTTATTTGTATTATCATTAACTATGGGCGTGATCATTTTCAACCTACAACAAAGATCCTTCATTTTAAATCAGAATTTCTTTTTAGTTGTTCCTCCTTTTATAGGTATTTCTGGGCTATGAAGTTATGCACCTTTTTAGGTCATGCATTTGAAACCTTGTGCATATACTTAAGTAAATACTTCTCTTTTAGGCTTAAACCCATCCTCCTGCTTTTGATTTGTTTGTTTTAGTGGCCTTTAAAAATCCTTGCTTCCTAGTGGTTAGTCCTGCCTTTTTGTGCATCCTTTTGCTCTTTCGTTTAGTCTCACAGAGCAGCGACCAAGTACTGTATCATTACACTTTGTTGTTTATCTGTTCTTTGGGGACTGTTTTTTTCTTAGTTTTCTGCTCCGGTTACTGATTGCCTGTGTTCAGCTCGATGCCAGTAGCTGCTTGCATTTTAATTAAGCATTTGTCCATCCCACCTCTTTTCATGCCGCTGAATGCCCCTCCCATTCCCCCTTGTGCTCCCCATCACTCACCCCTCCCGCCACGTTACTTGTTTTTTTACTAAAACCCAGCATCTGTTTTCGTATTGTGGTATATAAATAAATAATACCGGATCTATTTTTGAATGAATGAATGAATAACAGATAGCTCAATAAAATAAGAGTCAAGATTCGAGGTAGTGGGAGTTTTGCAGGTTTATTACAGCATAAAGGACAGGGACAGGATAACCTGCATAGGAACAGAATGGCAAGGACTAGCATGGCCCGGCAGCTGCCGGGGACAGGATCTGGAATGGCTAGCTCTAACATTTAATAACATTACATGAGCATATATACATAACGCAAACACATAGCATTACATTGCAATGGGCGTAGCAGTGGGTGGAGCAGTAGGTGTGACGCGTAGCAGTCGCGAAAGATAAGGGATAAAGAAGGCGTAACTCAGACATGTGATGCGAACGTAGCAGAATATGTCATGAATGGGGCGGAAACCATGGAGGGGGCTACCTAAGGAGCCGGGACCTCTAACCTGATGGTGCGCGCAAACTGGCAATGACGTGTTACGAGGAGAAGCTGGGGGCTATGAACTCTGTGCTAGGAGCAGAGACTAAAGTCTGGAGGGTCGGAGCGACATGTACCTAAACCCTATCTAGTATCTGATGTTTAGGGAACATGTTGATATAAACTAGAAGTCATGAGGGGAAAAGCTAACTGACTCTAAGACTAGAGCATGCATTTATTCTACATGTAGTGCGTGATGAAGAATATTAAATGACCATTAAATACAGTATTTCTCTTAACATGGAGCCGCATAGGCTAGACAATGACGGAAACTATGGATGCAGTTCAGTAGCTTAGGAATGCAGAGAAGGAGGACTAAACTGATAGCTGGAATCATAACATAGTCTTGGCAGACTCAGAGGCAGAGCCAGGCTGCACCGGGCACTGCGAGGCAGGAAGTAAGTGAAAGGTCGAGGATACAGGTGGGGGCTGGATCACTCCTCAGCGAGGCTTCAGGAGACAGGAGCTGAATCTGATGTCCGGGCCCTGTTGAGGCCTGGAAACGGGGACTTTATAATGAAATAACGTGCACACTGAGAAACGTGGCAACATAACTTTACATAGGCCTGATACTCATATTACTCATGAGGACTAGGAAATGGCATATCAGAGGTGGACACAACTATAATTGCGTCTTTAATCGGACATGGGGAGTACATATGTATATTTAATCATGCACACATATCATATGATGGATGACACGTAGGGACACAGAACATGACAAAATTTACTTTTCCACATTCCCTCCTTGTCACTACGTTTCCATTAGGAAACATCAATATTCATGATACCATCTATCATTTCATACAGTACCATGTGTTCATCTCTAATTGTCTTGGAACGGGATTTAGAACGGGGCTTGGGACTAGGAATACAAGTGGTAGCACACATGCCGCAAATCGCAGGGCCACATTGTATACAGAGGCAGCAGCTGAATATGATCGCTACTGCAATACCTAGAAAAGACAGGACTTTCCATCCCCATGCAGAAATTGTATTCCAGAACCAACCGGACCATGTCCAGGTGCCTGGATCTTGGTGTAATAGATGGGCAATTTTATGAAGTCTGGTTATAGCTGAATAAACAGACGGCGCGTTATTTGGAATGAAAATGCAGCAACTGGATCCGATGACTCTACAGGCCCCGCCCCTATCGGCCAGTATGACGTCAAGGACGAGACGATTCTGGAGCACGACAATTCTCATAAAGGATTGCTCTTCGGTTAAGTTACCTAGAGCGGAGGCAGTCTCATCTACTACTGCTTCAAGGGTTCTTGTTAACCTACGGATTAGCTTACTGTTTACAACTGTACCTAAATAAGGGAACACACCTTTATCGATATCAATGAATTGCTCTGCAGCAGTTTCAGTATAATCGACAATCGGTAGGTTTCTTTTGTGTCTAGTATGTACTAGGTAGGAATTCCTATGGTAGTCAGGTGGGGCTAGGAAAACAGGTGGCAGTAGGAAGGCAATGTAACAGGTTCCCTCCCAATCGAGGGGCAGACGAACATATGCGGTTTGACCACAAACAAAATAAGAATGACGTGAAGCTTTAAAAATAGATTTCCCACTGTCACTATACTTGATAATAGTAGTACAATCACTATGTCCTACGTGTACAGAACCATAATTACGGACACATAATTCGCCTTTGACTGGTAATACTGAAATAGCAGGTGAGTCTGGAGTAGTATCAGACTGAACATTCAGGACCATGAAATTCGAAGAATAGTTACCTAAATTATACACTTCATTTTCTAGATCTAAACCTGTTCTGTGGGGGAGACCTTGCTTGTCTGGGAAACATGTGCTGTTAAGAAAAGACATATCTGTTGAGGATGACGTTAACGTGGACCATGCTCCACACGAACCATTATGTGAAAATGGATAAGGGAAAAGTGGCAGAACTCCCTTCGGGGTCTGGAAAGGGGGGAGTCGACCACACACCCAACAATTAGTGGCATTGCTGGTCTGGTGTGAATAATGCAACATGCGGATAAATGAGTTATTGCGCATAGCGAGGCGGTATGAATATTCGTGAGGAGGCAGATCACTAAACGTGTGCTCTACGGTAACATTAGAATGCTTATTTACATGAGGAACTGGAAAACACAGGAAAAATGCGTAACTAGTGCAGGAAATCATTATGCTGATGAATAATATGAAACTTAGAAAAACGATACATCGAATTGAGTTTTGACTGACTCTCTCACTATGGGGGTCTATTTTATACATGTCAGAAACAGTCTAACCGTTTCACCTAGGGGAGGACTTAGACAATCAAACTGACTGACTTATTTTACTAGACCGTAGTTTTTGCTTATACTCCTGCTGCGGAGTTTTCTCTAACAAGGGAGGGGTTGTATCAATGTCATTTGCGGGACAGTCCTTAGGAACAATGTTTTGACAAGTCTTGATATCCTGGGAAATGTTCTTGGAGACCGGCTTCAATCCGTAGAATTTCTTGACGTGCGAAAGGTGCACCCAGCCGCGGCGTCCTTCCAATTTCACAGCTGTACGGGTGGTGAGGAGGACCTGACGGGGCTCCTTCCAACGTGGCTCCAGCGGACTTGATCTGTCAAAGTTCCGGACGAGCACCATCGAACCTGGAACGATTTCATGCGGTGCCACCTCGGTATTGTCTGGAAATGCGGCGGCAACCTGTGAACGACATGAGTTGAGGGCAGACATCAAGGAAGCTAGGTAATCTGTCAGCATATTACATGAAACATCGGTAATACTTCGGGGTCTAGGAGTACCCCACATGTTAGGGGGGCGGCCGAATACAACCTCATACGGGGACAGACCTGATCTGGAATGTGCGACCATGCGCATATAAAACAAAGCAACTGGCAGAGCTACTAGCCAGTCCACACCCTTGTCTTTACATATTTTGGCAATTCGGATTTTCAGAGTCTGATTATGTCTCTCAACGAGACCGGCTGCTTCAGGATGGCGTACACAATGAAACTTCCACTGGTACCCTAACAACAGGGAAACGTGCTTCATGAGTTCAGATGAGAATGGCTGACCGTTATCAGAATATACGACTCTAGGGAGTCCATATCGAGGGAAGAATTCACGAACCAACTGCTTGGCAGTGGTCGCGGCTGTGTAATCTGGGACTGGATATGCTTCTGTCCATCTGGACAAAGCGCATACAACTACAAGGACATACTTGAAACCTCGACATCGCTCCATCTGAATATAATCCATCTGGAGGACTTCAAAAGGGTGGTCAGGAGGCTGGAATCCCCCTTGTTCCACCGGGACACTTTTACCTGGATTAAACTGACAACATATCATACAGGTACGGACTTTCTGCTTGGCTGCAGCTCGTAAATGCTTGTTGAACCAAATGTTCTGGATACTGTCCAACATTGCTTTTTCTCCTAAATGTGCTGGACTATGTGCGGTATTAATGATGACTTGAACCATAGAGTCGGGGAGAAACCATGCGGTCCTACCCTTTGTTAACCATCCTTGATCTGTCTGGACCCCTCCTTGTTCAGACCATTTCTTGATTTCATCGGGAGTAGCATGTAATTGGATATCTATGACATCTTGAGTAGGGTCCTTAACTGTCATACATGTAGTCGGATCTGGAGTGTGTGTCATGTTAACTGGAATGTCTGGAGTCTGTGCTGTAAGCTTGGCTGTGCGATCTGCTAGATCATTACCTTGAGAAATAATGTCAGTAACTTTCGTATGTGCTTTGCATTTCATGATAGCAATGGATGTCGGTAAATGTATGGCATCTAACAGAGCTTGAATAAGGAGACCATGCTGAATCTTGGTTCCATGAGAAGTCATGAAACCTCTCTCCTGCCAGAGCACTCCAAAGTCGTGTACAACTCCAAATGCGTAACGTGAATCTGTGTAAACATTAACTTTCAGGTTCTTGGCGTGTATACAGGCATGTGTCAGAGCAACTAGCTCTGCTGCTTGAGCGGACAGGGTATCAATAAGGTGTGTCTCAATAACTTCGGTGTCAGTAGTCACTGCATACGCGGCTACTAGTTCTCCTGTACTAGTCCTCATACATGAACCATCCACATAAAGTGTCAGGTCAGGGTCTGGTAACGGAATATCTGTCAGATCTTGTCTTGGCTTTGTCGTAATGTTAACTACTTCCACACAGTCGTGTGTGGCAGAATTTGAATTAACTGATGGTAACAGTGTAGCAGGGTTCAGAACGTTGCAGCGTCTGATTTCTATGTGTGGTTGGAACAGTGTCAATTCATAACCTGTTAAACGTGCAATTGTCAAGTGCTGTGTTTGTGTTCTATTTAAAAGAACTTCCACGGAGTGTGGAACGTGTACTGTCAGGGAGTGTCCTAAAACTATGGAATCACTTTGTCTGATAGCTAGTGCTGTGGCTGCAACTGACTTGAGGCACGCAGGCAACGCCTGGGCGACTGGATCTAGTGTGCTAGAAAAATAAGCACAAGGCTTGTATTGTCCTGCTTGATCTTGTGTGAGAACAGATAATGCTGTACCTTCACGTTCTGTGACGAAAAGTGTAAAAGGCTTACTGTAGTTCGGTGTGGCTAGAACTGGAGCTTGGCATAAAGCTTTCTTTAACTCGTTGAAACTAAGTGTATGTTCAGATGTCCAAGGGAGAACAGTCGATACGGCTGCCTCCTGTGTCGTTAACTGTATCAGTGGCTTGGCTAGAAATGCATACTGAGGAATCCATTGTCTGCAATAAGAAGTAAGGCCAATAAAGGCACGTACCTCCTTCTGGGTCTTGGGCTGAGGAAGACTCGCTATTAACTGGATACGGTCTGGTGTCAACTGCCTACCCCTCTTGGACAGTAAGTGTCCTAAGTAGACCACTTGCTGGACACAGAATTGAAGCTTCGAAGGGGACACCTTGTGCCCCATCTCGGCTAGGAAATACAGAACCGTCAGTGACGCTCGCTCGCAATCACGTTCAGAACGGGCTGTGATCAATAGATCATCGACATACTGGAGCAGGGCAGTGTCAGTTGGCATATGAATATTGTCTAGTTGTCTTTTAAGTGCTTGACTGTAAATACTAGGGCTTTCTGTGAAACCTTGAGGAGCGCGTGTGAACATATAGCTCCTTCCATTTAAACAAAATCCGAAAAGAAACTGGCTGTCTGGATGGATGGGAACACTAAAAAATGCATTCTTAAGATCAATTACAGTAAAGAATGTGGCTTCGGAATCAATAGCTGTCAATAGGGAAGAGATATCTGGGACAACTGGGTACTGAGGAATAATACATTTGTTAAGTTCTCGTAAATCAATCACTAATCGATATACTGGGGGTGCATTTGGATCAGTACGTTTCATGACTGGAATGATCGGAGAGTTACATACATTGGAGTCAGTTTCTACAACTACTCCTTGAGCCATGAGCTCGTCTATAATTTTGGATAAGGCTGCTACAGCCTCAGGTGGCAATCTATATTGTCTGATTCGTGGTAACACTACACCTGGCTTGAGAGTCACACGATAGGGTGTGATTTGCATGTAACCTACATCAGTTGGACCTTGCGCCCATAAATGCTGCGGAACTTTAGACAGTCTGGGATCAAAATCTCGTAATACATAGTGACCCTTAAAATCACGTAGGAACAATCGTATTCCCTCGGGGGAACAACAAATAACTGCACCTAACTCTTTCAATGTCTTAATGCCTAATAGGTTTTCCGGACATGACTTAGTAAGTAACAGATCAGTAGTGCGGGACAATGGACCTACTTCTAGAGTGACTGGCTTTGAAATCTCATTAACGATAGGCTTTCCTGAAAATCCAAGGGAAACATTTCTTGTGCCTGAGAGCGGAGCCCCTGGAACTTCGGCGTGACTAATTGTGGTCCTACTTGCCCCTGTATCAATCAAAAACTTTCTGTCTTTCCCTAATACTTGACTGTGAACATAGGGACCCTCTTGATCTACAGGTATCTCGATGAGGGGCAAGCCTACCTCCCTCTCTAGGCTGTTTCATGAATACTGTTGATACTCTGGATACTCAGACTGTGCATACTGGTACATCTGCGATGTGACATGTTGTGTTGCAGCAACAGGCTGTGGTGCTGTAACTGTCTGTGGTGCATTCTGTGACTGAGGAATCTGCGTAACTTGTTCTTGTCTGGGCGGACGTGGTCTTTCTTTAGTCTTACCAGTAGCTATGTTGTGTTTCAGAACTGCACACTCGTTTATGAAATGACCTGGCTGTTTACAATAATTGCAGTTCCCTTTAACGGGTGCTGCAGGATGGCTGGCTTGATTTGGACCCCTCTTCTGACTGTCCTGAGGAACGGATTGTGCAACTAGTACTTTCATTTTCGTGTCTTTCATACGTTTTCTCTCGTGTTCTTGTTCTTCTCTGATTCTATTCTGGTGATACTGGAGCATCTGGAGCATCTGGGACGGAGTATTAGCTTGCCAGGTACTCTCGACCTTCAAAACTCGGTTTTTAATTGGTGGACTTGAATTCTCGACTAATTTAGTAACGAAAAGGTGAGGATATGACTCACTGCTTGTCTTGAGGCCACTGTTAATACTGAAACATTTTTCAAACCTAGAATAAAAATCACTAATATCTTCATCTTGTTTCTGTTTACAGGCTGAGATTGCATCCCAGTCTTCCTTTTTCGTTGTCAATAATCTGGGTAAAACTTGAATCAATAATTCTGGTAATTCTTTACATTTCTCTCCAAGACCAGTACCTGGTACACGTATCTTATCTTCAGCTTCTAGGACTGCCCAATCTATCTTTTTCTCTCCCACCTCCCATTCTTTTTCCTTGAGCTTTTCATACACCCCGGCGGGTAGCAGAACCTTTAACATTTTAATGATATCTGGGTAAGTGTATTCTCCCATACGGAGCATGTCTTTTAATTCTCTATGGAACCCTGCTGGATCTTTGTCATGACAGGGAATTAATTTCTTCATCTCTAGAAGTTCCATCTTTGTTATCGGAGTGTATACAAACACTCGCTGCATTTCGCCACCCGCTCCTCTGACTGGGTGGACTTCTCGTAACGGATTCTGTCTGTCTATGTAGAGTGATTTACTTTCTGGGGGTGAGACATGAACAAAATGTGGGTTCAAGAATGTTCTATATTTATGACGCTGTTCTAAAATGACACTAATTAAATCGGTACCTAGACCTCTCCATTTGTACTGGAGTAACTCGATGGCATCTTTCTGTGATTGTCTGGCTTTCTTTTTCCATAATGCTTCTTCTACTCGCATGATGCACTCGGCATCCCATGTACCCGATACGGGCCATCTATACTTTTCTTCTAACTGTTTGGTATATTCTACCCATAAATCTAGATACAATATGGCGCTTATGCCATGTTTCTGATACATAAAATGACCTGGACTGTCCCTAGGCGGGACGGGAACTGCTGCTTCCAGCAGACCCTTTCTAGTTTTTAACTGACGTAACTTTGAGAAGAGCGGCATGACTGGACTCTAATCTGGACAAAATACAATACACAATGAAAACACGAAATCACGTCGCACTCATACCACAACATTAAAATACATGAAGAACATTTAAAAATAACAGTTCGAACAGAATACTACCTGGAAATACTGAGAACAGAACACATGAATTTTCTCGAGAACAGAAACTGACTAGAACAGAAACTAGATGCACTGCTGAAACAGCACGAGACTTACCGGTCTCTTAAAGAGACACGTCAGGACCCGTATCCACCGAAGTGGACACTTCGTTTGTGGGACTGTGTACCACCAACCCACAGACCAGAGTCAATGAAATTGACCCTGTCTAGATACCACCCCAGTAACGGTACTCACCGGGCAGCAAGAACGGAAGGCCTCGGACTGGACTGGACTGCTACGACGACGAACTTCGGACTTCAGTTACGGGTGGACCTCCGGATACCTCGGACCTTGGACTCTTGGCTTGGGCTCTGGTCGGGACTCGCCGCGTTCCTCCACCGTCTCGTCTGGATGCTGGACCGCCTCCTCCGTCTCCTCCGTGGGCCTGAGGGATACTTGAGCAGAAATATCTGCCACTGCGCAGAAGAGTTCCGTCACGACTGCAGAGGGTCAGGGGGTCGGCGTGGCTTCACCGACGCGTGGGGAAAGGGCAAGTCCCTATTCGGGCGCCATTATGTGGTATATAAATAAATAATACCGGATCTATTTTTGAATGAATGAATGAATAACAGATAGCTCAATAAAATAAGAGTCAAGATTCGAGGTAGTGGGAGTTTTGCAGGTTTATTACAGCATAAAGGACAGGGACAGGATAACCTGCATAGGAACAGAATGGCAAGGACTAGCATGGCCCGGCAGCTGCCGGGGACAGGATCTGGAATGGCTAGCTCTAACATTTAATAACATTACATGAGCATATATACATAACGCAAACACATAGCATTACATTGCAATGGGCGTAGCAGTGGGTGGAGCAGTAGGTGTGACGCGTAGCAGTCGCGAAAGATAAGGGATAAAGAAGGCGTAACTCAGACATGTGATGCGAACGTAGCAGAATATGTCATGAATGGGGCGGAAACCATGGAGGGGGCTACCTAAGGAGCCGGGACCTCTAACCTGATGGTGCGCGCAAACTGGCAATGACGTGTTACGAGGAGAAGCTGGGGGCTATGAACTCTGTGCTAGGAGCAGAGACTAAAGTCTGGAGGGTCGGAGCGACATGTACCTAAACCCTATCTAGTATCTGATGTTTAGGGAACATGTTGATATAAACTAGAAGTCATGAGGGGAAAAGCTAACTGACTCTAAGACTAGAGCATGCATTTATTCTACATGTAGTGCGTGATGAAGAATATTAAATGACCATTAAATACAGTATTTCTCTTAACATGGAGCCGCATAGGCTAGACAATGACGGAAACTATGGATGCAGTTCAGTAGCTTAGGAATGCAGAGAAGGAGGACTAAACTGATAGCTGGAATCATAACATAGTCTTGGCAGACTCAGAGGCAGAGCCAGGCTGCACCGGGCACTGCGAGGCAGGAAGTAAGTGAAAGGTCGAGGATACAGGTGGGGGCTGGATCACTCCTCAGCGAGGCTTCAGGAGACAGGAGCTGAATCTGATGTCCGGGCCCTGTTGAGGCCTGGAAACGGGGACTTTATAATGAAATAACGTGCACACTGAGAAACGTGGCAACATAACTTTACATAGGCCTGATACTCATATTACTCATGAGGACTAGGAAATGGCATATCAGAGGTGGACACAACTATAATTGCGTCTTTAATCGGACATGGGGAGTACATATGTATATTTAATCATGCACACATATCATATGATGGATGACACGTAGGGACACAGAACATGACAAAATTTACTTTTCCACAGTATGAATACATTTTATGAGTTTGCGCTGGAAATGCAGAGCTGAAGATACCTGCTAAAAGCTATGCATTAGTCCGTCCTCTCTTTCTGTCTTCAGGAGCTGCAGAATACAGCACACATGGTGTTCGTTTGAGCTGTGTAAGATGGCTTTCAGGCAGTGAGGAGCGGGCAGGGTACCAGAGGGTACTAGAGGGTACTGCCAGGTAGGACCTGACTAGCCAGTTCGAAAATCTCACAAGTGTCTGGCATTTGCCGTCACAGCTAGGATTCTATGCTTTTCCTCCTTTAGACAGTGAATGTTTCTCTTGCCAGTAATGAAACAATACAGGCCACTGCGCCAATAGCACTATCCATGTGCTTGATTGGCTGATGGGACGGAAGGGGGGACAGTAGCGGGTGTCAGTGGGTAGACTCAGTGGGATCATCGGCTCACCAGCGGCTGCATAGCAGCATTTTTGGCAGGGCCACGTTGTGGGTAACATTCTCACCCTTAGCCTTGGGGGCATTATGGTGGGTGTGACTGAAGTCCTGCGGGCTTCCAGGAGCAGCGATTTCCTAACACTACCCTCTCCTTTTTCTGGCTCTACCCTTGGTGAATGGGCTTGCATGAGCAGTGATGGGATGCCCAGGGAGAGGCTCACAGCTAACCAAGGTGGCCACCACGCCGCCAGAGAACCGACCTTTCAAATGGGCAGTCTCTGTTTCTTCTACATGGCTGCCTATGAACTTTCCTCTTCTGGCAGCTTTCTTTGCTCCGACAGTGGCCTTTGACTGCTTCCAACAATTGCTTCATGTTTAGTGGTATTAACAGGGTTTACCAGGATGTTGGAAAAATAAACTGAACCAACCCCAAACTGCTGTGCCCAAGAAAATAAAGGCCTTTAAATGTATTTTTTTGACGTGTTACTGTTTTAAATAACTATGTAACTAAACGGCAATGTCGAATTTCTTCCACCACTATTACGTTTACATACCTGCCTAAAGTCAGCCAGTCATATGCACTGGAGAAGGTTGATGGCATTGTGAACCTTTAACTAAGTTGGTTGAATTTCATAATTTGGGTTAATAAAGCCAGAGAAGGTTTCACCTGATTTCAAAATGACTGTTTGTTTCGTTTTGCCGTTTTATTATTTTCGGTCTTATGGGCCTTCATGTAAAATTACTGTCTGTGTCTGTAAAATACAACTCGATTAGTAACCCTGCTTTTACATAGAAAGACTT
Organism: Lissotriton helveticus; assembly: GCF_964261635.1. NCBI lineage: Eukaryota > Metazoa > Chordata > Amphibia > Caudata > Salamandridae > Lissotriton > Lissotriton helveticus. The sequence continues at coordinate 1,570,658,406 of NC_136059.1, forward strand.
ACATAAATATCTTACTTTGGAGTTCAGCCTATGTTTGAGGGGTTGTAATTTTGTTTTAATGCCACAGATAGGTTTGGAAAAAAATGTATCCATCATGTCTCTAGTTGCCTTGGCAGGAAGCTGTGCCACTTTGGCTAGGTACGGTAGCAGGGAGATAGGCCGGAGGTTATCTAACTTTTCCCAGCTGATATTCTTTTTTTTTTTGGAGTGGGAGTACTACCGCCTGCCTCCATCCTTCAGGCACCGTGTGAGTCCTGAATGATACGTCTAAAAGGTATCTAATATAGGGTTCAAGGATATCGAGGCTTTCTATGAGCAGTTTCGGCGAGGTGGGGTCCCTAGGAGACCCTGACTTGATCGAACTACAGATCTGCCGTAGTGCCTCAGGGGGCGGGGTGACGTGATTTTTAGTAATTTTAAAAACTGAATTTGATTATTGGCACGGTGAATGCAAATGCATTATCCGGTTTGTTGATTGTTGGACCTGTTTGGGGCATATGTTGCACTAAAAATATGAGTTTTCAGGCTGAATAGCAGAATCACCCAGTACGTTTATGTTTTCAACTGTAACTACTGTCACTTTTATCCAAATTTAACAGCTGAAGCTTAACATTAGGCAGGTTCCATCTTTCTTTTCGTCCATGCTATTCGGTGACACTACAGGTTATTGCCACCTCTGAACAGATTGTTTGACTAGTTTTTTTGCTCAAACACCAGGGATAACTCAGGGCACTGATGCAGTTGCACATCAAATGTTATAGTGCTGTTCACTTGCATCAGGGCACTTGTCTTTCTATATGTGCTTTAAAAAGCCTTGGAATGTGTCCATAAATATTAACTTAAGCAAGCATGTATTCCTGAATTAGACTGCATGATCCTGTGTGTAGTAATTGTATAGCTCTTCAATCCCTGGTGGCACAGCACCTAGGATAATCTGCTGCATGGCTATACACTTATAAGGTCCCAAAGGCGAGGCCTATTGGTCATGTGATACCGTTCAGGCCTGACAAATACATGCACATTTCGCAAGGAAATCACAAGTATTTCAGATTAACTCAAGCATTAGACCTTAGAGTAAATTATTCAAAATCTTTCATTATCATAGCGGGAGCCAGCAGAGGAGAGAACCTCCCAATTTCCACCTGGCCTCAAAGAAAATCGAAGTGGTAGGCTCCTTTTTATACTTGGGAGTCCTAATCGATAAGAACCACTCTTGGACAAACTTGGTGGCGGCAAGAGCACTAGGTATGGAAAGGAGTCTTCAAGCTATTAAGAGCTTTGCTAGGAAGCTAGGAGCCAGTCCCCTGGACACAATCAAAAATTTCTATTCTGCAAAAACAAATGCTGCAGCAACTTATGGGGAGGGAGTCTGGGGGATGGCAAACACAGACCAACTCCAGAAAATGGAAGACAGCTTCTTAAAAAAACGGGTATCATTACCACACTCATTCTCAAACTATATTCTACACTTAGAATTAGGGTTACCCGATTTGCTAGATTCCATTAGACTGGCGCCAATCCTGTCAAGGCTCTCGATTTGGTGTAGGACCACTGTTAACCGAACACACAGCATAATTGGCGACTGTCTGAAGCTGGATCATTATAACAAGATTGGTTGGATTAGATATGTAGAGGCAGAATTGACTGCAATGGGGAAGTGAGACATATTCAAGGATCCCGCCTCTTGTAGGAGGGGCTCTAAACAGAAAATAACTGAGTTATATCTGCAGAGAGCTCATTTCACCCAGAGGGAAAAGAATCACCGACAAAAAGCATCCCTGACATAGATCTTATTCCACCAAGACTAGGGGAAGCATTCTCATACCTCTCCCATATCAGCATTGTATGGCATAGATTTATCCTATTGAGTTTCCGGCTGAGCCTTATGCCACTGACGCTAGGGTTCCCAGAGAGGAAATTCAAACACTCAGACCCGTCTCCCTGTCCGTGCGACAATCACTCTCCCCAGTCGGATTTACACTTAGTACTATTCTACAAGTCGTATCATACTGAAAGAAAAGCTTTTATTCTTCCAATTTTAAGGCAACATAATTTCATTCAATGTAGGGTGGCACGGTATTTTTTAAAGGCACTCTCTGACCCCTTTGTTTGCTTTTCTGTAGCAGTTTTTCTGTGGGCTTGTTTGAGGAAGAAGAAGAACTGGAGTTTGTAGTCTTAAATTGTTGCAACCATGACTATAATGGATACATTTAAGTGACACTGGCCCAAGAGCCACATAAAGCCCATTAAGATCTTAAGTGTTTTTCTCCTAAATGGTTTTTATAATATTATCATTATTTGATCATGGCTCACTTGATGAAACTGTCCTAAAGCCGACAAAGTTCTTGAATGTTTTTACATGGTCTTATAATATTGTTTTTATGGTTCACTTGATTAAATCGTGTTTTTATGTTCTGTTTTTTTTGTTGTTTTTAAAGACTGAATAAAGATTTATAAACAAATTAACTTAAGCAGCATACCATCACATTTTGAGCTGGCAAAGTGAACATTACCTGCAATTTAAGAAACCAGTGTGTCTTACATTAAAGCGTTTTTTTATCTTAAAGTCCTTATTAAACATTGGGTGGTTTGAAGTGTCGTTCAAATGAAATGGTCATATGCCCTCTTTTAAAACGCCACGGACCGGTTAATAGCCATTATTGTGGCATGGCTGACTCACACGGTTATACCAGTTCCAGGCCACACAATTCAACTCCACACATATCCATTCCATATCACATAACTCGACAACAAACCACATAATTAAACTCAAGAACACTATTACACAACACACCACATACATCCAAACCACACCACAGAATTCCACATCATGCCACAACATTGAACAGCACACCATATAATTAAACTCCACTACATACCCCTCCACAACACAAAACATTCCACATAATTACACTCAATGACACACAAACCCACTCCACATAATTCCAGTACACTCAAAACCACCTAATTACAAGCCACATAATTTCACTGCATACCATTCCACATAATTCCACTACACAAATCCACTCCACACCACAATTCCACACCACACAATTCCAAAACTAGAAATTCCCATACAACCCACATAATTCCACTCCACAACACATATATCCACTCCACAACACATGGGTCAAACACATTGTCATTTACAACACAAATAGCTCTAACTCTCACAAAAGCGAAACCTATTGGCTTTGCCAATGCTTGTTTTTGTTTTGGTTTTTTTAATAACCATTTACTTAACACCTGAAATCTGCATCTTTTGATACCTTCAATTTACATCCCTCAGTCCCGTTACTAAGGCTAAGGCGGTCTGTAAATAAATAGTTACATTTAGGATAGCGCACTGCTTATAGATGCATAACGAGGTTAGGATACATAACAATTTGTATTGTTTTGTGTTATTAGCCCAAATACTGCAAAGCACTTTGTAAATTAACTATTAATGTGACGTTGGATAGCAGCTTTCCTGGTAAGTAGGACTGAGGTAACTGTATTTTCTGCACATAGATGCCCAAAGAACTCTGCAGATGTCACTCTGGACTAACCCCTTCATCCTAGTCTCAGATCTGGAATCCACCCCGCACACGGTGTGCATCTGGGGTGCATTATTTTGCTGTCATTGGTGCTAATCTGTGTCCAAAAAAAACCAGTGTACCCACCTGCTTAGGTCGGTGTGTGACAAGAAGCTATGTGGGAGTGTGAGGGGAAAAGCAGAATCTCAAAAACACTATGTATATATTTATGTATAAATTGGTGCCGCCATCTGGTTAATCGAATGCAGGACCCTTCGCACCAAACTGCTGAAAAACAACTATCTGACACTGTAGACTGTGTACAAACGTAGTTCTTTTTTTATTTTCAAGTAGTAATACTGAAACAGAGTGTGGCCTGCACAAGCCATATCACTGGCTACAAGGAAAATCAATAAATTTTTACAAATGGGTCAACAGCAGCCATTTTGTTTTCCAAGTTATTGATGCACATAAAACTCAGAGAACTTGAACATACTTCTCGCCGCAATTCCTTTTCTGAAGTGTCTCCATAATGATCTTCGGAGTCCCTTCATCTCTTGGGACTGGGGTACCTCTACTTTTCCAAGTCTACCTAAGTTGGTTCGATCACCTTTCCTTGAATGCAAGCAATAACTGGGATCCGCAGAAGGAAGTACTTTGACTGGGCACTGAAGGAATTCCCTCCAGAGTACCTGTATGAACTCCCACAAAAAAATGGGCAAGCTCCATATACCGGTGTGGGGAATACTAGCTTGAGCTGTATGAGATGTCAAAGTAGCCACCTTTGATCTGTCTCGCAAACAAGAGTTGGTGGCCCAATGGACGGATGACCAGCCAATCTTCACCGCTTCTCAACCTGTCCAGAGCTGCAGAGAAAAGGGGCAAGAGTAACAGTGGAGTAACTTCAAGATCTATACAGGCACCCTAATGTTAGCTGTTTTAGCTCATGGAACCCCAAGGCTCTTGCCTCCTTCTTTCAGGATGGTCTTTCCATGGCTGGATTTGCAAGAGAGAATCGGAATTCTAGCCTTCACTCCCACTGGTGTCAAGCACATCTAATTCTCTAATCTCTTTGGCACCTTCAATTTTTGACCAAGTGACAGAATTCCTCTTGAACATTTGCACAACAAGCTAAGCACAGTAGTTGTATGCGATTTAATGGAAAAACTAAAATTGAGAAACCACACTGGAGAAAACCAACTCATGGAAAAACAATTTTAAGTGAGATAATTTTAAGGAAATACAAGTAAACCGAAAGCTAAAGAAAACGTTTTGCACAAAAAATAATTTAAAGGACAAATTCAAAATTACATTAAATGTGGGTGGTGTTTAGGGGTAGGCAGGGCCTTTTGGGATCAGGAATGGGTGATGGTTAGTAATGATGAGGGATGTATAGGAGTCAGGGATGGGTGGAGTTCAGGCACAGAAAGGGTTTTTTTTAAGTTTCAGGGATGGGTGAGGTTTAGACATAAAAAGGGGTCTTCAAGTTTCAAAGATGGGTGGAGCTTTGGAGTGGTGACGTTTTTTTTTAGAGACTAGGAATGGCTGGAGCTTAGGGGTTGTTAAGGGTTTTTAGAGTTTACAGATGAGTGCAGTTTAGAGGTAGTGAAGAGTTTTTATGGTTCATGGATAGGTGGAGTGTAGGGGTGTTGAAGGGTTTTTAGGATGCACGGATGGGCAGAGTTTTTTGGATGTGAGGGTTTTAAGGTTCAGTAATACGTAGAGTTTAGGGGTGGTCGAGGTCTTTCAGTATTCAGGAATGAGTGGAGTTTAGGGGTGGTGATAGATTTTAGGGGTGAGGGATGGGTGAAGTGTGAGCCGAAAGAGTTTTAGAGTTCAGGATTGGGTGGAATTTAGGGTGCCGAGGATTTTTAATGGTTCAGGGATGGGTAGAATTTAGTGGTGGTGATAGATTTAAAAGGTTCAGGGATGGGAGGAGTTGAGGGGTTTTAGTTTTCAGGCATGGGTGGAGTTTAGAGGTCGACAGGGCATAGGGATAAGAAGAAAAAAGGGATCAGGAATGGGTGTAGTTTAGGTGTGGTGAGACATTTTTAGTGTTTAGGGATGAGTGAAATTTAGAGCTAGAATGGGGGTTTAGGGTTCAGGGATGGGTTACTTTTAGGGGTCTGAGATGGGTGTAGTTTTTGTGGTGAGGTATTTTCAAAGGGCAGGGATGGTGTTTAGGGGTTTTGAAGGGATCCAGGATGGATGCGTTAAGGGCAGTGATAGGTCATCAAATTAAAAGCATCCAAAGTAATTGTTTGACAATGTAAAATATATAAATTTGAAATAACGTCCCCTGAAATAAAGCACTGAAATAAACATCTCTGACAAAAATGTTCCTGAAAGCAAGAACTGCAACTATTGCATGTATATCATTCCAAAATTAAGCATGCAAAATCCAGTTTAGAAAAAAAAGACCTTTCTATGAAATGGTAAATGCCATTCATCCTGAATATTTCCAGTAAACAGTTTAGGTGAAATGGTTTCTCAGTAATGGTATTTATTCCATGAAATGTTGTTCTATAAAATCACATACAGCCAAACACAGTAATTACTTTACAGGCATACAACAAATCAGACTGCTACAAGCACAGGCAGTCACACCACTATTTTCTTGTGCGCACCACAGCTCTTTCCAATCTTAGCAAGGCCATAATATCCTTATCTAAATGGTCATACTAACACCCTTGACTTGCTGAATTACCACAGTCATAAGCACAAATACACCTAAGACCTGGTCTCCAGTCACACTCAGATACACTTGTGTAGGAAAGAGGTCTCTACATCAGAAATCTATACCGTACCCATTCATCTGAAAATACTAAGAGGTCTAAAATATATCATGAACATAGTAAAGTTATAATCATGTTACAAAAGTCAGAACTAAAGGCCAGCAGGTGTTGGCCAACCAGTGTATTCCAAGTAGCTTCTTGAGAATAAAGTACCTGCAGTCTGAGGATATTCAAATCTGATTGGATGTAAGATGTTTTACATAATTATGTGCTCGCTTATTAGGAAGTGAGCTAGATTTTGGATTCAGAAGCACAAAGTAACCTCTCAATTATAATTTTTTTTTGTGCTGTGAACTGCTGAACTTTAAGAGCGCTCTAAATACTTTTGAAAATAATTACAATTTCGGGCTATTTTCTTAGAAAATTCAGAGTTTGATAGTTGTGATGTAAAACACACATCTCCTTTAGCCACAAGTGACTCCCCCCAAAGTCTGAACAAAGGATTTTATCTTATTGGACAGACATCTTTCAAGGGCTTCACCACTCTAGGGTAACCCCATGATTGTTTTGACATTGATCATCAGCCATGGCCATAGCAGACTACATAACACAATGATGATAACAAAAGAAAAAGACTCTGGTGTGAATAGCTATCCAAGGGCTTTACAATGTTGAGTTCGGATCTTTAAATCAACAACAGAGACTCTTGTCACTATAACGCATGAACTATATAAATGTAACTCCTTATGAAAGTACTCACTTGCCTGTACATTTAACCGCATCGATGCCGCGGCTTTTCCCGCTGTACGCGGCAATTTTAAAAATTACCGCGTTACATGACGAACTCAGCTCGTCATGAGCGCACGGCAGGTTACGCTCATGACGAGTTGAGCTCGTCATCAGCCTGAAGGGGTTAAAAAAACGATTACTTCCCTCCCACTACTGTTTATTTTTTCAATACATTGTTGATAATTAGATCATTGTAGAAGGATTCAGGACTAATTATTTTCCTTGAATTCACATTCATATTATTGGTATACATGAAGTTAACAGCACGAACATAGCTGGGAATACAGTGAAATCTTAATAAAGCTTAAGACTATTAAACCAAATACAGGGGATTGTTAACCATTCACAGTTCTAAATGCAAACGTGCACAAAAAGTAATCGTTAGGTCTCGGCTAAGCGTGCGGAAGCGCGTTCTCGCCGAGAACCTTTTGTTGCCGTGTCTGCTTTCCAGGAGACAATCCTGGCCGCGCGCAGGCGATTCGAAACTGGCACGCGCACAAGTACGAGCGCTGCACGAAGCTCCCACACAACACACGCATGCGCATACACAGAAACACACACACAAGCGCACACGCACGCACATCCATAGAGAACCCCCCCACGCATACACACACGCGCGCACACACACACGAGTGCACCGCCCCCCCCCTCCCTCCCACCCTCCTTTTCAACTTACTGTGGAAATCTGGGGGACTCCGCTCTCAGCACGGCCGGGCAGGCAGCGGGCATGTGCCTCGTGCCCCCTCCGCAGAGTTGACGCTGTGGCTGCTTTCCCGGGGCTCCCTCTTGGTCAAGGGAGCCCCGCAACACGTGCGCAACATCCTGTTGTCGGCCCCGGGGCTCTCCACCGCTCACAGGAGCCCCGGGCCGCTCAACGCATTTCCTCCGCCTGCCTCCTCTTCCGGTCCGGACGCGGCCCCGCCCCCGTCACAGGCGACCTTGCCTGACTTCCGGTGCGGCCGCGGCGGAATTCCGGGGGCAGTAAGAGTTATTTGTTTTTCAATGCTGCTTTATTGCCGTCGCACGTATTTATATATTTATTAACGTGCCGGTTCTTAGTAAAGTACATGTCAAAGTCTAAGAAAAGTAGGTTATTGCAGTGAACTATTTCAATAATGGCAAACCCTTGTTTTTCAATGCTGCTTTCTTGCCGTCGCACGTATTTATATATTTATTAACATGCCGGTTCTTAGTAAAGTACATGTCAAAGGCTAAGAAAAGTAGGTTATTGCAGTGAACTTTTCAATAATGGCAAACCCTTGTTTTTCAATGCTGCTGTGAGTGTGCAGTGAGTGCAAAGTAGTGAGTAGTGAGTGCAGAGTAGTGAGTGCAGAGTGAGTGTTCAGAGTGCAGAGTAGTGAGTGCAGAGTGAGTGCGCAGAGTAGTGAGTGCAGAGTGAGTGTGCAGAGTAGTGAGTAGTGAGTGCAGAGTGAGTGTGCAGAGTAGTGAGTGCAGAGTAGTGAGTAGTGAGTGCAGAGTAGTGAGTAGTGAGTGCAGAGTAGTGAGTGCAGAGTAGTGAGTGCAGAGTGAGTGTGCAGAGTAGTGAGTAGTGAGTGCTGAGTATTGAGTGCATACTAGTGAGTAGTGAGTGCAGAGTAGTGAGTGCAGAGTAGTGAATGCAGAGTAGTGAGTGCAGAGTAGTGAGTGCAGAGTAGTGAGTGCAGAGTAGTGAGCGCAGAGTAGTGAGTAGTGAGTGCAGAGTAGTGAGTGCAGAGTAGTGAGTAGTGAGTGCAGAGTAGTGAGTGCAGAGTGCAGAGTAGTGAGTGCAGAGTGAGTGTGCAGAGTAGTGAGTAGTGGGTGCAGAGTGAGTGTGCAGAGTAGTGAGTAGTGAGTGCAGAGTGAGTGTGCAGAGTAGTGAGTAGTGAGTGCAGAGTAGTGAGTGCAGAGTAGTGAGTGCAGAGTAGTGAGTGCAGAGTAGTGAGTGCAGAGTAGTGAGTAGTGAGTGCAGAGTAGTGAGTGCAGAGTAGTGGGTGCAGAGTAGTGAGTGCAGAGTAGTGAGTGCAGAGTAGTGAGTGCAGAGTAGTGAGTGCAGAGTAGTGAGTGCAGAGTAGTGAGTAGTGAGTGCAGAGTAGTGAGTGCAGAGTAGTGAGTGCAGAGTAGTGAGTGCAGAGTAGTGAGTACAGAGTAGTGGGTGCAGAGTAGTGGGTGCAGAGTAGTGGGTGCAGAGTAGTGAGTAGTAAGTGCAGAGTAGTGAGTGCAGAGTAGTGAGTGCAGAGTAGTGAGTGCAGAGTAGTGGGTGCAGAGTAGTGAGTAGTGAGTGCAGAGTAGTGAGTAGTGAGTGCAGAGTAGTGAGTAGTGAGTGCAGAGTAGTGAGTAGTGAGTGCAGAGTAGTGAGTGCAGAGTAGTGAGTGCAGAGTAGTGAGTGCAGAGTGAGTGTGCAGAGTAGTGAGTAGTGAGTGCAGAGTGAGTGTGCGGAGTAGTGAGTAGTGAGTGCAGAGTAGTGAGTAGTGAGTGCAGAGTAGTGAGTGCAGAGTAGTGAGTAGTGAGTGCAGAGTAGTGAGTGCAGAATAGTGAGTGCAGAATAGTGAGTGCAGAATAGTGGGTGCAGAGTAGTGGGTGCAGAGTAGTGGGTGCAGAGTAGTGGGTGCAGAGTAGTGGGTGCAGAGTAGTGGGTGCAGAGTAGTGGGTGCAGAGTAGTGAGTGCAGAGTAGTGAGTAGTGAGTGCAGAGTAGTGAGTGCAGAGTAGTGAGTAGTGAGTGCAGAGTAGTGAGTGCAGAGTAGTGAGTGCAGAGTAGTGAGTAGTGAGTGCAGAGTAGTGAGTGCAGAGTAGTGAGTAGTGAGTGCAGAGTAGTGAGTGCAGAGTGAGTGTGCAGAGTAGTGAGTAGTGAGTGCAGAGTAGTGAGTGCAGAGTAGTGAGTGCAGAGTAGTGAGTGCAGAGTAGTGAGTAGTGAGTGCAGAGTAGTGAGTAGTGAGTGCAGAGTAGTGAGTAGTGAGTGCAGAGTAGTGAGTGCAGAGTAGAGAGTAGTGAGTGCAGAGTAGTGAGTAGTGAGTGCAGAGTAGTGAGTGCAGAGTAGTGAGTGCAGAGTAGTGAGTGCAGAGTAGTGAGTGCAGAGTAGTGAGTAGTGAGTGCAGAGTAGTGAGTGCAGAGTAGTGAGTGCAGAGTGAGTGTGCAGAGTAGTGAGTAGTGAGTGCAGAGTGAGTGTGCAGGTTAGTGAGTAGTGAGTGCAGAGTAGTGAGTAGTGAGTGCAGAGTAGTGAGTGCAGAGTAGTGAGTGCAGAGTAGTGAGTGGCTGGCCCTGTTTCTAGCTCAAGCGGCACCGGCACCTGTAGTCTAAAGATAATACCTCTGCCTCAAGTGAAGTACTCTGGTACCCAAGGATGACTAGCAAACAATATTATTCACAACGTTGCTTACTATTCAGCAACATTTGACAGTTTGCAAATCATCTTTATACAACAATTCAGAGTTTGATAACAAATTAATGCAACACATTGTAATATACAATGCCAATAGCTCAAACGTTAATGCTGCGAGACCTATTGCATTGTAAATGCTTGTTTTCTGAATGTTCTTTTGTTATATTCCCAGAATTGAATGTCAAACCAATTGGCTTTGCCAATGCTTGTGATCTTCTGCTCCTCTCTCTAGGGGCCAAGTCATTATTACAATGACGGAGTAACAAACGTGCAGATGTGTATGAAAAACATTGTGTAGGCTGAGGGGCAAATTTCTTCAAAACAGACTAAAGAGGCCTAAAGACATCTATAGAAATCTCAATTTACTCCCGCGTGTGACAGAACCAACTGCCTATTCCCCCTTGCTCTTTAATGTAAATGGGACTAGAACATCTGTGCTTTTAGAAAACGGTTGCACAGAACTAACTCTGTTTGGAAGGATCAAACATACTCTCACAATAACACTGACATGGTTTGTATTAGCCACCGCAAACCCCTGGCGTTTCATTATGCTGAGAGCATTAATGGTAGGTTATGTTAACAGAGATTTACTTTGTGCCATTTTGCAGTTTGTATGGCTTCAGAGCGCTGTTGGGATCAGGTACCTTCCCGCTCCTGTGTTGAGGATTCCCACACAGAACAGAGTCTGTTTTCTGATTCAACAGCATCATAAGTGGTGTGAGTGTGGTTAACCTTTCGTGCATATTTAAGAAGGAATATAGAAAAGTCTCATAGGCTCGACAGAGAAGCCCCCCCCCCCGCCCCTTTTTAGGTTGAGCCTGGCTGCACGCATGTGTTATCTGCCTGTCGTCTTATATTGACTATACAGAGTGTAATCCCGCCTGCTGCTTACAATAGGCAGAGTCCAGTGTTGGTCCTCTTTCTGCTTCCTAATTGGTTCTGCAGCCAATACATCACTTCCGTTTTTTCGATTGGTTTTGGTCAGGGCCACTGGAATTATGCAGCAGGGGAAGGCAAAATTATGACGCAGAGTTCAGTAAATTATGCAGGAGAAAAGGTAAATTATGGGGCGTAGCGTGGCATATTTTGTAATAGTATTCCTTCAATATTTTGTAAATTTAACACTTGTTCACACTGTCTAGGTATTGGTTGCACCTCATTCGTACTGGTTTAACACTAAAATGTAGCAGTAAGCAACAGAAACGTGACCACACAACTTTGCTAAGGACCTTCCACTGCGCTAGCAAAATATGTTGCTGCATTTTAAGTATCTTTTAAACAGTTTGAGCTAGCATCAAGTTTTTTCCCTAAAATCTTCTGAATATGCATCAGATGATGGATTATATGGGTAATGTGGTAAATCTAGAACTATGCAGGAAAACGTAGCACAATCGCATAATTCCAGTGTCCCTGGTTTTGGTGGGGCTGTACACCATAGTGATGCTGTACAGCAACGTCACAATAAAAAATTACAATTAAGGCACAATGGCGGTTTTGTATTTCCACTGAGTACCAGTAGAATGACGTGGGCATTATTTGTTTTATTTACTAATCCAAAAAGGCAGATTCCACATGCATCAGCAAATAACAAAAGTTTTGTTTTAACATAAAGGTGCTAATTAAAAAGAGGACAGTGGGTACTGGAGCGAGGGGTTAATTGAGGAGTGGGTTAATGTAAAAAAGGGAAAAGAAGTACACGGAGATCAAACTACGAACAAAAGATAGTAGTTCAGGATGAGGTGTGGGAGAAGCACACAGACGTGAGAGAACATCACAGGAAGAAGAGAGAGGTTCACAAGGGAGACAGCTGGAAACCATGTACTTGTGGAGTGCTTACACAAAAAGAAATTAAAGAGGTGTGGGATGGTGGCAAAAAGCACAAGAGAAAGAGAGAGAGAATAACGGAGGGGAGAACACGAGGAGGACAACTGGACAACACATGCCCTCTTATGCAGTGCTTAAGTAAAACTAAAAAAGTTGTTCCCTAAATTTGAGCAGTGGAAGAACACAAGTAAAGAGGCTACCCTCGAGGAGAGAAACACACAAGATGGAGAAGGCAAGCCACTGAATAGGAAGCAAGTAAATAAGATTGACTCAATGCCAACCAATGGCATGTAATGGGTGGGTTTTAAGCGCCTTGTAAGGTCTGGCAAGCTGACAAAAGGTCATTTGCAAAAGACAGCTAGTGCTGTCCGGTAGCCTTGAACTAAAAAGTGTGCCATTAATTTGGGGAAAGAAACTGCACGCATTTAGTGCAATAAAATTCAAATGATGGAGAATCGATTGAAAACATTGCCCCTCTCCTTCAATCCCGGATGTCGAAAAATATACAACCACCTTCTTCCAACAAAGGAGACTGAAACTCGCTAGGCTGGAATTCTAGATAACCATAAACTCCACGAGGTAGAGTCCACAATTTGCAAATTGTATGCTTTCTGAGGAACTTTAACATTCCAAATACAATTGCATACATTTCAGCAAGTATCCATCTTGCCTCACAACAGAATTTCGGTTTCTCCCAATACAAAAGCTATGCATAGGAAGGTGAGTCCACCAGGACTACATCAGCTAATGTGAGGTGATCTCAAGATAGCTCACATACAGAAAAGTTGCAGGTGTAAATAAAACAATGCCATATCAAGTACTGTTGTCAGTAGAGTACCAACTGCGCCTCTCTCACTTTCTCCCATGTAACTTCTAGGGTAATGTTAAATGGAAGCTTCAGGTAGCACCCACCAAGAGGAGCTTGGAAGCCAGGAGGGAGGAACAAACGGAGCAACACATTTTCCCAGCATACAACAAAGGCTGCCCCAGTAGCTGAGGTTGGGGGAACAGTTGGAAGATGACAAGTAAAGATCATTTATTTTAGGACAACACCAGTCCTTAACTAAATGCTTCATCCTTTACCCCAAAGCTGATGGGCCGGGTAAAGACTATTGCTCAATTGTTATGGGGTTACATTTAGAATGATTAATTTTAGTGTGCAGCTGACGATTCTTGTACACCCCACTACAAACTGAACCACAGCTAGCGGCTTGTGAGCATCTTGACCATGTGTATTGAATGCTTCTTAGAGATACCAGATTAAGAACATGTGGGCTTAAATACCCATACCAATGGAAGTTACTCCTTCATCTACCCACTAGTGTGTGGGAGCTCTGCTCAGACTGGAGAAATCAACGTGTTCAAGGCTACTGGAATTTAATATTTATGCTGCACCCCAGGCTGGTCATATGCTGTGCCAGCTCTCCCCGGCTTCAGGCGGGGACATCTTTGGTTTCTTCTTTCAGATCGCATGGGAGAAGTCTTCTCCTTCAGTTTCAGGGAAGTCAGGATGCGCCGAAAAATTCAATAAGCAGAAAATAGGAGCATGGCAGAGACATCTCCACCAATACAGCTCCAAGTCAGCCCTTGCTCCATTTCATCTGCCGTAACAGAGTGAGATTTTGACCATTTCTCAGCGTAGCTAGTTCTGCCTCTCGCCATATTTTATATTCTGAAGCAACATACATATGTTCTATAAAGCAGGGAACAAGGTTTCAAAATAGCAGGATTGCCAAAAAAGTGTTCCAAGGTTTACCTCAATCATAACAGCAATATAAATTGCGTTTCCTTGCCACATAATTCTCCTTTCTATTGCTGCCTAATTTAGCCAGCCCTGCCACAGCACACAATTCTAACGAACTTGAACAAAATGAATGATGCAGGAGCACAAGACACAGGATACTCAAGTTGTAGCCCCGGTCCTGGGGTGGGGTGGGGTGGGGTGGGGTGGGGTGGTGTGGTGTGGTGTGGTGTGGTGTGGTGTGTGTATGTGTGAGAGAGAGAGTGAGAGTGAGAAGTGAATGGCTCATGATCAAATATGGGTGTGACTTACAGTTCCTACATAAACAACTTGCAGCTGCTTTTTGCAGACGGTTGCTTTTCTTTTCAAAACCCGCAGGTGGTGTTTGCTAAATACGCCTGCAGAAGTTTCTCTCAAACAACTTGTTTTTATGACCTATCTCTGTGTCCTTTACAGGCGGGTCCTACCTCGGGCTCTGCAAAGTCCTTCCGTGTTTAACATAATCGTCTATCGCTTCACCAGGGCTCAGAAAAGAATTGAAAAAAAGAGATTAAAAATAATAACTACCTTAAAAGGGAGCCGGGTGTGCGGCACAAATGAAGCTACAATACAGACACACAATGGCCCACTATCTTAAGCATCTAAAAAAGAAACCAGCCTTCTTCACTTCCAATGCGAACCGAAAGTTATGCCTCTTTGCACATATAATTGCATTCTCTATCAATAAGGATTTGTGGTGTCCTATCTAAGGAAATAATACACATTGATAAAACCTTTCTGGGGATTTTATTTTATAATTCTGCAGCCCTGCACACAGGCTCTATCAAGGCACCTATGAAGATAAGAGAAAGACACTTACAGACTGACAGAGGCAGCACACTGGGATCAATGCTCTATGGGCAACAGAGGCAGGCACGAGTTGAGAGGGGTCAACAAAATACAGGCATTCAGACCACCGAGAGGCATATAGAGCAACAGCACATGCAAAAGCTGACATGTTTTAGTCAACGCTGCCTAGGATCACAACCTCGCCTTTGGAGTCAGAAGATGGGCAGCTTTCCCTTATCCAGCACAGTGCTGGAATTGGAAAAAATGTACTACGGGAACCCATAAATTGGGGTTAAGGTGCAGCAATGGAAAAGAGCTGGAGTCACGAGGGGGTCAGAGTCATGAAAAGCATAAGCTAAGAATCAACGTATACATTTTCTGTATTTTTTTTTCAAAACTCTGCCACAGAGAAATTGGCAAATAGGACATAAGTGACAGTATATCTGTCTTGGCTTACTTAATTGGTCACAAAGATGCTGTGGTTTAAAATATCATACAGGTTTAAGGCACCTGCTCCAAACTGATTTGTGTGCCCAGCAATATTCAGGAGATAATAACAATGGTAAGGTAACTCTGGTGGTTAATGTACTTGCAAGACAGATGTGTTTTGTCTAGTCATCGTTTTAACTCAGAGTAGCATAGAGGGTTAATATGCCTAGAGGGTTAATATGCCTGATGCAAAGCACACAGTGCAACATGCAGATCACCAATTTGTATTTTAGATAGGTAAGAGGGTTACTGCTTTTGGCATCCAGGTGTTTTTGTTACTTGCAGTTTATAAGTTGGAATCCTTCAAATTCAGCGCAGTGAGTTGCGAACCAGCATCACAGAACTGTACGCAAACTGCAAGGCATTGATTCAGTCCCGTCTTGTTTTATTTCCCAATCTGCTGTTATTTTTAGGTTGCTAAAAGGGTGCATTTTTTAAGGTGATAAAGTCTAATTAAAACAGGTGACCACAACCACTAGGTTACGTTTTAAATCCTGATTTTGTGTTTCTCTCAACAATGCACTTTTAACATAAAATCCCTACCTGCAAGGGTGATGCGAGACTCGTATCCCTTGCAACGCTCATTTATCTTATATAACATTATATATATATGTTTGTACACTTGCATGATGTAATGTATCCGTATTATGTGTGTGTTCTGTAAATTGCATTGCTATGGGTTTCGCTATAAAAAATTAAATAACAAAATGCATTAGAAACTTCAACTGATATGGTTATTCGTGTAATTTCTCAAACTAAGATACATCTGACATTCTTACAGTCCATGCATATCTCTTATGCACAGGGTTTGAACAAAGACTTGCAAGCTTTTGAGCACCTGGCGTCAGACCCTAGTTGCTCTTTAGCTCTTGAACAAGTGCCTCTACAAAGGAGGGAAACAAAGGCTGTGTGCCTTTGTTTCCCTCCATAGTAGAGGCACTTGGGTATTAGGTTCAGATAGCTCCCAGCCAAGATAAAACGTAAACAACAGGAGGGATGATGGCCTTTTAAAGCAGGCTTTTGACTTGGGCCCACTGGAAGGGAAAATAAGTGCCCCTTCATACCCTCTAGAATGATGCTCCGAATGGAAAGAAAACTACATATGGGTGCTACTGAATGCGTCCCAGTCTTGGCAAATTACATTGTGACATATTCAGCATATTTCATTGAGGGCAGCAAAGAACCGGCTCAAAAATTGCAGGATGTGGCTGGATCCCACATTTCCGGCAGACAACTGGATATTTTCTTTACTTTTCAAGAGACACCTTAACGGTTGTTAGATCTGGGTAATATACGCAGTCATCAAAATCTGTAAGCCGTAAGCCGTGTAAACTAAAGACACCAAGCATTCCCAAGTACACATTAAAGAGCAGTAGTGACCACGCAGGCCCCGTGCGCAGTACCACCGGCCGTGATGCTGAATGTGCATGCTGATTCTGATGGGAATGCTACAGCTTGAGAGGAAATCCTATCCAGTGATCGTTTCCTAAGTATCTGGTTATCTCCAGTACCATGTGCAGCTAACAGATCAAGTAAGAAGAGCTGCTGGTTGATCTTGACTGAGGCTAAGAGAAGTCTGTAAACATGTCGGTCATTACAGACGTATCGCATGCTCAGGTGTGCAGCCTTATGGCTGGTACAAAAGGATGCCTCAGCCCCACAAAAACTTGCAACTGTTTGGCTACCTGCTTTTTCAGGACCATACCTGGAAAGATCCCAAGTGGACAGAACACACCGCGCCCCACTAATTTTAGAGCGGCACGCCATGCTCCTAAACCCATGGCCAAGGGAGGTGTCAACATGTCCTTTCGCGGTGAACTAAACTTTAGTTACTAAAGACTTGTGGCAGAAACTTGCTTGTGCTCCTTTTCCAACCTCTGGAAATGTGGTCTCTCATGGTTTGTTTTTTGGGTGCGTGAGATGAGTCTCGGCAGGCTGAAATTGAAATTGGTTGGACTCAGCTACTTCTCGATCAAGCGTGAGGAGCAGCAAATTCTGACAAAATTTAACAGAGTGGAGAAAGAAGTGAACGGGGGAGTGCAAGATTTTGTATGGCTAACATTGTTAGGAGTTTTCGGCATGAGATAATTCTCAGTCTCCTGGAAGCACTTGCACACTATGAGGTTTACTTGTTTCGCCAGATGACTAAAACGTAATGAATGGGACTAATCAAAGTAATTGTGGAATTCATGACGTAAACACAAATAAATAGTGGATGGGATGTGGAGACAAAAAGAATACCGTCTGACAGGGGTTTGCAGTAGGTGGATGAAGGAAAGTTAGGGTACAGTTTCAATTAAGCTGGAAGTGATTTCAGAGGTTTAATCAGGATGTAAGTGAAAGCATCCCCAAGTAACGAAGTGGCTAAACTGGTCAGGGGATGGACAGTTCTAGGGTAGGAGAAATAAATGCAGGTTTGTAGACGTTAAGAAGGGACATGTCAGGGAGGTCCACAGAAGAAACGAAATATTAGCAGTTGACAATAATAATAAAAAGTTAACAAAAAATTTGACCCATATTGGTCAGTTATGTTTTTTTAGGAAGCCGGGAGGGAGATATAACAATACACATGTATTATTAGTTCAATGATTAAGCTTATTTTTGTGTGTTGGCCATGGAGGTTAATGTAAAATGCAGGCCCTATCAGGTGTTGATATTAAAGTAACTTTTTTACAACGTACTCATATGTTTTGAGCTTCTTTGAATTAAATGAATGAATGAAAATTATTTGTAGAAGACGAACATCCACCTAAAACCGGTATCTTGGTGCTAAATCGAAGAGAGAAGGAAGGACTGGAAAAAATAGTCAAGAACCAAATTCAAATGAAGCCACTGTAGGTAAAGAGTGCCAGCAAAGTCAACAGCCCTTTGAGATCTACTGGCTCTCCCTATGCCCTTTGTTTTTGCTGTGCATCATACTGCGTGAAAAAGAAAAAAGATGCCATGACATGGCCAATGGAAGTTTGTAGTAGCCTTTCTCAATAAAGGTCATGAAACTGCAGTGTGTAGGAGAGGTTTATTCAGTATCACCACAACCCTTGGTGCATCAGGGAACTTCCAATACATAGAACCCTGATCACAAACCTCCCCAAACATTCTACGTTCTTTACAAGAATGTTAATATTCATGGTATTACATATCATGGCATCACCATAAAGTTACTTCATTTTGTATAGGCATGCATGTGAGTATGTATGCATGACCATGCATGCGTGCTTCCAAAATGATCCACGTGTTTTCTTTTTTTTTTTCATTTGCTGAACCAAAACAGATAGGTACATTTTAAATAAGTGCATTCAAGTTACTACCAGCAGCGGAGGAGCGTTTGGCAGAGAACCAATGGAGAGAGGGCGGAGGAGGGAAGCACTTGACGGAGAACATCACAGAGGAGAAGCACACAAGCAAGCGAGTGCAACAAGGAGCATGGGGAGGGAGAGAAGTACACAGGAGAAAGAGCAAAACAGAACACATGGCAGAGGGAGGGGAACCTCAAATGAGAGATAACGTGGTGAAGAAGCGGGCACAAAGGATATGACTTGAAAACGCATGCACTCATGAAATGCAGAAGTAGAAAAAAAGCTAAGAAATAGCTTCCTAAAAGTGGCCAATGGTAGAACACAAGTAAACTGGGTAAGCTCTAGGAGTGGAAGAAACACATGCTGGATAAGGTAAGCCACTGAATAAGAAGCAAGCAAATTAAAGCCAACCATTGATAAGTAAAGGACATCTTTAAGGCCCCTATAAATTCTTGGTAATCTGATAACTTGACTCTCAACTACATGCTGTCCTGTCTGGTAGGATCGACCTAATAAGGTTGAGTTTTCACCTTCTTGCGGGCTTGTACTATAATCACCGATGGAGTTCAGTGTGGCAGGTAATTTTTCCTCTATCCTGACGTAGATTTCCAGGAAAAAAAAAAAAAAGAGTACATAATAGAATAGTTAAAGGTGTGTGTGCAATATTCAGTTACTTAGAAGATGAAACGCACTGCTCTATGAGAGCGGGGAGCTGGTCAGCAGCCAGTAACCAGCAGCAGCTGGAAAACAAACTTCCTGGCATGATTGGGAAACACCAGCTAATCGCGGTATAAACAATCCGCAACATGGGGCAGCTGTCTTATGGGTACTTCATAGGAAGAGATCTAGTCATTATCCATGGTAAGGCTTTCACTGCTATGACCCCAGGATGGGCAAACAAAACGGCTCCATCTTTGCTCATCCAGAGAAAGATGGGGATGTTATGGATTCCAAAACCCATTAGCCTGAACCAGATCCTAAGGGCTCGGACCAGGCAGAGGCTTTGAGCATCTATGCTCAGCGAGCACACATGGCCATTTCATGGTGACAAAGTCTGAGAAAGAGTTGTTTGCCACATCAGAACCCCTCTTTTGCTTGGATTTCCATCCTGGAACTAACAATCACAGATTCATTACACTGGAATGATGTAGCCTACATCACTTTGACAATCTCCGAAAAGGTTCACAGACGTGCAATTTTTTGGGGCATTTTTAATGTGAGAGATGTTTGGATGGCAAAGTTATGGTTAATTGGATGGCAAAGTTATGGTTAATTGGACACTGCCTTTGCTTAAGTTCTGAATGAAATAATACAGAAACCCAAAGATTTTCCTAAAACTATGCCACCATCATTTCCAATGCCATTGTTACATATTATCAAGACTGCCTAATTTGGACTCCACCTCATACCGATTTCTTCCACCACCCTGCACTTTATCTCACTCTTGCAGGTTCTTTTTCATTCTTGCTTTCTCGGTCTCTGCTCTTCTTCCTCCTAAATCTCTTTTCTTCCTTTTTCTCGTGCTCAGATTCTGGTGTTGAAAAATAAGGGTTGATCCCCAAAAATATGTGCCCGTGCCCACAACCTGCAACCACTGGTACAAACTGAGCACTGGACACCGTCTTTGAAACTTGACATTGTCCTGGTCTGTGAATGTAATATTTAAAGGCAAAAATGGTGTTGGTCATTTTGGAGACAGTGAGTTATACGGCTGAATTGGTGTGTAGAATCCCACAGTGTATACTGGATGTGGACTGGGGAAATGAGAACTCAAAGGAACATGGGCAAAAAGTTGTGGCCTTAGTGGGGTGGGAACCGAAAGACGAGACCTCAGCAGAGAGCGCGAGGAGTGGAGTGGGAAGGATGGTCAAAAACAGCCAAAGGAGGGGAAAAAATCAGGTTGGGTGATGGGGCAGCACCTGTTAAGGGATCAGGAACACAACAGGCTAGGCAATATCATGAAAAGTTATGGAACATGCAGGGACAAAGACAGGAAAATATTTCCGACCTGGTTTGGGCAATGGGTACAGAATCAAACCATGATGATGTAAGAAATTAAATCTAAAAACTATACCTGCCATTATCCTATGCCTCCACCAAGGGGAGAGATGGGTTATCCTGTGTCAAGGCTGAGAATTCACGTAATTCCTTCTAGCTTGTAAAGGGTGTGTCCGCTGGAAACATTATTTAAGAAAATACACGAATTGGCAAAGCCAATAGGTTTCGCGTATGAAAGATCTTTTGGCTGTCAATTTATGTATTTTTTTTATACACATGCTGTGCAGGAACGTGGATTGCTGAACATCATGTCTTCAAGTAAAACGCACAGCTGTGCAATGCTTAAAAAAAATTCTCTTTACATGAGCACTAGTTACATTACACAAGGACACATTCACTTTAGGTTTATTTTTAAGGCACGAGGAGATGAATGGATTTGCCAAGAATCACAGGATGTTGAACCAGGTTCTCCACTTCAAAAGCCAGCAGATCTGATCATTACGCCACATCTCCCTTCAGTGCACTGTAGCGGATTGCCGTGCTTTAAATCTTAGTTTTTGTAGGGCCAAACATCGGTGATGTGGGAAGTGCAGCTTAAAACACTGGGAAGTGTTGGGGATGATCTCTGCAGATGAAGGCTCAGAATTGTACTGTGAAGACATGTTTATACCCGCATACAGATGAAAGCTCTTTAAAAGAGTGTGTCTTCTATTCTAGCAAGCTTTGCAGTTACCACCTTAACGAATTCCCTTTAAACATACAATGACGGGAACAAAAGTGACGGGGGATGGGGAGATCGGTGCATAGTAACAGGAGGTCAGAGAGGGTAAGCAGCGACGGGAGGGAGGTGGTGAAGGGAACGGGTAAAGAAATAAATGTGGGAAGGGTGGGAGGGACAGGTAGAGGCAGCCTGCAAAATCATACACTCTGATAGAGTGCTACAGTCCAAAAAAAAAGTACCTCTGCTGGCACGCAGGCACAGACAGGAAGCATTAGTTGGTCCAGGCTCCATGGTATGGACGCACAGGAGCCCCAGGAGGAAGCCTGAGACGAGGACGAGGCGGTGTCCAATAAGAAGCAAGAAAACAAGAGTGACGTGGGAGACAACCAATGGTAAATAAAGGCAGGCTATAAGCCCCTTTTAGGATTTTTTTTTCCAGAATAGCTTTCGATGAAACCTAAAAGACGAAAATACAACCTTTGAATTGGTGCAGAGACAGAGTATCGATTAAAAAATTTTGAGTTGCACAAATATTGAGTCATTAATATTGTGGGTCAGGAATATCAACAGCAAGAATATTGTGGTCAAGAATATCGACTTCAGGTAAGAAATATCGTTTTTAAAAATATCGAAGTGTTTAATATCGTTTGCAAAAATATAGTTGTTACAGATTTTGTTTTTTATTATTGTTTTGTATTTTACTATATATTTTATATGTTTTTTGTATAAGATTTGTTTGTATTTTTAATATGTTATTTTTTAGTAGTTATTGATTTTTTTTATTTGAATATTGCGCTTTCAGTACCGTAGCAGGTTGATTAATTTTTATTTATTAATATTTGTTTGATTGAGATGTTAGTGTTAAATGTGTAAATTAATGTATTATTAATTGTTAATTCATTTTATATATTTAATTGGTATTAATTATGGTAATTGAGTAATTAATTTTAGGTGTGTGTTGTGTTTATAGGTGTAAATGGTGGGAAGAAATGTATTTTTAATTTACTAATAAATTGCTTGTTAATTACAAATTAAAATTAATATTGGTAATTGTGTAATTAATTAATTTTGTGTGTGGTAGTTTTTATAGGTGTAAAGGGTGGAAAGTAAATTATTTTTAATTGATGAATTAATAATTAGTTAATTAATTTTAATTAGTTTGTAATTATGGTCATTGTGTAATTCATTTTATATGTGTTTTGTATTTATAGGAGTAAAGGGTGGGAAGTAATTTGTGTTTAATTAATTAATATATAGTTAATTAATGTTAATTATTTGATATTTATTTTGGGTAAATGTTAATTATTTTGTGTTTTGTTTTTACTTTTAAAGGGGTAAAGGGTGGGTATTAAATAAAAAGTTGTTATTTATTTAATAGTTAATAGTAATAGTTTTTCTTTGAAAAAATAATATATAATTGTGTTTTATTATTTTATAGTTTAATTTAGGTGTGTGTTGTGGGTATTAGAGAGTTAAAGCTTGTGTACTCATTCTTTTATTTGTATTAATATTCTTTTAATTTATTGTGTTAATTATAGAAATAAATGTAATTAAAATGTTGAAGTGTTTTGTTATTGGGGTGGTGTTATAGGGTATGAAATAAAATAAATACATTTATGTTTGAAATACTTTTATGTTTGTTAATATTTGCTACTTTTAAATTATTATTGTTCATAAATGTATTTATTAATTTATTTTATTTGTTATTTGAAGGTTTTGGTAATATGTCATTATTATTATAATATGTGTTCTTTTTATATATTTAGTATATTAAAATGTATATATTTTAAGTATTGTTTTTTAATTGTATGATTTTTTAAATCCTGTAATATTTTGTTTTTTTTTCAACTGTATAAGTATTATTAGTAAGTTTTACCCTTCCACTATCCAACACTTTCCCTACTGTTGGACTCACTGGTGTGGGAAAAGTAATTGTTACCCCTCCGCTATCCAACACTTATCCTACTGTTGCATTCAGTGGAGTGGGAATAGTAATTTTTACCCCTCCGCTATCCTACACTTTCTCAACTGTTGCATCATTTGGCGTGTGAATAGTCATTTTTACCCCACTGCTATCCAATATGTTCCCTACTATAGCACTCACTGGAGTGGGAATAGTAATTTTTAACTCTCCACTATCCAACATTTTCCCTACTGTTGCACTCACTTGAGTTGGAATAGTAAATTTAATTCCTTCGCTATCCAACACTTACCCTACTTTTGCAGTCATTGGAGTGGGAATAGTAATTTTTACCCCTCCGCTATCCAACACTTTCCCTACTGTTGCACTCTTTGGAGTGGGAATAGTAATTTTTACCCTTCCGCTATCCAACACTTTCCCTACTGTTGCCATCACTGAAGCAGGAATAGTAATTTTTACCCCTACACTTTCCATACTGTTGCACTTATTGTATTGGAAAATGTTAGTTTAAAGTTTTTAATAGTTTCATGTTTTAATTTATTATAGAATGTTTTTTTTAATTATATATATATATAAATATTTTATTTTATAGAATTTTAAAGTTTAAAAATTAAATAAAGATAATAGTTGAATCATTTATATGTATATGTATGAATTATTATGTTTGTGTGTTTATATTTTTTAAAAATAAAGGTTGTTTGTTATATTTAGTTAAAATGTATATTTAATTAATGTTGTTAAAAATCGTAGTATTTAATATATATTATTTTATATATTTCTTTTTAATCTATATTTTTTACATCTATATTTTTACCTTGATATTTTGGAGTAAATATTTTTGCACTTACCTGTTCAGGTATGGGAGTTGATATTTTTGCAGTCGATATTTTTTTCTCGATACTTAGAATATCGATGGCACAAACATCGATGTTCTATCAGTGAACCCTTTGGATTTTATGTTACTGGTGAATAAAGACTAGTTTTTTATTTGCATGTCACATTTCAGCCCACAGACCCATCATCCTTCGAAAATAATGCCAGAATTATATAGGCTTTATTGGGAACTGCATAATATAATGCTGAGCCCTTTGTTTTGCTGTCAGGGCATTGCAAACTGAATGCTGAGGCCCAGTGTAGCTGGGGCTCCTCAAAGCAGGATCTGGAACATTGCATTCTCTATTACTCTACTGCCTTAAAGGCTATCACCTAATAGGTTTGGGGCCCGCCTCCACCATAGGGGCTGAAGAGACCTGGGTTACGCCCTTGTATAAGTCTCGCCTTTGTAATCCGAATGCCAAGCGTTGCCTATGTTTGTCTGTACATCTTGTTTAAAAAAACACATTTCTAAATACTGAAAGAAAAGCAAATATATTTTATGGTGTCTAAAAACTGTTTATTGAATTTAAGGTTTAGAATCTTTACAAATGGTATGGTTCATTTGTTTTTAACAGAGTTCACTCGGGAAACTCTGGAAGCAACTTGAAAAGAATAAGCAAGTGTCACAATGCAAAGTGAAACACTTGTGAAGACCAAATTTACAAGATTCAGCCATTTGATCCTCAGTCGTAGCTTAGGGAGCAGATTTATGGTCATTCAGGAAAATGTGTCATGCTAAGCACACCTTCTGCCTCAGATGCCAGCTAAGTTGAGTGTTGCACACCATTTTCACATCTAAGAAATATATAATTGTGAAAGTAAGCAATGTTATGAGTCAAATTAAGTGACCAAACAAAAAGTAATCAGATATTGTACTGCTTCAAGTACAGCTTTCTTTGAGCCATCAACCACTGCCAGCACTGAATCTTTATTACAGGCAATTTTATTCACATATTCAAGGAAGCATTAACAGGAAGCCCCGCTTCGGCTCAGAATTTTCAACTGTCTTGAAGAAATCTGGAATGACGTCCTATTCGCCCTGAGGCCAACAGAGTGGATGATTCTGAGGAATCACCTTACATCGCCCTTTGAGATGTTCACTGGTATTTGCAATTGCACTACACTGCCTTTGAATCGTCCTTGAATTTACCACCAAGGTACAAAAAAGGCCTGCTGCTCCCTTGAAAGCCCAGGTTTCCAAAGTTGTCCCCTCTTCACCTTGGAAGAGATATAGGCGGGAAGACTGTCTTGGCTCTTCTTCATCTGCCCACAAGGTAAATACATTATCCGCCAGAGACAGAAAAAGGAGTACTACTGTGCTTCATTTGTAAAAGCATATTTGGAGGGACCCAAAGTTTTTCTGAGAAGCCCACCACATGTGCTGCCAAATAAAGGAGCTTCCGAATACTACGCTGCCTAGTCTTACCCTCATGTACCGAGTGTTTCTTTCTTGCAACTACCTTTCACTTGCTTTCTCTATCTCTCACTATTGTAGGTTGTTCTTCATTCCTGTGTTTCCCACTTACTGCTTTCTAATTTTTCTCTTCCTCCTTCTCTATTTCTGCCTTTCTATCCAATGCTCTGAGCCAAAGTCTGCGGAGAAAAAATTCGCCCCGCCCCTAGCTAGAAGTCAGCAATCACTAAAAGCTCGTGGAAGGGTCGAGCCAGAGCCTGGCTCAGCTTGAGGTCATTTTGGGCCATCAAACCTAAAACGAGCCAAACTTTCATGTGGCTTCTGCCTGCCACCTACACAATAACGTCATGTACCGAAAATGGAAAACAAAGCATTAACCTTTGGTGTAACATTGGAGAAAGAGATACTATCTAGGGGCTGAAAGGTGCAATCTGAAACCATCCCAGCCAGGAATGATCGCACAGAGGATCAATACTGGATTCCCCACTCGAACAAACTGTATGGTCCTAGGCAAATATTTCCCTTCACCGAGCCTCCGTTTTCTTAATTATCACAAATGACACCTTGAAATACACGAGTTCTAGCTGTGTGCTTAACAACACCTCTTTTATATTTGATCTAACAGACTATAATATTGCTCCACATGGATTGAGAATCTAGACCAGCGGTTCTTAACCCGAGGTCTGTGATGGTTACTAAAGGAGTCTGCAACTGTTCAGAAAATACATTTTAGTAGAGATATAAATTGCATATACACAAAATGCTAACCTGAAAATGTCCTTATATTGATTTGTGGGAGCAGCACAAATATAGCTAAAGGAATCTAGTACGGACAACTGGTGCTTTCAATTTAAGTACTGATATGTGCAGAAAAAAAGGAGAGCATGCATTAGGAGCATAAAAGACAAAGTGATATGCTAGGCTCTAGCTTATTGCTTCATGGTTTAAAATTGCTTAGGCGGTGGTCCCCAGTTTTCAACAGTAATTCAGTTAGGGTCCAGAGAAGTCATTAGGTTAAGAACTACTGTCTGGGCCATGGGTACTCGCAAACCCTTGCCCCGGGGCCACAAAGTAGGTCTGTAGTGTGATCAAGGGCCGCAATGATGCCAGCATGGTGGCAGTATGAGGCCTGCGTGGGTCAGGGATGTATAAGGAAGTCTAAAAAAATGTAAAATAAACTAACAAGAATTTATTTTCAGTTTAATAAATGCTTTCCCATTTATTTAACATTTTTACTGAATGTTAGTGCTCAGTAACTAAACAGCAGAGCTGCTGTTCACCAGGGGGGCTGCATGTAAAGGTCAAGAGGGCCGCAAGTGACCTAGAGTATCAGTGGTCTCGACCATATGAGGGTGACCACGACAAATGGCTTGCCTCTTAATTCACTTGAGGCATTGTCGTCAGGGTGAGGGCAGTACGTTTTCTAAATGTGTGTGGGAAAAAAACTATCCTTTTTAATACCTCCAAATGCAGGGACACAATTTGATGTACTAACGTGAAACACTTCTGCATGTCAGAAATACACTTTTATTAATTTTGAAGAGTCGTTATCATGTTTTCACGTTTGTTGCACCAACTACATGCCAAATATTGTTATGGCTCATCTTGTGCACAGGCTCCTTGAAACAAGCCAGACCCTTGGCTCGGCTCTACCTGTAATTGTGTCAGCTCGCCCACCTCTTATATTGGCTCCCTGGACATGATCAACCAGATGAATGAAGAGCCTGATGGAAACCCTTGCACAAAATGGGTTTCCAACCTGTCTTTGGAGGCTATGAACAGCACATGCACATTAAGGGTGTAAAAACACCTCAGGACATCAGCGGAGGGGGGGCGGGGAAGGAAGTGCCTCGTTGGCAATTCTCAACATGAGGCACTTCACCCTCCAAGGTCCCGCCCATTCCTCATAACCTGAATTTTTTTTTTTAAGTTGGCAGGTCTCATGGGCAAGTGGGCTGGCATCGAAGGTGCGGAAAGTCACTGACCTCCTTTGCTACTCTCTACAGAACATGTCACACAGAGCTGGCTACTATCTAAAAACCTAACGCGGTCTTTACTGGCAGTTAAGCTCTTTGTAAATTACACCCTCACTTTACTGCTTTGCTTGTTTTCACCCACACACGCTGGCTTCTCTTTTTTGTCTAATTGAACACTTTTAGATTATTATTTTCTAATTCGTGCTAACAGCTTTGATGCGGCTACTGATGACGTAGAGCAGTTCAACATTCTTCCTCCCACACACTCCGTTAAGATAATAGTTACTTTAATATTTTTTTCCCAAATTCTTTCGAGAAAACAATTCACTTAGAAGCAAAGAGCATGGTTTTAGATACTCGGAATTAAGAGATCCTGAAACAAATTAAACACAGAAACACCTGACAAAATATGCAGGAATTGACCGTTTATGAGTGTGTGTGTGTGTGTGGTCCTTGACTAACCCAATGCAAACAAGCATTTGCAATGCAATAGGTCTCACATTTACGCGAGTTTAAGCTATTGCCATTGTAAACGACAATGCCTTTTATTTATGTTTTAAAAACCAAAATAAAAGGCATAGCCATTTAGATGCCAATAGCTCAAACTTGCGTAACTGCAAGACCTATTGCATTGCAAATCATTGCACAATATGACCACGACATGACTTAAACCACACCCTCTGCTTCTGGTGGCCCCATCGCTCCACGTGAAAATGTGTAGAATCACCTCAGCACACACCAGACTTTACCAAACATATTTAAAGACGGTTGTATTTCACTGATCTCTCCTCCTGCTCCCACACTTCCTCGTTTATGGCACAATGATATGTTGTTTATAAAGCCTACCATGAAACAAATATCGGCTTTAGCATTACAGAAAAATAACTTACTACATTTATAAGATAAGCTCCTATTGAAAAATAAACAAACCAAACCTTTCGATACAGTAGCACACACACTGCACCACCGAGCACACAAGTGATAATCGGTCCTCCATGAGCACAAGAATGTCAGCAGCTCCTAGTGACGGACACACAGGGCTGTGAGACGCCAGCGATACTTACAGCCTCCCATCGGCCCACTCTGATCTCACACGTCCTGGGCACCCGTGGTAAAGTCGCCCTTAACCTTCAGAGCTGTCCGCCTCCCGCTGCGGTCACCCTCACAGCCCACCGCTTCCTCCATCACACGCCGACGCACATCTAAAGCACTCGTAAGATCTGCTGCACCCAGAAAGGAAGGCTTCTAAAATGGGAAATAGTGCTAGAGTGGGCCCACTGCAGGGCACGCCGCAGGGATTGGGCAAGCCAGAGGTTTCAAAAGGCAATGCGGCATGGCCGGGGTTGCACCGCTTCTGGAAGGAAGGGCCGCTTCGGCAGCAGGGGTTTAAATCATGCACGCAGACTCACTGTACCCTCTGAGATGTTAGACTTTAAATAGGAAGCGAATGCGCCCATTAATTCTCAGATGAATCTCTTGCTCCCAGAGTTTTCGGATTCCGTTAGATAAATCTTTCTCTGTGTAAACTGCTGGCCCTGACTTCCCTGCCCCATGGTACATGCAGGAAGAGCCTGCCTTCCACGGACGCACTTCCGAGTGGAGCGTGTCTATTAATTACCAGGCGGTACCTGGCGGACAACATGTAGCAGCAACTGACCAACAGGACTAAAAGTCACTCAAAAAGCACAGAGGCAGGGTCCTGGTTCAGTCCTTGATAACGTCACAGTCTCTGCACCTACCCAGCCAGGGTTGTGAAATACTGTAATAACTCATCACCCATCTGTGGTAGAAACGGCCGTGCTCTACTTCCCATTATTGAGCTCATAACCTACTTGTACAATATACTAAGTGTAGTTCATATCATAAAGGTCAACACTATGTGGCGCATAAGCGTACATACCACAGCCCATTAAGTATGTGAAATGATGGGTGCAGGATGGAGATCGCATGAGAACTTTCTCTTGCCTGTCGAGTGGAAACCACAGAATAAACAGTGCAGAGCTCGCCCTCTGGGGCTCGGAGCAGGACAGGCAATCCTTCTGCGCGCGTCAGCAGGTGCTCGCACTCAGCTCAGATTAAATGTCCGGATGCGTGCCAACTGGATCAACAAGCTGTCGCCGTGAGAGACACGTGCATCGCCTGTCCGGACGCATGCATATCTCCTGCCCCCCTTCGGAAGAGACACGTGCACATCGCCTGTCCGGGCGCGTGCACATCTCCTGTCCCCCTACGGATGCAAAACCCACAACAATAGATCTCACCAAGGCATGCAGCACATGCGCTGCATCGCTAGGCGAGACCTAACAAAGGGGGGGTGTAAAGATGGCACTGCAGCAACTTTCATTTCATATTTCACTATACTAATTCCCCACTAATCCTTTATGGGCCTCGTCAGGGGTAGTAAGCGCTATATAAATGCAATTACAATACTTCTGAATATTGGTGAATCCCAGCAACATGTCAGGCAGATGTTCTCTCCAAATATTCCAGCATCTAGAAACACAAGTCCTGTTTACACTCAGCCCCCTCTGGGTCTGATACAAGAGCAAGGACATGCTGCATGCAATGCCTGAGGTGCAACTATGAAAAATCAAAAAGAATAGCAGTAGACGTTAAAAAGGGAAACACAAACAGAGGCAAAGACCTTCATGCCAGATATCTGACCAGGGTGATCGGACTACAACTATAAAACTTAGCAATGTATGTATGTGTGGGTATTAGTAGAGCACAAATCTATCTCGAGAGCAAGAGAGCCCTGAACTGGGGGTGTGGAACTCGGAAAGATTCAATCACTTGGGAAGACCAAGGGAAGGCACACTCACCTGCTGTTCCTGTTCGACACAAGGGCAGTACACCACATCTAACGAATGAATTGGGGTTTTAGGTGGATGGCCACTCAACCAGCACTGAGATACATCCAACCTGAAGAGGGCAATCTTATTAGTTAATTGTCAAAACATGTTGATCTGCTTTTGCCAGATTGGTGAGACTTTTGAAATCCAGGGGCAAAACATGAAGAACCAGACACAAGCCATAGAACTATTACCATCTCTGACCAAACAAACAGATCTATGGATGGACACCAACAGATTAATCTAGATGCAGAACATCCCTTTACCAGGTGGTATCTGTACGTTTTCTTTACACATGTGAACCTGAAGGACTAGAACTTTGATGATTAAAGATTCCTGGTAATTAATTTTGGATTTACCCCTGCACCAGTCTTCCTTGTATGAAAATATGTGATATCACGTCCCAGCCAGAAGGAAGTGGAGTGCTGCATAGGATTCGATGGTCCTTGTTCCACCCAGGACTTCGTATGTGAGGATGTACCAAAGCATAAGCACCAAATGACCACAGGCGGCTCAAAGACAGACAGACTGCAAGGTTGCAGCAGCCATTGATTTCAACAACAGGAATAGAAACCAGCAGCCTACAGAGGGCAAACCGAAATTTGATGCGAGCACTTCACAACATGACGGGAGAGTTATATTCCTAAGAAGCATAAATGGAAATAAGTTGACTACCACCGCCCTGGGCAGAGGAGGGCTGCCCCACAGGTATGGCACACTAGAGGAGTAGATAAACAGGCTCAGAGACACCACACCGCAGTGAAAGCAACTCTCCCTCACCAGATGGTCCAATACAAAGAAAAAATATACCTGTGAGGTCGGTTGACATTCTGTTTGGTCTACTGTACATTGTCTGTCTGTATTTCATTTGTTTGTAGGTTTACTGACAAATGTTCATTACAAATATATAATTCAAGTAACGTTCCAGATGCGCAGTTAATTTCTCATCCCAGCTCCATAACCTATGGAAGCAGCCACTAGGTGCCATATACCACCAGTGCCAAATTAATTATATATGTACATATATTCCACTGAAAAAACAAAGGTTAAAATGCAGTTACGGTTAGCGTTGGTTGTACGAACTTAGGAGCCCATTAGGATGGCGGGCGGACTTTAGTCCGCCTGCCACTCTAGTGGTGCTGGGACCGGCCGGCAGCAGTGCGGTGGTCCCGCACCGCCTATTAGGACGTGACCGCCACCATGGCAGTCGCATTCTCCATCTTTGACAATGCGGTGAGTGCTGCTGTAAGCAGTACCCCCCGCAATACCAAAGAGGCATGTTGTGCATTGCCATGCACAAGGTGGCAGGCACTGCGTGTTGCCTGCCACCTTGTGCATGGCAATGATGGTCCCCCTTCAAGTGCAGCCCCCCACCACCCCACCGGTAGCCCGCAAAGGACCCCCAAAGCATTCCTCCGCCAACCTTTCCATGGCGGCGAAGCCACCATGAAAAGGCCTTTTGAACCATCATAATATGGATGGTGGTGCCTCTAGGCACCGCCACCATATCACGCCCCAGCTCCGCCCGGCCTGCAATCGTGACGATTGCCAACCGGCGGAAAAGCAGCAGACGGACTTTCCATCCGCCGTGGTACCCCCCGCCATGATGATGTGGCGGGTGGTAAATGCAGTTGGGATGGCAATCTGCCCGTCATTGTAATCACCCCCTTATGTGAATTAAAAGAAAACTCAGTGAAAAAACCTGAAAGCCAGTTAGAGTCACCAGTAAGAAGCTAACTAAAACTTGCACCTCCATCATGCACTGCTTATGGCCTTTCATTACCTGCGCCCAACCCACTAAAGGCGCCCAACTCTTGCAAGCTCTTTTTTATTTATTATTTTTATTAGGATTCACATATCCTTTCATATGATTCTCAAGCGTAAACCGGCTTGTAGTTCTATGTTGGACTTTTTGTGGAATCCAGGAACAAGATTTTAAATTTGCTGAACCCGCAAATGGACCAACATGGGCCCATGAAGCTTGCTGTGGGGCCTCGGTCCCTTGCCTATTATGTGTGTGCCGAGTTTATGGTCCCCAGCAACCGAGTGCAGATCTCAGGGGCTGTGATGGGGGATGCAAACATAGCCTCAGTATCCATGAACCTGACAAACCAAAAAAACTGCTTTTTTTTTTAAACACACACATTTAATGGTGAGGGCAGTTCCTTTGCTCATCTCTCCTCTTTTTCACTACTCCCCCCCCCCCCACCCCACATCGGCCAGGGGTTCGGTACTCAACTTGCACCCTTCTGTGCCCTTAATTTTTTTTTTCACAACACAGAGACTGAGTCCCCTTGTCCAGTGGAGTTTGTATATCAGAAACAATGGACAGGGTAGAGGAATTTTGGAAGTTGGTGCTAAAGATCATAACGAGCATTGAGGACAAAGTGACTGAGAAAACCCAGCTGTTAATCACCTCAGGGATGCCATTGGAGAGACCTACCCATTACCCTTTACTTAGAGGGAAAAGAATCTCCGAGAGGCTTCCTGCTGCTAAACAAACTATTTTAGGATTGTGGGGCAAAGCAGTAAAGCCAACTGCCTAACAAGCATCGACAAAGCCACCAGGTTCCGCCTATTTGCGACCTATTGGAGTTGTTAATGTTTATTAACCCTTTCCATGCTCATGACAGCTCCACGCCACCATGAGCCATGGGCGGCGTGTGCTCATGACGGCGTAGAGCCGTCATGCAACTGCCACCCGCCCACGCTCCGCCTACGTGGCACTAATTCCCCGCCTGTGCGGGCGAATTAGGGAGTGGGCAGATCATGACGGCTCCAAACCGTCATGAGCACACGCCGCCCGTGAGTCATGACGGCATGGAGCCGTCATGAGTAAGGGAGCGCCACGCCCACCCCCTAGCCCGGCCCATACCGCAGCCGAATTCGCGCCGCGGCGAAAAGGTTAAAGATGCTGCACAAAAGTGCAAGCTGCAGAGCAACATGACCAAGTAAATGAAAACAAAGTGCTATGGCTGTGTCATAGCACTTTTTTGTTACAGCAGGCAATGTTGCACAGCAGCCTGCGCTGCTGTGCAACAATATCAACAAAGCTAGGTGGCAAGCAACCCCTTCCTCAGAAGATGTGGTGCAATGGCCAGAGATGCCGACTGGGGAACTGGGTTTGAATCTTGATGTCAGCTCAACATCCTGTGATTCTGGGCAAAATCCCCTAATCTCCCCATGTCTACAAAACAAAAATAAATGTGTCCTTGTGTAATGTAACGGGTGCTCAAGTAAAGCGCTCCCATAACTTTGGGTCGAGTTAGCGCCAATATAAATTTGCCAAAAAAATCAAAAGCAACAAGTGAAAGGAGTGTGGAAAACAAAGGCGGGGGTGAATGGGTGAAAGAAAGACAGGTCGGGTTGCTGAACCCAGATTTTTTTTAATGCTTGTGGAGAAGTACAGTCGAAAACCAATCTTGCGCTTAGTTCATGCACATTCATCTAGTCGACGTTCTTGGCAAACTCGCCCCGAACAATTCAAAGAAAACAGAATGAGCGGTGAGAGGGAAAAAAATCAGAATGAGCGGTGAGAGGAAAAAAACCCGATGCGCACACGAGGACACACAAAAACATTAGCACAACCCGATGCTGCTGCGAAAACAAGGCCATGATGAAAACAAATTATGCGGAATATCTTCAAGGCATTTCAGTCAGTCTGCTAATTGTAAGCTACAATAGCCAGGAAACCAAACAGTGCTCTGCTGAGCCTTGTACAATAGTTTCCGAGCTCAAGACGGGAAGCACTTTCCCCCCAGAGGAGACATCTTAAAGTAAGGATTAATTAGGTAATGAGCATTAAGCGTGTTCACTTCCTCTCAACCCACCGCTCCTCATCAACGTCTCCTAATCCAACTACTCACATTTTGTTCAAAATAATTAAGGCTGCAATTGAAGTAAACACATCTCCCTTCCCTGCGCTGTCTGAAACAGACGAGCAAGGTACTGACGTTCGTCCACGTTAGTTATTCAGGTGAATGACGTCACAACAGTTCTGTAAACACAATTGTGCGTTACGAGAGGGACACTGGGTGCTTGACATTGGCTCTCTGTGTTACAGTATTTGGTAAAGCGAACTGGCATGTTTTTCTTTTCATTGCTTAGCCCTGCGAAAATGTTAGGGCAGTGGTCTTCAAGCTCTTTGATGCCAAGACCCCCCCATGAAAAATTTTTAGGCGCAAGGACCTCTTTCTGAAAAAAATTCTAGAACCTGGTAGTCCTTATCATTGACAACCATAAATGATCTCCAGAAAAATGGTCAATCTGTGGTTGCACCTGATTAGTACCAGTTTAAAACCAAAATATAGCAATAAGCAACAAAAAGGGGACCAGTACAGCTTTACAAAGGGCCTTCTATTGAGTGGCAACACCTGGTGCTGCTTTTTAGTAACTTTTAAACCTTTTTAGTAAATACATTTTTTTGGTTAAAATCAGTAGTTTATGTGGCAGATGATGGATTATATGGCAAATGTGGCAAATTTATAATTATGCTAAAATTGCTGCGGCCGCACAATCACATAATTCCAGAGTCCCCTGGTATAATGGGCTGCAACTTTAATGCACGGCATTAAAGGAAAACCATAATGTAATTCATGGGATGCTGACAGCTTGGCAATTGCAGCTGCCTGTAACTGGAGGCAGATGAACATTATTCATCATAATTAAAAATACCTACTTTTTTAGGTCTTTCGTCGTCAGGTAGCTACATATAAAATTAGGGCAGCTTCAATGAATAATAAATACATTTTAAAAAGTTGTTACTCAGTAGGAAAAGCACTACAATAAATGATGAAACCTCTATTAGTTAACGCACTGCAAAAGTCTGTGTGAAACCAGAGAGAGAGAAAAATAAATTGTGGCTGGTGCAGTGAAGAAAAGTGACTTGTATCTTAAAAGCTATGAGGTCACAGCCTGTGACAGAAAGCACTGTGAATATGTAAGTCTTTTTTTATACTTGCATTACACGCAATATAAGATAGACCACTACAAAATGTGCAAAATGTTTCACGATAAAATGGTGCTTCCAAAATATGCGGGCTCCTTCCAAAATACACAGGCTTATTTATAAGCCTCGTGCAGTGCCGGTACGTAATTTTTTATGACGCTCTGCGTGCGCAGAGTGCAGACCCATATCTACAAGGCCATGCAAAGTCACTTTGCGTGGCTTTTGATGGCCTCCTAGATATGGCGTAAGGCAACGCAGCACAAGTCTGTATGTTGCTTTACACTGCATCAGTCCTTCTCAAAGTGTCTAAATAAACATCATTGGCTTCAGGTTTTTCAGAGGGTTAACTTTAAAAACATATGCTTAGTTCATAAAGCATTATATGGCGTAGACATAGCCCTCTTACCCACAAATCTAGGTTCTAGACCCCCAAGTGCAGTCTGCATCCAGAAAAAGCTTGGGTATTTACCGGTCCCACGTTTCAGAGAACTTTATGGGGAAAGATGTTTTTTCAGTGGCTGCAACAATGCTCTAGAGCTGGCTTACACTGAATCTGAGAAGACAACACTCTTTGCTGAGATTTAGACTAGAGAGCTACTAAACACCTGGCTTTTCCACTACAAGGCACCTGTGATTTTATATGACTGGTTAGTGATTTGCGGAAATGGGGTTTGAAAAAAGAGCCCTGAGGTACCTACCTGGCTAAGGCACTTTAGAAGTGCCTAAATCTAAATAAATAGCATGCAGAAAACTGCTCCTCTAATCACAAAATATTGAACCCAAAAAATTATCTTATATATGGACGTGGGGTTTGGTGCAGCGTTAGACTGAACGTTGGTCACTGCTGCCATCATTTGCTTCGCAGATGTGTATGCTACTAAGGGCAACCAGGGACCTAACAAAGGCCCCCGCATGTGGGGGGGCTCCTTCAGCATACCTTCCAGGGGGCCCCCTCACGTTTTGGTACACCACTGCCTATTACCTGCAACAGCACTCTCTGAAATTGAAGCCAGTCATACAGCTAAACACACCTTTCTGCCAGTGTGTTGCTGGCCTGACAGAAATGCAAATGTGCACGAGTTAATCTGCACATCCTTTACATTTGCAGATTAACTCGTTGTGCATATTTGTATTTCTTTCAGGCCAGCAACACACTGGTAGAAAGGCTGTTTAGATGTCTGTCTGGCTAAGATTTCCCAGTACCTGAATAAAAGTCCAGGGAAAGCAATTCAGTTACGTTTAGGACGTTTTCATTTGCAAATGAAGAGCGTGACCCCCTTGCCATGCCTCCATGGCCCCCCTGGGGGTTACGCCCCACAGATTGAAGTTCTCTGTGTTAGGGTGATCACTTTGGCATCTACAAAGCATCGGATACCAGCCAAAGCCGCTTGGAATACCTTAAAGCAGCACAGACAACAGTTGCAGCCGCCATCTCACACGTGAAGGAGGCAGTGGTGGCTCATCCGCTAAGGCGGAGGAGCGGCGCCCCACTGAACAAAAGGAAAAATAAGATGATAATGACGATCATTATTATATTTTTAGTTTTCCTATTTCACTCAGGGGCTCCCTGGGTAACGGGTTGGCCAGAGCCCACTGGCGTAACGAAAAGTGAGGGGGCCTCCCTGCACGGTACTTAGGGGGGCCCCTCTGGGCTCAATCAGGAGCTCTCCCAGACAGAGTTTAGTGTCGAGGGGGCCCCTTGAAGCTAGTGCCCCCCCCCGCACCGTGTGGGCTGCGGGGGCCTGTGTTACGCCCCTGCCAGAGCCGGGGTACGAGTGGGTTACACTCCCTGCATGCTCACAACTGCTTGGCTGGTCCTCTCGAGCCGGCCAAAGAGTCCTACGCACTTTGCATCTTCCCCACCTGGCTGCATTACACAGCCTGGTGAGAAACATGCAAAGCCTCCCATTCCATGTCTGAGCGCCGAACCACATCGCTCAGACGAATCACAACGCTGCATTGCAGTGTTGTGAGTGGCTCAGGGGAGCTTAGGAGCCCGGGTGCTTTCTGCTGCTGGCCGGGATTGCAGGAAGAAGGAAGATGATGGACAGAAGAGAGGCGGTGGCCGTCCCTAACAGGTAAGTGTGTTTATTTTAAATTATTTTTTTGTCGTCTCCCCCCTTTACCACTTCACCCGCCCCACCACCCTGGTCCGGTAGAAGCCGCTACTGAAAGGAGTAGGGCAAATGTACGCCTGGTCTACAAGCATGTAGGGCTGCGGCAATGCCTACAGACGGCAATGTTTTTTTTCTCCACTGTTTGACTACGACAAACTGACCCAGCAAACAGAAAAACTCACTTCTGATTCGTTGTGTGACTAGCTTTCCACAGACATTTATCAAGGCAGGGAAAATGCAGTCTTTCATCCTGTCATAGCCAACACACTGAGTGCAATTACATTAGGTACATCCAGGGTAGGCCTTGATCATGGGCAAGCTGGGCCCAGGACACCAATATTCTGAGGAGTGCACAGAGCTGTGTGCATGGAGGTCATGCTAACAGCGGCAGCCCTGGCGTCTTCCTCCAGCCTTTTCTGTGTCTCTGAAAGCTCGTTTCTGTCTGATTTGCCAGTAAGTGGCTTTAATCCTTCATTCTCCTACCGTGGGCAAAGTTTCTTAACACCCCATTGCCCCCTTCCTTGCCCTCCCTCACCGTCTCACCCCTGCTATCACACATTAACAATACAATACCATCTTAAGCATGAGGCAACTAAGCTATCTGTGCTTTATGTGAACAAGAGGAGGTCCGAAGACGTTTGTGTTCAGGGGCCAGTTACTGCTCAGCCAGGCACTGACCAATGAGCATAAAATAGGCCCCCTGCTGCCTCATTTAATTTCTTTAATATACATACAAAAAACCTGGATTCCAACTTTTCAATTTCACGAAAACCACACTATATTCTTTTGATGGTTGGGCTATTTTAATCAGCCATTCTGTTTTTATTTTTAAATATTTTCTGAATAGGAAAAACACCTCATAGCTCAGAACCACATACACTTAATACGAATAATACATTAAATCAAAAATATATACATACATTTCAACCAACATTATTTGAACATCACAAATATAAGATAAACATCAGATGCTTCAAAATTAGATTTGAAAGAAATACGCTACTCGCCATATTTCATCCCCATGTGTAGCATGACTTAATTTTCGCCTATTTGTAAGGGACCACAACAATCCAATTTGTTATGAATACAATTTTGAATACAATTTTGAATCAATTTATATCATTTAATTGATTCCTGCATTACAACATGTCACAACATGCCGACGCGTTTCCAGCACCACATATGTTCTTCGCGGGCTTTCCTCAGGGCTTCTTACTACTAACAAGATGGGTAATCTATGAAGCAAAAACAAAACTAAAAAATGACTAGTCAGCCCAAGACCTTCTATCCTTCCTAGCCACCAATATTCATGGTAAAACTCATACCTTCTCGAAGCTTCTTAATCTATGGAGCTTTTTCGGACAATAGACAGTTTCGGCAACAACCTGTAAAAAAACCAAATCCTCAAATGACTTCTCGTGTATGCTGTGATAGATTTGCCACTCCTACTAATGAGCCAAAATGTGGCGCCTACCTCAAAAGACAGCTTTTTTTTAGAAAGGCAGCAGTGGGATTCCAAGTAAATTGTACAGCTAGGGACCAATTGTGGGGGCAACTCTGTGAAAACATAAGCCAAAAAAGGATGGGTGTAACAACTCCCCAATGGACTTCGTTTCTATTTAAAACACGTAACGATAGCATTCTCCTACCTTCACTCGCTCACTCTAGCAATCGTGGACCCGACTGTCGTCTTCAAGCGGTCGGTCCTGTTGCCAAAGGAAGTATCAGAGACCCACATTAATGTTTGGGACCCCCACAGAAAGGTAATAGGAAAGCTAGGTAATAATGATCGACATTCTCTGGAGGTCACAGGAGGGTTTGGCTGGGTGACCATAAAATATCCCTTAAATATGAGATTGGGTCAACATGAAGTCACATCTCAATGGCGGCAGTGAGCCAATATAAAAAGGGTGAGGAACCCATCCGTTTTCGCAGTAATCAACCCACAGTGCGCAAATTAGCATGTGTAGGTGTCAAAATGCTCATTGAAAATGTGCGTGTTTTCAAATAGTAGCTCCGCAAAAAAACGAAAGCATGCAGTCAATTTTATGCATGCATTGTCATTGCTAAAATCGGAATAACTGCTGAGACATGTAGGAGGAAAAATGGGCTTACTAGAAACTAGCTTTAGTAGTGACTCGTGGAGCCGTAGGAAAGGGCGCTGGCTCTAGTCACACTCTGGGGGTGTAAAATACATAATCAAAATGCAGTTTGTGCGCACATCTCCTCACCCTTTTTATAATGGCTCACTGCCGCCATTGAGATGTTAATTCACACCGAAACGCCATGCATGCTATGTATGGAACACGGTATGTACCACGCTAAATGGCTCACAATGGAGCCACGAATGAGAGGTCCTCTAAGTTCAACACACATGGATAACATGTGGTTTGTGTGTTTGTTACCTTATTTTCAGATTGTTCCTTTCACATAAGGCTGGAAGGTTGCCACACTGTAAGCATAAGGTGTGGTTCTTGATTGACCCAGAGTATGGTGCACCTTAGCGTGTGCATACCGCTCGGGCCATTGTAATAGATCCTGATGAAAACCTGGTAATATCACGCACAGGTTGAAACATGTAGACCACCACGATCACTATTTTAGACATAGACACTACAGGTCAATCTAACATAACTTGGTGTCCCACTTTGTTTTGAACCATTGTCTTATTGCTCCATATGAAACTTTTAGGGAGTTAAATAAAGACAATTTTTAACCCCATCTTTTCACTCACTCACACCACTGTTGTGAATAATCCTGCTCCACTGTAAACAGGTGTTAAAGCACAACCGGGTAGCATTCGGCTACTCAGGTGCGACCCCAATGATGAAGCATATCACCAACTAGGTTGGTGAGTGAGGGGTATTTTTAGAAAAGGAACTCTATCGTTCTCTACCATGTTTACCTCCTGATCTTGTTGATATTCTATATCCGCTGGATTTACTCCTTTATTTGTTTTTGACTCCTCTTCTTTGACACCTTAGCCCTTACGATCTCTGAAAGATTCCCATAACCCAAGGAGAAGACTTGCCGCCCAAGCTTGAAGGAGCTTTGTAACAGGTATGCAGCTGAAGTCTGAATGGGAAATCTCTGTAACTGGCAGCAATTCCTCAGGTTACATAGATTTTATATGCCTGCCGAGTCCGTACATTCTGTGAAACCGAAAGAGTAGCCTTGCGGTTATATGCCTACGTCTGAGACATTTTTAACCTGATGGACTACTCTTAGGTCTGATTCCATAGCCTGTGAGATTTCTCACCTGAGGGACAGATTTGCTTCCAAAAGAGAGAGATCTCTGTAACCTTAGACAAGTCTGATTTCTGACCTTGTAAAATATAAGTAACCCAATGGACAGCTCTGAAGCTGAGTCAATAAGATTTCTGTATCTAGAGGGATTACAGCCTAAGTCTCCAACATATTTGTGACCTGCGGGATAGCGTTTCTGAGTGAAAGAGGAACCTAGATCATGATCTTCGTAAGCCAAGAGAGTTTGCTCTGCTATTAAAGGCATATCTCTGTATGCTTTGAGTAAGAGAGGCCATCTTCTCAAGACCTTAAGATGTTTCTCTTTGCCAGTTGCCATCCAACTATCTTATGTCCAACCCACCACCACAACCTTTTCTACTCTGCTCTATCTGAATTACTTCTCATTGTACAAGTGCACCGAATAACACTGATGAAAGGTTTTACCACTGTGATTTTGTCAACATTCCCTCACGCTTCTGTAACACACATTTTTTAATATGTGGCTTCCCTACTATATGTCATGTGTGAAGAATCCGCATTGTCAATGGGGGTAGGTCCATGCTAGACTGTCAATCGAAATCCACATTGTGAATTTAGAAAGGGCACTGAAATGCATGTTAAGCCAAACCCATTCCATTCGGTCTGCCTTACATTCACTATATATTTCAAAGCAGAGCCTTTGTTATCATATTTACTAGATGTATTAAACTGCAACCTGAAATCACAATCTGCAGCAGTTAAGCTAGGTGCAGCTTTATTTACAAATAAGCAAACGCTTTAAATGAAAATGTTCATAGTATTTTTACTGTATATTGAATGTATAGTTATAAAATGCTCATGAGAGATAAAATATTCCATGCTTCACTCAAATATAGTGAATAAGGAGCCCCATTACTAATGTGCTTATGGTTTCCAAAGCAGGGACAATGATTTGTTGTCAATTGTTAATTATTTGTACTTTTGGAGTGATATAGTTCTAATTAACTATATGTATTAATATTTAAAAAATAAATTACATCAAGGTATTCAATATCTGCTATTCCTGTCTTTCCTATGTTATTGGTTGTTGGGAGTAGGGTGGGACAAGGGCTAGGGTTAGACCTTTAATTGGAAGTAACGATTAGGGCTTCTGGTGTGATTGGTTGCTGGTCTAGGTGTGGAACTTAAAGTAGGGTTAGGCTTTCTATTGGAAGTAGGTACTAGGGCTACCTGTGCCATTGGTTGCATGGACTTGTTTTGGGACTACTGGTAGGGCTAGGGCCTTTATTGGACGTAGAGATCAGGGTTTTTGAACTGGGGCTAAGATTGGCTGTAAGGTCCTGGTCTCTTATTGGTTCCTAGATTTTAGGGCTAGTGTTGTGATCGGATAGTGTTAGGGCTAGGGTTCCCATTGGCTGTAGGGGTACCTGATTACTAGGGCTATAAAAAAGGCCAGGCTTAGGGCGTCTCAGCCCGGGCGCCGAGGACAAGGGCAGAGAGAACAAGAGCAGTTGCCTGTTTGATCCTGTTCGAGACTGGTCGGGACTAGGGCCAGAAATGCTGCCCTTTTTCTCATTTAGCAATACCCAGCCCACACCATCCACAATCAGAGCAACACACTCACACCAAATGTACACCACACACAGCACTATGCACAGATTAATGTACCAGCCTGCACTACAAACCCAACCAAACC
Organism: Lissotriton helveticus; assembly: GCF_964261635.1. Lineage (NCBI taxonomy): Eukaryota > Metazoa > Chordata > Amphibia > Caudata > Salamandridae > Lissotriton > Lissotriton helveticus. Next base: position 1,570,700,723 of record NC_136059.1, read on the forward strand.
ACATCTACACACCCTACTATCCCAACTACCACACATATCCACCATCACCTACAAACAGTACACAACTATATCCCTATACCACTAACCAATACACTCATCACTAACACAACACCAATCAACACCATACATAACTACATCCCATTCAGACACTCTCTCCCTGCTGTAATTACACCGAACAGACCTTCTATCGGTTGTCCAACAAACACCCTCCTCTCCCTTCTACCATAATAACACTAATGCACAACACACACACTGCATACCACCACACTTTGTAACTCTTGCAACACATATATTTAAATGTAATTATGGATCTACATGTTTATCACTTTCTTCTAATTTAGCATTTCCAATGCACTACCCTATTTCTCAGCCTATACATCTATCAATATATCCTCTACATCCACTCTCCCATTTATCCCAAACCCTATACCACTACTATGATTGCCAAAATATCCCTTTCTAGACTCTCTCCTACTCTACCCCTCCTTTTATCATCTGACACCTCTTTTACTATACCGATCCCCTAAAACAAACCTTTCTAAACTCTTTCCTCTGAGTCCTCCCCTCCAAAACTCCTTTTTACTCATACAAAAGCCTCCTCCTATTGCTAAGACCTAAAAGCAAAAACCTTTCACTCTTTTATCCCTCCACTACTATCCTTTTCAATCGAAATTAACAGACTAACATGTTCACTTCTCAAATTCCATATTAAACTATACTAATATACTACCCAAATAACTGAATAACATATCCACTGCTCAAATTACTTCATATTTTCTACTATACTAATTTTCAACAGTAATCCTTTATGGGTTCCAGAGTGGCGTGCTACTCACCAGAAAAGCGATTCAACACCCATCAGGGGTAACAAGCGCTATATGAATGCAAATCTTTCTTCCCCTTTTATCCCTCCGCTATCCTTCTCACTCCAAGTAACTGACTAATATCCACCACTGAAATTACTTCATATTTCATCATATTAATTCACCACTAATATTTTGTAGGCTTCCTGAATTGCGTGCGTCAACAAGCGCTATATAAATACAAACCTTTGTCCTCCTCTATCCTTCTGCTATCATTCCGAATCCAAATAACTGACTAACCTATCCACCGCTTAAAATGTACTTGCATGTTTCACTGTACTAATTCAACACTAATCCTCTATGGGTCCCGGAGTAGCGTGCTACTCGCCGAAAAAGCGCTTCGACACCTCGTATGGGGTAGTAAGCGCTATATAAATGCAATTACAATACAATACATACTTTTAGTAAAAATCAAAAGGTCATGGCTAATACAGACCAAGAAAGAAAGAAAGAGCAAGAGAGAAGGCAAGAATGATAGACCGAAGGAAAAGAAAGAAGAAGGAAAAAAATAAGGAAGTGAAAGCAAGAAGGAGAAAGAAAGAAAAACAGAAAGAAAGAAGAATAGATGGAAAAAGAAATGTGGAAGAAGTAAAATGAAAGAAGGAAAAAGAAAAAAGGAAAACAAAGAAGGGCAAGGAAAGAAAGAATAAGGCAACAAGGAAAGAAGGCAACAAGGAAAAAGAAAGGACAAATTAAGAATATGAAGAAGGAATAGGGGGAAAAGGGTACAGTAACAAGGAGAAAGAAGGAAAAAGTAAAAAGAGTATAATGTATGTAATATGTAATACAGAATGATTTAAAATGGACAGGCTGATATGCTTTAAAATTACAGCAGCCAGAAAAGCAAAACACTCCAAAAAGAATTTACAACAGCATTGGCAGTAGAAGGGATCTGATAAAGATGTAATGTGGCCTTTGTTCACATTAGAAGCATCCTGCTATCACATCAGGCTCTAAACACAAAGGCAACACTACAGCAATTATAAAGTGAAAACAAAAGGACTGCCACTAAAGGGAACTAGCTTTGTGAAGTGCAAAATGCAGTGACTGTAAGTAAAATTAACCAGTGGCTTAAGTAGGCTGCCCCACTGTCCCATGCTATATGCTGTAGTGGGCGGAAGCAAAATGTGAATGACACAAATACAGACCAATGTATGAAGAGAGGTGGCTGAAAGCCCTCATATGTAAGTAAATGCTACTTATTTTAGTAAAATCAAAAGGTCTTAGTTAATGCCAGACCTAAAAAGAGCAAGCACTGAAAGCCGGTATGCATATGCCCACCTAGGCGAATCACACAATCAATCAATCAATCAAAATCACTTAAACATCCCAAAGATACAGCTTTTCAAAATAGATTTTCATAATAATGACTCATAAGATATTATTATGATTTTATATTTTGGGAAAAATAAATCCCACAACGTACTAAGGCATGCCACCACAGAGCAGGAAAAATTACTAATTTACGGCTCACACAGAAATTAGTTCCACTAGGAGTATTGTATTGCAGCATTCCTACCAGTGCTCATACCCCTAGTTTTGAATATGTATACACTAGAACAGGGGTCTCCAACCAACAGCATGGGAGCTCACAATAGCTGACCGGTGACCATTAACCACACTTTGTGTGTGTGCGTGAGCACCCAGCCAGGAGTAAAGCATGCCAGCGGCACTTATGTGTGACTGGAGGAGCTGGAGTGGGCATGTGCAAGCTGGCACCGGTAGCAGCACAGAAGCAGGGGCAGTACAAACAGCGAAGCACTTCATTTGATTGTCAGGATGGGGGTGCCTGTGCGTCAAAACTGTGTGTGCGACTGTGTATGCATGCACCTACATGGTGGGTGAGTTTAGGAGTATGAGAGAGTGAGAGTGTGTGTTAGGTTTGGGTTCTTGAACCGTTGCTTGCAGTACATCAGATTAAGTATCTGTTCAGTGCATGCAAGTGCACTGGATGGTCAACCACACCGGACATATTACAAGGGGCATTTAAAGCACCTCCAGGCCTACTTCATACTTTATACTGAAGATGGGCAAGAACCCAGAAGCACTTGTCCAAATTAGCACTGGGTTCGCCAAGACATCCTCTTTTAGTTGTGAGCCACTCAAACACAATATGAACTACATATATTAGAAGTGGTTCTGCCTTGCTGCAGTACACTGCCCTCCCTTGTTTGCCCCTGCCTCATAAATGCCATGCTTGGCATATACATGCCATAGTGGTGACTTCCTGTGGCATAATGGTGGTCTTCTTCATCAGAATGTGAAAATCATGGCACCAGGGTGACCAGTCCGAGCACTATGGTATCAGTGCAGAATGGTGGTCATCAGTGGCATTTTCTGGGCATACTCATCGTTATGGTAGCCTTCCCTAGAACCTTATGGTAATTCAAGGGCATGTGAATCTGTTATACTCCTTAGTTCTTGATGAAATTGACAAGCTGGTATATAGTGGTCAAACATATTTATTGAGAATAAAAATGGTATTTGGAAGCGAAAGCGAAAAATAAATGTTTTCTTTCTTTGGGGGGGGGGGGGAATGACAAGCTATTGTTTAAAGAATTGTTTGTTTACCCAAATTGAAATGCCTGTATTTGACGGCAAAATGCGCGTATTTTCATATTTTCAGAATCTGATAAATCAAACGTTTGGGTGCAAAAGTATGGCATTTTCAAGGTTTATTAGTGAAAGCAGTTACTTTAATGATAATTCATGTGGAGTTATACAAAAGACCCAATGCTGACCTTCTTTCCTTGACCTGAACATAATGAGCATGGACACCTTAAAACACACCAAACAAAACGTGACAGCATTGTACAGCCCGGCCTCCTTTTGGTCTCCATCAGTGTTAAAATCTGTCGACACCTGGTGTTTTGCTTTCTTTCCAGTGGAGCGCCATCGGCTCCGTTAAATGTTGAGTGCTAGGCACCGAGGGTAAGTAGGCCTGATTCAATCTCAAGCCTTCCTTTCACCACTTTACACTGCCTGTCTCCTTTTCTCACTCTTGTAGTTTTTCAAACCCTGCTTTCTCCCTTTGTTACTTATTTTTCCTTCTGAGTTTTGTGCCTTTCTCTCTGGCTCTTTGTCAAAATCTGAAGCAGAAAGTAAGCCTCCCTCCCTCCCTCCATCCCCCCGTCTGCTCTCCAGAGACTGTGCTGCCCCGTCCAGGGCAGTTCACAGCCAGCTGTCAGGTCGCCCCCGCCCCACGCGCGCGCGTTCACGGTGCCTTTGCCAAGTCTCGAGCCTGCAGTTTTCACACCTGGCCGAGGGCTCGGCGTTTCCAGCGACAATGCGGCATATTTACAGCAAGTTTACAAATGTGCTAGCACAGCCTTTAAAAATAACGAGGCCAGTCGGAAACACGTCGAGTCTGTTCTCACTTGTGTGTAAAGCTACCAGCTGACGGCGATCAGCTGCCAAGCCACGCGTGAATCACCGGCACACTGCCGGCCTGCGCACCCAGGCGGAACAGAGGGAAGAAAAGGTGTCACTGTTTTTAAAAGCGGCTCGTCTCGGAAAAAACGCGAGATCTCGCTCACAGATTAAACCCAGCTTGCTACAGGCTAGCCTCTCTGCCATGGGAAATACAGTGATGCCAAAGGCGGGTTTACAGCTTTACAGCACTGTGGAGAGGAAGTAATTACTTAGTCATGGAACATCAAAAAAGAAAAGAAAAAAAAAACAGGCTCTGCAGGCTTAGGTTTTAACTATTAAAAACTCGAAATGACGGATTATGGTAACCACAGGGTGACCAGACTTTGATCAATAATGGCAAAGCCAACAGGCCTGGTCTTTGAGACCTAATGGTTTTGCCAATGGATTTAGAGAGGCTATGTAGAATGAATAAAGAAAAAAAAAGTTTATGACGCAGCCACCAGTGTTATTTTGTATCCACATACACCACAGATGTGCATGCCTACAAAATCACGTAGATACCTTTTTCTTTAACGATTGGAGTGGGATCGGTGAATAAAAAGAAAAAAAATGTGAGAGCATTTTTTTTTCCAGCGGGGGAAGCATCACGGGGCAAAAGCAACAAGGGGGGGCTGAAGCAACACAGGTGGGGGAAGCAACAAAGAATGAAGGGCGGAGAAAAACAAAGAATGAAGGGCGGAGAAAAACAAAGTAGGGCAGGGAGTGAAGCACACGGGTGAGAGCAAGTGGGGGAGAGAAGAACACTAGGGAGATCGCTGGAAAACACATGCACTCCTTGGGAGAGTTTAAGACAAAGGAAATAATTTCCCTAAAAGTGAGCAGTGGAAGGATACAAGTAAATTGGCTATGTTTCAGGGGAGAGACAGATACAATATGGGCAAGGCAAGTTATCAAATAAGATGCAGACCGCTGAGTGCGACAGTAAAGCCAACCAATGGTAAGCAATGGGCTAGCTGCTTGATAAACCCACAGTAAGTCTTTCGCAACCATGCTGCTTACACTGTCTAGCAGGCTCGACCTAAAAACATGGACATTCAATAATCATTGAAGCAGGACTACAATTGTACATTGACCAAGGTGCCCATAATGACTTGCGTGACAAAGCTCACCAAAATAGAAAAACAAACAATGAGAGACTAAGCGAAATTAAATGCTGCTTTTATACACAGTTTCATCTATGTTGATTAAATGGTCTTCTTCTAGGGTCTTCTTCTAGGGGCTTCTAACTAATCCTGCACTGAATACTTTAAAACTTGCATCACTCTGTTTAAATCAAGCCTGTCTGAAAACTGGGACATAAGCTACATTTACTGAAATTTGCCAGGACAAATGTTGAACAAGCATGACATGGACATTTTGGGATGATCCATAACTTATCCGGTCACCCCGCAATTCAGATACTTAACAGGGTGATCCCATTACACAGAATAATCGCCCTTGAGAGGTTGGTACCGGTTTGCAAAGAGAGTGACCCTATGGAAGCCTTTTACTGTTGGGAGGGTAGATTTGAATGAAAAGGAGGGTGATGCCCACGTAACAACGGTATGTGACCAGCATGCTCACAGAGTAAATAATTGGGAAGAAAAAGTGACCTAACAGGTTTTCAATGAATAACACGCGATGTAGCTTGAATTTTTCCAAAAGCATCATTTCACAAACGAAAAGTAGTGCGATTTAAACATAGAAAATCAGAGGAAAGGGCAGCACCTGAATTTAATATGACAATGTAAAATGTAGCTCTGTGCGGTGGCACCAGCCGCCCAGGATTTATGGTGAAAGGACAAGCCTTTCAGTCACCAGGATGATAGAAATCATAACGGTTTGCTGGGAGGCATTCCATGTTCCTGACGGTAATTTCCGTATTTTCCGACTCTCAGCAGAAAAGTTAAGTGAAAAAGCACACACAGCTATCACCAGGATAGAGCCTGGGCATTCTCTGATGGTGTTCATCATGCATGAATGCTGATCCCATCCCACACAACAAGATAAATACCTGCTCTTTGACTGCTGCCTTCGGCCTGTATTAACCTTTCCAGCCATGAATAGACAGAGTCATAACAGCGCATGTCTGCGCCCCCATAAGCCAAGCTCTCATGGTGTTAAGGGACTGTCTGGACATGCAGGCGAGGGAAGCAACAAAAATTTCAGGGAGAACCACTAACAAAAGGCAACCATCGATGGAACTATGAAGATTTAGAAGCCCCAAAGGAAAGGCATTTATGCAGCATAGAAAAGGAGCTGTGCGGGGATGGCGTTGGAGACAGCTGCTGTAATGGCTGCGGGTCGGGTAAGGGGTGAAGATGCGGGTATCCATAGAGCGCAGGTCAGGCGGTATCAAGGACGGGCTAGAGTTGGGCAGCCCGCTTCCGAAACTTCACATACCGAGTCCTTGCAGTGTCGATGACCAGCTGTGGGGCCTTGTGCTGATAAAATTAAAGGCGCAATGGCAAAACATGAAAGCAGGTGCCGTGCTGATAACACGTGCGCTATTGTTAAGAAATCAGAACAAACAAAACACATAGTTCCAAAACGGATGCTAAAATGGTAACTAGTGGATTTGTGGATTTATATTCTACTTGGTCCCTGCACTCGGGGAAGGATAACCACCGGAAGAGAATTGACAGATGCATTCCATAAGCGAAAGGGAAGAAGGAATTGGAGAGAGACAATGGAGCCAGCAAATAGCAAGCCTATGGGCGGGCTGTAAGCACCCAGAGAGAATACAGCATGTCTCGAAGAGACCGTGCAAGCGCTGCCTAGCCTCGACCTAAAAACTGGGACTGCCCCTCGAATCCAAAACAACCGGTCACTTTTGCTATGAAGTTTCTACATTTGCTCTTGTAAGTTTATTTTGTATAATCAAAGATCAATCATGGTATGTAACTTGACAGTGACCGCCCCAAATCCCTGTGGTACAGCCTTTGATTCTTTGAGTATGATTAAAAAAAATAACAACCAAATCTGTTGATGACTTGGTCGGTACGTTGTGCAGTATAAATTGAAAGCCCATCATTTTGGCATCTGTGAAGTGAAAAGAGAGTTATCAAACTTCACAAACAAACAGTAAAGCGACAGAATGAAAAGGGGGGTCTACATAGAAAAGTAATAGGCGAAGAAGTAGAAAAACACGTTCTCTTCACTGTGTGTGTGTGTGTGAGAGTGTATAATATTGCAGTTTGTGTGTGCGTGTACTTGTGATGTGCACTGTCTCACGTAATGAGTGCTTGTGTGATGTGAAAATGTGTGAGATAGTGTGCAATGGTGAACACTGAAGTGTGTGTTCATGTGTGTGTTGGTGTGCATGATAGTGTACACATGTTGCTGCCATCAGGATTTGATTTTATTGTGTTTCAGTGGATGGTCTGTGTTGGATTGATGCATCTTGTGTATGTGTGAAAATACTACGTCTGTGAATGCGACTTTTATGATGGTCGGAATGTGTAATAGCATGATGGTGTTTGCATGGAAAATGGTGTGTGTTAGTATGTATCACAGTACAATGGTGTTTGCAACTGCTTGTAAATAACGTTGTATGTTATAATGTGTGCTATATTACAGTACAATAGAGTATTATGATGGTTATGATGTGGTGTATGAGGCTACACGTGAAATGGTATGATCATAACGGAGTTGAAAGAGTGATGTGTGTTGGTGAGAAACTATGTGCTATGTGAAAGGGATGGCATGCGGATTGGAGTGAGTGGTGTATGAGAGTATTATTTTTCATTGGACATTTATGAAGCACAACATACACTCTGTTCGAGCCTTTTGATCCTTACGGACAGGTCTAAATGAAAATCAGTCAGGGATGGAATGACAACAAAGAATTGCTGAACATACTGCTTTTATGCAGAATAGAATTAAAGAAGACTCCTTTCAGAGTGAGACTTGCAGTTGGTTCCACAGTTCTACTGCTGCGACTCGAAAAGTTCTTCCTCCAAACCTTTTATATATTTACTTAGGAATGGAGAACAAAGCATGAAATGGTGACTGACGGTGAGGGTGGAACATATTCTGAGAACCTCCAGGTTATGAAAGGAGGTCTAGTATCGTTATTAGTCATGAACATCATGTAGGCCACCGTGAACGACAATGCCCAAAATGCCAGTGGTAGCGGAAGTGACATCACACGCCATTTGATCTTAATTTTAGTCACACACATGCTTACACATACACACACATTTACACATTCAAACACACACACACACACTCTATCTCACATAAACAGACTCTATACATTTGAAAGTATTTTTTACTTACCTCAGCTGCCAGTGAGGGTCATATTCCAAGTAATTGTACTCCATCCTTTATTACTCTAATAGTGAATAATGTATTGTTTTCTATCAGTGTTTTATTACACTAAAAGAGAATAAGGAAGGTGGAGCCCAAACCGACGTCCATAAGGACTAACTGCTCTTGTTCTACTGGGACTGATTTTGCTATCTTTGAGGCCAGGGGTAGCAAATGCAGTGCCAGGGGTCGCAAGGCAGGTGTCCCAGCTGCGACCCCTAGTGACCCCTAAACAATGTCTATGTAGGTCACTTTAAATTAAATGTGTTTGACAACTGTTAGCCAATCACGTTTTTTGAGATAGGAGGAAATTGTGCAGGTGAAAATCAATTTTACAGTGGCAGTCTGGATCTTCTGTTGGATTGAAATTTTGTTTGCAGGGACCCTTAGGTAAATCGAATTACAAATAATCTAGTTGAGACTTCAAAACAGCACTGGCAACTGTGATTTTCTGTAATCGTTTTAAAAAAGAAAAAATCCTTAAAAGAATATGAAGACTTAAATTCACTGCCAGAATTTGTGCATCAAAAACCAGATTAGCATCTAACTCAATACCCAGATTTCTAACCACGGTCACAGAGAGGGATTGATAGCTACCTTTTGAAGCTGACCAAATGGAGTTTTTGTGAAGACAAACTTTGGAATAAACTGGCATAATTTCTGATCTGGTTGGGTTTAACTTACAAAGTTCCAACATCTTATAAAGTTAAGAGCTTCTGGCAGTGCCTTACAGATGGCTTTTCGATTTTCTTTAAGGCTGATCACTAGCTGGACATTGTCTCTGCTTAGATATGGGTGGCGGCCTGAAAATTACGAAGATTAGCTAGTGGTCTTAGGTATTAAATAGTATGAAGACAGGGTATTGCCCGCATTAATACTTCACTTACTTATTTAGTTCTGACTTAAATGAGCTAAGTGTTACTACTTGGCTATGACCTTTTGAAAGGTCGAGAATCAGGTCAATGCTCTCCCCCCACTTCTAATCGCTGAATCAGAACAAGGTGGTCAATGGTATCGAAGGCAACCGACTGATCTAATAGAACAGCTGCCTTGGAGTCAACCATGTACAATATTATTCTCGGGTCATCTTCCACCAATGTGACTATTTGTTGTAAACTAAGCCCTGGGCAAAACCTTGCCTGAAATGAGCCCAAAATGGCGTATGATTCTATGAACTCCAGGAGTTGTCCCGCAACCACTTTCAGCAAAAGTTTCACTTGGACGACTAACAAGGAAATGGGCCACCAGTTTTCTGGATTAGCAAACACAAGACGAGGTATTTTTGCTTTTTTGTTTTTAAATAACAGAGTGCGGGCTATGGCTTTCTTTACCTTTCCTGGTACACTACCTGATTCCAAAAAATAATTTATGATCTTTTACATTAAAGAGATAACATGTCACTAAATTCTTTGAGGAAATATGTCAGGCAGATACCTGTCCAGGAACCTACTGGTCTCCTGCACTGTATAAGAGTTCCAGTTTTCACCTAAGAGAGCCATTGAATGCGCACGTTTATTTGTGATACCCCTGACCACTAGGGAGGAATTAATTCCCTCAAGCTGTACCCATACTTAAAATTGCCAGAAAACCTTTTACTAATTGTCCGAGCTGAAAGGCTTCGAGTTTGTCTTACACCTGCAGCTTTTTGCCAATTTATTGGTAATTTATTTGGAAGTAGTCATTTTGGTCACTTGTACTTTCAGCTTAGTGAGATGCTGAATTATGGAGAATACTTCACTAAAGGTATTATTAGCTGGCAAAATGTTTTTCTGCATAATACCTCTTCTTATATACAGATCCTCTTAATTTGATCACTTCAATGGTATTCATAAAAGAACAATAAACACATACAATTAACTACTATCATTATGAAATCAATACCTCTTCTTGCTGCCTAATCAGCGTCACAAACAGCCCGCCAGTGCTCATACCCACTATCAACTGATGCATGTCTTTGCCTCTGTTCCCTCAGTCAGCCAGATGCGGGCTGTCAAACTGGCACTTTCTTGCCTGTTGGCTTCGCTTAATTTTCCTTGGCATGTGGAGTTTTCCATCTCTTGTTGCCACAGAGATGGAGCCTTCTTATGGTGAGCCCTGGCTCTATTGGTTGTTCCGATTATCTGAACCGACTGATCCTCAACAGAGCTGGATGCTTCGACCAGGCCCTAGCCACTGATCCTTGGTTAGCTCCCAGAGCATAGAAGTACTGGGTCTCTGAGGCTATGCAAAAGCTGAGTGGAAGCTGCATATTGAAGGTGTCGCCAGGCATGCAATGTCCTGTGATCAAAGCATTAGAAAGAGGTGCAATCAATCTAGATCTCCCAGCTGCTATGGGGCAGGGCTGCCCTCAAACCACAATCTACATAACACAAGAATACTGGAGGGGCAAGCAGCCGCGGCAGTGGCGTAATACATCTTGAGGAGGCCCCACTGCAAGGTCCATGGAAGGGAGCCCCTGCGGACTTAATCAGGAACCCTCAGGTTAGGATACTGTGCTGAGAAAGTTGGACTCCTAAAATCATGGTAGCAGGACTCCGTCATTCTAAGATCAAGGAAGCCAGTGACTGGTCACACCCTACTGATGACAACAAATTAATAAGTGGGCCATTTCACACCATTGAAATACTATCAGTTATGTAGACCTGAAAAAATACCATCTAGAAAGATAACAATATATTTTTTCACCCAGGAATCTGCAAAGGGCAGGCACTGTGTAAACCAGCAAAACCTTTTTAGATTGGTAATCTATGGTATGTTATGATACCCAACATTTATAAAGTGCATGTACACCGAAAAGGTTTCATTATGCTAAGTAAAAAGAGGAAACAAACAGTCATATTTAGCCATATGCGTGTTTAAAAAGCCAGGTTTTTAGGAGTGTTCTAAATCTCGGATAGACAGTTGTACTCTAATGTCACAGGAGAGAGAGTTCCATAAGTAGGCAGAATTCACAGAAAATCTGGCACCACCCAAACTCTTCCGTTTGAACTTAGGGACAGCCAACAGGATAGGGTGGGCTGTTCTGAGACTGGGTTTAGGGGTGTAGCCCTCAACTCTGGAGGAAACAAAAGACAGACGTTGACCAAGAATCGCATTTGTGAAAGTTAGAGCTATTGCCATTATAAGTGATAATGTTTTATACTTATGTTTTTTGGTTCACAGTGGAGTAACATAAACGGTGAAGCAGATGACTTTGGAATTGGTGAACTAAGTTTCAGCTTTAAAGATTGATTAACTGTCCTGTGCTTTATGTAAATAATTTTTTTGTTATTATTAATGGGTATTGCGCATAAAGTTCATTAAATCAAGAAAAGAAATAAAGAAACAAAACGCCGATAGTGAAGTCACACACTCAATGGTTAGAAAGAACGGTGGTTGCAGAGGGACATTTATAGGGGGTAATGTGCATTGTAACATGTGGTGATGAGTGCACTGGTAAACATCCTTCACAACGCGGTCAAAACACCGTGGTGCCATTACGACACGTCTTTTACAACGCAAGTCGTTACCACGACTTGCGCTGGAGGGCGCTCTAGACTAAGGAATAGTAGATTTACTATTCCAACACCTTCCCTACTGTACGTAGGCTGGAGTTGGAATAGTAAATCTTACTATTCCTAAGTCCAGCACCCTACAGCGCAAGTCGTGGTAACGACTTGCGTTGTACAAGATGCGTTGTGATGTACCGCGATCATTTTGATCAGGTTGTAACATCATACATCCGAGTGCACTTTGCGACAGGACACTAGCTTCACGAGGGGTGCGTGCACTATAAATTTGTTGGATACGAGGGCCACCATTCTCTGATGGGCTGAGAGGTGCACTCTCTGTTATACGTGAGGGCGGCACTCAGGGCAGGGAACAGTTAAATGAGGGAAGATGAGGGCACATGGTGCACTTCAACGACCTCCTGTTAGTAATAAAATAAAGGGCACACATTCTGTCAGATAGTGCATGCGCGGTCTATTAGGTTCCAACTAGAAAGGTATCATTAATATTGGTACAGTCATTTGTATCCAGAGGTAAGAAGAGTAGCAAAAACACCATGGTGCAATTAACATTCGCGCCAGGTCTAAGGGTTTATTTTTACGCAATAGCGAACTGTGGTAGAAATAGGTAACAACATAGAACAGTTCTTGCACCCAGTTTGCTGCTGTTATTACCCCTTGCACAGTGTGTTACAAGGACAGTTAACATGTTCCAAACTAATTGTACAAAAACAGAAGCAAATGCAATCTTCACTCAGCTCCTGGAAAAATGCCCAAACATCTCGAAATTGACGAGGGTGCCCTTCTGTAACACTACTGAGATATATTTTAGCTTTGCAGGTAAGTATTGTACTAGATTTACTGCACAACTCCATTAGGGTTTGCCGAAATGACCACACCGATGCCATGAATTACCATCCACAGTACGCAACGCATGGAGTCACTGCCACCAGACACATGTGCCGTCTTACAGAGTGTAACAAGTTGTGCGTGCATGCAGCTGAAATGCTAGGTGGACTTGGTGAAGGAGACCCCCTCCCTGCCCAATAAATTTTCTTTTCTTTGAGTGAAGTGGCAAAACTTAACGACTCCCCGCTACCTTTTCTCTTCCTGCCCACTACGATTACTGCCTTGTGTCATGTCACTATTGTTTGCCCAGTGGCGTAGCTAGATCTTCGGCCACCATTGGCAGCCACTGCGTTTGCCACCCCGCAGCGGGTGTATGAAACGGGGTGTGCTGGGTTTTTCTTCGGTGGCCGCCCCCATGACGGCCGCAGGTAAGGTGAGGGAGAGGCCACCGCACCCACAATTCATGCTGCCCGGGGCAGACAGCCCCCACCTTGCTACATCACTGTGTTTGGCATCCTTGCACTATTTGCTGCAACATTGTCTCCACAAGTGTCAGTGGCAGCCATCTAAGGCCACAACTCCCAGAATGTATTAGCCTGTCAAGTGTAAGAGCAGTACTGGAAACACAATGCTGTGGCAGCAAGAATCGAGGTAATGACCCAACCCACTACTGTGCTGCTGTAGATGACGTCACCAAGAACAGGCCCAAAATAATGATTTTTTTTTTAGCCACAACCGATATTTTACTTTGCTGTTTAGGTACTCCTTAGTCCCAAACCCATGGTCTAACCCCTCTTCGTCCATTTGTAGTAGCGCCTTAAGGCATCTGTGTACACACCTGTTTTTGTAGCACTACCAAGGTAGAAATAAGGAAACACAGCTCAGCTGTGAACGGCATGCCATTCAGAATTCTATCTGCAATGTCACAGCCACCGTAAATACATTTGAAGACCAAAGAGCATAACATTGTATGTTTGTTATGAATCTCCACTTCTATGCGCGGTCAACATTCCCTCATGTGTCAGACACTGAAAGGAGCCTTTATGTGCTGCAGTACCTGGTCAGGATGACAAACACACCATGCTCAAGCACATGCACGTTGTCCATGACAACTGCCATGTATTCCCCCAAAGCCACCCGAATGTTAAGGGTCTGCGGGGCACTGCCCACGATATCGGTCGAACAAGGGGCTGCAGTCAGACGCTTCTTGAGGATCTCATCTGCCCTCGGCGCAGGAAGCGCAAAAGGAGGGAGGCCAGAATACAAGCCCCAGAACACCCTGAACTGCTAACGAAGCAGGAAGGCTCAGCAGCACATCGGTTGGCCACTTCGTAAGGAACTCGCCTGCCCCGCTGGATGTGTCTGGGCACGACCAACATAGCGGACATGTATAATCGTGAAAGCAATTTTTTTTACAAATGTAAGCACGAAAGTGTGACATTAACAAAAAAATATTTATTACCAATGAAGCGAACACGACAGCTCAACATTATGAAAGCTCAACATTAACAAAACAAGGAAGAAAGCAACAAAAGGGAAAGAGTAACACGAGAACGAGTGATAGGAGAAATGAATGATGGCTGGATCATAGATGACAATGTAATCAAGCGCCAAAGACATGCAGGAAACAATCAAAACTAATGAGGCATCGGGAATCTCCCCACAGCCTGCTATGCGTGCTCTCTGTTGCCCAGGTGGGAGTGACCGCTCAAGGCAAACAAGAAAGAAAACAATGCCACAAAGGAACATCATTTTATTTTATTTTATTTTTAAGGTAAAAAAGGCAGTCTGCTGAGAGCGGGGTCCGGAACAGCAAAAGGCAGGATGAATTAGTCATTTTCACCCGTCAGAAGCAGCCATTTACAAAGGGCATTGACAGGAGCCAATAGAAAACATGGGAGGTGCTTCAAGTCCATGTTCTAGCTACAGCATGTCTCAAAGAGACAGTGTGTGCTGCCTAGGCGAGACTTAGAAATGGTCAGCTGGCAACTGGGAGCCAATGTAGCTTTCCCATCAAAGGCTTCATGGGGCATTATCTTGGCTGATGCCAGACCAGGCTAGCTGCCTGATTTTGAACTATCTGTACCCTTTGATTTAGTCCTTTTGCAGTCCCAGATAGAGAGAGTTTGCATGTTTTCAAAAGTAAAATATTTCCTACTTTTCTTAATTTTTCAGAGTTGGAATAGGCACGAGGAATTCACTGCTCCTCTCTGTGGCTTCATAGAAAGGTCCTCATCAATAAGGATCCCAAGAAGTTTAACCACTTTTTGGGTGTAGGAGATGAGCCTATCTCAGGGGCCAGAAGCAAGGGTTCCAGTAGTGAAGTTAATTTTTAGTAATCACAATTTCTGTATTGTACAAGTTTAACTTCAACTGATGACTATTGATCCACTCCCGGATATATAGCATAGTATTTTGGGATAGCTCCATAGAATCCAGGTTGCTGTCGATACTAAAGATCAGCTGCATGTCATTAGCCTAGTTGTACATTTTTACCCTCCACTTCTGTAAAGCACGTACCAGAGGGTGAATATAAAAGATTTAATAAGTAGGGGGATAAAGAGGAGCCCCATGGAACTCCACAGTTTAGTTGGACTTTTGTAGAGTAGAAGGGAAAAAGACAGACCGAATGAGAGCGGCCTTGGAGGAAAGATTTGATCAAGTCTAATGCTATGCCCTGCAGACCCACAGCCTCGACACAGTTGATCAGAATAGCGTGACCCACCTTGTTGAAGGCCGCCAATAAATACAAAAGGACCAATGCCTGGGCCAGTTAAAACTCGCATGGATGACTAAAATAAATTAAAATGTTCAAAGAATAGAAAGAAAGAAAAAAGTGTGCCAGGATATTGGCCCACGTGTTCAGGCACCGATGTGCCATTTTTATGCAGATGTGCACATGTGAACAGGCACAATGTCTTCACTCACAGTGCAGAGGGCCAATGACTGAAGTAGGGTGAACCACTGCCATATACGGTATGCTGGCCAGGTGGAAGCAAAATGTAAATGAAGGCTGAAAAGATCAATGGATGACAAGGGCTGACAAACCCCTTTTATGTAAGTATAGGTTATTTATTATTAGAACACTGGAATGTTGAGAGCTTCATTGAAGACAATGGAGCAACACTTCAATGTCCTAATACACAGCCTCTGCCTTTCTCTTTACCCTGCCTCTTGAAAATATATCAGTTAGGCATAGGAAAGCAAAAGGCAGATGCTGTGAAGGAGGACACACACAGCCTTAACCCTTCCCTCCTCCTGTAGCTCAATCTCACTAGGCCATCGGAAGTATGGATGGGTGAATGATGCTCCGCTCCTGGGTCTCCCTGGCTTGGCTGAGCTACAAAAAGAAGTTCAGCCAAGTTGGGGAGAACCAGGGGCTGATTCATCCTCCTTTCACAGGTCCGGACGTGAATGTTTAACAGCTAACAGCCTTTGCGCTGCGCGTGGCTGTTAACTGTAGTACATTCACAAAAAGAACTGTGAACAAAGGCTTCAGAGCCGAAGGGGATTTCAAACACCTTTGGGCTCCGAGAGGCCTTTGTTTTTCTAATTAGAACATTCTACCCTCAAGGGGCAGAATGTACTTATAGCTTTATAGCCCACCATAGCTGGGATATACCCGCTTTTAAAGGACCGCTCCCTAGTTGAAGGCCCTCCGAAAATGCTGGAGCTGGCCCTTTAATGGACTGTATAGCACGCTACGGCTGGCTTTAAAGCTATATTGTTTTTATTCCATGAAGCTAGGAAAACTACATATGCTGCCTCTAGAAAAGACCTAAAAATTGACTTCAAAACATTACAGCCCACAAACACTGAGTTAGTGTCATGCTTTGCATAAAGAGCACAGTTTCAGAAACAATGCATCAGATACAACCTTCACAGGTAAAAAATAACATGGCATGACCACATGAAAATAACATGCTCATGTAAAGTTTAAAGGTTTATAACAACACAAACTTCTGCCCCTCCTCCATACTTTACTGATCAGTAGATCAGGATGCTGCCATCCCATTACAGACCTATTTATCACTTATAAGTTTGGAAAAAGTTAGTGGCTCAGATGTACTCAAGTACAGAGGACAGGGAACAATAGTTAAAGTTGTTCAAAACTAAGATGACTAGCCTTTCAAGTGTGTGTTTTGTTCATATTTGGTCTGTCCATTTTTAACAGGCTACATATTGTCCATGTACTGTAAAGTAAAAGGGAAAATGAGGCTCTGGATTGACTGCCGCTCAGTGCTTTATCAGAGAAGAACAAGGCCAATTCTCTTGTCTTTTTCACAGTTGAGAGAAGCAGAGCAGAATAATGCACCATCACTGAGAAATCAACATGGACGAAAACTGGAGTGACCCTAAAAGGTGGTAATAACAGCAACAAGCATTTGCAATGCAATAGGTCTCGCATTAGGAAAGTTTGAGCTATTCGTTTTGTAAATGACATTTTTTTTATTTATGTGTTGGTTTTGAAAATAGCGAAATTAATAGCTTTTTCATTTACAATGCCAATACTTTTACCTTTTGCAAATGTGACAGCTATAGCATTTGTAATACAACATGTTTTGTATTTACGTGACTTAGATGTATTGATATTACAAATAACAATGGCTTTTAATTTTTTTAAATAATTAATACTTAAATAAAAGTTACTGTAATTTATAATGACAATAGCTTAAACTTTTGTAAACAACTTTTGTGAAGATTATGTTCAGTGTATTTTATTGTGACGAAAATCCAAGAACAGAAGTGAAATATTAACATCTTTTTGTGACATTTGTAATAAAGGTTGAAACATTGAGAGAACATATTTGAACCAGTTATGGTTGAATGGTTGCACAGATTGATGCTGAGGTGGTGCTGAGTGATGTTGTGGTGGAGACGAGTGATGTTGTGGTGGAGACGAGTGATGTTGTGGTGGAGACGAGTGATGTTGTGGTGGAGACGAGTGATGTTGTGGTGGAGACGAGTGATGTTGTGGTGGAGACGAGTGATGTTGTGGTGGAGACGAGTGATGTTGTGGTGGAGACGAGTGATGTTGTGGTGGAGACGAGTGATGTTGTGGTGGAGACGAGTGATGTTGTGGTGGAGACGAGTGATGTTGTGGTGGAGACGAGTGATGTTGTGGTGGAGACGAGTGATGTTGTGGTGGAGACGAGTGATGTTGTGGTGGAGACGAGTGATGCTGTGGCGTTCAGTGATGCTGTGGTAGCGCATGGTGATGTTGTGGTGCCCTTGAGTGATGCTGTGGTGGTGCGATAGATAGAGTGAGAGCGATAGATAGCTAGAGTGAGGGCTGAAAGATAGATAGAGTGAGGGCGATAGATAGATAGAGTGAGGGCGAGCGATAGACAGAGTGAGGGCGAGCGATAGACAGAGTGAGGGCGAGCGATAGACAGAGTGAGGGCGAGCGATAGACAGAGTGAGGGCGAGCGATAGACAGAGTGAGGGCGAGCGATAGACAGAGTGAGGGCGAGCGATAGACAGAGTGAGGGCGAGCGATAGACAGAGTGAGGGCGAGCGATAGACAGAGTGAGGGCGAGCGATAGACAGAGTGAGGGCGAGCGATAGACAGAGTGAGGGCGAGCGATAGACAGAGTGAGGGCGAGCGATAGACAGAGTGAGGGCGAGCGATAGACAGAGTGAGGGCGAGCGATAGACAGAGTGAGGGCGAGCGATAGACAGAGTGAGGGCGAGCGATAGACAGAGTGAGGGCGAGCGATAGACAGAGTGAGGGCGAGCGATAGACAGAGTGAGGGCGATAGATAGACAGAGTGAGGGCGATAGATAGACAGAGTGAGGGCGATAGATAGACAGAGTGAGGGCGATAGATAGACAGAGTGAGGGCGATAGATAGACAGAGTGAGGGCGATAGATAGACAGAGTGAGGGCGATAGATAGACAGAGTGAGGGCGATAGATAGACAGAGTGAGGGCGATAGATAGACAGAGTGAGGGCGATAGATAGACAGGGCGATAGAGTCAGGGCGATAGAGTCAGGGCGATAGAGTCAGGGCGATAGAGTCAGGGCGATAGAGTCAGGGCGATAGAGTCAGGGCGATAGAGTCAGGGCGATAGAGTCAGGGCGATAGAGTCAGGGCGATAGAGTCAGGGCGATAGAGTCAGGGCGATAGAGTCAGGGCGATAGAGTCAGGGCGATAGAGTCAGGGCGATAGAGTCAGGGCGATAGAGTCAGGGCGATAGAGTCAGGGCGATAGAGTCAGGGCGATAGAGTCAGGGCGATAGAGTCAGGGCGATAGAGTCAGGGCGATAGAGTCAGGGCGATAGAGTCAGGGCGATAGAGTCAGGGCGATAGAGTCAGGGCGATAGAGTCAGGGCGATAGAGTCAGGGCGATAGAGTCAGGGCGATAGAGTCAGGGCGATAGAGTCAAGGCGATAGAGTCAAGGCGATAGAGTGAAGGCGATAGAGTGAAGGCGATAGAGTGAAGGCGATAGAGTGAAGGCGATAGAGTGAAGGCGATAGAGTGAAGGCGATAGAGTGAAGGCGATAGAGTGAGGGCGATAGATAGAATTAGGGCAATAGATAGAATTAGGGCGATAGATAGAATTAGGGCGATAGATAGAATTAGGGCGATAGAGAGAGGGCGATAGTTGGAGTGAGGGCGATAGATAGAATGAGGGCGATAGATAGATAGCTAGATAGATAGATAGAGTGTGTGTGGTTGTGTGTGTGGTTGTGTGTGTGGTGATGTGTGGGGTTGTGTGTGTGGTTGTGTGTGTGGTTGAGTGTGTGGTCGTGTGAGGTTGTGTGTGTGTGTGTGTGTGGTTGGGTGTGTGTGGTTGAGTGTGTGGTTGAGTGTGTGGTTGTGTGTGTGGTTGTGGTTGTGTGTGGTTGTGTGTGAGATTGTGTGTGTGGTTGTGTGTGTGGTTGTGTGTGAGATTGTGTGTGGTGTGGTTGTGTGTGTTTGTGTGGTTGTGTGTGTGTGTGGTTGTATGTGTGTGTGTACGTGCGTGGTTGTATGTATGCGTGTGTGCGGTTAGAGAAGGATGTATGTGGAAGAGAGCAGCAGATCAGCATAGCAGAAGAGAACAGGGAGTTAAAGAAGGAGGCGGGTGGAAGAGAGCAGCAGATCAGCAGAGGAGAAGAGAACAGGGAATTAGAGAAAGAGGTGGGTGGAAGAGATCAGATCAGCACGGAAGAAGAAAGCACAGAGTTGGAGAAGGGGGCTGGGTGGAAGAGAGCAGCAGATCAGCATGGGAGAACAGAACAGGGAGTTAAAGAAGGAGGCGGGTGGAAGAGAGCAGCAGATCAGCACAGAAAAGAAGAGAAGAGAACAGGGAGTTAAAGAAGGAGGTGGGGTGGAAGAGAGCAGCAGATCGGCACAGGAGAAGAGAACAGGGAGTTAAAGAAGGAGGCAGTGGAAGAGAGCAGCAGATCAGTACGGGAGAAGAGAAGAGACCAGGAAATTAGAGAAGGAGGTGGGTGGAAGAGAGCAGCAGATCAGCACAGCAAAAGAGAACAGGGAGTTAAAGAAGGAGGTGAGTGGAAGAGAGCAGCAGATCAGCACAGGAGAAGAGAACAGGGAGTTAAAAAAGGAGGCGGGTAGAAGAGAGCAGCAGATCAGCACAGGAGAAGAGAACAGGTTGTTAAAGAAGGAGGCGGGTGGAAGAGAACAGCAGATCGGCACAGGAGAAGAGAACAGGGAGTTAAAGAAGGGGGCGGGTGGAAGAGAGCAGCAGATCAGCACAGGAGAAGAGAACAGGGAGTTAAAGAAAGAAGGAGGTGGGGTGGAAGAGAGCAGCAGATCGGCACAGGAGAAAAGAACAGGGAGTTAGAGAAAGAGGCGGGTGGAAGAGAACAGCAGATTAGCACAGGAGAAGAGAACAGGGAGTTTAAGAAGGAGGTGAGGTGGAAGAGAGCAGCAGATCAGCAGAAGTTAACAGGGAGTTAAAGAAGGAGGCGGGGTTGAAGAGAGCAACAGATCAGCACAGGAGAAGAGAAGAGAACAGTGAGTTAGAGAAGGAGGCGGGTGGAAGAGAGCAGCAGATCAGCATAAGAGAAGAGAAGAGAACAGGGAGTTAGAGAAGGAGGTGAGGTGGAAGAGAGCAGCAGATTAGCACAGCAGAAGAGAACAGGGAGTTAAAGAAGGAGGTGAGGTGGAAGAGAGCAGCAGATCAACACAGAAGAAGAGAACAGGGAGTTAAAGAAGGAGGTGGGGTGGAAGGGAGCAGCAGATCTCCACAGGAGAAGAGAACAGGGAGTTAAAGAAGGAGACGGCGGGGAAGAGAGCAACAGATCAGCACAGCAAAAGAGTACAGGGACAGGTGGGCGCATCGGCACAATTGATATTCCCTGCATCCTTAAAAGTAATGTACAATAATAAAATGAGGGTCTTCAAGAGAGTGGAGGAGGAAGAAGCCTACCTACAACTGATTTCTGAAATAGGTTGGGAGGTAGAAGTGGGGTAATTTCTCCTTTTTATTTTACTTATGCCATCCTATTCTTTATTTTGTATTCACTTATTCTGTCTGTCACGTCATGCAGTGTACTCTAAGAAAAGAAAGAAAAAAAAATCACACAGAGAGTGCAATATACACCGTCCGGATACCAGGAGGGTCAATGGAGGGTGGGTTGTTGGGGAGGTGGTCACTGGGTGGAGAGCATATGGGAAAAAATATATATATATATGTCCGATTAACATATTAGCACAAGAGAAGATAACAGGGAGTTAGAGAAGGAAGCGGGTGAAAGAGAACAGCAGATCAGCACAGGAGAAGAGAAGCGAACAGGGAGTTAAAGAAGGAGTTGGAGTGGACGAGAGCAGCAGATCAGCACAGGAGAAGATAACAGGGAGTTAAAGAAGGAGGCGGGTGGAAGAGAACAGCAGTTCAGCACGGGAGAAGAGATCAGGGAGTTAAAGAAGGAGGTGGGGTGGATGAGAGCAGCAGATCAGCACAGAGGAGACCAGGGAGTTAAAGAAGGAGGTGGGTGGAAGAGAGCAGCATATCAGCAGAAGAGAACAGGGAGTTAAAGAAGGAGGCGGGGTGGAAGAGAGCAGCAGATCAGCACAGGAGAAGAGAAGAGAACAGGGTGCTAGAGAAGAAGGCGGGTGGGAGAGAGCAGCAGATCAGCTCAAGAGAAGAGAACAGGGAGTTGGAGAAGGAGGTGGGTGGAAGAGAGCAGCATAACAGCACAGCAGAAGAGAACATGGAGTTAAAGAAGGAGGTGGGGTGGAAGAGAGCAGCAGATCAGCACAGGAGAAGAGAACAGGGTGTTAAGGAAGGAAGCGGGTGGAAGAGAACAACATATTAGCACAAGAGAAGGTAACAGGGAGTTAGAGAAGGAGGCGGGTGGAAGAGAGCAGCAGATCAACACAGGAGAGGAGATCAGTGAGAAAGAAGGAGGTGGGGTGGAAGAGAGCAGCAGATCAGCACAGGAGAAGAGAACAGGGAGTTAGAGAAAGAGGCGGGTGGAAGAGAACAATAGATTAGCACAGGAGAAGAAAACTGGGAGTTAAAGAAGGAGGCGGGGTGGAAGAGAGCAGCAGATCAGCACAGGAGAAGAAAAGAGAAGAGAACAGGGAGTTAGAGAAGGAGGTGGGTGGAAGAGAGCAGCGTAACAGCACAGCAGAAGAGAACATGAAGTTAAAGAAGGAGGCAGGTGGAAGAGAGCAGCAGATCAGCACAGGAGAAGAGAACAGGGAGTTAGAGAAAGAGGCGGGTGGAAGAGAACAGCAGATTAGCACAGGAGAAGAAAACAGGGAGTTAAAGAAGGAGGCAGGATGGAAGAGAGCAGCAGATCAGCACAGGAGAAGAGAACAGTGAGTTAGAGAAGGAGGCAGGGTGGGAAAGAGCAGCAGATCAGCACGGGAGAAGAGAAGAGAACAGGGAAATGGTTTAAATAATAAATGTCTGGAGATTTCTCTTGAGGCAAGATTTCGACTATCCAAATGTATGCTCCTTAGCAAATATTTAGTGATTCTATCTTGCTTTCACAGAAACACTTCTGCCATTCAATTAAGCATCCACAAAGTAGCTAATGCACCTACCTGTAGGTTTTAATCCAGTATTAAAACACTATTGAAATAATTCAAAAATATGTATGTAAAGACCAGAGAGCAGAATCAAGTACTTCAGGATCAGAGAACCACTGCCCCCTGGCTGGACTGAGGTGCAAAGTCTGAGCCAAGTACTAGAGAAGTAAGGACTCCCATTGTCCAACAATGTACCCACAGCAGGGCAAATAATTAAGGGCCCCCGGGAAGCCCATTGCCACCAGGCACCTATCCTGGCCGAGGCACTGGGTCTTTCAATACAACCGCCCGCTCCACCGCAGAGCTTAAATGTCATTGGTACTGCTGAGCTGTGACTGCAGAGTCATGTTTGGGGGTGGCTTCCTGTCAAATGAGGACCTTCAAAATTGTAAACATCTTCCTTGGTTTATTACTGACCCTGTTTTCAGGTACAGCACACGTTTTCATCAGGGGTGATAGTAACAACACGACTACTAACCATCACACTCCAACAAGTGTGATCATTCGGACTATTTCAGGCCCCCAAAGCTAGAAGAACGGCTAATAGTAATTTTTTGAATTTAGATTAAATTACTGATTACCTGTTGCTGTGGTCATCTTTAAATTATCAAGACAGGGCCCCCTTGCGGCAGACTGTCACAAGCTCCGGTGTTGATAATTAAGTGCCGGTGCCGAGCCCCGGAAACCACCGGCTCAAATTAAGCACTGTAACCAACCACATTGTGGCCATCCTTTTGCAGTTGACCAGTGCACTTTTCCATCTCTGCTGTCTACACCCACAACTGCCCCCTCCCGACAGGCTGGTGCATCAGCTTGACTGAAAGGCGCGCTGCCAGCTGAGATAACGGTTTCAAGGCCTCACTACTGGCGTTATCTGTGTACGTGCTAGCAGAGCCCCTGTTTCTGAGCGATGGGGGTCGGGGAGGTGGCGGCTTGCTTCCCGGCTGCTCGTTTTATTTGCAAGATTCCAGAATTAAGTGTTCAATTTATAATTAACATATTAAAAAACATGCTATCAAAAATGCCTGAATGCGCCCAAATAGTGGAGTGCTAGACAGGAGGGGCACCAAAAGAGGCGGAAAGATACGGTAAAGGGAAGGCGGTCAGTAGTTTACGTCATGGTGGTCACCAGGGAAACACCAGGCTATTACCTTGAAAAGGATTCACAAATGGAGCAGTGTTGCAAATTGCTTCTCTGTCAAGCCCTTGCAACAGTACAAAGCAGTATGTGTGCCGCGGGAAAGGGCCACATCGGAGCATGCCAAACAAGCATTGGCAATATGAAATAATAAAAAAGAAATAAACGCGAGTTGTGCGAGGAAGAGGGGAGAGGGAGGGAGGGGGGGCGGGGCGGGTTGTCGCAGCCCTACAAGGATGTTCTTTGAAGGAGAACATCAAAGGGGCGCTGCTAAAGTGATTGCGGTGCAAGCGAAGGGGAAACAAGCGTTGGCAATATGAAATAATACAAATTAAAAACGCGAGTTGTGCGAGGAAGAGGAGAGACGTGCGTAAATAAAGGGTAACAGTAAGGTAGGGAGCGAAGGGGGGTTGAAGATGGGAAGACTGTCATTGGAATGAGTGATGCAGGGGAGATTGTGGAAGAGAGGGAAAAACATTCGGCGAAAAAAGAGAAATTAGGGAAAGATGTTGCAAGGGAAGTAGGAGAGAGTGGGGGAAAGAGTGTAATTCCACCCAGTTTGAAATTGTGTCCCTCGTAATGAGTGCCAGTGAGGAGAGGTAATACGGGGGCAATGGAAGGCTTTGGGAGTAAATGGAAAGGGAGAGTGGCGAGTAGAGGAGATATTTCAATAGGGAGGAGGGTTGGGGAGATAAGCAGCACTTGGGTAAACAATGATTAGAGAGTAGTTTGGAAGTGCAATTTGGCAAACAGTGGTTGAGCCTGGGGGTGCGGAGATGATTGAGCTTTTAGTGAGGGGCAAAAGGGCTACTGGTGAGCTTTATCTAATGCATGGCGAGTGACTGGTCAAGAATTGGGTAGGTGGATCACAATAAGGAGGGTGAGCTACTAACATAACAAGTAAAGTGTGAGGTGAAAAGAGGAGCGCTGAGTGAGGGGCGAACAGGCACCGGGTGAGGGGTTAGTACAAAGAGAGTGATCCACTAACAGATGAAGTACAGTAAGGGATGAAGAGATAGACTAATTAAGGGGTTAGGACAATGACGTTGAGTCACAAGCAGAAGAAAAATAATGCTGGAAGGAAATGACAGGACACAGAAAAAATACAGCTGTGTGGGCAAATCTGACGTCTTGTCCTATTGTCTAACGCCCTCGAGCCAAGTTCGAGAGACAGAGAAAACATAAAAAGTCGGACTGTATCCGCTGTACTAGAATGAAAATGGATATTTAAGAAACACCCTCTGTATCCATGAATGCAGGCTGTAGGACGTACACTCACCTAGTATCATCAAAGCACCTCACAGGAGACCCTCTGTACCTCACTTTGCTGATATCAGGATAAACCAACAAACTAACAAGCATGCGGAAAAAAAGAGAAAGTATAGAACCTGTGAAAGAAAAAAAATGGGAAAGTAAGGTTGAGACTGTGTTTGCTGTGGCGGGAGCGGGGAAGCAGGAGCGCATTCCTTTGAAGTCTGATGGGGGCGGGGGAGCGGCTTGGGAGCGGATTCCTTTGAAGTCTGATGCTGAGGCTCAGACAAATTGTGGTGTGCGAGCGGCTTCCTTTGAAGTCTGATGCCGAGGCATGGTGTGGGATGTGGCTGGCGATGAAGTGCATGTGCCTGCCTCACATGCCTGCCTCACATGAACTGTACGCGATCCGCAGCTAGGTAGACTTTTCGGACTGCTTACTATAATCTCGCCTATTCAATCCCTCACGAGATACAATAAGCGAGACCTAAAAGGAAGACATAGGGCAAGATTTAGAGTTTGGTGGATGGGTACTCTGTCACAAATCTGACAGATATCCCTTCCACCTTATAACAAATGTCATAGCAAATAAGGCACTTTGAATAAGGTGGACGAGATTTCCATCACGTTTGTAATGGAGTGACTAGTACGCCAAACTCGAAATCAGGACCAAAGTTTGTTGGTAGATAGAGGAAAAAAATATGCTGACTCTCAAAGATGTGTCCTGAACAGGGCCAAGGCTGATCAAAAGAAGTGAGTTATGGCCTGGAATGTAATATTCAAGGAGTTAAGTTTGACTCAAAAGAAACTGTCCCACTCAGAAGCAATTAAACCAATTTAGGGCGATAACCAGCTTTACATTAGTATTACTGTGTGGATTATGCAATAAATCGCCTGGATTCCAACTCAATTTTGTTTTAATAAGACATGAAGCCTACCATAAGTTTCTAAAAAGTAAGGAGTTGCTATCTCTTGTGGGATTAGTTGAGCTTTTAATGTCACCGCTCAGCATACTTCCACCCTATACTATCCTGACTCGTGGATTAGAAGATGGTGACCCCAAATCTTGATCATCTGGGGTTGGGCTACACTTAAAGGCTGTTCAAAATGTAGTTGCTTTGAGCGCTGGGAGGATGAGAAATTGTATTCTTCGTCATTAAAACAGGCAGGTAACTGTATCCTAGAGTCCCCAACGCCATTATATTTGATCTATTTTGAAATTAGCCAAACCCTTAAAATATTTGAACTTATTTTTCAATGCATTTATTACTCACACATATCACTGGAGAAGTAGTGACGTGCCAAAACACTGGGAGCATAAAGGCGCCATTATAAATGTTGCTTTCCTATTTTAATTTGAATGCACATAGCTTCTACAGTTCGCCTTTTTGGCTACTTCGACGCCTCGTCAGGGCTAGTAAGCGCTATATAAATGCAATACAATGCAATGACTCTGGAAAATTCAGACTACTATGACAAGCGAGAGCATAACAAGCGTGCCCTTAGGATCCGGCCCCCCGGCCCTCGCCCCTACCTCATCTAGTCAGTGGGGGCCGGCCAACCCCCAAGGGGCGACCGGCCTCTTAGTACTTCCAGGGGAGGAGTGATGCACTTCCGGTGGGGCAGAGGGCGGAGGCTGGGGACCTATTTAGGTACCGTGGGCGGGGATCCCAGCCTCTCTTTTGTGGTAAATAAATAAATAATACCTCTCTTTTTGACTAGACATATATCATAACAGATAGCTCAATAAATAAGAGTCAAGATTCGAGGTAGTAGGAGTTTTGCAGGTTTAATACAGCATAAGGACAGGAACAGGACAACCTGCATAGGAATAGGATGGCAGGGCCCAGCAGCTGCTGGGGCTGGATCTGGGATGAGCGCGCTGACTTTTAATAACAATACATGAGCATATATACATAACGCAAACACATAGCATTACATTGCAGTAGGCGTAGCAGTGGGTGGAGCAGAAGGCGTGACGCGTAGCAGTCGCGAAAGATAAGGGCGAAAAGAGGTGTAACGGGGCGTATACATAGACATGTGATGCAAACGTAACAGAATATGTCATGAATGGGGCGGAAACCATTGGAGGGGGCTACCTAAGGAGCCGGGACCTCTAACCTGATGGTGCGCGCAAACTAGCAGTGACGTGTTACTAGGAGAAGCTGGGGGCTATGAACTCTGTGCTAGGAGCAGAGACTGAAGTCTGGAGAGTCGGGGCGACATGTACCTAAACAGTATCTAGTATCTGATGTTTAGAGAACATGTTGATATAAACTAGAAGTCAGGAGAGGAAAGGCTAACTTGATTCTAAGACTGGACCATGCATTATTCTACATGTAGTGCATGATGAAGAATATTAAATGACCATTAAATGCAGTATTTCTCTAACGTGGAGACGTGAAGGCTAGACAATGACGGAAACTATTGATGCAGTTCAGTAGCTTAGGAATGCAGAGAAGGAGGACTGAACTGATAACTGGAATCATAACATATTCTTGGCAGACTCAGAGACTGAGCCAGGCTGGGCCGGGCACTGCGAGGCAGGAAGTAAGTGAAGGGTCGAGGATACAGGTGGGGGCTGTATCGCTCCTCAGCGAGGCTTCAGGAGACAGGAGCTGAATCTGGTGTCCAGGCCCTTTTGAGGCCTAGAAACGGGGACTTTACAATGAAATAACGTGCACACTGAGAAACGTGGCAACGTAGCTTTACATAGGCCTGATATTCGTAGTATTCACGAGAACTAGAAACTGACATACTAGAGGTGGACACAACTGTAATTGCGTCATTAATCGAACATGGGGAATGCATATGCATATTTAATCATGCACACATAACATATGATGGATGACACGTAGGGACACAGAACATGGCAAAATTTACTTTTCCACATTCCCTCCTTGTCACTAAGTTTCCATCAGGAAACATCAATATTCATGATACCATCTATCATTTCATACAGTATCATTTGCTCGTCTCGAATTATCCTGGAACGGGATTTAGAACGGGGCTTGGGACTAGGAATACAAGAGGTAGCACAAATGCCGCAAATCGCAGGGCCACATTGTATACAGAGGCAGCAGCTGAATATGATCGCTACTGCAATACCTAGAAAGGACAATATTTTCCATCCCCAGGCGGAAATTATATTCCAGAACCAACCGGACCATGTCCAGGTGCCTGGATCTTGGTGTATCAGATGGGCAATTTTATGGAGTCTGGTTATAGCTGAATAAACAGACGGCGCGTTATTTGGAATGAAAATGCAGCAACTAGATCCGATGACTCTACAGGCCCCGCCCCTATCGGCCAGTATGACGTCAAGGACGAGACGATTCTGTAAAACGACAAATCTCATAGCAGATTGCTCTTCGGTTAAGTTACCTAGAGCAGAGGCAGTCTCATTTACTACAGCTTCGAGGGTTCTGGTTAACCTACGGATCAGTTTACTATTCTGGATAGGTCCTATAAAGAAGAAGAAACCTCTGTTGAAATCTGTATACTGTTCTAGAGCAGTTTCAGTATAATCGACAATTGGGGACTCCCTTTTATGTCTAATGTGTACTAGATGTGTATTCCTATGATAATCAGGTGGGGCTAGAAAAACTGGTGGCAGTAGGAAGGCAATGTAACAGGTTCCCTCCCAATCGAGGGGCAGACGAACATATGCGGTTTGACCACAAATAAAATAAGAATGACGTGAAGCTTTGAAAATGGATTTCCCACTGTCACTATACTTGACAATAGTAGTACAATCACTATGTCCTACATGTACGGAACCCTTATTTCGGACACATAATTCGCCTTTGACTGGTAGTACTGAAATAGCAGGTAAGTCTGGAGTAGTATCAGACTGAACATTCAGGACCATAAAATTCGAAGAATAATTACCTAAATTATACACTTCATTTTCTAGATCTAAACCTGTTCTGTGGGGAAGACCTTGCTTGTCTGGAAAACATGTACTGTTAAGAAAAGACATATCTGTTGAGGATGACGTTAACGTGGACCATGCTCCACACGAACCATTATGTGAAAATGGATAAGGAAAAAGTGGCAGAACTCCCTTCGGTGTCTGGAAAGGGGGGAGTCGACCACACACCCAACAATTAGTGGCATTGCTGATCTGGTGTGAGTAATGTAACATGCGGACAAAGGAATTATTTCGCATAGCGAGGCGGTAAGAGAGTTCATGAGGAGGCAGATCACTAAACGTGTGCTCTACTGTAGCATTAGCAGGCATATTTACATGAAGAACTGGGAAATACAAGAAAAATGCATAACTGGTGCAGGAAATCATAATGCTGAGAAATAATATGAAACTTAGAAAAACGATACATCGAATTGAGTTTTGACTAACTCTCTCACTATGGGGGTCTATTTTATACATGTCAGAAACAGTCTAACCGTTTCACCTAGGGGAGGACTTAGACAATCAAACTGACTGACTTATTTTACTAGACCTTAATTTCTGTTTATACTCCTGCTGCGGAGTTTTCTCTAACAGGGGAGGGGTTGTAGCAATGTCTTTTGCGGGACCGTCCTTGAGAACAATGCTTTGGCAATCCTTCAAATCCTGGGAAATGTTTTTTAAGACGGGTTTCAGTCCATTAAAAAGTTTGACATGAGAAAGGTGCACCCAGCCTTTGCGTCCTTCCAACTTCACGGCTGTATGGGTGGTGAGGAGGACCTGTCGGGGCTCTTTCCAACGAGGCTCCAGCGGACTTGATCTGTCAAAGTTGCGGACCATCACCATGGATCCTGGAACGATTTCGTGCGGTGCCACCTCGGTATTGTCTGGAAATGCGGCGGCAACCTGTGAACGACATGAGTTGAGGGCAGACATCAAGGAAGCTAGGTAATCTGTCAGCATATTACTTGAAACATCGGTAATACTTGGGGGTCTAGGAGTACCCCACATGTTAGGGGGGCGGCCGAAAACGACCTCATACGGGGACAGACCTGATCTGGAATGTGCGACCATGCGCATATAAAACAAAGCAACTGGCAGAGCTACTAGCCAGTCCACACCTTTTTCTTTACACACTTTTGCAATACGGATTTTCAGGGTCTGGTTATGTCTCTCTACGAGACCGGCTGCTTCAGGATGGCGTACACAATGAAACTTCCACTGGTACCCTAATAACAGGGAAACATGCTTCATGAGTTCAGATGAGAATGGCTGGCCGTTGTCAGAATATACTACTCTAGGGAGTCCATAACGGGGGAAGAACTCACGAACCAACTGCTTGGCAGTGGTCGCGGCTGTGTAATCTGGGACTGGATATGCTTCTGTCCACCTGGACAAAGCGCATACAACTACAAGGACATACTTGAAACCTCGACATCGCTCCATCTGAATATAATCCATCTGGAGGACTTCAAAAGGGTGGTCAGGGGGCTGGAATCCACCTTGTTCCACCGGGACACTTTTACCTGGATTAAACTGACAACATATCATACAGGTACGGACTTTCTGCTTGGCTGCAGCTCGTAAATGCTTGTTGAACCAAATGTTCTGGATACTGTCTAACATAGCTTTTTCTCCTAAATGTGCTGGACTATGTGCGGTATTAATAATGACTTGAACCATAGAGTCGGGGAGAAACCATGTGGCTCTACCCTTCGTTAACCATCCTTGATCTGTCTGGACCCCTCCTTGTTCGGACCATTTCTTGATTTCTTCGGGAGTAGCATGTAACTGGATATCTATGACATCTTGTGTAGGGTCCTTAACTGTCATACATGTAGCCGGATCTGGAGTATGTGTCTGATTAACTGGAATGTCTAGAGTCTGTGCTGTAAGCTTGGCTGTGCGATCTGCTAGATCGTTACCTTGGGAAATGGTGTCAGTAACTTTCGTATGTGCTTTGCACTTCATAATAGCAATAGATGTCGGTAAGTGTATGGCATCTAACAGAGCTTGAATAAGGAGACCATGCTGAATCTTGGTTCCATGAGAAGTCATGAAACCTCTCTCCTGCCAGAGCACTCCGAAGTCGTGTACAACTCCAAATGCGTAACGTGAATCTGTGTAAACATTAACTTTCTGGTTCTTGGCATGTATACAGGCTTGTGTCAGAGCAACTAGCTCTGCTGCTTGAGCGGACAGGGTATCAATACGGTGTGTTTCAATAACTTCGGTGCCAGTAGTCACTGCATACGCGGCGACTAGTTCTCCTGTACTTGTTCTCATACATGAACCATCCACATAAAGTGTCAGGTCGGGGTCTGGTAACGGAATATCTGTCAGATCTTGTCTTGGCTTTGTCGTAATGTTAACTACTTCCACACAGTCATGTGTGGCAGAATTCGAAGTAACTGATGGTAACAGTGTAGCAGGATTTAAAACGTTGCAGCGTCTGATTTCTATGTGAGGCTGGAACAGTGTCAATTCATAACCTGTTAAACGTGCAATTGTCAAGTGCTGAGTTTGTGTTCGGTTTAAAAGAACTTCCACAGAATGTGGAACTTGTACTGTCAAGGTATGTCCTAAGACTATGGAATCACTTTGTCTGATAGCTAGTGCTGTGGCTGCAACTGACTTGAGGCACGCAGGCAGAGCCTGGGCTACAGGATCTAATGTGCTCGAAAAATAAGCACAGGGCTTGTATTGTCCTGCTTGATCTCGTGTGAGAACAGATAATGCTGTACCTTCACGTTCAGTAACGAAAAGTGTAAAAGGCTTACTGTAGTTCGGTGTCGCTAGAACTGGAGCTTGGCATAGGGCTTTCTTTAACTCATTGAAACTAAGTGTATGTTCAGATGTCCAAGGGAGGACAGTCGATACGGCTGCCTCCTGTGTCGTTAACTGTATCAGTGGTTTGGCTAGAAATGCATACTGAGGAATCCATTGTCTGCAGTAAGAAGTAAGGCCGATAAAAGCACGTACCTCCTTCTGGGTCTTGGGCTGAGGAAGACTCGCTATTAACTGGATACGGTCTGGTGTCAACTGCCTACCCCTCTTGGACAGTAAGTGTCCTAAGTAGACCACTTGCTGGACACAGAATTGAAGCTTAGAAGGGGACACCTTGTGCCCCATCTCGGCTAGGAAATACAAGACTGTAAGGGACGCTTGCTCGCAAGCACGTTCAGAACGGGCTGTGATCAGTAGATCATCGACATACTGGAGCAGGGCAGTGTCAGTTGGCATGTGAATGTTGTCTAGTTGTCTCTTGAGTGCTTGACTGTAAATACTAGGACTTTCTGTGAAACCTTGAGGAGCTCGTGTAAACATATAGCTCCTTCCATTTAAACAAAATCCGAAAAGGAACTGGCTGTCTGGATGAATAGGAACACTGAAAAATGCGTTCTTGAGGTCTATGACAGTGAAGAACGTGGCTTCGGAATCAATGGCCGTTAATAGGGAAGAGATATCTGGGACAACTGGGTACTGCGGAATAATACATTTATTAAGCTCTCGTAGGTCAATCACTAATCGATATACTGGGGGTGCATTTGGATCAGTACGTTTCATGACTGGAATGATCGGAGAATTACATACGTTGGAGTCAGTTTCTACAACCACTCCTTGAGCCATGAGCTCGTCAATAATTTTGGATAAGGCTGCTACAGCCTCAGGTGGCAATCTGTACTGTCTGATTCGTGGTAACACTACACCTGGCTTGAGAGTCACACGATAGGGTGTGATTTGCATGTAACCTACATCAGTTGGACCTTGCGCCCATAAGTGCTGCGGAACATTAGACAGTCTTGAATCAAAATCTCGTAATACATAGTGACCCTTAAAGTCACGTAGGAACAATCGTATTCCCTCTGGGGAACAGCATATAACTGCACCTAACTCTTTCAGTGTTTTAATACCTAATAGATTTTCTGGACATGACTTAGTAAGTAACAGATCAGTAGTGCGGGACAATGGACCTACTTCTAGAGAAACTGGTTTTGAAATCTCATTTACGATAGGTTTTCCTGAAAATCCAAGGGAAACATTTCTTGAGCCTGAGAGCGGAGCCCCTGGAACTTCGGCGTGACTAATTGTGGTCCTACTTGCCCCTGTATCGATCAAAAACTTTCTGTCTTTCCCTAATACTTGACTGTGAACATAGGGACCTTCTTGATCTACAGGTATCTCGATGAGAGGCAAGCCTACCTCCCTCTCTAGGCTGTTTCATGAATACTGTTGGTACTCTGGATACTCAGACTGTGCATACTGGTACATCTGCGATGTAACGTGCTGTGTTGCAGCAATAGGCTGCGGTGCGGTAACTGTCTGTGGTGCATTCTGTGACTGAGGAATCTGTGAAACTTGCTCTTGTCTAGGCGGACGTGGTCTTTCTTTAGTCTTACCAGTAGCTATGTTGTGTTTCAGAACTGCACACTCATTTATAAAATGACCTGGCTGTTTACAATAATTGCAATTCCCTTTTACGGGAGCTGCAGGATGACTGGCTTGATTCGGACCCCTCTTCTGACTGTCTTGAGGAACAGATTGTGCAACTAGTACTTTCATTTTCGTGTCTTTCATACGTTTTCTTTCGTGTTCTTGCTCTTCTCTGATTCTATTCTGATGATACTGAAGCATTTGCAACATCTGGGACGGGGTATTAGCTTGCCAGGTACTTTCGACTTTCAAAACTCGATTTTTAATTTGTGGGCTTGAATTCTCGACTAATTTAGTAACAAAAAGGTGAGGGTATGACTCACTACTTGTTTTGAGACCACTGTTGATGCTGAAACATTTTTCAAATCTAGAATAAAAATCACTAATATCTTCGTCTTGTTTCTGTTTACAGGCTGAGATTGCATCCCAGTCTTCTTTTCTAGTTGTCAATAATCGGGGTAAAACTTGTATTAATAATTCTGGTAATTCTTTACATTTATCTCCAAGACCGGTACCTGGTACTCGTGCCTTGTCTTCAGCTTCTAGAACTGCCCAATCGATCTTTTTCTCTCCCACCTCCCACTCTTTTTCCTTTAGCTTCTCATACACCCCTGCGGGCAGCAGAACCTTTAACATTTTAATGATATCTGGGTAAGTGTATTCTCCCATACGGAGCATGTCTTTTAATTCTCTATGGAACCCTGCTGGATCTTTGTCATGACAGGGAATTAATTTCTTCATTTCGAGGAGTTCCATCTTTGTAATTGGAGTGTATACAAACACTCGCTGCATTTCGCCACCCGTTCCTTTAACTGGGTGGACTTCTCGTAACGGATTCTGTCTTTCCATGTAAAATGGTTTACTTTCTGGGGGTGAGGCATGAACAAAATGCGGGTTCAGAAACGTTCTATATTTGTGACGCTGTTCTAGAATGACACTAATTAAATCGGTAGCTAGACCTTTCCATCTATACTGGAGTAACTCGTTCAGGATATCATGTAACGGACCTGGATCAGAATGCTGACCCTCATACAATGTAATGAGGTGCTGGATCATATACATACCCGCCAGTCGTTGCTCGGCTGGGGGCATTTTCAGAAACATTTGTGCCACTATTTCGTCTGGAAAAGTGGTAGAATCAGTAATCCATCGGACTGCTGATCGGGCTAGTTCTTGTTCATGCATAGTACTTAACTCACTGTAACCGATTCGTGATTTCAGAATGTGATCGGTAGCTTGGAATACTTGTTCTAGTGAACCTTGTTCTGGTGCTGGATGATGGAAAGTAGACTTGTGTTCTAGGCGTAAATGGCGATCTGGAAATCTAGATTTTCCTACATACGCTATTCTGGCGGAATTCTCGTCCTCTATCTCTTCAGTATCAGAGTTACTTTCTTTCTCGCTTACTTGTGCTGCTTTACGTTGTTCGTGTATCTTTATTATTTCTCTACGGATTTTCTTGTACATACTCTCCATAGCACCGACGGTCTTGTGCTTACCCTCGGCTATATTATCACTCCACCTTGTCAGGGTTTTCATTTCGGCCGGATCTTTAGACGGGTAATCTTGTTCTCTTATTAGACAATTGATCAGAAACTTTAATATCATGAGCTGGATCTCGGCTTTCCTTTGAGACATGGCCTCGCTAATGCTTTCTGGATCATCCCCTGTACGGATGAAACGATATATTCTGTCTAGATCTTCTTTCATATTCGGTAAGGTGACTAGATACTCGGCCACCTTTCTTACGCGGAATGAATATAAAACCATATTATCCTCGCCTGGGACTGGATCATAACAGCATTCGGCAAGGGATTTTCTTATTTCTGCTACAGTCTGATGTCTAGGCGTACGCTGTGACGCTTGTGCATGTAATTCGGCTGTCGTTAAACGCTTGTGTGGCGGCGGGGTTTGAGGAGGACCTCCCCCTGCGGCCCCTAAACTAGAGTCGTCTACTGAGGCTCTTCGTCCTGGCAGAGTGGGAAATGGAAATGTAGGCTGGACTTGTATGGCGGGCTGGACCGGGGGTACCGTGACAGGTACTCCGGTGTCTGGAGAAGCGGGAAGTGCCTGATTTACAGGGACTGGCGGAGCGCGAACAGGATTTGCATATTCTGGGACTGTGTCGTCCAAATAGGACGAAATAAAAATATCAGCTGCGGTCTGTTTGTGACGTAGCTTGGTCGGAACTAATGGTGGCGGGAAATTACTGGATGCCTCTGGGGTCGCTTTTGGCAAGCCCTCGGCAAGGAGAGGATACATACCCCTAATAAGGGCATGCCTCTGTCTGTCTGACTGTTCGGCTTTGACTTGTTCACCTATCTCGATTAGTTCTTTTTCTTGTGCTCGTTCTAAGGATTCTCTACTTAATTCTGACTTTCTGATTTCCTTTTCAGTTCTTTTATGAGCTTCTTTGCGCCATAACTCGATGGCATCTTTCTGTGACTGTCTGGCTTTCTTTTTCCATAATGCTTCTTCTACTCGCATGATGCACTCGGCATCCCATGTACCCGATACGGGCCATCTATACTTTTCTTCTAACTGTTTGGTATACTCTACCCATAAATCTAGATACAATATGGCGCTTATGCCATGCTTCTGATACATAAAATGACCTGGACTGTCCCTCGGCGGAACAGGAACTGCTTCTTCTAACAAACCCTTTCTAGTTTTTAGCTGACGTAATCTCGAAAAGAGAGACATTGTAAACTTGAATCGGAACACAATACAATACACGAGAAACAATAACAACTGGGAAAACAATTCAGGCATACCACGACATTGGAAATACATTGAACAACATCATAACATAACAGTTCGGACAGAATATTACCTGGAATACTGAGAACAGAAACACAAGAATTTCTCGAGAACGGAACAGACTAGAGTTACTGGATGCACTGCTGAAACAGTACGGAACATACCGGTCCCATAGAGGGACGCATCAAGACCCGTATCCACCTAGGTGAACACTTCGTTTGTGAGTCTGTGTACCACCAACCCACGGACCAGAGTCAATTTAGATTGACCCTGTCTAGATACTACCCCAGTAATGGTACTCACCGGGCAGCAAGAACGGAAAGCCTCGGACTGGACTGGACTGCTACGACGACGGACGACGGACTTCGGACTTCAGTTACGGGTGGGCCTCCGGATACCTCGGACCTTGGACTCTTGGCTTGGGCTCTGGTCGGGACTCGCCGCGTTCCTCCACCGTCTCGTTTGGATGCTGGACCGCCTCCTCCGTCTCCACCGTGGGCCTGAGGGATACTTGGAGCAGAAATATCTGCCGGTGCGCAGAAGAGTTCCGTCACGACTGCAGAGGGTCAGGGGGTCGGCGTGGCTTCACCGACGCGTGGGGAAAGGGCAAGTCCCTGTTCGGGCGCCATTATGTGGTAAATAAATAAATAATACCTCTCTTTTTGACTAGACATATATCATAACAGATAGCTCAATAAATAAGAGTCAAGATTCGAGGTAGTAGGAGTTTTGCAGGTTTAATACAGCATAAGGACAGGAACAGGACAACCTGCATAGGAATAGGATGGCAGGGCCCAGCAGCTGCTGGGGCTGGATCTGGGATGAGCGCGCTGACTTTTAATAACAATACATGAGCATATATACATAACGCAAACACATAGCATTACATTGCAGTAGGCGTAGCAGGGGGTGGAGCAGAAGGCGTGACGCGTAGCAGTCGCGAAAGATAAGGGCGAAAAGAGGTGTAACGGGGCGTATACATAGACATGTGATGCAAACGTAACAGAATATGTCATGAATGGGGCGGAAACCATTGGAGGGGGCTACCTAAGGAGCCGGGACCTCTAACCTGATGGTGCGCGCAAACTAGCAGTGACGTGTTACTAGGAGAAGCTGGGGGCTATGAACTCTGTGCTAGGAGCAGAGACTGAAGTCTGGAGAGTCGGGGCGACATGTACCTAAACAGTATCTAGTATCTGATGTTTAGAGAACATGTTGATATAAACTAGAAGTCAGGAGAGGAAAGGCTAACTTGATTCTAAGACTGGACCATGCATTATTCTACATGTAGTGCGTGATGAAGAATATTAAATGACCATTAAATGCAGTATTTCTCTAACGTGGAGACGTGAAGGCTAGACAATGACGGAAACTATTGATGCAGTTCAGTAGCTTAGGAATGCAGAGAAGGAGGACTGAACTGATAACTGGAATCATAACATATTCTTGGCAGACTCAGAGACTGAGCCAGGCTGGGCCGGGCACTGCGAGGCAGGAAGTAAGTGAAGGGTCGAGGATACAGGTGGGGGCTGTATCGCTCCTCAGCGAGGCTTCAGGAGACAGGAGCTGAATCTGGTGTCCAGGCCCTTTTGAGGCCTAGAAACGGGGACTTTACAATGAAATAACGTGCACACTGAGAAACGTGGCAACGTAGCTTTACATAGGCCTGATATTCGTAGTATTCACGAGAACTAGAAACTGACATACTAGAGGTGGACACAACTGTAATTGCGTCATTAATCGAACATGGGGAATGCATATGCATATTTAATCATGCACACATAACATATGATGGATGACACGTAGGGACACAGAACATGGCAAAATTTACTTTTCCACACTTTCCTCGGCTCCAAGGGACTGCTTGCATGCGCCCAGAGGCGTCTCCCTCTCCCCCCCCTTTTTAAGCAATTTTAACTCCCACCCACCCGTCCCTTTAGCTCAGTAGGTAGAAGGGGCGTGTTGCGGTAGAAAGACCTTGGAACAGTAAAATTGACTGACTGAATTGACGGGAGTCCGCCTTGCGTACTCCCTATGCCAGCACTGAGGGGGGAGACGGTAAGCTCTCCGCTGTAAAATATGGCCCCGGCTGGGGAGGCTAGGGCGACAGGTTACGAGCCTCCCTGGTCAGCCTGGCAGTCGGAGGGTGGGCCCCTGGAGAGGGCGGACAAGGATCAGAGGTTTGGGGGACCCACTCCTCATGAGCGCAGGTGCGTTGCACCTTGCGTGGATGCTCTGCATGGAAGATGCGAGTTGGAAGGCCTCTTAGTGCTGGGAGGAGAAGAATCCGGCTGAAGAAGAGCTGGAAAGTCAATAATAAAATTGTGTTGATAACTGTAAATAATAATTTTGAAATGCCTTGTCATGTTTATGAAATGTCAAATATTAAACATGGCCGTTTTACACCCACGCAAATCTCTGTCGATGATTCTAATGTGGGTTGTCAGGTATCAGGAGGGAGCGGGAGCATGCTGGGGGATCCGGGTCCAATCGTGAGAGAGCGCCATGGCCATTTTTCCGCCTCCCCGGCACACTTAGTACCTGTGTGTGCATACCATCATCATGACAATTGCAATTTGGCACCCTGCCGCTAAACAGTGCGACAGAAAGAAACACACAGGCTCCACGTGCGAGCATGAAAAAAAAGAAAGTTGAACGCAAAACAGCATCAATGTAATTCTAAATTCGGATGCGATATGTAGAAATAGTGAATAAAAACATCTTCTGTGCATTATATCCACACGGTTCCACTGGCAGCTGACAAATTCCTGCACATGTCCACACAAAATGTGCAAAGCAAGTTCTCTCGTTTTACAAGGATGCAAATATATTCATTACCGACGTCAGGTACAACAAACAGCTTAAAGCCACAGCTAAATAATGCAGGGGAGGCAGCGTGAGATCCATTATTTGCTAAATATGTGACTTTTAAAATCTACTACAAACCGGAAGGTGTTAATTGGATATTGTATGTGTGTGCGCGCGCATTTTTCCTGGCAAACAGAAGGTGCGCGCATCAGGGGCCTAGTGGGCCTCTGGAAAAAAATAGGAATATTTGCAGGCGGCGTGTAGGGACTGAACTCTTCACCTTCTAGGAGCATCAGTATGCCAGGGACACACAGCTAATAGAGAGGAATAAATGCGAGCTGAATATTCAACAGAAATGTAAATGTATATTTAAAACAGCCTTTCAAAAAACAGTGTCCTCGTGACCCTGGGCCATCAATCTTTCATTCAGCTGGAGGCCTGGGGGTGGGGGGGAGGGGGGGAGTGGGGCCCACTGAGGGTAGTCCATGTGCAGGCCTCCAATAACGCTTTTCTTTACACGAACCTTAGCTCATTTACCCAGAGCAAGAGGGGACGACAGCAATTTTAATCTAATTCCACTGCCATTGTTATAGAAGACTGAGGGAACCCTCGTATTCTCGCTCACCCCTTCCCCCCCACCACCGACCCCCTCCCCACCCCCTCAAAAACAACTGGGAATGTCTTCTTTTTTTTTTTTTTGTTCAGTAATTTTTTATTGATATATTTACATGGATCATGACATATACATTGGAGGAAGAAGAGAAAAGGAAGGGAATGAAAAAACACAAACTGGCATACAAATTAAAAGAAGGGAATGTCTTCTTTTAACTTGTATGCCAGTTTGTGTTTTTTGCACTCCGGTTGGGATGTTAAGAGTTAGTGCAGGCACTAGGGAACATTTGAGTGACCAAACACACTGCTAAACCGGGAACGTCATTCTATTTTAAAATAATTTTCTAAGAAGTTTACACTATTAAGAGGCGTGCATAGAAAAGGGGATTTTTCACGCCAGACAAAATAGCATTTTGCCTATGGCGTCACCCTTTCGTCCAATTGAAAGGGCATTTTTCCCCTTTTCTTGTAATTTAGCGCCACCAACTTATGACAATCTAAAGCTGCTTCCTTACTTGGCCTTATGTAAACTGTGTACAAGGCTGTGATCACAAAATACGTCTTTGTATCGAAAGCCATTAGTGTGTAACGAAAATTCACTGGAAGTCCCAATAATGGCGTGGCACAAGAACGTTTTAACGCGCAAGATTTTTCCAGTGTTTATAGTACATTTTAGGGTTGAGTGTTGGCAGGCTTAAACGCAACAAAGTACAGGCCACGTGCACATGTCCAGATGTTTTGTCTATGATTTAATTTAGACAGTCCTGCTATAAAATATTCTAACCGTGGGACATTTTGTAGACGTGGCAGGTCCTAGTATAGACAAATCGCACCAGCCAGTCACAGCACATGCATGTTTTGGGGTCCAAGATGTTTGCTGGGCCCAAGGGGCGCTACCGACTGCACAATGGCCACTTTTTAGTCTAAGAACATTCAGAAGGCTTTCAGGTGAAATGCGGACACTCCATCACACAACGCAGCGAGTGGTAGAAAGTTATCTAAAACTATGGCTTCTTCTAGAGTAGACAGAGTTAGAGTTTCCCTCTGGGCGCAATACCTTTATTGTAGCAATACCTTTCTGGACTTAATACCTTTCTGGACTTAATACCTTTCTGGACTTAATACCTTTCTGGACTTAATACCTTTCTGGACTTAATACCTTTCTGGACTTAATACCTTTCTGGACTTAATACCTTTCTGGACTTAATACCTTTCTGGACTTAATACCTTTCTGGACTTAATACCTTTCTGGACTTAATACCTCTCTGGACGCAATACCTTCCTGGACGCAACACCTCTTTCTTAGCTATACCTCTCTGGGCGCAAAACCTCTCTGGGCGCAAAACCTCTCTGGGCGCAAAACCTCTCTGGGCGCAATACCTCTCTGGGCGCAATACCTCTCTGGGCGCAATACCTCTCTGGGCGCAATACCTCTCTGGGCGCAATACCTCTCTGGGCGCAATACCTCTCTGGGCGCAAAACCTCTCTGGGCGCAAAACCTCTCTGGGCGCAAAACCTCTCTGGGCGCAATACCTCTCTGGGCGCAATACCTCTCTGGGCGCAATACCTCTCTGGGCGCAATACCTCTCTGGGCGCAATACCTCTCTGGGCGCAATACCTCTCTGGGCGCAATACCTCTCTGGGCGCAATACCTCTCTGGGCGCAATACCTCTCTGGGCGCAATACCTCTCTGGGCGCAATACCTCTTTCGAAGCAATACCTCTTTCGAAGCAATACCTTTATAGACGCAATACCTCTCTGAACACAATAATTCTCTGGCGCAATACCTCTTTCATAGCAATACCTTTCTGGACGCAATAGCTCTCTGGACGCAATAGCTCTTTCATAGCAATACCTTTCTGGACGCAATAGCTCTCTGGGCGCAATAGCTCTCTGGGCGCAATAGCTCTCTGGGCGCAATAGCTCTCTGGGCGCAATAGCTCTCTGGACGCAATAGCTCTCTGGACGCAATAGCTCTCTGGACACAATAGCTCTTTCGTAGCAATACCTCTCTGGGCGCAATACCTCTCTGGGCGCAATACCTCCCTTATATCGATACCTCTCTGGGAGCAATATGTCTGGGAGCAATACCTATTTCATAGCAATACCTCCCTGGGCGCAATGCTTCCCTTATAGCAATACCTCTCTAGGAGCAATACTTCTCTGGGCGCAATACATCTCTAGGTACAATACCTGCCTCTTAGCAATACCTCTCTGGAAGCAATATCTCTCTGGAAGCAATACCTCTGTGGGGGCGCAATACCCCTCTCCATCCTTCTTGCTTCTGTCTACAATAAGAGTGGCCTTGCTCTCTTTTTCTGCAACAATCTTCAGTCCTTACAGATATTCCGCAATAACTCAGTCTCCTATTCTCCACATTCCCCTTTTAAAGCTGATGACAAAGAAAATAAGAAGCAAGACAAGCATACATGAAATGTGTCAATGGTAAGAACAATTAATATTCTCTTGTAGCAGCAAAAGTATTTTGACAAGAAACGGAGTGTATAACGGACAGTTGCACGGAACAATCATCAGTTAGGTGAGAACATATAGAAGAGGAGATGGATCTGATGGGTGGCAGACGTTTAACAGACATTACAGTGTAAATAAATCTCACATATCTACATTCATGTTTTTACTGGTGCCCAAGATAGTGTGGAGGGATATAGCATGTTACAACGCTTGCTATTACCTCGCATGCTTTTACTGCGCCGTCGTTACAATGCCCACGTTGTTAGTACGCAATACCTTTACATTGCAAGTCATTAGAAAGACTTGCTGTAGGGGGCGAGCTGGATTTAGGAATAGTATTATGTACTATTCCTACTCCAGTTTGTGCAACAGCAGGGAAGGTGTTGGATTTCATATCCAATACCTTAACGCCCCCTACAGCAAGACGTTCTAATGACTTGCGATGTAAAGGCATTGCGTACTAACAACACAACGACCGCGTTGGAAAAGCACTGCGATGTTATGACAGCGTTGTAAACGCTGTTTCCAGTGTGGAGCATAGGTTGGTGTTTGGTGAATACTTTGGGTTCTCTCAGTAAA
Source organism: Lissotriton helveticus (assembly GCF_964261635.1). Lineage (NCBI taxonomy): Eukaryota > Metazoa > Chordata > Amphibia > Caudata > Salamandridae > Lissotriton > Lissotriton helveticus. Next base: position 1,570,743,600 of record NC_136059.1, read on the forward strand.
AGGCGACCATGACAGTGTCTTGAAGGAGGCGAGCAGAAGGATAGAGTCAATTTCCACTGGGAGAGAGGTACTGAGCAAGAGTCCCTGTTAGACCTGGCACCATTGGCATGGGTCTCCCTTCCATTTTTGCTGTTGCCTCATGTATTTTTGCTGGTGTTAGATGCTTTGGGCACTGTGCCACTGCTATCCAGTGCCACAGTGCAAGTGCTCCCTATTGTAAATTGATGTACAAATCAGTGGTTCCATGTTTGGCTATTTGGTTTACTTGTCAGACCCTAGTCTAGTGCACTGATTGTGCCTAGGACGTGTAAATCCAAATGCTGCTGGTGGGCCTGCAGCACTGGTTGTTCCACCCGCAGAAGCAGCCTTGTAAAATGTGTCTAAGGTCTGCCATTGCAGAGCCTGTGTGCAGTCTGGTACTGTCACACTGACTGGGCAAGTGCACCCACTTGCCAGTCCCTAAACCTTCTCTTTTCTTCATATCAGTCACCCCTATGGTAGGCCCAAGGGCAGGGTGCATTGTAAGTATAAGGTAGGACAAGCCCTGATGTGTGTGGCATGTCCTAATAGTGAATTACAGCCATTTTCGTTTTTCACTATTGCAAGGCTACCTGTTCTCCATAGGCCAGAATGGGCTGTTAGAATTATTACATTTTATAATCCTAACTGACTCAGAGAACATGGTAGAAATTCGAGTTTAGTATGCCTGAACTCAGAATGATAAAATACATCTTTTAGTGTAGTTGGTTTAAACATTCTGTGTTTGCAAATATCACTTTTGGAAAGTAGGTATTTGCTTGCCTAACCTTTCAAGTCTGCCTCTGCTAGGTTGTGTATTCCTTTTTCTGGTTTTGTGAGTGACAGAGCTGGGGAATTCCAAAAGACAGGATGAGTCAGCCCAGTGGTGAATAGAGAGATCTGCATCTAGATGGGAGGGAGGAGTTGCACCTGAACCTTGAAAAAGGCGGTGCCTGCCTTCCACAATGATGGCTCCACCTCCTGGGGGGCGGCTGATGTCTCTGCCCTGCTCACTGAAAGAAGAGAAGGAGTCCTGTCAACAAAGTGTTCCAGGACTATACTTGCCTTCCACAATGCTGGCTCTGCCTCCTGTGGGGTGTCTGATGTGCCTGCCCTGCACTGTGAAAGGAAAGGAGAAGTCTGGTAAACAGAGAGCTTCAGAACTGGTTTGGACTAGGAAAAGGCCCCTCTCCCCTCAGAGAACAAAGGATTTTGGGGTATAAATATTGGGACCCTGATCCCACGAAATTAGATCATTTTGGACTACAAGAAGAAACCTTTACTGAGAAGAGTAACCTGAAGAGACTGAGGAGAGACTATTCCCAAGCTGAAGTGCTGCTTGGGGGATTGGCCTGCAGTGGTTGCCTTACTGCCAAAGGAAGGAGAAAGGAACTTTGTGTACTTTTCTTTCAACTTATGAAGGATCTCCAAGGGCTTGGAAAAGAGCTTGCCTCCTGTTGAAGTCTCAGGGACAACAGACTTCACCCCCCAGCTCCCCAGAGTCCTTTGGAAGTGCCTGCTGTTGTTTTGGGCCTTCTGAGGAACTACATGTCGCAAGGAGCTAGAAGCGCGACTCATCGAGGAAGAAGCGTGTCGCCGTCGCTGTGCCTGCCGTCGCAACTCCGAAGGAGGGTGTCGCCGCAGGAACTGTCGCACTGTACCGCATCGAGAGAAGAATCTCACAACGAGGTGGGAGCGTGTCACCATCGATGTGCCTGCCGTCGCAACTCCGAAGGAGGGTGTCGCCGCAGGAACTGTCGCACTGCACCGCATCGAGAGAAGAATCTCACAACGAGGTCGGAGCGTGTCACCATCGATGTGCCTGCCGTCGCAACTCCGAAGGAGGGTGTCGCCGCTGGAACTGTCGCACTGCACCGCATCGAGAGAAGAATCTCACAACGAGGTCGGAGCGTGTCACCATCGATGTGCCTGCCGTCGCAACTCCGAAGGAGGGTGTCGCCGCTGGAACGGTCGCACTGCACCGCATCGAAGAAAAGCGCCTCGCATTTCCGAGAAGCACGGCACCGTCGGAGCTGCTTCCGTCGCACCGTGGATGTCGCCGCTGTAATTGTCGCATTGTGCAGAAGCGTCACGCATCATGGGAGAAGAGTGTCGCAGGTGGAGCTGATGCCATCGCATCGTGGAACAAGGGTCTTGCTGCTGCAAGCCACGCATCGTATCGAGAACTTCTCGCATCCCCAGAGAAGAGTGCAGCATCTGGAAGATCTTAACGTCTTTATTTCTTTGTACTTGAACTTTGCCGCATTTCCCTCGCTGCGACATTGCTTGTCGTGGAAGCGCAACACAACCTAAGGTACATTGATGCAAAGTGTTGCATCTTAAGAACTGAACTAAACTAAGCTAAATCTACCATCTTAACGTAACAGTATTGTGTATTTTTGTTGTTTATGGTCTTATGGTAACTCTATATAAAGTATACTTATTTTTGATATAAAAACCATGTGTTTCGTGTCCATTTGTAGTGTTGTCACTGGGTTACTGTATGTGGTCACAAATGCTTTACACACTGCCTCTGAGATAAGCCTGTCTGCTCGTGCCAAGCTACCAAGGGGGTGAGCAGGGGTTATTTAGGAGTGTAATCCCCTTATCCTGACTAAAGGCAAGGGTCTCTATTTGTCACAAGTACCTACCTGCGCCAACTAGAGACCCCCAAATCTAACAGTCGCAATAAATAGAATTCTCTAAATCTGGAAGATACTTATAGAGGTTTACGAGTGGCCAGAAAACGAAGGCTGTCTTGTTTGAAGTACTCTTGGCTATCCCATACTCCTAGTTCTGCTTAAAGGATTCCGCTTAATTTGCTACCGCTCATATCTTAATTTAGATTCTATTATCTCTGTAGAGATTTTAGATGTTTACACTCACTTGCTCGACCTTATTATATTCCATTAAGACTCTCCACAACTCAATTGGTTCCCTGTATTCTGGCTCGTAAATGGTTTCCTATCTCCTTGTGCGGTTTCATATTTTCCCTCCATTACACTTCTCAATCCTTGACCTGGGAATAATCTCCCACTTTCTATCCGTTCTGCTTCTACTCTATCTGCTTTCAGGAAATTACTGAAGGAACAATGGTTGACTGTAGTGAAGTGAGAGTAATCTAGTTGTACATATGCAGAACTTTGTTTATCGCACTGTATTTAGGCTGAGACGAAACTTCAATTATGTTGACGTAATTTTCATAATTTCGTGAATTCCATGTTACGTTTGTTATGTGAAAATTCCAAAAATTACACCATTACGCCACCTCGCATAATTATGTTGCTTTCATGGCAAAATTATACAGCCATCGTGCGGGAACAATGCTAATAACAAGAATGTGAACAACTGTCGTTCACAGTGCTTGTGGTGCTGTTTGTTTTTTTAGATCGAAACGTGTTTATCGTGCAAAATGGATCAAATGGCGCTTTTCATCCTAGAATATAGTGCTAAATGACAGATTTGCATTTTGCGTAATTGTGTGCAATTTCACCTAATTTTCCCAAAATTTCACATAATTGCACAAAAGCAAATGATACAAATTTCGCACACCCCTATTTGTATTGTACTGGTTGTTGTTTCATGCTTCAAAAGCACCGTAAATAAAGAAGTTATAATAAATGAACACGAAAGTCGAGTTATTGTGGGAGAAGAGGTGGAGTATCCTTCTAGGTCTCTTCCTTGGCACACCTCTAACCACAATGCGCGCATAATTTAGGTTTTAGTTCAGTGCTCTGCGTGCTGGAGTACAATCTCAAACTGTAGCTGTGTCAAACATTATTTCATTATGCATGCATATGGAAATCCAAGCAAGATATGATGTGCTCACCCAGTTAGATTTATCCAGGCTCTATTTCCAAAATACATGGTGCGGGAAGGAATAACATTTAAAAATGTGTCAGCAAGAGAATGTGAGGGGTGCCATTTGGAGTTAAGGTTCTGTGACGGGTGCTCTGTGTTGAGAGTAGCTTGGGATACACAGACTAATGACAATTTTAGTTTCGATTAAATTGGAGATTTGAGGATACCTCTCATACTGTGGCATTAATAGTCTGTCATACATTTCTTTTGAAGTGCTTATTTATTCTGGAAATCTGTACTTTTTTATTTTAAAATGTATCTTTTGATGTAATCCTAATAAATCTGAATATGACGAGGCAGAGCGTTTTAACTGTATAATTGTTTATGCTACTCAAACTACATAAATATTTCAACTAACTCTCCTTTGAAAGTTCTCTGCAGACTTTCCACACTCACAGTCCATCAGCTCCATTTGAATGTTCCATCTTATCCTCATCCCCATTGTGAATGCCAATGATCCAATCCTCCCTTGTGATGATCTGTTTGATGGATCTCGGTAGACCACCTTTTTGAAAGTTTCCTCTCCAACTATCCTTCCTACCTCTCCCCATGTGAGCCCACGTGCTGCCCCCCTCACTTTATCTTACTTGTGGATACTCACCCTGTACCTCCTCCTCTCACTCTTCTCCCAACCATCAGACAAGTTTAAGTATCCCGATAAAGAAAGATAGATGAGATGAGAGGCAATACACATGAGCAGTAAGTTGCAAATTGCAAGCATACAAGTAGATAAACCATCAATAGTCAATTGTTGATGTTGATGTATGTCTTTATTTCATACACGCTTGGAGTACATCTTTAAAAACAGCCAACACCTTTCGCCCTAAAATGGGCTTCTTCAGGGCAAAACTATAATGGTGTAATACGTGTGCCAACAGGATTCAATCTGGTGATGTGTGGTTGTTATCAAGTGTCCAACTTAAGGACGTAATGCCAGGGTAAGCGGCCTTAAGCCTAAGGGAACCGCCTGTGAATCCTTAGTGTAGAGATACCAGACTGTGCTAGTATGTAAAAGGCCAATTGCTTCCAATGGTCTTCAAGGAGTATCTTATTAGTGTGAGTCGCAGTGTAGAGATTGGGGGTCCGTGTCCGGCTAGTGTTTACGTATCCCTGCTATAACTAGATGCACAGCCACTGAAGCCGGTGCAGCGAAATCAATTGCTCCCAGTGCATAGTTCTTATTAAGTTTTAGTCACCAAGCTGAATCTTGAAAAAGACCAGTTCTCTGAAAAATAAGATCAATTGCAGCAGTTTGAGATTGGCCTTAGTCACCCACTAACATCTAGTAAATGACGAGTACTTGTTCTAACTGCGGAATGCTATAAAATAGCCCCATGAAAGCATTTCTTCACATTACTTTCTATTCGATAAAACAGTTGTTTAAAAAGTTTTAGGGACTGATTTATTTGCATTACGTGTCTGGCATTATTCACAGGAATACATCTGTGCCTGTGAAATATGGAATTCAACCAAAAAGAAGCTTAGGGGGAAAAGTATTCACTTTAAAGAAGAAGCATCTACAAAGCCAATTGGTCTTACCTATGGGCAAGCTATTGGCTTTGCCATTGGGTGGAGGTGGAGAACAGATGGGCCGGTGGTGGGAATGAAAGGGACGGTTTTAAAAAAGTGCTATTAAGGAGCTAGCGCTGGCAGCTTCATATCACTTTTTTCCCTTGCGGCAGTTGGGGAGGGGTGAATAAGCAAGTAGGACAATGTGGGAGGGGAATAAGCAACATGGATAGAGGTAGGGAGGGGAATAAGTAATATAAACCAGGTGAGGGGTGGAGGGATGTGAAAGGAAGAAACAACACAGATGGGGGTAGGAGAGAAAGAAGCAATACAGGCAGGAGGGAGGGGAAGAAGCAAACTCGGCCAAAGACGTCAGGGGAAAAAGAAAGAAAATAAATACAAAAAGAATACCTCAATCATAATGCCAGTAGTGGAAGGACTCTAATTCAGCTGAAGTAATTAATACTTGGTTCGTGTTTCAGCTGAAAGAGGAGGAAGTGAAGCCAGCTCGCACTGCCCAATTAGAAGGCAGCAAATAGAGTGACAAAGAAGCCCATGAATGGTTAGCAATAGGTGGGTTCTAAACCCCTTGTGGAACATAATATCTCTTGCAAGCGAGAGAGCATGCTCTAGTGCATGCGCTGACACAGGCGAGACCTAAAAATACAAAATGGTTGTTATAAATTATGATCAAGCAAAAATTATATCTGAATACTGTTGACATGTACAAGCCTGATTTCTGCCTATTTGGACATGACAGCCCAGTTGATCTAATAGATATTTTCCATAAATTTAGAAAGTAACTTAATGCACATCATTAGACCATACATTCCAAAGAAAATATTTAGTTTATTTCCTCAAAAGGTTTCTCAAAACTCCGATTGTTGCAATAAACATACGCAAGCTTATTAAAACTGTTCTCCACCACCCACAAAAGTCAGCCATGGTGCGTGGAAAAGCGGTAACTGCATTGTAACCCACAAGGGAAAAAAAACACACGATCTATTAAAACCTAAAGCTCGCTCTAGCAGACCTAAAAATAAGCGATGGGTGGCAAAAGATAAGGTGAAGCAGACTGATGCTTGGTTTACCCTACTCTTATATCAACCAGACACAAGAACGACAACAACAAAACAAGCATTTACAATGCAATGGTTTTGCCTTTGTTAAAGTTAGAGCTATTGGCATTGCTCTTGACATTATTTTTATTAATTTTTTTTAACATAAATAAATGGCATTGTCATTTACAATGCCACTAGCTTTATCTCCCGCAAATGACACACACAGAGCCCCCCCCCACACACACACCCACACAGAGCCCCCCACACACACAGCCACACAGAGCCCCTCACACACAGAGCCACACAAAGCTTCCTACACACACAGCCACACAAAGCTTCCCACACACACAGCCACACGGAGCCCTCCACACACACCCACACAGCACAAGCAGGCAACAGGGGCACACGGAGGCACAAGCAGGCAACAGGGGCACACGGAGGCACAAGCAGGCAACAGGGGCACACAGAGGCACAAGCAGGCAACAGGGGCACACAGAGGCACAAGCAGGCAACAGGGGCACACGGAGGCACAAGCAGGCAACAGGGGCACACAGAGGCACAAGCAGGCAACAGGGGCACACAGAGGCACAAGCAGGCAACAGGGGCACACAGAGGCACAAGCAGGCAACAGGGGCACACAGAGGCACAAGCAGGCAACAGGGGCACACAGAGGCGCAACAGGGGCACACGGAGGCACAAGCAGAGTCCATAAAAAAAACGGCTTTTATTTTGAATGTGGTACTAGGCCTTATGGGTGTGCACTAATTTCGCTTCCAGCACTGACATTCATTACCTCTTTCACCATAGCAATAGCACTGCTCAATGTACCTAATATACTAGTCATCTAGTGCAATGCATTGGGAAGTGCACAATGCCATGCAAAATATGCGTCAGAGCCTGTGGTATAGTGAAGTACAAAGGGCAGATATAATGCAGGGTGGTTGAGAACACTTGACATGCAGTGGCACCTTGTAGGGTTTTGTGTATATGGAACATAGCACGATTCGTAGTACAGCACATTAAACCAGATATGACATAGGGGCCTCAGGTACAATGGTAAAACAACACTAATTATATCCGGTGCCAGTACACAGCGTACAAAGCACAACAGAGGCCCACGTGGCTGATGCAGGTCCAATGACACAGGGTTCACGGATCAGTGCCCGACCATCCGCATAAAGCAGGGCAGAGAGCACAAAGCCGGGCTCCGTGCGCTGCCTGTGCCCCTCGCACACACCTAGGCCCTTCAGCCACTACACACTGTGAACACCGAGGAGGGGTTCCCCGAGGACCGGGGCGAGAGGGCATCACTCACCGGTGCAGCACCAGGAGGAGGGGGACCAGCCGGGGAAGCTGGGTGAGTCGGGGGCCAGGCAGACACTGGAGACGAGATGCGGGCACTCCATGACGGTGGATCCAGCTGCTCTCACTGTTGTCAGGCCGGGCAGCAAAACAAGCATAAGAGTTCGTGAAAACAAGCCCACAATTAAACCCACAATACCTAACGCACTCACCGGACTGCTCCCAGGAGGCGGCGGGGGCGCTTACGGTGTCCTTCCTCTGCCGGGGCCTGGGCTCTCTTCTCGGGTGCCACGGGCGGGGCTCTCCTGCACCGGGGCCTCGCTGGCAGCCGCACTCCTTTCTCCCGGGCATTTTTCCCCTGGCATAGAAAGAGCGGCGGCGGGACTTCCGGCTTGCTTGCGGCCCGGCCGGACCAGATTCGGGGGCGTAGCCTGCAAACTTCACCAGCCTCCCCACTGCTTCTACAACAGCCGCGCCGCGACTCCCGTGCTCCCCTCGGCTGGACGTCAGCTCCCGCGCGCCCCGGCGGAGGTAGCAGATGCCCGGGCTAGACTCCATGGTCCGCTTGCCTTTATGTAACTTTCCAGGCGTGAACGCGCTACGGGTCGACGAGCCGCGGGGCCGATCTCGAGAGGCGGGGACATGATATATTTCTGGACCCCACAGCCAGGCTCCTCGTCTGTGCTGCAATGTGCCGTTATTCGTTAACACGGGACAGCAGCCCTTCCTCGGTGGACACGTCACACATCCATGCTCTGTAAACACGCAGCATGAGCCGGGCCTCACGCTTTCCAGGTTATTTGCTCAGCTTATTTCCGTTTGCGCAGCACGTCTCGCCCGGCAGCCCGTTGCAGATCCTGTTCCAGTAGGATGAAGCGATGTCTCATTGGCAGCTTTATTCTCCTTAATACTCAGCTAGCAGCGAACTGGAGCAAGACTTTGGGAAGTGCCCGTTCGGACTTATGTTGTCTGCATCGAGCTCACAGTGTTATTAAAGCAATTCAGATCTTTGAACGTGTGTGGGGTGTTACTCTTTCCCAGTTCACAAATCTTATTAGCCTGCGGCATCAATTAAAACAACAGACGATAACATTAATATAGTGGTCCTTTTAGGTTGATGTTTACTAATCTCATCTTAATTTTTTCCCGCGAATCCTAAACGGGGGGATTCGGGGGCGTTCCCGGCTTTCGACTGACGTCGCGTGACGTCGGCAAAAGCCAAAGAATCTCGGGAACGCCCCCGAATCTGGTCCGGCATTGACGGACAGGCCCCTCGTCCAATGGCTAGGCTCCATTTATGGAGCCAGCCAATGAATGACGAGGGCCGACCCAAACCACACTACAGTTCTCATCAGGTTTTCGCCTGCGCGAAAAAGATGCGCAGAGCGCATCCTTTCGCCAGGCAAAACCTAAAAAGTCACAGCCACTTCAAAGACAGCACCATTGCCATACGATATCAAAACCACCTTTGTGGAACCTCAAGCAAAGCCTCAATCAAATAAAACTGAAAGCTCCCAAAAATACTAAAACTAAATAAAAACAGCAGTGGTAAAATAAATCTGGGAACATTAGGTAGAGTTATACTCAAGAGAAACGATGTATCATCAAAGAATTCACGGAGAAATTAACAGTAGCAAAAAATAGCTGAAGATATTTATTTTAGAGCATTACTATGGTTTGCCAAATGTGTCAAACAAATTAAAAAAAACTGTGGCGCTTCCATCAGGGTTACTGTTTAGGTCTCGCGACCTATCAATGCGCATGCGCATTGAGCGGAGCGAGATATAAAGGGGCTTAAACAGAGCTTACCGAGATCGGGCGATTCCATGCAGTGCCCGTGAAAGCTCGCTCAATGCGCATGTGCATTGCCATAAAAAGCGCATGCACAGACACCAGCCCCCCTCCCACAGTCATCCCCCAGCGTGCGCTGTGCCAACAAGCCTTTGAAGTGAAGCTTAGCTTCACTTCAAAGGTATCCGCTACCCCCGCCCCCTGCTTCACACGTTTCTCGCATTTCTCAATCTCCTCCCTCCCTCGCCTCCCTCGCCCTTCAGCGTGCCTTCAGCCTCCATCCTTTCTTTCCCTCTTCCTTGTTTGGCCTTGGTACTTAGAATCCTTCAACTTCCAACACTCTCTTTCTCACCCTTCAGTTATGAGCTAAATCGTATTTTGGTTGCCACCGCCTTAGTGAAAGAAAACGGTTTGTTGCTGTATGCGTGCACGGTTGAGGGTGTGTGCTCCCTGTCACGTTTGCAAACGTGTATGTACCAACACACAAGCTCTCAAAAATATTTTATTTATTTGGGAGCAGTTTCTGGTCCTGCCACTTGAGTGGAAAGTTAGCCACTTGTTGATAATGGTAAAGACCCTGCGGACTAAAAGTAACAGTCACTATAAAGGAACGTTATCTATTTAATACCTGCTTCCGCCTTCCAGTCTGTCAGTCTCCTCTCCCCATTAGCTCATCAGTTACACCTCTTCCCCTGTTTTTGGCAGTCTGTCTAATTCTTCTCTGGCTTGTTTGTTACTTCATTCCTGGAAGTCTTTCATTTTGACTTTTTACTGATTTCACTCATCTTTTCTCACTTCGTGTTGTCACACATTTTCTTGTTTTTTTAAATATTTTCTCCTCCGGCTCCAATATTTTTTTCTTTTTCGTACTTCTATACAGCGCAAACTTGACCCGAAGGTATCAGAGTGCTTTACATGAGCACCAGTTGCGTTATACAAGGACACGTAGGCAGGGGAGATTAAGCGATTTGCCCAGAATCACAGGATGTTGAGCGTCATTTCCGAGACTCACACCCGGTTCCCCAAATTTGAAATCGAGCGCCGTAGCCGTTAGGCTACATCCTCTCCCTTTTTGCTTATATCCCCCATGCTCGCCTTGCTGTCTGACTGCTTCTTTATAATCTGCACCACCCTTCTGGTCTTTTCCATTTGTATATTTTAAAAACATTCCATAATGCAATGGCTCTAAATTAAAACTGTCTTTTGTGAATCCTGGAGTGTTTTGCAAACAGACTGGCGTGTAGCCTTGTGCCAGGCTGGTGTGTAACGTTGGTCGTCTAATGCAGCACTGTAGTAATGGAAATTAGCTTAACTGTTACTAAATGATTTTCTGCATTTTAGTAACCATGTATTGACTGGTCGTCTTCAGCCACCTCCACGAGCAGACCAGTGGCCAACTCTTGCACAATAATTGCTACGAGTTATTTAGTGCATGTCTGTGACTATTCTGGAGTGCAGAAGGTGAACGAGCAATAAAGAGCCCTTTAAGTTTTATTTTCATCTTGGCACAAATTGCTGTACATTCTTTTAAAAGGGAGGTTAGGGTTTACTTTTATTTCTCTGCCTTCAAAATGAGAGGATTTTATAAAGTGACCTATGGGACAATCTTGGTGGGTAGAGGGAGATGATAGTCTGCCAGACATTCCATTTTACTTCAGAAATCATAAAAGCACGTAATAAAATACAAAAAATCTTCCTCCAGAATAAAATCATCAGACCATATGTACTTTCGTTATACTGCAAGCTTCAGATGCTGATAGTAATTGCATATGAGAGTAAAACTACTCATCGTGAACAGAATTGAAAACTTTGAACAACTATCTGCAATTAATCACAGCCCATAAACTTTTTGACGTGATATTACAAATAAAGAGACTGTAGCTTTTGTAAAACAAGCATTGATAATGCAATAGGTCTCGCCTTTTATTAAGTTAAAGCCATTTGCTTTGCTAATGGTATTGTATAGCAAAGCAAATGGCTTTAACTTAATAAAAGGCGAGACCTATTGCCTTTTTAATGCTTGTTTGTCTTTAACACTCCCCGCACAGGGCTAAAAAACTGCACCGCCTCTTGTTGGTCTTTCTAGGTCAAAGGCTTTGAATAGTGCAGGGAGCTGGGGGTCCCCCAGTAATCAAGTCCATATTTGAAATAAAGATATCTTTAGTCATTAGCCATGAGGTAATATTGCATCATTAATTTACCTCAGGATGTTTTTAACACAGAATGCAGTTTCTCAGCCCCCTTCTCAAGATTATCCTAAATCTCTTCACCCACTGCCATACAGCTTAAGCGCCTTGTCAAATAATGGCCAGTCACATCTAACAGATGCTCAAAGACGACTTATGCTGCGTAAAAAATTATAGAAGACACAAATGTTAGACTGTACATACACACTGGCATATATTTGTTTCACCTCACCGATAAAGTGTAGCAAGTTTGGACAGATACTGCATTCCACATAACTCAACTGAATCTAAACTCAGTTAACTGAACGTAAAATAGGTCAAAAAATCAATTCGCAATACATGTTGTCAAACCGCTTGCTAGCTCTCTGAAGCCCAACGAAAATTCCCTTCAGGCTTGCCCTTGCTCATCCACATTACATAACCTGCTTTTCTTGTTTTCTCCTCTTCTCAAGCTCTAATAATCAACTGGTGAACAAACAGGAAAAAGCACTGGCAAAGCAAATTGTAATCACTTTGCAAATCCTTTTAAAAATTGCAGCAGCCCTCTCAATACCAATAGTGATGACCAGGCATTTTGAATGTGGGTGTAATCTTGAAATTAGAGGGAATAAAACTATGTACATTTTCAAGATAGCTGCCACACTGTGTCATGGAACATGGCAGCCATCTTGAAAATATAAAAAGTGTACTTTCAAAATAGCCGGTAACCGCTATTAGCTTTACCAGAGCCAGTGCAATGTTAAACTCATCTGGCATTGGCAATTAAGCCAGGTTGGAGCGGGGCAGAACTGTGGCAGTAGGAAATGAGTAGTGGGAGAGAAAGGCATGGTAGTGAGGGAGTTAAAGCGGGGTGTGTGGGGGGGGGAAGTCAGGGGTGAGGAAAGCTAGTGTCACACTGAGGCACAGAAAACCTCTGGGTCTGATACCTGGTAATAAGAGAGACAAGGTTGGGGCGATGGGGGGATTGAAGCAACAGTGAAAACTTAAGTGCACTCTGTTGTGCACTGCAGAGAGCAAGACGCAGGAGCAGGACACACATGCCATGTAGTACTAATTCACAAATGGAGCGTAACAAAAAAAAAACGAAAAATACGTTCCCTGATACCAGCAGTGGAAGGGTACAACACATCCAATTAAAAGCAAAGGTAAAAAAGATATGTCCAGCGACAGGCCAAACAGAAATTGGGACAATCAAGAGCAGGGAACTGAGGCAGCTAAGAAAGCCACCCAATCTTTAACAGGGGGCTGATACATAGCCCATTTTTGGTAGTATCGTATGTAATGCTGCCTGTGACACAGTCACCACTGGTCCCGCGAATCAGTATTGGGGGGGGGGGGGGGGCAGCAATTCTTTTTAAAATCACTTACCTGTTGGCCAGCTGTCTTTCCGGCCGCAGCCTCTTTTCAGTCCTCTTACTGGTTTCTGCTGGAACAGGAAGTAAGAAGTAGGAAAGGCTCCTCTGAGCCAAATACAAGACTGCAATGCAGTGTTGTGATTGGCTTAGAGGAGCCCGGGTGCTTACCAATCACAACGCTGTTGTGATTGGTCCGAGTACTGTGGTTCGGCGCTCAGATGGGTAATGGAAGTCTGGGCTTGTTCTCTGCCCAGGCTGTAATGCAGCCTGTGCGCAGAACATTCATGCACACTTAGGAGGGTGTCACCACTTCTCCCCCCTGCGCAGCCCAGCCCCACAAAACTGCCCCAGCACCGAAAATTAAAATTATAATAACCTACGTTATCATTTTCATTTTCCTTTTTTGCTGGAGTGAAAGGCAGTAGGGCAATGCTCCTCCGCCTTAGCGGAGGAGCCGCCCCTGCTGTGACACACCTAAAGTTGCCTATATTGAGAACGCAATACAATGCTTTGTTTAACTGTAAACTAAGAATGGCTAAACAAAGCCTCTCAGGCAGGGATGCCTTAGGGAGTGTGTGTGTATCTCTATAGACAGAGAGGTTGCAGAGAGCGAGAAAAAGATTGCCGAGAGTCAGAGAGCGAGAGAAAAATTACACAGAGAGAGAGAGAGAGAGATAAAGAGCGAGAGAGAGAGAGATGGCATGGCCGCAAAATGGCCGACAGGTAAGGAACTCCAGCTGGGAGCTCCCGGCCATGGGATCGCCTTTTTGGCTTAACCCCTCCCATGCTCATGACGAGCTCAGCTCGTCATGAGCCACGGTTCTCATATGCTCATGAGGAGCTGAGCTTGTCATGACCATTAGAACGTTCGCACACTGGGGAAATTCCCCTGCTGTGTGAACGTTCTACACAAACGGGTGTGGTCATGACGAGCTCAGCTGGTCATGAGAACCGTGGCTCATGACGAGCTGAGCTCGTCATGAGCACCGGGGCGCTGTGCGCGCCCCCCCTCCCCCCAGCACAGCAGGGGAATGACCCCAGCAGCCAAGGGGTTAAATCCCCAATCTTCCACCCCTTCCTGGACCCTTTTTTTACTCACCAGGGTCCTGCTCAGATTGCTGGCATGGTCTCTCCATTCTCCTCGTCTTGGACTTTAGATCTTCGTATGAATGTAGGAGCCTTTTTCCGATCGGTGGAGCCCGAGCAACATGGCCGATGTCCAGTGGAGCTGCATCGACATCGATAGGGGAGATCGGCTCCGGCGCTCCGCCAGGGCCATTCACCTACCCAGCCGGACATCTGACATCTTTCTCTGCGTCTCTCTGCTACTGTCGCCTTCCCTCCTTTCTGCTTCCTGAAGAATCAGTGATCAAAACGAATCTAATCACGGCGGGCCAATGCCTGTAGGTGTTTCTCCCTGCCGGAGGGCTGTCGTAGAGCTGGGTTGAGGCCACCCCTCTTGATGCTTGCTGGGCTTGACTGCTGCTGCTTTCACCTACAGTCTGCCCTCCAGCTTGGCCCCGTGGGATGACCAAGACTCGTGAGCCTTGTTTCCAGGTAACGGCATATTTTGGAGGTGAGTTCCCCGGTGCATGGTGCTTCACCCCAGGGCTTTTCTGTGCTATCTGAACCTGGGAGACATGCCCTCCTGGACGGCGCTGCTGCCTCCCATTTCTCTGCGGCCACTTCCTCTTCATCAAGGCCGATTTCCTCGGACCATCGACTTGCGGATTCATGGCTCTGCTTCCCACGCAGGTCAGTGCCTGTGCAATAAACAGTCTGTTTGTGCAAGACATTCTCCAACACTCCGGCCTCCCTCAGTGCTAGATGCGTCCCCCCACTCAGGCTCCACTCCGTATATCCAGCTACCTGGGGGCTTATTTTGGACTTTTGTCTGTGTTGCGTCCCACAATTGTTGGTGATGGTTTTAATGGTCACCCATCTTGTCGACCCTGGTCCTTTCTCTTCCATTGATCCTCCATCTTGCCGACCTGGGTCAGTTTTTCCTCTTTCCCACTGGACTCTATCTAGACTATCTCATAACGTTACCCCTATCCACTTGGCTGCTCCTCGTTCCTCGCCTGTTAACTCCTACCTACCCTTATGTCCCCTTCACTCCTCTCCCCTATTTAAGGCTCCGAGTCATGGATTCTTGAGATTCAGGTCCAAATATCGGTTTGTTTCTTTGCAACATTATGTATAGCCCCCCCCCCCCTTTTTCTTTCCTTTCCCTCCTTACCCTTTTTGATCCATTGGTCTTATTTTTCATTGTTATCAAATTGCTCTTGTAAATGTATGTAATGGTAACCGATTCCATAGGGAGAGAGCTGCATCTAGAGCAGGGCTTAACATGCAGAAGCCATGTTGACATTTGAGATCAGTTATGAGCAGTTGTGGCGCTTGCAGGGAAGGTAGGGCTGGGGGGGGGGGAGGGGGATTTCGACAGACGATTACGAGGGGAAATGAAATAAATAATTACTTTTACCTCGTCATCGTATGTCAACCCCCACCCCCCCCAACCAGGCCCCCCCGCTTTTCCCTGCATGGGCAGCGATTGGTTGTGAGGGACCAGACCTTAATGAGTTGCTTTAAGGCAATGCCAAGAAGGGCACAACAGATTGTTTGGGGCTTGTTCTCCCAAATTGTGCATCAGTCACACAAGCATGTAGTTTAGAATTCACTCTTGTTCAATTACCATTTTCATACATTAGTCAAATATTTTTCTTTTTAATTGGTAAAATCTGATAATCATGAAAAGAAACGCACCATCTATCCACTCAACTCCCTAAAACACAAGACTTCTAGCTGCATAACGTATGTCCTCAATTCGTAAAGGCAAATAAAAAAAAAAGACGCAAATATCAAACTCAAGAATCTTGCACTTGCCCAATTTTTGGATTTTAGGTAACTCTTGGTGATTCCGGTGTTTTTTTCTAAACAAACTTAAGTGACTAACCAAACTTGGAAGATTATGAAATAAGTAGCCTTGCTGATTTTCAAACTAGTTTCGTATCCCAAAATATAAGGCTGAACTACAGAATTTAACCCCTTCACTGCGGCAGCTATTCCGCCGCAGTGCTAAGGGCGCGGGGCGGAAGAGCGGCGGGCGCATGCTGGTGACGGAACCGCTCCGTCACCAGCGTCAGTTGCGCTGTGCTTATGACGGAGCGGTTCCGTCACGGCCCCGCCCGCTCAATAGAACGCTCAGCGCAGGCGCGGAATCCGCACCGCGCAGGCGTGCCGAGCGGGCCGTGACGGAACCGCTCCGTCATCAGCACAGCGCGACCGCTGCTGATGACGGAGCAGTTCCGTGATCAGCAGGGGAGGGGTTAAATAATGCATACAAGAACTTCAAACACAGTACTATAAACATGGGCACTTGATGAACAATGCCCTCTATACATAACTGAAGCAGAGAGTCATGTAAAACTGGAATATGTTATCACCATTTACAGGAAGAAGGTCCTCCTGAGCAGGATCATTCGGTTATACCCAGTAGATCCTGGGTCAGCGAGGTGCTGGGTGAGCAATAACTCACACCTATAGGAAATTGACAAGAATATGCATAATTTGTGTGGTCCCTGGAAATTTCAGAGATACTGCATTACCTCAACAGCTGTCTGCATCTTGGACCTTGTTTCAAGACACTCTTCCAACACATACCGTCTTTGCTACAAACTACAATCAGTAAACAGACGAAATTGTAAACATGCCTTGGTTTCAAATTCTAACCACTCAAATTAAGTTTCAGTGACTCGGTCACCCCGGGGAAGCCCAACAAATAGGGACAAATATATTTATTTAGCATATAACCAAAATTAGCCAATGAACAAGAAAAGGAGGGCAGACAGCTTGAGCTAACTGAAATGTAATTTGTCAAGACAATAGGTGGAAAGTGGTTACAGGAGTGCAAAGCTGCTACTCATCGAAAGCCAGAGCTCAAGGTTTGGGCACGGCCAGTGGTCGAAGTGGGAAAACAAAAGTAGGGGAACTGTGGGTGGAGAATCAGGGGGCGGGAATAACCGAAGATTGAATCAGTGGGCGGAGTCAGGGGTGTGGCTAGAAATAGCAAAACATACCAATTTTTTGTACGTTTAGCATTTCACTGACCAGTTACAGCTTATAACATTATTTAATTAAAAGAATGGATATGTTTATTTGAGGTTTAATTCAGGAAAAAGCAAACACGCATAGGGAATACAGGTTTATGTAAAGCATGTGAAATATAAGCAGGAACAACATGTTACCTTAATGCTTTTACTCTCATTGTTCAGAAATCCATGATTATTTTTTACGTGACTATTGTCTGAGCATACCTGTCCCACTCGGGGTGACAAATGCAAAAAGAACAATTGATGGACAGAAGGCAGAACAATGTCATACATTCACCCCAGTTCAGAGATCTGGGCTTAAATCCATCGTTTTTTGCTCACCATGCCATTCCAGTTTGGACCGAGCCCAATGCAAATCAGTCTTGATCCTGCACCCAATGTGAACAGTCCAGCCCGAACTGCCAGGCCATATGTATTCAAGTGTCCTTTCATTCTGGAAGTGAACACAAAGCAGTACCCATTGAACTATGCACATAACATATTGCTCTTTGATATGCATGGTACATGTTCTTTGCTGCAGGCATATTACCACTCTGCACTACCTTAGATGAGTAAAACAGCCACTAGACAAAACATGCTCCCATCTCTCCCCAGCAGGTACATTGATCACCAAAGTTATCTTGGCACTTGTATTGTTGACCGAAACCTGCTGAATATACAAAGAACTTTGCAGTGTTTTTAAAACTCCTGCACTTGTACAAAACCGCCCCCCCCCAAACTAAACTGGCCCCCTACCCTTCCAGTCGCCCTGGGAAACGCCTGCTCCTGCCCTTTCACTGCTCCAGTCCAGTCAGTACTCCCGCTCATGCTCGATCAACACTCCTGCTTCATCAATTCCCCTGCCCCCTCCCTTCTCCTGGCCCGTCACTTCTCCTGGCCCGTCACTTCTCCTGCCCTGTTCCCTTCTCCTGCCCTGTTTACTGCTCCTGCCCTGTTTACTGCTCCTGCCCTGTTTACTGCTCCTGCCCTGTTTACCGCTCCTGCTCTGTTTACCGCTCCTGCTCTGTTTACCGCTCCTGCCCTGTTTACCGCTCCTGCCCTGTTTACCGCTCCTGCCCTGTTTACCGCTCCTGCCCTGTTCCCTGCTCCTGCCCCGTTCACCGCTTCTGTCCTTTCACCGCTTCTGTCCTTTCACCGCTTCTGTCCTTTCACCGCACCTGTCCTTTCACCGCACCTGTCCTTTCACCGCACCTGTCCTTTCACCGCACCTGTCCTTTCACCGCACCTGTCCTTTCACCGCACCTGTCCTTTCACCGCACCTGTCCTTTCACCGCTCACGCCCGGTTACTGCTCTAGCTCATGCCCCGTCACTTCTCTTGCCCCGTCACTTCCCTTGCCCCGTCACTTCTCTTGCCCCGTCACTTCTCTTGCCCCGTCACTTCTCTTGCCCCGTCACTTCTCTTGCCCCGTCACTTCTCTTGCCCCGTCACTTCTCTTGCCCCGTCACTTCTCTTGCCCCGTCACTTCTCTTGCCCCGTCACTTCTCTTGCCCCGTCACCTCTCCTGCCCCGTCACCTCTCCTGCCCCGTCACCTCTCCTGCCCCTTCACCTCTCCTGCCCCGTCACCGCTCCTGCCCCGTCACTGCTCCTGCCCCGTCACTGCTCCTGCCTCGTTCACTGCTCCTGTCCTGTTCACCGCTCCTGCCCTGTTCACCGCTCCTGCCCTGTTCACCGCTCCTGTCCTTTCACCGCTCCTGTCCTTTCACCGCTCCTGTCCTTTCACCGCTCCTGCCCTTTCACCGCTCACGCCCGGTTACTGCTCTAGCTCATGCCCCGTCACTTCTCCTGCCCCGTCACTTCTCCTGCCCAGTCACCTCTCCTGCCCCGTCACCTCTCCTGCCCAGTCATCTCTCCTGCCCCGTCACCTCTCCTGCCCCGTCACCTCTCCTGCCCCGTCACCTCTCCTGCCCCGTCACCTCTCCTGCCCCGTCACCTCCCCTGCCCCGTCACCTCCCCTGCCCCGTCACCTCCCCTGCCCCGTCACCTCCCCTGCCCCGTCACCTCTCCTGCCCCGTCACCTCTCCTGCCCCGTCAATTCTCCTGGACACCTCTCCTGCCCTAGTACCCAGGGGCGGATTGGCACTGCGGGCATTCGGGAATCGGCCGAAGGGCCGCGGTTTCAGTGCCCTCTGTGGGCCGTTTTTTTTTTCCCCTTTCCCAGTCCACAGAGAGTGCTCTCTGCTGTCTGCTCTCTGTCGACTGGGAAATGGGAGAAAAAAAACAGCCCACAGCACGGAGACCGAGACAGAAATGAAAGCGCTTCACTGTGCAGGCCATACAGCGATTATCAGCTGTGGCCTCTACTGCACCCCCTGCCCTGCAAAGCAATCACGCTGAGGGTGGCTGGGGAGGGGGTGATTGTTTACAAGAATCGGCCTCCCTGGGGGCCAGGTGTTTCTCAGGCCTTTTGAGCCATTTTCACCATGGCCCCCCTGGGGCCCACGCTGCCTGGGAAACAGTGATAGTCTTAACACCTCGCCCACAGCCCCTCACATTCAGGGCATAGTGGGCGAGGAAGAATGGGTCTGGCTGTGGTGGCCAGGTGATGTTTTGAAAGCGCACAATCTTCACCTTAGCCCCCCCCCCGTCCCCCTGTGCAAGAAGGTTTTTAAAAAAAAGGGTTATAGCTCTTTGGTGTCATTTTAGAACTGATGCATTTTCAATATTACATTCAAGGAAGTCATGGTTGCAGCTTTTCTATTTTATGCAACTAACAACCATTGACAAAACCTATAGTTCTGGCTTGTTGTAGGTGTAACATTACTTGCTGTATTATATATCTGAACGCAATGACAGAAGCAGCAAAATACCAGTCGGGCGGCACACTATGCTAAGCACAGATTTGTAGCTTAGGTGTTTTAAGCTACGCCCATAATTACATTGAACACCCCCTTTGGAGAGACCCCTCAGTTTTGTCATCCCACTTAAAGCCCTGGAAACAACACCATGTCACAGACACCTCAGGGCCTGGCACTGTGCATCATGCATGACTCATGACTTCCAAGGTTTCAGATTGACTATGTGCAGGGGCATCTTGAACGCCTCCCTTTGCTTTAGGAACTACAGCGAGGGGTGAGTTCCTGATGAGTCTCTTCTGTCTGCAACGCTGCTTACAAAGGCTCAGCTCACAATTATTGTGAAAAGGTGGGTGAGAGAGTAAGTGAAGGGATGGCTGGATGGATCAGTGAAAGGGTGAATGGATGAATGAAAGGGTGAATGGATGGATGGATGGATGATGAGAGAGAATGGGTGGATGGATGAGTGAAATGATGGATGGATTGATTAATTGATAAGTGAAAGTGTGAATGGATGAATAGATGTGTGAAAGGGTGGCCGTAAGGATGGATGAGTGAGTGAAAGGGAGGGTACATGGGCAAAAGATTGGATAGATGAGTGAAGGAGTGAAAGGATGGATGGATGGATGATTGAAAGGATGGATGAGTGATAGGGTCAATGGATGGATGCATGAGTGGAAGAGTAGATGGATAGTTGGGTGGATGGAAGGAAGGATGGATGGCTAAGTGAAAGGGTCGATGGAGAGAGAAAGGGAGAATGGATGGCTGAAAGGGTGAATAGGTGGAAGGATGAGTGACTGGGAGGATGGATAAGAAAGTGAAAGGATGGCTGGATAGGTGAGAGGGCAAATGGCTAGATGGATGAGTGAAGAGATGAATTGGGTGAAAGGGTGGATGGAGAGAAAAAGTGAGGATGGATGTGTGGATGACTGAAAGGGTGAATGTGTCTAAGGGTGAGTGACAGGGTGGATGTGGATGGATGAGTAAGTGAAAGGGTGGCTGGATGGGTGAAAGGGTAAATGGATGGATGAGTGAATGGATGGATGGGTGGAAGAGTGAATGAATGGGTGGATAATGGGTGGATGAGTAAAAGGGTGGATGGAGGGATGGATGAGTGAAATGATGGATGGAAGAATACATGATGGATAGGTTTGCAAATGGTTGAATATGTTTGGATCTGGATTAGCGGCATCTTATGTTTGCCACTTTACTTCTCACAATGACTATCCAAGCAGATCTTCCCGACCATTTCTCTCACCAAACATGCCTGCTCAGAACCATGAATTGTAAACAAAATATCAGACTGGACAACCCAGTGCTGTAACCATATATATAGATTATTATCATATGAAATATCACAAAAAGACCTGCACAGTTGATCAAAGCTGCGTGCATACCGAAAAACCGTGAAGTACACGATTGGTTCAACCTGATATAAACTTATTTTGACTAGTGCTTAAATGGTTGTCTATTTACTTACTTACATAATAATGCGCAACCTCCTCTGATGGGTCTGTAAAACGTACCTTTTGTCCAGAAGGTTTGTTCTGAATTTTAACCCTTTGTCCTGAATTTTTACACTCCCCATCCTGAATTTGCACCCGTGCCAGTTGGTCACCCTAGTCCTGACACTCCCATACAGAACTACAGAGTGTTCACCCTGCCTTTTCTATTTGGTTACTCTTGTAACCAGATGCACCACACTGCCAAGCTCTAACTCAAGAGGGGCCATCTAATCCCCTTGGCATCCCACTCTCCACAGGGCTGACCAAAGTAGGCTGAGTAAAGCTAGTAGCTAAGTACTCAAAGCTACATCGAGTGTGCCTCAATTGTCATCCCACCGAATCCAGAAAATACTGCACTAGACTCAGTTCAGTAGGTCTTCCTCAAAGGTTTACTTGACTTGCCACATCCAGCACCCAGAAATGCAATGTGTTGCTAGCCGATCCCTTCCTCTGAAGCAAGAAGGAACCGGTAGGAACCATTTTGTTTACCATTTCTTTGCACAATTTACTGATTCATTTGTGTACCAGTTAATAATGTAACTTTATTTTAAAGGCCTCATCCAAAATGCAGACAAGGGGCATATTTCTCTATATGCGAAACATTAATTAGTAAGGTTTGGTTCATTTTTGTTTGTAGTGTGTAGGTCTGACTGCACTCTATTTTAGGTCCTAGGCCAGAATGTGGCAACATGTTTGTGTGTTGATTTCAGGACATGTCTAAGACTTTATGTAATGTGATTTCTCAAAAGAGAGCTGTTTAGCCTCATTCTATGCTAGGCCTTGTTCGAGGCCTAAGCAAAATTTGCAAACTTGCACTTCTTTCTCTGTGCAGAAGAATTAACTTTTCTAGCATGTTCAGGTTAGAATTCCTTTTTGCAGATTTTATATCATTTTCATGGTTAATTGAGTAATCCTCAGTCTCCTCATGGCCCAGACTTGAAGGCAGCAACAGATGTGATTAAAACTGTGTTTTTTGTATATAGACATCACTTGCTGGCTGTGAAATACATTTATGACTAGATTGTACAGATACATTTTTTCAGCATTCTTTACACCCCAGACTGCCTTTTCCTCATTTGTGAATGCTTAGTTTTGTTATTACATGTTCTGTTCCCAGAGATTCCAGTCTTACCCTTTCTCCTTGACTTTGTACTAGATTTCTGATTTATGTGATGATTAGCTGGTTGGGAAAGAGTATCTAACGACCTTGTGCAGGGCGTTAAGACTGCATGTAAGTATTCAGTTATCAGACCTGCAGTGCTCCTAGTCTTTACCAATGTTACTTGCTCTGTAAGCTTTAAAAGGCTTAATTTACTAAACATTTCTCTACGAATTAGACCTCAAAGAGTAACCAAATAGTGTTTCATGAAAGGGCACGCCCCTTGAATGTGGGCCACGCCCCTTAACTGTAGGCCACGCCCCTTAAATGTATGCCACGCCCCTTGAATGTGGGCCACTTTTTTCGTCAGTGCCCGGGCCAAATTGTGATCCCAATCCGACCCTGCTAGTACCTCTCCTTTCCTGTCGCCTCTTCAGTCCGGTCACTGTGGTCACTGCTCCTGCCCAGTTCACTTCACTCCGTGTACAACATTGACAAAGGTGTCAAGTTCCCCACAGTACTCTGCTTGGGGAAAGCTCCTCTCTAATCACCAATCTCAGGGGCACTTGATATGTTAAATGCAGAGGGCGGGCGCATTGTCATTCTAAAGGGGCTAATCTGCCTCAATCGGAATGACAATGGCCTGCCCTCGGTCTGTGCGAGCTCAGGGGGGGCGGGGGCTGCTGCAGCCTCTGGAGTACAACAGAGAAGTGCGAGCAGCCCCTGGAAGCGGAAAGAAAAAAGTTATCATTTTAAAGTTGGACTATTATTGCCGTCCCGGGACGCTTTTTGAAAGCAAGAAGTAGGGGAACGGACTGAACAATTTTTTAGAAGTAGGGGCACGCCGTGCCCTTCCGTCCCCGCCCACTTCTATCACTGGGCATGGCAGCTTAGGCCAGAATAATGTCGGCTACAGTTGAAAGGCAATCTTCGCCAAGGATAGAAGCTTCAACTTGAGAAGGGGACACTGCATAAGGAGGAGTTTCAGCCCAGGTCCCATAAAAATGGAGTAGGCCTCATGCACATAGTTGCTCTTACTCCCAATAAATTGCTCAGAGCAAGATGGAGCAAGTACAGAGCATAAGACATAGCAGCCAAGTATGAAAGCACAGGAGGTAAAAGCAGATATTCCATCAGGACAGATTGGACACAAAAGCCTATTGTACAACTCTCTTGTCCTTCGGCCAGCCAACAGGTAGCTTTTAGTGTGCAGGAATGACTTGCCCCTTATAAAACAAAGCAGACCACAGTCTTTGTGGATCTAGTAAGAGTACATGACGTAGATCAGGATCATGGGGGATTTGAAACACTTATATGTCTCACCATCCAATAATCTCTACAGCGATCAAAATGCACCTTCAAAAGAAGCTAGTTAAGAACCATATTTTACAATATGCTACTCATCATTTCTGTAGTTAAAAAGTCTATTAAGAAGGGTAAGGGAGGAAAGTGGGAGAGAGCAACGTTTCATTGTCCTGGAAATTACAAACACTGTGGCCAATGTCGGAAGGGGACCCACTCAAATATAAATAAGAAACCACTGAATATGAAGAGTTAAGCCTGGGAGCATAGCCATTATGAAAACCAATGCATTACCACCGGAGTTCCCAGAAATTCCTGCTGGATAGAAAGAATGCAAACCCCAAGTTCAGTAAACAGCAGATCTTAATCCTCAATTTTCTGGAATAACAAGAGGTGCCATACTTTTGGCTAAGTGTGGTCCCAGAAGTACACAATCCCAATCACATGGCCATCCTGTACGTTGGACGCCTAGCCTTGGCATCTTTCTGGATCTGTGACACACCAACAAAACTCTGAATGCTCAAGACCAGCAAGCTTAAGCAAATCCCCTACCTCACTCATCTATTCTCCTCACATACCAGATACCAAGTACGCACTCTTTTATTGACAAACTAAAACAGATCCTACAGAACAAGTCCATCTTGAAAGTATCCTCATCACTCTATATCAATGCAGGTCATAAGCCAACTTAATAAAAAAATAAGTGTACGCTTAAACATTATAAAGGTAATAGAAGCCACCAAATATACACCAAGAACGAAGACCTCCTCAATGACAAGGACCCCAGCAGAGTTTTCAGTAATATGTTATGGTTTGAGCCTCTATCACAAGGACTGAGTTTCAGACCAGTGTGAGTGAAAGAGCCACCTGATGTGTGATTTTCTTTTTTATTACTTTTCTTTTTTTATTGTAACACTGAAACTGTGGAAGGCATTACAGACATATACCGTCGCAACATCACCAGCTTTTTGCCAGAAGAAAGATACAATGATACACATAGATCCATAATACAAACCATTTGATAATTCTTAACCCTGTTAATAAAAACCAACACGTCACACACAGATCGACATATTGTTTACATTTGTTCAAATCGACCAATGGCCACACCAGATGATTCGTCCTGGCTTCCCACATCAGATCCCAGCCCAAAGTAGGTTCTCCACCATTTCCAGATTTTCTCAAACTTACGGGGGCAGCTCCTGCTGCAGTATGTCACCTTTTCTCCCCCAATGTAGAGGTCCATCCCTGTATCCATTTATGCATTGTAGGCACCTCAGGCACTCTCTGATATTTAGTCGCATCTCTTTTGGCCACTATGAGGCTAGCATGCAAAAGATCAGCTTAAAATGAGGAACACCAACATCATTTGGGATCCCCAATGTCACAAATCTTGGGTCATGTGGAAGCGTTGAATCTAATATGGCTAAGAGTTCCAGGATGATCATGGTCCAGTAAGTCTGGATATGTGGACATATCCATATTGTATGTAAGAAGAATCCTATGTCATCTGTGCAACGCAGACAGACTGGAGAGGGTGCTCTTCCCATAGTGTGTAGTCTATGGCGGTCATTGTACACCCTGTGGAATATTTTAAATTGTACCAGGTGCAAGCCAGCCTTGATGGCAACCTCTCAGGTGTGCATTAGTGCCGCCTCCCAGTTTATGTCCTCTAGGTCACCCTGGTCTATCTGCCATAGCACTCTCAATCGGACTAGGGTATCTGGCATAATATAGTTTATGGTTTTATATGTGATGAATATTGCACCTCTGTCAAGATTGTACATTAGGATGCGACCCTCTTGGGGAGCATATTCCAGAATGTCAGTCTCTGTCAGCCCCTCCACCCTCCATGAATGCCTCAGCTGGACATATCTCAGAAACTGGGATGGGTGTAGGAGATACTCCCTCTGCATCAAAGAGAAGGGCATAATATCTCCACCCTCAAGGGTGTCTCCCACCTCAGATATACCATGGTGGCCATGCCCCAAATCTCTGCATTTCGTGATCTCTTGCAACCATGTTCCTCTCCATAAGGGAGTCTCTGGTGTGATTTTACGGGCCCACACAAGCACCTTTGTTGCTCTGCTCCAAGCGGTCAATGCTACTTGTTTTGCTGGCAGAAGCGTGTGTGCCGCTTTCCCCCCATGTACCTGTAAGTAGTTGATATGTACTTTGTGTTCCAACAGGGCTCGCTCAAGCCTGAATGTAGGGTGGTCCAGGGGGGCATTGACCCAGTTGTTAATGATATTCTGATGGGCTGCCCAGGACTAACCTTTCACATTGGGCAGTGCGCTGATGTGAGATTTTCACTCACAAAATGTGAAACTTGAGGTCTCTTGTAATGACGATATCTTGGATCCAACAGTGACATCTGCCGAGAAACCGAGGCTGATACATGAATGCCCCAATTCTGTTGGCTCCACCTGTGGGCTCTTTTGTGTTAATAATAAATGTCCTCACAATACTTGCAGCCACAGTGTTTACTGTTCTCATCCTGCCACAACTGGCGATGTGCAAGTGAATGCTTTCTTATCACTATTTCAGTGGCACCACAGCCTCACAAAAACCTTGGCCCCATGGCTAAAATCTCACCACACATGTGAAATGAAGTTACCACCATACATAAGAGCAATCTCAACACGTCCAAGATCATGCTTACCGTCAGCATCCCACACGAAGCCCATGGGCTCTCCCCATCTGCTTCCACAATCACGCTTACTAAATTGCGACTTGCCGCTGTCCTTTAGGCCCCGCCCAACCTTTCTTTGAAGACGTCCCATGCTTCCAACGTCTTTAGACTTCCATTTGCTGACTTCAACTTCTGAGGAGAGGCCAGATATATCTACCTCCTCTAAAGAATTCAGAGTTCTCTCCATGAGACCTTTCCATGGCGATCACTACTGCATTCACAGAGTAATTCAACATGGGCTGCAAGACAACAACACTCCCCTCAGGAATACCAGGAGCACAACACCATGCTCGTCTCCATCGCACCCCCCAACCCCAATATACCAAGAACATTCAGTCCAAAACCTGTTTAGGATCAACGAGAAACAGACCTCAGACACCTTCCAAGATAAGCTGGCAGACTCCATACCACCAACTGAACTCAATCAACCAACATCTCTTCTGCGGCAGCCTTTATGCTCTACCATCGCCAGGCTGTTAACATACAAGCACTCCTCCGCCCAACGCTCTCCAGAAAGACAGGCCCAAGCAAAAAGACAAGTCTTGTTTTTCAATACTTTACACACACACAAAATATCTAAAATATATGTTTAATACTCGCCCACCAATTAAAACAGTACTTGAAGCTGTATTATGCTCTGCAGCCCACTATTCGGGCATTTTCCCAGTCTAAATGCTCCCAAGATTTGGGTTAGATATGAGAATTGTGCTACAGGGAGAAGAATGAATTGCCTAAGATCACACATAGTTAAGTGAGGAAGCCAGAGTTGGAACCCAAGTCTACAGTGTCCTTATTCAACAATATGCCCACCAGATGGCATAAGCAGTCGACGCTTCCATCCAGTATCATCACTCCTCAGAGAGCAGCCAGGAAGAAAGCGCCAGCACCCCCACTCTCACCCAGTAGTTCTTACAGTATTAACGGGAGGGAATCTAAGCTTACTTTTTACTTCTCAATATGGCTTTACACTTAACCATACCTTAACACCGAATAAATAACAGTTGCTAAGTAATACTGATTTTATCCACCGATTTCTAAGGCCTGCCATAAAACGACTCTAAGCCCTCCGCGCACGGTTACTAAGGAGACACCGGGGATCCCGCTGTAAGTGGGAGGGCTGTGCAGAGAGTTCCCTGAAACGCAGGCCAAAGTCCCTGCTCCTCGGAGCCAGCGAAATCTAAACATGGCTTTCATCGGGGAAACCATGGCAACGGTTTCTCAATTAAAAAGTAGGACCTAACCCTGTCCCCATAAACAGAGAAAGCAACGAATCTGTGATAGCAAAACAGAAAATCCACCGGCGCGTGGAAGGCATTAATGAGCGACGACACGTCCCACGTTGGACTAAAAATGTCTTTCCGTTTGGCCTGCGCGCGATCGCCTCGAAGCTCGACGCGCGCACACAGCAGAGGTGTCGCGAGGGCAGGCACTGACTGGTGAGGCTTCCTCCAGCTTTCGCCTCCAAAAATTGGAGCAGCAAAGCTGTGGCTCTCGCCTTTCAACCTCCGTCCTCTGCACGCTACGAAGCCCTGTGGACTCTTAATTGACCCCATACAAAGTGCACGTGGTCTCCGATAAATGTATACAATTGCAAAGTTCTTAAGTGAAAAAGTGAAATAATGATTAAGGTGGGCACGTGTCACAGTTTGTGAGTATGCGTTATTGTTTTTTTACGTTCTGCAAAGTAAATAGAAAATAGGTGAAAAAATATGAACCTTGCATCTTCATGCAGCAAAGAAACAAGGGTTGTAGGGGGAAAAATAAAGAATAAACTAAATGTTCTTCGCATCACTCCTAAACCTCAAAATGCAAACTGGCTATTCAGAAACCCTTCTTTCTTGTTCCAGTCTACTTCGGCCTTTATTCTCTTAACTGTAAACAATTCAAGTGCTTAGAAACAGTTCTATTAAAAAACCCTTCACCACTATTCTCTTGTGTTAGCAGACAGCACCTGAAACTCAGCCACTAGATGTTGTCCAGTGTGTATGTTTTAGCCAAATAACTAGAAGGTTTCTCATCTAATCTCAGCATTTCCATGTTTAATAAAAGTATTGTAAAACACTAGGCTATTTGGTTTTTTTCTTCAGTTTTTTATGGTGCAAACTTGACCCGAAGGTATTGGAGAGCTTTACATGAGCACCAGTTACATTACACAAGGACTCATTCATTTTTGTAGGCACTAGGATATGAAGTGCTTCCCCTAGAATCACAGGATGTTGAGCCAATGTCACATAATAATCACAATCCTTGTCAGGGTGACCCTCAAAGTCACTAAATAAGTCTGAGCTCTACTTCCTAGTAGTTGTGGCACATAGCAGACAGGCGTGATTTAGGGCATTGTGTAAAGTATTTATGCAATACCAAAACAGTAATAAAACTGCAATGCAAAACAATAAAAATCCCAAACCAAATTAGAAAAAGAGAATAGAAACTATTAAACAAACATACAAATGATTAAAATCTAGTAAGGGCAAACGGAGATATGATTTTTTTTAACGTTTTAAGTAGAAATTGCTCTAAAAAGCTCAAAGCACCACTGCTAGTCAATGCTTACGATTGACCTGGACCTAAGTGCAATTTGAAGCTGACCAAGATGGAGCACAGGTTGGATACACCAAACAAGTTTGTCTTGTACTTTCTGACTTTAGTCTTTAAAAAGTTCCATTCCACCACAGAAGTACACTTATAAACCCCCCCCAGGACCTCAGGGGAGGCACTTAAGCGATTCACAGAGTGTCTGGCAGAGCACTGCAGCAGGTTCCATTCCAGGTCCAGTTGCCACTGGTCAGCTGGGCAGTTGATGGAAAGGCTCTTGTAGCTTGTTGTGTCCCTGTCGCTTGAACGGCTCATCAGCCATATTACACCATGAGTCCACTTCTTTGTCCTGTGTACAAAAGGCAGCATGTCCAGTCCTTCAGGATTCCTCTTAGGTCACAGATAGCAGGTACAGTCCTCTGCTGTGCTTGATCAGGTCTTAGAATGTTCTGACAAGGGTGACTGGAGGTGCCACATTTATGCCTACAACAAGTTTGGGGTGGGAAATATTCCTGTCACACCCTAACCATTGGGGTAGAAGTCCCTGCTGCTATCCCTGCCAACTTTGGGCATTTTCAAGATGGCAAAAGACTTGGGCCACACTAAACGTGGGCCCTGAGAGCTGTGTAGGTGTGTTTGGAGTGTACTATGGTAATCCTTTGCATCCACTCACTTCTAACACTAAAATCCAGTTTCAGGCACCATTCTATCCCCAATAAACCAAGACACAGAAGTGTGGTAGGACAAAAGCAGAATTAAAAAAAAACACAGTATATACAAAAGAATTGGGTTGGCACCGTTACACACTTTGTAGTGCACCCCAAGGATCATATGTACACTCCAGAGACAGAAATGTCATAGTTCAAAAGCTGGGGTTTCCAGCAACCAGACACAAGAAGTGTCTTGCCATCCAGTTTTCACACTTTGAAGTGCGTCCCAAGTTTATATGTAAAACTCATCAGACCTGTCAAGTGGGATTTGTCACTCAAACAGGATTTGGCAATGTAAAATCAAAACAGGATGCTTGCAGCCCCCACCCTGCATATGCTTTGATGTTTAGAGGAGTCATCTCTGTCCATTCAGACCCACCATGTCAATCACAGTGCCCTACTGTGTAGCTCCTGGAAGTACTTTCACACATCATTCACACCTATTCAAACACTGGCTGGGGAAGTTGGAGGGCAAATGCAAACTAGCATCCAGGACCTTTAGGCAGGGTAAAGACAACTTTACTTTAAGTTCTTTTTCCTTAAGATTTGTTAAAAATCTGATTATCATAATTTTATTTTTAATAATTATTAAAAGTGGTCTATAATAAACATTTCCAGAGCACCATAAGATGCAAGTATAAGGTATGTAAAATCAACAGGTCCAAAGGTATTGTCCAGTGCAAAACAATGAAGGTCAAATGGATAAGGGTCCAAAATATGAGAAACACCAGATGAGTTTACATCTTTCTGATCTTTATTTAACACTATTTTGGTAGCATAGTGTATTTTTGTCCATTTGGGCACACACTACTTGTTTCTGTGTTTGCTTACATTCATGATGAATGTGTGAAGTGTTAGCATTTGGGTTTGACCACTGTCACCTTGCCTGTTTATAAATATTTTTCTAGCTAGTACTATTCCGGACATACAGTATTAGGATTTTTAAATGTAGTATGGTTTTCTACATAGGACAGCTAGGCCTGCCACAGTGAAAACAGCTTCTGGGTGCTAGTCACTGTAAAGTAGGACATGTTAACATAACATTGCTACAGGCCCTAACAGTCCTGCCAAGCGCCACGTAACAGGTGTGACGCTCACGCATTTCAGTGCGGTGATCCGCATCACCGCACTGAAATGCATTGTCATGCATAATTGCCACCTGCTGCCAGGGGTGCCACCAGCGGCGCCAAGCTGTGCCCGCAAAACAAGATGCGGCAAATGGTGCCGGGCACCAGCGCGGTGCGCGGCTCTCAGCTCTCAGACTCACTCAGCACACTGCAGAGGGCTGGGCTGCCCTCTCACTCGATTACTGCAGCTGTCAATCACCGACCAGGGGGCTGGGATTAAATCTGGATGTGCGGCGGTAGAGTGCCGTCAGGTCCGGAGGAACAGGAAGTAAGCAGAAGCGGCCGCTGCGGGGAAATCTGAAAGAATGCAGGCTGCCTGCTCACAGTATCTTTCATGCCATGGCCGCCCGCCGCGGCCGCAGGGGGGCCTCATGAATCGATTTCGGGCGGCCGTCTGCGTCCCGGTAAACACTGCAGGCTGCAGCACCTTGACCTCCTGGAGCCACCTGAGCTGGCGAAAGTCAGCTCTGGCCAGCCGCCACCACCAGGAAAACTACGAGAGCGGCCGCGGTGGGGGGCCCGGGCCCGGCCGAGGAGTGTCCGACTCGAGTGGACAGCAGCAGCTGCCTGGATGAAGATAGGCACTGCTGGCAGAGTCGATGGCAGTGCTGCACATCGTGACTGGGGCAGCAGCAGGTCACTCAACTATAAGTAAGTGTCAGCCCACGCAGCGCTGCGCACGCGACGCAGGTGTCACTTATTTATGTAATGTTCAGCACGTTGTCTCGTGCATCAATGCTTGCAAAACTTATTTGGTAAAACAGGTACTAGTAGCATAAAATAGTGGCAACTAAATGGAAACGAAACCCCTGTGTTTCATCAGGTAGCACTGACTGACTCGGAGATGCAGTATGTATGTAGGTTAGGTTACCAATCCAGACTAGCATTAGGGTTAGTGCCCTTCCCTTTCTGGTGCTCTGCAGCAGTTTTAATAACTTCATGGTTTTCTTGTTGCTCAAATGGCTGTAATGTTCTGCTATTTAAGTTTCCCTCCTCTTCATTGCATGATTTTTAATCGTGAAAAAGTGTCACACATATTCGTAGAAATGTCACTCATAATATCACTGAAATTAAAAAAATGTCACACATGGCAATTTGAAACCTTGCCAGCTATGCCCTACTTTTAAATTCCATGCACAAGCCTTGGGGGTAAGAAGACCTTCTTAGTGGTGACCTCATTATTAGTTGAAAAGGTTTTTTTTTAACCTGTCAAAAGGATTTATTGGTTCTTGATGTTAAGTGTGCATATCGCATTCCTCCAAGGGCCCACTTTACTATGACTGAGGTCTGTAGACTACAATGGAGATGAAGGAGTCAGATATTCGCAACTGGGCACTCATCTTCTGCAAAGGAGGCTTCATTTGGATTAGGGCCAGAGTCTTGTTCCCTGCTTCGCATACTGTGGTAGATAAAGAAGTGAAATATGTGCTGGTGGAAGGTAAGTTAGATTGGCAGGCGTTATTGTAGGGCAGTATTAATGAGCCTACCCAAAAGCAGGTTCCATTTCTTGTATTGCTGACTTCGCAACTGAATCAGCTGCCAGGGGCCTCTATGCTCATTGGAGGAGATTTTAACAGTGCTAGCCATGTACACATAGATTGCTCTATGCCACCTTTAACAGGTGCTCAGTCTGTTGAAGCGGCCGAGGGTTCTACTAGTTGAACAGTGGATTGGGAATTGGTGGATGTTGGGAGGCTCCACCACAGACACGAGAGGGAACACCTGTTTTACCACATTATGTATGATGTTCACATGTAATTGGATGAAGTGTTTTGCTCTTGTACATTATGTTAATGCATGGTGAGCTCGGAGTACTTGGGCAGAACATTGTAAGGCCATTTGCCACTTTTGGTGGGAGTACAACTATGGAAACCCCACAACCGATATCCACTTGGAGATTACAGCCCAGTGCCCTGACAAATGCAGAATTTCAGATCACGTTGGAGGAGGCAATTATGGAATACCTCTGCACTAACCAAGGTACAATCTGACGTGATGGTTGAATGGGAGGCATTTAAGATGGTGGTGTGAGGTATCTGTTTCGGTAGGGTAATGGGAGTCCCGAAGGCACAAGAGGATGAAATAAGACAAAACCATTCATGAGTTGGAATTAGATGCATTGGAGTACCGGACTATTAAGAATAAATTAGCTGACAGTAAGGAGAGGTATACTCAGATTATCGAGAAGTTGTGTTGTTATAATTACAAAGAGTACACCAATAGGGTACATGAAGAGGAAGGTAGGCCTGGGAGAGTCTCCGATCACACATATACAAACTCCTGGTGGTTGTATGCTATGCTACCAAGCTCAAATTATTAACACCTCCTTGAATATTATACTTCTCTGTAAACCCAATCTAACAGGGCACTAAAGGAAAAAGTGTTGAGTGCTCTCCAGAATTCCTGAAGAGAGGTGGTGGCACGTAGCTACAGAGGGGGGGTTGTTCCTGGCTTTCACCATCAGGCAGGAGAAGGAGCGTCCTCTGCTGTTGCTTTGGTGGATGTGTAGGGTGCGGGCAAGTGAAAGGGAGGCAATGCGTAGTCGTCTGGTAGGATGATGGAAATTCAGGCAGTGGTTGATGAATGCTGGCCATTGGTTGTGCAGGGTTTTGTAGACGTGGATCATCAGCTTGAATTGGCATCTCCTCTGTATGGGGAGCCAGTGGAGTTTTTGGAGGTGGCGGCTGATGTGGGTCCATTTAGGGAGGGCGAGGATGAGTCTGACAGCAGTGTTCTGTATGGGCTGGGCTCTCTGCAGAAGGTGTTTTGTAATCCCAGCATAGAGTGTGCTGCCATAGTGTAACTGGCTGGTTATTAGGGCCTGAGTGACGGTACGCCCGGAGTTCAGAGGAAGCCATTTGAAGACTTTACGTAAAATGCAAAGTGTGTGAAAGCAGGCAGAGGCGACTGTTTTAATCTGGGACTTCATGGTCAGCTTACTGTCCAGGATTATGCCGAGGTTTCTGGCATGAAAGCAAAAGACAAACAATTGATGGATGGAATGCAGAACAAATCAAAACATTCAACCCCTGTCAAGAGATCTGGATTAAATCCATCATTCTTTTGCTCACCATGCCACCTCAGTTTAGACCTGGCCACATGCAAATCAGGCTTGATCCTGCGCCTCATGGGAACAGTCCAGCCCGAACTGCCAAGCCAGGTCCTCACTCGACCGGAAACAAGCATCCTAGGACCGGTTTCTGAGTTTCCAGGGAGTACCTGGCCTGGCAGTTTAGGCTGGACTGGTCCCATTGGGCGCAGGGTCAAGACTGATTTGCATATGGCTGGATTCAAACTGGAATGGCATGGTGAGCAAAACAAACTATGGCTTTAAGCCCGTTCTCTATACTGGGGTGAATGTATGACTTTGTTCTGCATTCTGTCCATCAATTGTTCTTTTTGCAGGTTTTTGGCATGGCATGTGGGATATGTAGGCACCCATTGTCAGAATTGTGGTGTGAAGTGTGGCAACATTTTGTTGAATATAGGCCTATACAAGGACCACTATAGGAGGACACAGAAGTAGATTGGTTATGTAACACAGTCTGATTGATGCGCGCCACTGTCACATAAGATTTGTTTGCATTGGCAAAGCGGTGACCCAAGTTTCAGGAACAGACTTAAAGGGCTGCTAGTTTGCTACCAGGCATACAGCAAAGTTATACCATGATCTCTAGATCCAGTGAAAGAATATTCACTGACTGACTCATTTCGTTAAGTTATTGTTTGTGTTTGTGTTTATGTTTACTGTAGCCTTCTGACGACATGTACCTAAGACCTACAATACACAGGTATGTAACAGCATTTTTGTTCACAAATGGTATGTACAGCAAGATGTAAATCGAAAACAACAATAAAGAGAGGTTTTAAAAAAAACATTTATTAGAACCTTGAATTAAGATATGCTGCTTCATAGAGAATTTCCCAAAACATGCCAGTTCTTTGAAAATGCTTTCCTGGAATACAAATGTAAACATAGATCGCCATGATAGGAGATTTAAATGTACATTTCAACCTTTGACCGTCTTTCAAATGCAAGAAGCAGAAACCTCACGCCTTATGCATTCTCCTGCTAAACATCTGCGGGTTACCTAGGGGTGCAACAGCGCCACCCCTAGTTATAGCACCACTAAAAAGCAGAGGATGTCTGGGAGGACGGCATTGTCATCCTCCTCTTTGTCAGCGAGAAGCTTGACTTCAAGGCAGCAGTTGGGTATGGCTTAGGAGGCCCTGGGGGATGACTTTTTTTGTCCCCCTCTCATCCAAAACCTTGTCTCGTGTCGCACACTCCAAAATCTGGGGGGATAAATCCCCCGCATCCCTCATGCTTCCACGCCCATGCCTAAGCAACAGCTTTTGGCTTTTCCAATCTGTGTTAGCCAAGTTGTACACCAGCGTGGTTGCTATTCAGCATGGCTGAAAATAAGTGGCATAGAGGAAAGTGGCGTGATATGGAGTGTTTTAGGGTGGATTGGCAAAGAGTGTTGTAAAGTTGCCTAAAGTGGAGTAGAGTGTTGAACAGCAGAGGGTTGTGGAGTGGAGTGTCATGGAGTGGTACAAAGGGGAGTAGTGTGTTGTGGAGTAGAGTTGTGTGTCGTAGAGTGGAGTGGCTTAGAGCGAGGTGCATAGAGTTTTGTAGAGTGGAGTAGCCTTGTATAGTGCCGTGGAGTGACAGAGTGGAGTGGCACAGAGTAGAGTGGCATAGAGAGGAGGGTCGTAAAGTGGAGGGTTGAAAGATTGAGGGTCATAGAGTGTAAGGTTGTAGAGTTGAAGGCTGTAGTGTAGATGGTGGTGGAGGGTCATAGAGCAGAGGGTCGTAGAGTGGAGAACAGTAGGGTAAAGTGGCGTAGAGTGGAAGTGGAGTAAAGTGGAGTGTTGTCGAGTGTCAGAGTAGAGAATTGTAGAGTAGAGTAGTGTTGTAGAATGGAGTAAAGTGTCAGAGTAGAGTGTAGTAGAGTAGAGTGCACTAGACTGTCACAAAGTTTAGTAGAGTGTTGTAGATTGAAGTGTCGTAGAGTGAAGCATCAGAGTGGCATAGGGTGAGGTGGCGTAGAGTGGCATGGAGTGTGGTGTCGTAGAGTGGGGTGTTGAGGAGTGGGTGTTGTAAAGTGAAGTGTCGTAGAGTGGAGTGACAGAGTGAAGTGTTGTAGAATAAATTGAAGTGTTGTAGAGTGGTGTGGGATGTCAAGGAGTGGAGTGTCAGAGTGGAGTGCTGTGGAGTGTTGTAGGGTGGTTTAGAGTGGCATAGAGTGAAGCATTGTAGAATGGAGTGGAGTGTCAGAGTGGCATGGAATACGGTGTCGAGGAGTGCAGTGCCGTAGGGTGGCGTGAAGTCGCGTGACAGAGTGGAGTGGCCTAGAGTGGGGTGTCATAGAAGGGAGTGTCGCAAAGTGGGCAAGAGAGGGATGAAGTGTTGTAGAATAGAGTGGAGAGGAATAGAGTTGCATGGAGTGGGGTGTCGAGGACTGAAGTGCTGTAGAGTGGAGAGTTTAAAAGTTAGGTGTCATAGAGTGTCATGGAATGAGGTGTTGCAGAGGGGGGTGTCGAGGAGTGGAGTGTCAAGGAGTGGCCAGGAGTGTGGTGGTGTAGAGTGAAGTAGAGTGTCAGAGTGGCATGGAGGGATGTAGTATGGTATAGAGAGGAGTGAAATGTTGTAGAATAGAGTGAGTGACAGAGTGTGATGGTGTAGAGTGGCATTGAGTGAGGTATAAAGGAGTGTCATAGAGTGGAGTGCCGTGGAGTGTTGTAGAGTGGCCTAGAGTGGCAAAGTGTGAAGTGTTGTAGAATAGAATGGAGTGTCGTAGAGTGGTATGGAACAGGGTGTCGAGGAGTGGAGTATTGTATAGTGGAGTGCCATAGGGTGGAGTGGAGTGTTGTAGAGTGGAGTGGCATAGAGTGGCATAGAGTGGAATATCGAAGAGTGAAATGTCGTAGACTGGAGTGTCATAGAGTGTCAAATAGTGGAGTGGATTGGAGTGGAGTGTTGTAGAGTTGAGTGGACTAGAGTTGAGTGTGGGAGAGTGAAGTGGAGTTGAATAGAGTGGCAGGTTGCAGCGTGTCAGAGTGTCAGAGTGTCGCAATGTATGATAGAGTGTCACAGAGTGTCATTAGAAAGGACTGGCATAGATTAGAGCGGCATAGAGTGGCCTAGAGTGAAGTGACGTGTATGTTGTAGATTGGAGTAGTGTCATAGAATAGAGAGTCATAAAGTGGAGTGAAATTCTGTAGAATATATTTGAGTGTCACAGAGTTGCATGGAGCGGGGTGGCGTAGAGCGGGGTGGCGTAGAGCAGAGAAGGTGAGCAGAGTGTCAGAGTTCAGTGAAGTGGAGTAGAGTGTCAGAGTGGAGTGCTGTAGAGTGGAGTGTCGTACAGTGGAGTGTCGTACAGAGGAGTGTCAGTGTCCTTGAAAATCATAGAGTAGCATGCCGTGGGGTGGCATGGAGTGAAGTGTTGTTGAATGAAGTATTGTAGAGTGGCATGGAGTAGAGTGTTGAGGACTGGACTGTTGTAGAGTGAACGGGCACAGAGTGGAGTGGAGCTTCATAGAGTGGAGTGAGATTGAGACTTCACTCTATGAAAATTCACTCTGAGTGTCATAGAGTGGCATGGAGTGGGGTGTCGAGGAGTGGAGTGTCAAGGAGTGGCCTAGAGTGAAGTGGCGTAGAGTGGAGTAGAGTGTTGTAGAGTGAAGTGGCGTGTTGTAGAGTGGAGTGGAGTACAGGGGAGTGTTGTAAAATGGCATAGAGAGGAGTGAAGTGTTGTAAAATAGAGTAGAGTTTCGAAAGAGTGCAGTGGCGTAGAATGGCATGGAGCGGGGTGTCTAGGAGTTGAGTATCAAGAACGTAAGTGTCGTAGAGTGGAGTGTTGTAAAGTGGAGTGGAGTGTTGTAGAGGGGGGCTAGAGTGGCATAGATTGGAGTGAAGTATCATAGAATAAAGTGGAGTTTCGTAGAGTGGCATGGAATAGAGTGTCGAGAAGTCAAGTGTAAAATGGAGCGCTGTAGAGTGGAGTGTCGTTGAGAGGAGTGTTATAGAGTGAAGTGTTGTAGAATAGACTGTAGTGTTGTAGAGTGGCATTTAATGGAGTGTTGTAGAAATGAGAATCATCGAGTTGATAGAGTGGAGTGTGGCAGAGTGGAGGGAAGTGCTGTAGAATAGAGTGGCACGTTGTAGCCTGACAGAGTGTTGTACAGTGACATGGAGTTTCATTAGAGTGGAGTGCATAGATTGGAGTGGTGTGGAGTGGAGTGGCGTATAGTGGAGTGGTGCAGATGAAATGTCAGTGTGGCCTAGAGTGAATTGGTGTAGAATGTTGCAGAGTTGAGTGGTATGGAGTGGGGTGTCCTAGAGTGGAGTGGCATAGAATAGAGTAGAGTGGGTTAGAGTGGCGTTCTGTAGGGGGCATAGAGTGCTTTAGAGTGGAGTACAGTGTCAGAGTGAAGTGGCCTGTAGTAGAGAATGCACGGCGTGGTACTGCACTGCCATTATAGACAACACATTTCAATTGAAATTACCACTACATTTACACAGATATGCAGTTTTACTGATAAAACTATACAGTGCACTAACAAAAATGTGAAGAAATTGCATCATATCCAGCACACTTCAGAATTACAAAACATTGTATCACTTGTACTTTCCTATTTCTGGTTTATTCTGAAATATTTGCACAGTTCATTTACAGACATTTAGATTTTGTTGTGGGCTAGAAAAAAACGTTTCCTTTCACACGCCTAGATTGTCAGATAAATCCTCTCACTTTGAAGTCAGAGAAAGAAAAGTAAACACCAAGCTTCCTTGGAAGACAGAGACTGACATTTGATCTCTGTCTTGAATGCACAGCAAATGTGACAAGATAAGAACAAAACTTAAAGACCTAGTTTCAGAAAGCGGGCACTTTTAGAAGAATACGGTAAATAGCCTATTCTCCACGGGGGACAACAAATTTGCTGGACAGCCTACAGTAAATAAATCCAGCAAATAGAAAACAAACAAACATGAGTTACAAACCACAAAGCCAATGGTAAGGAATGGGTGGAATGCATTCTAAGGTCACCTTTCAGAAAGTCCCCAAGACGTCTTTAGTCATGTTAAAAAGATATCTGAATCACAGTACCTCATTAGCTATCTCACTGCTTAAATAACTTACAGATGTGACATTTAAAAGATTTGTGTACTTCCACTACCAACTCGTATAGCAATGGTAATATTTATGTGTGGAGTGAAGTGAAGACATTACATCATTTCAGTATCTTCTGCAGGACTCAAGTTTTCATAGTTTTGCCGATTGAAATTTAAGTGAGTTGGAGAGGGCTTTGGTACTGATTCTGTGCCAGAAACTGTTGATGAAATGATGGAAACCTTCATTAAAATGATGAAAATATCACCAAGGCTCGGCTAAATTAGACGCACGAATCAAAATTGTTATAATTGTACGTTATGTGCTGGCATCAGGATAAAATGTGGAAATTGCTATGTCGCTAAAATGTGGAGCATTGATCAGCTGTTTTCAGAATGCCTCCTTCAGTGAGTCAAAGGAACAAGAGGACTATTACTCTGGAGTAGGAATACTTTCTCCAGTCTCTGTGGCTGCAGATTGAGCAAAGCCACACCTGGAGCTCTGGTTCAAGCTTCTTTCATAAGGTCCGTGATTCACTCTGTTGTGAGTGCGGGAGCAACCGGATGTGTGAGTCTCACTCATGAAGAGTGAAACTTGAGGTTCCGAGTAATGATGATGTCCTGGATCCAATAGATACAGCTGCTAAGAAGCCACGGCCGATCCACGCATGTCCCAGCTCTTTTGGCCCTACCTTTATGGTAATTATATTGGCCTCATGCCGCTTGCAGTTACCGAGCTTACTGTTATTGTCCCACTACAACTGGTGATGATCAAGTGAACACTTTCAAGAACGCAAAGCCGGAAATAAAGAGAACAGTAATCAAACTCTCTGGGTTGGCTCACTAAGTTGGAGAGGCTTTTCAAGATTTTGGATTGACTGTCGTCCCCAGTGCTTAATTTGTTCTTGTGCTTTCTGGTACTCTACATCAGCACTTATTGGGAAACATAGCACATATGTGTATGAAAAATCACCATATGGTGGAGCTGTGTGTATATTTTTATGCAAAGTTTATTAGTAGAGCATTAAACTATTTAATAATAGGGTCAAGGCTGATTTCCACATGGCTGGGTCCAAACGGAGGCGGCATGCTGAGCGAAAAACAATGGATTGGGGTGCGGCCTGAGCGATTGTCAGTGGCCGAGATTAGTTCAAACATTCCATCCATCACCTTGTTGTTGCAGTCGCCCCAGTCTTGGGAAGCCAGGATCCAGAAAATACAGCCATCTTAGAACACATGCTTAATGAGTGGGCATATTCATTAGAGCAGTTAGGGCACAATCAGGCAAGAGGCATCATTTTCTGGAACACCTGTTCCAGGAAGCCAGTGTGCTGTGCTTAGTAGCCAAACAATGTATTCAGGGAGACGGTAAGCTAGGCACAGCGGTCTACTGCAAGCACAAAAGAAAGCTTATGCAGTAGTAATTAATCTCAGTGCAATGATCCGAGACAGGGCTGGGTTTCTGTCTCACACAGTCAGGTGCAACAGTGAGCAGAAATATTGGAGAGGCTTTAAAAGGAAAAAAGAGTTTGTCACAGTGGAAGGAAGTGAGCACCTGTGTTTCAGGCCTGTTAATTGTCACATTAATGTACTTCTTCGGACCAGGCTGATTTATACATGAAAGCACCACTGTCTACGGTTGGTATTCTTTCAAATCACCCAAAGATGAAAGATAATAACATGGCCCATCTATCGCCGAGACAATAGTGCCACAGAAGGAGCAAAGTATATTCAGAACAACAGTTTTCAAAAACTGTCTGAAAGAATTATTTTAATTAAAACTGAGCGACCTTTTTGACTCCAGCCTACGGATTAGCGGTCTCACTAACATCACATATTTAAAAATCATAAATTTAAAAAATAGATATAGATACACACACAGAGGGGCTTTGGGTCAGCCATCTTCAATTGGTTTGTTCAATTGTCATTCAAGTTGTTCTCCCCCCCCCACCACAGCACACAGGTGAGGGCAAGGGTCAACCATTGATTCTGTTTACTGTGACTGCATATTCTCTCATCACGTGTGTGCATCCGCCTAAAAAGAAGTGCACTCAGTGCAACAAATGGTGGGCCAATACTTTACTTTGCCAAATTTTTTTTATTCTATACCCTTTATTTTTTTTAACTCATCCTTGTGCGTTTATAGTAGGTCTTCATGTTAGAATAACTCAAAGCCAATATCACCATTTCTGGGCACCATCACAAAAAATATTTTCTCCTGTGATTTGCATTAGAACTAAAATATTTTTTCAATCTTCTAGGTATGCCTGCCTCCTTATAAGCACCCATATGGCTTTCCATTAAAATGATATGTAATGGTTATTTTTTTTTACTAATATGTGTTTACTATAAGCATATGGCCACCATGTTTAAGTGTAAAAACATTTTCCCGTCTACTTTTTATTTTGAAGTATGTGCTTGCAATTAAAATACCCATTACACTAGCTTGCCAAGACCTTGCCAATGATTTTAGGTCGAGCCTGGGCAGCACATGCGCTGCTCTGCTAGGCATGCTGTATTCAGGTAGGGACTTGAAGCTCCGCCCACTCTCTGCCCATATTTTTCATTGGCTTGTGTCATTGTCCACTGTAAACTGCGGCTGTTCAATGGTCAATAGGCTTAGTAGTCTCTCCTTAGTACTGCCTTGTCTCATTTTGCAACCTCCCATGGCGACACCCCCTGTTACATGTGTTGTTTCTCAGTAAGCTTTAATTACAGCCTCTGAGCACTATTTTCTAAAAAAATAGATTTGTCGTGTCTGCTGTTGCAGGCAGGACACGCTCTCTCCTAATGCGCTTTTTTTTTTAATAGCTCGAACGCATTTGCAATGCTATAGGTTTCACATTTGCAAGAGATTAAGCTATTGGAATTGTAAATGACAATGCCTTTTATTTATCGGTTTATAAAAAAAACACATACATAAAATGCATTGTCATGTAAATGCAAATGGCTCAAACTCTCGAAAATGGGAGACCTATTGCATTGCAAATGCTTGTTTTAACTTGTTATATAGCATCTGTTGACTCTTCTGCTTTCTCTTTTCAATGGTAATGCCGCTCTGGCCATAAAGGGAAGTCGTGCTGGACGTGTTGTTCTTATTTCAAAGTTGCAGTAAGAAGCACTGACACCACTGTTTCTGCAGAGCCCGGAGAACCACTAACTAACTGAAGGGCAGGGCTCAAAACTTTTCAGTAAATAATAGCAGTAGCAAGGAAGTGTGTTGCCTCTTAAAGGAGAAAAGCGTAACCTTCTTTCGCAATCACTTTTTGTGCAACTTCCAAATGTCTACAACAGTTTGGTGTATGTTGTTATCCCAATCTTGAAGAAACCGTGGATTATCAAGGTCAAAAGAACAAACTAGTGCATCCACTGATTTATTCAACAACAGAGAAGCACACCTAGAAGGAGTTTGTGCTGTATAGAAAGGAACATGTAGGTTGCAATTCTATTACAGGACCGGAGGCTTCAGATTATGCTTCTCAAACTTTACTGCATCAACACAGCAGCCAATGAAAATATATTATTTTCTCAAGTAAACAATAAATTACTACATTTCCCATGAACACCATGGTTATAGGCACGCCCCCACAGTCCATAAGAACCCCTAGCGTGCACATCACTTCCTCTTTCTTTGCTGCTCAAGCCAGAGTTAAGTGCACCTTCCCTGTTCCCTCACTCTGCTTGTGGGTTTGGGGGTCCTAGGGAGACTTGTGTATTACCTATGAATTGCGGCGGTTCGCTCCGCTACATAATTGGGGACATAGATTTATTTGGTGCGCTTGTTGCAATTTGCATGCTTTAGGACTTTTGTGGGGCAGACGGATCGCGAGCGCTCACCTTGCGTGACGCTCGGCTTGGGCCGGCTTTTGCCTCCGACGTCTCCCGCTGTGGAGCGCGCGCGCTCAGCGCTGCTACAACGGTCGCTGACCGGCGGGGGGCCGCCACGCTTTGCAGTTGAGCCCGTTTCACCGGCAGCCTGCGGGCGCACGGGAGCTCCCTAATGCGCCCCGTGTAAAGGCCGGGTGGCTCACGGCCGACGCGCGCGTCAAAAAGCGCTGCTCAATTGGGCTACATTTTAGTAGCTTTTGGTAGCGTTTTGGGCGGCGCGCCTCAGCTCGTTCCCCAGGCTCACTGGAACGCGCGTTTTTCTAGTTCCACACACCGGCTGGCCCCTCGTTTTACCGCCAGAGCTGGCTGTAATAATATAAGGTCCAGAGTGAGCACACACTCTTTATATATTTGTGACCTAGGTCTTTGGCCTTGTGGAATACAGCTTTGCTGAGGGGGTTTGGGTACAGTTGTCAGTTGATTATTTGTGTGCAGTGGGCTGACCCCCCCCACCACCCCTACACCTGCCTCAGTGAGCTACTATCAGAAAATGAGCATGGAGAATTGGGTTAAGTACCCCGAAGAAGAGGAGGCTGATGGGGAAGATAATAATGATGGGCAGCAGGAAGCTGTTCTGGAAGACAATATAGTCGAAGCCTTGGATGCCTCGGTTCAAGCTTCGGTGGACAGAGCAATGGAGACGAAGGTCCCCCAGACTGTGCAGCAAGCACTAGCAGTGGCCCTACGCCCTATTCGCAAGCAGTTGGAA
Organism: Lissotriton helveticus; assembly: GCF_964261635.1. Taxonomy (NCBI): domain Eukaryota; kingdom Metazoa; phylum Chordata; class Amphibia; order Caudata; family Salamandridae; genus Lissotriton; species Lissotriton helveticus. The sequence goes on from NC_136059.1 coordinate 1,570,787,276, forward strand.
GGGTTTGCTAAGCGACACGGATATGACAAGGGTAGGAAGCAGAAGCGGGCTACTCCCTCTACCTCTACCTCTATTTCTGAAGAGCGCAATCTGTGGCCACATGCGCAATCCATGGCCTCATTGCCGGCTCGTGACGCCCCAACTGATCATCGTTCTGGGGGCAAGGCGAAGAGTAAGCGCCTGGTAGTGATAGACACGGATACTACCACCACTAATACTGACACCAATACGGATACTGATACCTCGGAGGAGCAGCCTCCTCCACCCAAGAAAGCCAAGCCGGCTTCCAAATCAGTGGAGGACAAAGCCTCTAAGGCTTTCCACTTTGACCCTTCGGACATCGTCCACCCCCGGTCTTCGGACTGGGTTCCGCCGGCGGACGTCTCTGATTATATTCATGATCACCTCCGGAAGAGCTTCTCTCGGGAGGTGCGCAACCGACTGCGGTCGGAGTGCCCGCGTCCGGATATTCCGGACTGTGTCGCTGACACACCGGAAATAGACGCAAGCATGCTGACATTTCTTAAAAAATTTTCCAAGGATCCCAAGAGGGGGCTTGACAGGGCCTGGCGGGGCTGTCAAGACAAGATGCTGGATGTCATTGGGCCCCTGGCGAAGATCCTAGAGATGGCCTTAGCGGCCAAAGAGGGTGCGACTCCTGTGGATCCGGACATCTTGGCTGAGTGGACTCAGCGCGCCATTTGCTTTCTGGGTAACGCAAATTGCGCCGTCTCTTCGGAGAGGCGCAAGTCCTTACTAATGCGCATGGACAGCAACTTAACGGAGCTGGCGGAAGCTGAACCTGGCCCTCTGGCAGGTGGGTGTCTCTTCGGAGACAGGTTCGTGAAGGACGTCACCAAGTATGTTGGCACCTTCACCGCATTGGATAAGGCCCAGAGTGGTATTAAACGCGCCCTCACGCAGGGTGTTTTCAACAGGGCCGGGCGAGGCGGGGGTCGCTCGTCAGGCCGAGGATTCCAGAGAGGCTCCCAGAGAGGGGATTTTGGCCGCGGCCGCGGCGAGTGGGACTCTACCCGCGGAGGAACCTTCTATCCCTCACGACGAGGCTTCAACAAGGGCCGTTTCCAGTCGGGAAACAACAGGGCGAATTTCAAGGCCCATCAAAGTTCCGGTGAGTCTGACAGATGTGTCTTCCCTTCCTTTGGGGGGTCGCACGCAGCATTGTCTGCGGCAATGGCAAATGTTAACTCAGGATGTTTGGGTCTTGCAGACTGTTCAGGGATTCAGGCTGGAATTCTACTCTCCTCCTGCGCAAGCGTTTCCCCCGCCACCTCTCCATTTTTCCCAACTAGATCACAGTTTTATAGAAGCAGAGGTGGCAGACTTGCTGAGGAAGGGCGCGATCGCTCTTTGCCAGAGAAGCCCTCGCGGCTTCGCCAGCAATGTCTTTCTGGTCCAAAAGAAGGGAGGTGGCAACAGACTTGTACTCAACCTCAGAGATTTCAACCAACATCTAGTGTACAACCATTTCAAAATGGAAGGTATCCACATGTTAGCGGATTTGTTACAAGAAGGAGATTGGTTAGTGCGATTAGATCTGAAAGATGCATATCTTTCTATTCCGATTTTTCCTCCACACCGCAGGTTCCTGCAATTTCAGTGGAGCGGCCAGTGGTACGAGTATTTAGCTCTTCCTTTCGGTCTTTCCTCGGCTCCCTGGTGTTTCACCAAGGTAATGAAACCAGTGGTGGCTTTCCTCAGGGAGAGGGGTGTGCGCATGATCATTTACCTAGACGACATTCTGATCATGGCGCAGGACCGGTCAGTGTTACAGCAACACTTGACCATGACTACTTCCTTGTTACAAGGCCTGGGGTTTGTGATAAATCTAGCGAAGTCAGTAGTGACCCCGACTCAGGTAATAGACTTTCTGGGGTTCACGGTCAACTCCCTCACGGCGCAGCTGCTTCTTCCACAGGCGAAGTTAAGGGACTTGAAGAAGGAGATCAGGAAACTGCTGGACAGGCAATTGGTCTCGCTCAGAACGCTGGCCAGGATTGTAGGAGTCCTGGCGTCCTCTATCCAGGCGATATTTCCGGGTCCTTTGCACTACAGAGCCCTCCAACGTCTGAAGATCAGACACCTTCAGAAGGGTCTCTCGTATACGGACTCGGTTCCGCTTACGGACGAAGTTCGGCACGAACTCCAGTGGTGGCTAGGCCACGTGGATGCCTGGAACGGCAGAGCGATCTTCGGGTCGCGACCAGATGTGGTAATCGAGTCGGACGCCAGCAGATGGGGCTGGGGCGCGCGCTGTGGAGAGGTTTCCACAGGCGGCAGATGGTCGTCTCAGGATCTGGAACTTCACATAAACTGTTTGGAATTACTGGCAGGATCGTTCGCGGTCCGCACGTTATCCCCGAAGCAGACATCATGTTGCATCCTCCTGCGCCTGGACAATGTGTCCGCAGTGAGGTATATCAACAAGTTGGGCGGCACGAGGTCGTCTCTTCTTGTCCAGATAGCCAAAGAGTTTTGGCAGTACTGTCTACAGAACCAGATTTCAGTCATAGCGGAGTACATCCCGGGTCAGGCCAACCAAGTGGCGGACTGGCATTCCAGACACTTGAGGGATTACAGCGACTGGAAGCTGCTTCCCCAGGTCTTTCTCTGGTTACAGGCGATTTGGGGTCCTTTTCAGACGGACCTGTTCGCCTCCAGGTTGACGTATCAACTTCCCCGGTTCTTCAGCTGGAGACCGGATCCGATGGCGGAAGCGACGGACGCATTTCTCCAGGATTGGTCGGAGGGGACCCAGTATGCATTTCCCCCCTTTCTGTTGATTCCCAGAGTAATGACTCATGTGATACGGCAAGCGGCGGAAATTGTCATGGTGACTCCGTGGTGGACATCACAAGCGTGGTTTCCCAAGTTGTTACAGTGGAGCTGCGACCGCCCCCGGCTACTGCCGGATTTGAAGTGGTTGTTGCAGGGCCCTCGTCAGGAACAGCACCCGTTGCTGTTGGAGGGCAGGTTATCCCTGATGGCATGGAGGCTTTCAGGGAACAGTGGCAAATGCCGGGAATTTCAGACAAGGCTGCGGCCTTTATCAAGCAGGCTTGGGCACCTTCCACCAGGAAGCGGTACTCCGCTGCCTGGAAGAACTGGGTGGATTGGTGCGTGGGACGACGTCTGGATCCCGTGGGGGCAGGATTACCCCAAGTGTTGAACTTTCTATCCGAGAAGGCGGCAAGTGGCCTAGCGTATCGTTCGGTCAACAACTTTCGCTCAGCCCTCTCGGCGGGGCATGCCCTGGTGGATGGTAAACCGGTAGGCATGCACCCGGTTGTTTGTAAGTTGTTGAAAGGCATCAGGGTGGCCAACCCTCCCAAACCCAAGTATTCAGGTTTGTGGGATGTCTCGATGGTGATTTCTTTGCTCGACAGATGGCCGGTTAATTCTCTCCTGTCCAGGAAGCAATTGTGGGCTAAATTAGCCATGTTGCTTTGTCTGTCCTCTTGCAGAAGATCTTCAGATGTCAGAGCTCTCGACGTAACAGGTAGAGTGTTTACCCCGGAGGGGGTTTCTTTTCATATTACAGGTCGTACTAAAACAATGTCTCGACATATTTCTTATAATGCTTTTCCTGACAATGAAAAACTATGTGTGGTCCATTGTTTGAAGACCTACGAGGAGTGTACGAAGGCCTTGCGGCCGCAGGGCTGTTCGCAATTGTTGATTTCTATTCAAAAGCCCTTTAAACCAGTGGCGGCTGCCACTATTGCTAGATGGCTTCGGTTCATTATGAAGGAAGCTGGTGTTGATACGAGTATTTTTGGTGCTCATTCAGTTAGAGGCGCGATGGCGTCCAAGTCATATGGTTTAGGATCCAGTATCCAAGATATTATGCATTGTGCAGATTGGTCCTCTGATTCAACGTTTAAGACGTTTTATTACAAGCCGGTGGGAGATATTACTTCTGTGGTATTTAAACAGCGTTAAACTAGCATAATCTGAAGCCTCCGGTCCTGTAATAGAATCAAAAATTTGCTAGCATTCGCGACAAGAATTTTCAATTCTATTAAGGACACGGAGGCGAGGATTATCCCACCCGGCTTAATGTACTGTATGTATTAAGCTTACCCACCCTTTATGCAAGAATTACGGGGTGTTGTTTCCTTTATTTCAGGATCGGATAAGAAGTCGGATTGATCGAATCCGGAGAGGATGAGACAAAGTCGGACCGACACACGACTGACGTCGAGATGGCGACCTGAAGTTCTTCTTCCACGTTGGAGGATTGTTTGGTTCATGTTATGGACTCTTTTGTTGGTTCACGTTATGGACTTTTCGCCTCAAAGAAAGAGGAAGTGATGTGCACGCTAGGGGTTCTTATGGACTGTGGGGGCGTGCCTATAACCATGGTGTTCATGGGAAATGTAGTAATTTATTGTTTACTTGAGAAAATAATATATTTTCATTGGCTGCTGTGTTGATGCAGTAAAGTTTGAGAAGCATAATCCTCGCCTCCGTGTCCTTAATAGAATTGAAAATTCTTGTCGCGAATGCTAGCAAATTTTTGATTATGGCTAGCAAAATTGTGTCATTCGTTTGACACGATTTTGTGAAATTCAATACAACTCCTGCAAAATTACACTTTTAGAGTTCTTCCACACGAGTGTGCACTGTGGAGAAAAATATTTTGCAAGGTTGTGGAAGGAGATTTGTTCATGGAAGGTATCTCTTGGCAAGATTTTCTCTGCGTAAACAAGTCACTCGCGTGCAAAAATTACACGAAATTGCGCAATGCAAAATCTCGAGTAATTAGTAGGTCAATGTATCCAGCGTAATTCAAATTTCTCCCAGGAAATGTTGCAGCAAGAGGGAGAGGAGAGTTCGAGACTAGGAGAAGGGAGGGGGGGGGGCTTGAATGAAAAGTAGAAAGCTGGTATAAAAGTTATGTTTTGTAGCTGCAGCTCAAGGACACACATTCAGAGTTGAAAATCATGATTTCAGGGGCTGTGGGAAATTAGGCCACTCGGTGCAGGTTTTCCAATGTGGTGGAAAATCTAAGAGGGTAAACGTCGCACAGAAGGGCAGTGATGACATGTAGGTTTGGAATAACCTTGAACTAATGGGGGGCAGTGGAAGCATCCTAGTGGAGGATGCAAAACGATAATATGTTGGGAGGCCACAAATAGGTCCAATGTCGGTGTGAAAGGACTTCATAATGGTGTCTGATGAGCTTGACCAGAGAAATCAGTTGAAGCTTAAGCTTCAGTTGCTTGACATGGCACCAGGTGATTATGATACTGATACTTTTAAGTGACTGGGACAAGGAATTTTTGATTCTTAGCATCTAAAAATATGCTATTACTGTCTGGTCTGCTTTTCCATCTGTCTTGTTCCACTCAGCAGTCTGAGACAAACTAAGGGTGATGTGTAGAAATAAACCGCGTAGAAGCTTAAGGATTGTTGGAATGTGCGTGGATTGCCACCAGCTATAAAAAAATATATAATATGAGAAAAAGTGGTGCAAAACGGTTAATAATTCTTCGTTTAAGAGGGAACTACATGGTGGAGAAGGAGTCACACTCATTGCCTGCTTTCTTGACACTGGGAGGGACATTTTAAATTGGACCTCGGGATTCTAAATTGTGACCTCACTAGTTCTAGAACAAATGCATGATATATTGATATATTCAACCACTGAATAATTGTCACTGCATTATAGTGTGTGATTTATAGACTTTTATTTTTGTGGTTTTTTTACTTGGGCTATTCCTACAGAATAGCATAAGAACTTGGAGCGATAGATGTTTTGCAGCAAGATGTATTAAACAAAAAAACAGGGATTCTCAAGGCAACACAGGGGAGCAGGAGTTCATGTACATCCTTTACGGGATGGTGTGACTATTGTACAATATATGTGGTAAGGTTTTTGTGTAAATGCAAATCACTTGAATTGGATAAGAAAGAATGCTGCAATAAATGTGCCGTGGTTAGTAATCAATACCTTCAATTGGTTCGGTGTGGCATAAAATAGGCATTGACATTCAATGCCATCTTATGAGATCTGGCACCTGGGTCTTTACAGATTGTGAGCAGTGGCGGCTCCTCCGCAATGGCGAAGGAGCGTAACCCCCAAAAAACAGCAGGAAAGGAAAAATAAAATAACACTGGTTTTATTTATCATTTCCTGTCGTCATGGGGCAGGGTCTAGGGTTTGCCAACACTTAAGGTGTGTGCACTCTCTTCACTGCACATGACTGTTTGACCGGCCATCTCAGGCCGTCCAAACCGTCATGCGCAGTGATGCTCTCTCCAACCCCAGCTGCTTTGCTGGGGTTAGAGAGAGCAGGCACAGACTCCCAGTCTGTCCTAGAGCACTAATCCAGAGTGCTCAGACAAATCCTGAAGCTGCTCTCATGTGAGAGCAGCTTCAGGATTGGCTGCAGGGCAGGCTGGGCGCCTGTGCCGGAAGAAGAGAAGCGGGACACAGTCAGCTGAAGGTACTTTTTAAAAATTATTATTTTTTATACCCCCTCACTTCGCGACCCCTATGCCCCCCGACCCCACCCACCCGGCGTAGCAAACACCGCCCAATACCGTTTGTGGGGGAGCAACAAAGATCCCAGTACTTTTCTCCCATTTGTTAGAAAGTGCAGTGCCTAATTATTCACCTATTGAGAACGGTAATGCCTGCTTATTCTTGGGGTTTTGAACAGTTTAAAACATCTAGGCGGTATTTTTTTTTTTTTAAATGAGGACTGACAAAGTTTGTCATCTTTGGAGTGTGTATGATGTAAATGTGATCAGAGTGTGGTGGCATGTGCATACAGAAGAATGCACCGGAAACCGAGAATGTATGGGAGAGTATGTGTGAAGAGTTTGTTGTGATGAAGGGCTCCGGGTAGATTTTAGGAGATGAACCAAACAAAACCTCTACTCAGTGAACTTCAGTATTTCTACAAAGTTGGCGGTTAGTTGTAATGGAGTAGGAATTTGTTATTGTGGTCAATCTGTTCCACATGTACTTGGAAATGTGTTTGTATTAGTGTGTTGAAATAAAAAATAAACATTTTTTTTTAAAAGACAGCAAGATAGTACTGTCACTTAATGTGCCACATAATGGGCAAGAACTTGCATTTTCTTGCTACATAAACGTAGCAAACGCCTGCTGCATAAAAGCATAATCTGGCTATCCACTGCCACACAATCCAAGTGGACCTGATTGCAATGCAATAGAGAGCAGTGTGTGGTCTATGCCCCCAGATGGTTATGGGAGATACATGTGGTCAAAGGGAATCATTTAGTGATCAAAAGGGGCCGTTTGGGTGTGTAACAATGAAATAGGAAAAAAAAGATCATTAGGACGGCCGAAAAGACATTCTCGAGACACAGGTTAAGGGAGGTTATTTGGCAAGAATTAAGAAAAGCGCTTGGACGCCTCGCCATGGGTAGTAAGCGCTATATAAATGCAATTACAATACAATACAATGCAAGGTTGGTGTTTATATGCAAACGTTGTCCCTGTAGATGTTATAGCTATTTGCAGTGTAGTTGTAGGGGGGAGGATGGTGGAACAAGTCACAAGTGCTGGTGCAGGTGACCAAGAAGCAGACTTTCTGCAGGTGTTTTGGGAAAAATGGATGCCGCTTTGATTTCTGGAAATGGTGGTTATATAAACTCCAATTATATCTGTAGAAAACGTGGATACATTACGAGAATGTTGGGTTTTAAAAAAAAAACTTTTTGTATTGGTCCATAAATGTCAATATCAGCACACAATTACATTTAGTTTCTTTATAATGGTCATTCGATAGCGTAATTTGCTATATCAACGGTGAAGGTTTGTGGCACGATGTCGTAGCTGTGATCACACAAGGCCTTTATTTTCTGCCGGTGCTCTGGACCTGAATTACGGCAGTTGAAATTCGAATGCTGTTCAGTCTAGTCTTGATTGTTCCATTTGCCTTTGTGCTAAGTAAATCGTTTCTTTAACGCTGGAAGAATTCCGTTATTAAATTATTGCTATAGTGGTTGTACGCATGCCACCCAAGCTGGCATTTCACCTCACCAAGTACAAATACGCACCAAAGGACCCAGTCGGTACACAATACCTGTATAGTCTCTCAAAGCAAAATTTTCCCCAGACAGATTTCACCTGAAATGGGGTTCGGGCCCTGTCCAACAATCTTACTGTGCAATGTAAGCCTGTGTAAAACCTTACTTACTTACTTACTTACTTACTTACTGTGGCCATATTAGCAAACAAGAGAGAGGCCCCCACCTGCTGACAGTACCAGGTACTGTTGGGCACGATTTTTTTGTTACCAGCGCCTGGTCATACAGACAACCTGGCAAGCAAACAGTGTTAAACGCAAAAGAAATGTAAACTGTGGACATGTCCTTTTTGGCCTCTGGGCGACAGCGGGATGTCAAGAGCTCAGTTACGTGCACACATTGCCTTTATTCTGACATCTACTAGTTGGGTGCTGTTCCTTATTAACATGCACCAGCCTGCTCTTCCCCCTTAACTGTGCCTCGACCTCCTCAGGGAGCTGCTGTGTAACTCAAGCCTGACTCCCCGCCCCCTCCCCCTCGGCCGCCAGCAGGGCTGCGCTGCGTGTCTGACAGATTTTTCACTTTCGGTTTCACATAGAGCCGTTGGCAACACAGCCTCAAAGGAGGGGAGGGAACAGTCTGCCCGTGCCAGGGCGAAGCAGAGGCAAGCCGTGGAGACAACGGCGAGTAAATGTTTGCCCTGTGGATTAAGGCCATGAAAGAGAAGAGAAAATAAGGATAGCATACACAAACTTGCCAACTTGAAAATAGAAATCGCCTTGTGAGAAGGGGGCGTGGCTTGGAGGAGGCAGGGCTTTACGCCGATAACTAATCAAGAGGGCCATCTTCCTCAGTCCCCTGCTCCCATTGACCCCCCCCACCCCACAACGCCAAAAACAAATCCTTGCCGAGGCTGCTGCTTTTGTCCTGTAGGGTTTTTACACCACTTAATGGACATTGGCTGGTCAGGGCTTCGAGAGAGAAGCTGGTAATATACTGTTTGCGGTGGTTTCAGCTCCCCTTCCTTGCCAGTGTAATTCGAAACGCGCAAACTATAAGGAAGCGCGCCATTAGGACGCCCCCCCCCCCCCGTGAACCTGGCCACGCCCTAATGGTTCCTCGTCAAAGGATTGGGTGTGACTACAGCATGAATCACTTCCGGGGGCAACGTTGTAATGTCACTTCCAGCCGAGCTGGCAACCACAAGGGGGAGGAGTGGGCGTAGGCCTACTTAGGGCAACTTGCCCTGGTCTTCGCCCTCTCTGGCCTTACGGATTGCAGCAGGTGCTCCTATGTTCACACGAACAGCAGACCTCCACAGAGACCTAGGCTTTGAGATGCTGGACGATCATCTCCATAAACTCAACAGGACATTCTACAGAGGACTGGATCAAAAAGAAAACCCACTGATCAGGAAACTTGCAGACATTTCTACAAACCCATTTGACCGCTACCCGCGGCCCATCGAAGCTAACCTTGTGAAACTGAACCAGCAACTCCGCATCCAGACACTCATCACTGACAGACGGCAACCGCCCGGCAGGCACCGAAAACCCAAAAATCAATACTGTCAGAAGGCAACCGCCGTGGCAGCCATCAAAAGCTCATCACAACCAGAAGACATGTGACAGACACAAACAAGACTCTGCGATACAACTTGCTGACACTTCTGCAAACTAAATTGCCCGCAACCCAGGGCCTATCACAGCGCTGACCTTGTGATACAACCTCAACTGTGACAAAGCGTCGCACATCAATAAGACAACCTAAACAGCGACTAAAAAACTTTAAATGAATGTGGAGTAATGAGGCTACTGCCTCGGTATCCAAAAACTCTCCACTGTCAGAAGGGATCTGACAGACGAAAACAAGACACAGACTCTTCGCCCTCTCTTCCCTATGGCGCTGGCCCCGGTATGCGGGAGACTCCGTGAATCTCAGGGATCGTCGCAGGCGTTTCTTTCTCCTTCTTCTGCAGGTCGGCGCGACGTTGGTGGAGCGGCTCTTCGTGGTGTGGCCATCGCGGGCACACTTCGTAGTGGTGCCTGAGGTCGGAGGAAGCCGTTGTTCTTCTGGAGGAGGAGTGCGGTGCAGCGCTAGGAAGCAGGGAGCGAACAGTAGAGTGTACTCGCGGTACACAGAGATGAAGTGAGGGGGGGCCTTTGGTTGTTGTGCGGGGCAGTCGTGGGTGGAGGCTGTGTGGCTTTGTTGATTGGTAGCCGAGTAGGGGGAGACTGTGTCTGGTGACCCTCATGCCTCCGGTTCCTGCAGCTGCCCGGGACACATAGTTGGAGAGCGCGTTGATTGTAGTCGGCCCCTACCCTCCTAAGGATGTCAGGCGGGCACGTTTTGGGAGGGGGTAGGGGCGAGAGAGGTTTCGGACGCTCCCTCCCACATTTGGTCACCACTGGTCCATAGCGCTGGTTTGGCAGTGATTTCCCTAGCACTAGTGGACACCGAGTTTTCAATACATGGCAGCGATTGGTCGGTGTTTAAGGCGAGGGCTATTGGGGCAGTGTTGTACCCATTTTGCTGAAGGGGCTGCGGTACTTCAGTTTTCTATGCAGTGTCTTTGCATGTTTGGTGCTTTTTTTAAGCTAGTTGCTGATCTAGGGCACTGTGTTGGGGGGCCGTGTTTGTGTGCTTTTAGCATGATGGTTGGTCTGATTGTTAAATTGTCGATTTGTTTGGGGCCCTGGTGGCACTTGGCGCCGTGTGCTCACCGTTAAAGCCGCAGTTATTCTGGGCGCTGCACTACTCTTGCCAGCGGACTCGATACTCAAGGGGCACGAAGTGCAATGGGTGGGGGCTGCCCAGTGGAACATGGTCAGTACAGGTCAGTGGCCCCATGCCGTGGTGATTGATTCGTAGCGGCGTACTACTGGAGAGGTGTTACCACGTGGGAATGCCAAGTTGGCATGCCGTCCGTACGCATGTTACAATTTGTGGTCAGACACCTGGGGTTGCCTGTTTGAGTGGCATGGAAGGGGGAGCTCCCTTGAGGCCAAATGTGGGTATTTGCTGATTGCAGCTGTGTGTTTCCCGGCAATCTTGCAGGCATTCAAGTGCTCGGGCGTTTGGCACTGTCGTACCTCTACCGTAGAGGGTTGCTTCTCGTGACGGGTTTTCGCCTCGTGAGAGGAATCGCTTTGGAGAGGTCGAGGAGAGGATGTGCTTTGGGACAGACCTCCCACTCGTCCCTAGTGTTGATGTGCGGACTGGGAGGCCAAGGACTGAATGGGCATAGAGGCTGATTTACTAAACTGATCTGTGTACAGAGAGGCCAATTGGTGAGTGGTCCTGAAAGAGGACTTTGCTTTCAACCTTGGCGGTGATCTGTCGAGAGAGAGAGGCAGCGGAGAATGACTGGTTTTTGAATCGCAGAATCGGGGCATTTTGATGGAGATTATTGCCAAACTCAGTTGGCTAAGTCTCTAGGCTCCTCTGGAGGTGTTGTCACATACATTTTATCCTTCTAGGAGTACAGAGGCCGTTCCGTAGCATTGGGTGCGTCAGAATGCACCTTTAAACCTCAAGGCACGTGGCTCCTGTGTTTGTGGAAGGGGGAGAGGAGGTGGGGCACAGCAGATAGCCCATTGTAGCTGCCCCCCCACAATACCCTTACAGTTCATCCCTTGTTGTTTATTATGCTGCCATTCACACTCTGCTTGTAGCTGATGACTGTGATTACTGTCCTGAGGAGTTGGTTTGGAGGTTCGTCCGTCTGTTGCTGGCTCAGCCTCATGGGCATCAGCGCGGAAGGTCTGCAGTTCAAGGGTGTGGGACACAGCTAGAGTGTGAGGTATGAATGTTGTGGTTGGGATCGGCCACAAAGGAGGTGCTGTCGTCTGCCAGATGGTGAGTTCCTCTTGCACACATTAATTTTCAGATTACGATCTCGTTAGACCGTCGGTGTTCAAACGAAGTGTTGTGGCGGTATCTAGCGTTACTGGCCGGACTTGCCTACACTGTTGGTTGTCTTGCCACCTTTGTTCTTCCTACAAGCTAAGTTTAGTATGGTTGTATTTTGGGGGGTAGGAGGGTCATTTCTCCCCACTCCTGTTGGCTAAGACTGTCTCTCCATCTTTTACCGATGGTCTCCCGCTGGCTCTTGCTGTCTTCGCGTTAAGATTTGCCTTGTCTTACACTATGTATCTTCTTGAGACTCGGCTGTCCCTTGGCTATGTCTCAACATTAGATCTGTCCCTTCCTAGAATGGGTACATCCTCAAGGTCTGTCTACACCTTGGATTGATATGTCTCTCCATTGGACACATCTCTTTTGATGTGTGCGTCTTTAGGGTCTGTCGGTTCTTTGGGATGGTATAAGCTCAAGAGGTGTCTGTCATCGCTACAAGTGTGCCCAAAGGGTGTGATTCGAATGGTAAATGTGGGTTCGCTGATCTGTCACGTCTAACTTCATGTCTAATCCTAGGTTTTCACATGCCTTTTTCGTGAATGCGTCTTTGTGGACTGGCACCTACCTTTCTTCGTACATTTGTTTCCCTGGGCCCAGATCTCCTTCTTTTAGTACATGTGTGTTCCTGAACGGGCACCTACCTCTCTTCATACAAGCGTGTCTCTGGGCCCGGAGAGTGTTGAATAGGGTGGTAGATCCTAGGAGTACATGTTGGGGGGCTTACAACACACCGCCCATGTTTACCCCTGCCCCTCTGCTGCGTTACTCCCTCCAGTGGAGAGCGTTCATGGGCCAGGGGTGGAGCTGCGTACTGGGCGTTGGCGGGAATGCTGGCTGGGAACATTCTCTATCCCTTTATGTCATAAGTTAGAGGCGCCCCTAGTACAGGGCTGCCAGGCGTTCCAGTATCTGCAGCGTTCAGTCAGGTAACATACTTAGATGCCTAATAAAAGGTGCTTACTGGGCAGCATATTCAGGTTACAGGATTCCTTTAATGTCGCTTTTAGGATGCCAGTCAGTCGTGTACCTTTCATTGGTTAATTGGGTGAAGTCGAGTGTCCTGCGAGGCCACTCATCTGGGCATCAGTTAGTTGTCATGATCAGCCACACCTCTTCGTTGTTCAGGGTTTTCCGCGTTTGATCAGCTTACTACCGGATGGGGCCCATTAGTGATTCATGACTCAATGTAGCTTCCCATTGCTAGGCCAGAAATCCTTCCTTAGGCGTAAGATTGATTTCCCCTGGTTAAAGTGACACAAAAGCGGCGCAAGGGGCTTGTATATCTGCCCGTTAATGTGACCGTGCATAACAAATGGATTGTGTCAGTCTATAAAGCAACTGGTGCTCAGGTACAGCGCTCTTATACCTTCGGGTCGAGTTCACGCTATATATACAAAACTTCGGAAAAAAGAGGTTCGTGCAAGGGGGCTTTCAGCACATCTTAATTTATAATGCATCATGAATTTCTGTGCCGTTCAGGTCCCTTGCCAGGTGACAACTGAGAAAATGAGGAAGGCTGTTTATAAATATAGGACGGGGCCAAACAAATCATTCACTATTGGTTCATTTTCCTGTTCTATTTCAAACCGACGATACCAAAACTCTTTAAACAATCAATATAACTGAAGACAGAAAAGCTGGCTACACTTAGTTTTGGCTCTTTGGGGTAAGATCCTAGCAAGTTACATGTGAAGTGACCTCCACTTTGTGGGTAGTAATGTATGTGTCTTGTAAAGCGCACTGCTGCCCAGAGGCGTCGTGGCGCTGTAGATCGCTGGGGAACCCGTCCTGGCTATCCCTGTGAGATGGTCCCTACTGGGTATCTCCAAGGTGAAACCAGGCATCCCCGGCGAATGTGGGGGGCCATTGTAGAGATGAGGCAAGGTAATGCCCAGAGTTGCCGAGTGTGATCCCTGGTTAGAGTAGGCACCGAGGCGAGAATTATCGAGTCCGCTGACCCTGGTCCACGACCCTGCCGCGTCAGGAATTGAACCCTGGTCCCAGGCCGTTCTCTGCTTCCGGGTCTGCCGCCTCTAACCAGTGAGCCACACCACTCCGACAGATTGACCTTATTTCCAGCAGCAAGTGCAGGGTTATTTTGTGGACACCTCCAGGGAGTGCAAACTGGTAGGGACATCACGCCTGGGGACAAGGGGGGTTCTGCAGTTCCTGCTCACTGGGTTTTTGAGGTAGGCAGACTCACTCCCTCGGGGAGGTTATAACCTAAGCCTACTAGAAAGGGATCTATAGCGCCTGGTTGATGCTCAGGGCGGCTTACATGCCCACCGATTATCAGGTGCAGACTTGGGTTTAGTTAGTGCATATCGCATGCTGGACTATTTCCCGCGGGTGGGGGATCAAGTTAGTTGGTCACTCTAATCAGAATTGGGTCCACGGCATGCGCAGCAAGCCGGATATTTCACCGGACAAGATGGAGGTGGTATGTTTGCCAAAGTGATGTAGATACTGGGTCGCTTGCCCGGGTGTTGGGCCCATATGGCTCTTTTGCAAGCAGCAGCACGAGTTGAAGCTGGGGGCAGTGAGAAGGTCTCCCTCGGGTGAGTGACACGGGTGATCCTCGGATCCCACACATTAACAGCTGGTGGAAGACGCCATGGGGGACTGCAATTCCCTAGTTGGTTTATCTTGCATTACAGAGGTAATGATATGGTTGGACTGGGGTAACGGACCTCAAGGGAGCTTGGTCTGGGTTTGCACATATTGGGATCGGACTTTTCCTAGATAGCGTCAGGACGAAATTAAGAGCCATGACTAATGTCAGGGCCCCTTTTAAAATTTCAGCCTAGTGGCGGGAAGGCTGGTATGGCCTAGCGTTGCCCTAGGCAGGGGGCCTGCTTTATTCATTCATATAAAGTTTTATATAGCTGCGATTTAGCCACGGATTGGGGCATGGGGATCGTATGGTTCACTGCAAAGATTGAAAGCAGCAGCTCGAGTTGAAGCTGGGGGCAGTGAACCGGTCTTTGTCGGTGAGTGACATGGGCGATCCTCGGATCCCACACATTAGCAGCTGGCGGAAGTCACCATGTGGGACTCCAGTCCCCTGAGTTGGTTTATCCTGCATCACAGAGGTAACCAGGCAGATGAATCTGTGCATTTGAATCCAACATAGCTCTGAGCCTGAAGATTGATAGGACCTTAATGGTTCAGGGGCTGCCATGTGGTGGGGAGGGCGAAGGGCGATTTGCCCGGTTTGCCCTGGTCACCCTTGTGGCCACATAAATTGCCTTACATTGTTAAGGGGAGTCCTCCTGCATACTCCCTAGACCAGCGCTGAGGGGGAGAGACGGTAAGTTCACCCCAGAGAGAATGGAGACACCGGCTGGGGGCAAGGGCGCCAGTTTACTAAATTGGGCATGGGGCATCCGCCACTGGTTATTCCCTACAAGCCCCAATGGGCAGCCTGGTGGTGGAGGGGTGGGCCCCTCAGGTGGCGGACAAGGACCAGATGGCAGGGGCTCATCTCTCAAGGACGCAGGTGGGTTGTGCCTTGCGTGGCTCTCAGTTGGTTGGGGGATGCGAGCCAGAAGGCCCCTTAGTGCTGGAGCAATAGATAACATTCTTCTGGTATATAAATTAAGTTCTGTCAGACTTGCTGATGGATTATGATTTTATGATCAACTTAAATGTAAATATTGCTTGACAATTGAATTTGATAATTCCATATCGTATCGAATTGTATTAATTATATATTGTCATGTTTGTGTGAGGGTTTGTAATAAACATGGCCTCTTTTACCCACAGCTCTGGTCGTCCAGTATTGATTTGTGGGTTTTGGATGGGGGCAGGGCCGGGAGCCAACCTGGGGGGTCGGGATCCTAATGGCTCAGGCCTTCCTCCCCACCCTCTGATATCGACTCCTCACTAGGACGACCATGTGAACGTAGGTGAAATCGTGTGACATAGGGTGGCATGTGTGAGCTGGCGTGTTTGTATACATATCAACATTACGAAAAAGTAAAGTGGGAGAAAACCATTGGGGAATTTATTTTCCCCATTGAATAACATTAAAACATGGTCAGTTTTAGGCGGGAGATAGCTAAAAAGCCTGTTTTTTTGGTGTTTATATATCGTATGTCTCCCGCTTGAATATGGTCCGTTGGCAGGTATGGAATAGGAAAATATAAACACGATAAGGCAAGGGCCAGCACCATGTTGAGATAACCTGGAGAGCAGCAAACTTTCCTTTAATGTATTAATGTTCGCAAACATTCCATACAGCCAGGAATACATTGTTCAAAATTCCAATTTGCGGCAAAATGAAAGAATACCTTCCAACTAATAGCATACATGCTGACATTTCAGAACAGGTAAGGGGGACATTTTGAAAAATAAATTGGAAGAATGGATTTTCCCCATTTGTTAGTATTGACGCAGAGGCATTTTCAGATGGGAGACAGCTAAAAGAAAGCCATTTTAGGCCTAAAAAATGAGGAGCCTGCCACCTGAACCGGGTCTGTTGGCATTTATGTAAAAGGGATTCCTTTGGGAGTTGGCTTTAGGTGGGCTGGGCCCTGTCAGATCTAAACATATGGTTTGGAGAAGGAACCTTCTAACCTGTGGAGTTTTCCCTTGTCTTGGAATAAGGTTTCCATTTGCCTGGATCTTCACTAGAAAAAAAAGATAACACATATGAAAAGCAAGAGGGTCACAAACTCTGCGTAATCATCAATGACAAACGGATCAGTAACGCCCTGGGGCATGTGGGGTTCCATAATCGTCCAGGCTGGACTTCGTTGTGAGATATTTGAGAGACCTAAACCCAGCTAGACGTTGTCACACCCCCATCCTTGGTACACTCCACCTTAATTCATGTCAATTAAGAACAAAGATATGATAGCGATACACTCTCAAGCTCCCCAAAAATGACGCAGAATTTCCAAATTAAAGTTCACAAATTTTAAACCTGTATTTAAAAAAGCTGAGTCTGAAAAATTTTTGTTTGGAAAAACATTCAATTTTAACTTGTCGGTTTCCACAATTAACACTACTTGGTCGTAGCGTCCATATTGTCCAAGATACGAGTTAGAACGATTGATCTGCCAAGTTGAAGTAATGGAAAATAAAGGAAATGGGTGTAGTCAAAGTTATGTCCAGAGGCGGTTGTAAAATATAGTATATAAATTCTTGTTTTTCAAACTTCCTAAAATGTCATATTTTCAAATTAAATGTAAAATAAACAGTTAATTTCAAGCCACATTTCCCACGAAGTGTCTCAAGCTCAATATATTTTGAACTAAGTGTTTCAAACTATGCGACTAGATTGTAAACCACTTTGACTGATTACTAAGGGAACTTGCAACATGTGCAGGGAGACATCTGCTAGGCTTCACTGCTATCGGCCAGATACTCAAAATATTATTAACTCTTGTTCTCCAATGACTATTTGTATCTTGGATGGCATTGATCTAGTCCATGCCTGCAGGTCCAGCTCTCATCCCTCGCCAGCCTCCAAACTTGTTCCTTAGAGTATTATAAACTCTCCTGTAAAAAGTAAGTTTTACATAAGGGAAATCTGAAGACCATCCCTGGAGATCTCTGTCCGTATGATTATGTGGCGCTTCTGTATTCAGCACAGGATGTGGGTTGATGGTCCTGCGGTATTCCAAGAATTCCATAGGGAACCTGCAGCAGCCGATTACCGTAAACGAAGAGCACTTCCTCTCACTCATTTCCCACCATCACACGCACCACAACTCAAGATCGGAGCACTAATCTGGTCACTCACGCACAACACCAAATCGCAGCCCGCTGAGGCCTCACTACAGGCACAACACGTTTCAAACCAAGCACTACCTTACGGTGTAGCGCGCTACCGGTCCAATCAAAATCTTTGGCACCCCATCATGGGTATGATGTGTTATACAAATACAATTAAATTACATTACAACAGCATAGAACTAGAGACTGCGTAATAACTGAAGGACGAGTCTCGTCCTGCCTTCAGGGTAGGCAAGCATCTATTTATCTGGAGTTCTATAAAGCTCTGCAGGTCATCTTATAGTTAATTCATAAATACAGTTAATGAGTGCACAGCACATGCAGGGCTTCTGGCAATAGATGTAAATGGAGGGGCAAATTATACAGCATGGTTGGCCAAATAATGTGAGAAGTAAAGAGAAACCATGCAGTATATTGTGTCAGTATAATCTACCTATTTTGTCATGTCAATACAATGATAAAAAAAGACAGCAGAAAAAGTCTACTTATATACACGTTTGATAAAAAAAAATGTCTCCAATGGTACATATATCCCATTTATGTTTTAGAACTCGTCTTCAGTTTACTTTATAGTGCCTGCATCCTCATTTGGGTCATAAGAGCCACACTGACTGTACTGTATATTACCACCCTATTTGAAATTTAAAATATTTATGTTTTTTTCATGATGTAGTTAGATGCCCGTCCCCAATCCATCTATTGGGGAAATTAAAAGTGTCTGGAATAGCTTCACTTCATTATTATCAGTGTAGCACCAGAATACAGTGGTCACCAACTTAAAGGGGAACCAGTTAACTGATTCAAAGTGTCTTCCGCGGTGCTGCACTACAGGGCGGGTTTCTTTTTGTAACTTTTGATCAGTTTGAGCTATAGACGCTTTAAAAAATTGGAAACATTTTCAGCATATGGCGGAATAAATCATAGTTAAGTGGAAAGCTGTGCTCTCACAACCGCATATTTCCAGTGGCCATTTTATGTGGTATGTATCATAGATCTGGGAACATAATGACATTAATAACGGACATTAATACAGCACTAAGCACACACGTAACTGTTTCATAGTGCTTCATGATAGGCGTTGATTGTTATACAGCTCAGTGGTACTGTTTTATCACCTTCAGAAGAGTCCGAGTTGCAGTTATGCCTGCCGGGATTTACTGTAAGCCAAGCTCATTACATGTAGTTGTTTGCACTGAGTGCATAGCAGACAGGACAGTCTTGCAGGGATTGAAACACATGCCAGACAAACCACAATTAAATCTCTACAAAAAATGCATGAATTTATGAAGCTCTCCGAGTATCATTCAAGCCTGTGACCTGCCGGAAAGGCTCACGGTTACAGACATATTCCCTCTCGTAACAATACATAAGGCAGTTATGCTATGTTAATTTGAATTTGTTGAGCGCTTAATACCAAAGGTCTCTAAGCGCTGTAAGAAGATTGGCGATGGAACCAGGCAGATTAGCAGGACGATTATGTCCAAGCTTCTGTGAACAGGATGTGTTTGTTGTTTTCTGAAGGGAAGAAGGCAGCTTTACACGCGGAGGTGGCCCGGCAGCTTGTTCCAGAGAGTAGGTAGGAGGCTAGAGAAGGCTCGTCCTCCTTTGGTGACGTAGTTGAAGGGTGGGCATTTTAAAAGGCTCTCCGTAGAGGACCTTAGCAAGCGGCCTGGTACGTATCTCTGAAGACGTTGTTTAATATACACGGGGGCCTGACCGTGAATAGCTTTGTGAACGATGCAGAGGCCCTTAAATGTTGCTCTTTGTTTAAGAGGCAGCCAGTGGAGGCGTTGAAGGAGGGGTGATGCTCGCGTGTGCCTCGGTAGTTTGAAGATGAGTCTGGCGGCATCGTTCATAACTATATGCAGTCTGCCCACTAAGGAATCTGGCAGTCCAATATAGAGTGAATTGGCATAATCAAGGCGGGCTAGGATCATGGCGGATACCACTGTCCTCATGGTGGAAACTGATAGGATGGGAGAGAGTCTCCTCAGAAGCCTAAGTAGGCCCACACAGTTGCCACAAACAGTGGAGACTTGATTGGCCATTGTGAGTTTAGCGTCAACTTTAATTCCCAGACTTTTAACTACTGGGACCGGGGCTGGAGTGTAGCCCAGCTCCTGGGGCCAGAAGAGGGAGTTCCAGGGGTTATGAGCGTCCGTCATGGCTAGGACCTCAGTTTTGTCTGGGTTAACCTTTAGTGAGTTGGTGGTCATCCAGTTGATGGTGAAACGGAGTACCTCTTTAGCCCAGGAGTGTGCTTGAGAGGAGTTTTCAATTTGCAAGGTGATCTGTGCGTCATCAGCGTAGTTGAAAACTTGGCACTCCATGGCCGCAAGGGCATTAATTAGAGGTCTGAGATATATATTGAACAGGAGAGGTGATAATGCCGACCCTTGTGGAACTCCACAAGGGATCGGTCCCCTCTCTGAGACCCAGTCATCCATCTGAATTCTCTGGGTGCGGTCCGTCGGGGACGAGGCGATCCATTGTAGGACAGATCCCCCAATTCCAATGGATCGAAGTCTTTCCAGGAGTATAGCATGGTTGACCATGTCGAACGCTGCCGACAGGTCAAGGAGGACCAGCACGCAGGGTTTCTTGTTGTCAAAAGTTAGCCTGATATCATCAAGCACCGACAACATCACCAATTCTGTGCTATGGTGCGCACGGAAACCGGCCTGCCTGTCTCCTAGGAGGTGATGATCCTCCAAGCACCTGGAGAGATTATGCAGGACATGTTGTTCTAGAATTTTCGCGAGAAAGGGGAGTAGGGAAATGGGTCTGTATTTTTTCATATTGGATAGATCCGCACCAACTTTTTTTAGAAGGGGGATCATTCTGGCATCCTTAAAGTAGGTAGGGACCTCCCCAGACTCCAGGGAGAGGTTCAGCAGGGCGAGAACTTCCTCTTCAATTTCCGGGAGAGCTAGGTTGAAGATTCTAGGAGGGCAGGGGTCAGCCGGGGAGCCAGATTTGATCTTCTTGGCCAAACGCCAGAGGGTTTCTGTGTCGAGGATTTGGAAGGATGAAAGGATTTCTGCTTTCTTTTCCAGAGAGACCTCCTCTGCGCTGGGGGGGTGGCTTAAAAGGGGAATTGTCAATTTCAGACAGAATGATAAGAAAATATTGCATTGTTCTTGATTGGATGGTGTTGACAGTGATTGTTTTTGACTTAGTTCTTTCAGGACTTTAAACGTTTCTTTTTGGGTGTTTGTGGCCACTAGAATTCTATTCTCATAATAATCTGCCTTCCTACTGAGGAGAGCTTTTTTGTAGATGGTGATTTTGGCTCTATACTCTACTAGAGCCTGGGGATCCTAATTTTTCCGCCACCGTCGTTCATGGTGGCGGAGCGCACGTTTTAAGGTCCCGAGTTCTTCCGTGAACCATGGAGCGCCTTTACCTTTACTATTAGTTTGTATGTCCCTTACTGGGGTAATTTTGTTGATGGCAGCGCGAAGCCTGCTGGATGTGGCTTCGGCCCACTCATCAATGTCTGCTGTCTCAGGCTTTTTAAGTGGACATTCTCGGAGGGTGCCTATTAGTGATGGGCCATCTAGTTTTGACCACTTGCGAATGTGTTTCCAATCTGAGAGGGGTGGAGCACTGAGTTTGGTGAGGGAGAGTAGCAGATTAATACAGAAGTGGTCAGACCACGCACAAGGGCTAATGTCCGTAAGATTCATGAGAGGGGACGAAGACCAGACCAAATCAAGATGTGTCCTCGCTCGTGTGTGGGGGTAGTTACTAGCTGGGAGAGCTCCAGATTGGTGAAGGTCTCCCCCAGTTGTCGGGCTTGGGCCTCTTTGGGTTGTTGATCCCAGTGGAGGTTAAAATCTCCCACCACCAGAAGTTGTTGGAAGCGTGAGCAGAGATTAAATACGTATTCGGTCAGGAGATCTATAAAGTGTGGGGAGCATTTAGGTGGGCGGTACACAATGGTGATTGTTATACTAGATGAGTGGTGGCAGACCTTGATAGTCAGAGTGTCTTCCCCTGCTAGGGATTCACCCGACACTCTTTCCAGGCTCAGGTGCTTTTTGAATAGGAACGCCACCCCTCCTCCTCTTTTCCCCGCTGGCCGGTTCTGCCAGAAGGCATCATAGCCATCGGGTAGTGCGGCCAGTAAAGTGGGGCCGGAGTCTTCGTCCAGCCACGTTTCTGACAGGGCTACTATGACTGGGGCCTCATCTTGTAGGAGCGTGAGGATTTCAATGGCGTGTTTTTGTAGTGAGCAAGTGTTCAGGACCGAAAGTTTCAGTGTGTCAGCGCTATTGGGAGGAAGGTGTCCCAGAGAGTGAGCTAAATTGGAATCAAAGGTCTCTCCCTGCAGAGGGATAAGGAGACCTTCTCTTTTGAGTGCCAATGTTGTATCGGTATTTAAGGGGCAGAGTTTGTGGTTCCAGGATCTAAGTTCAGCGCTTGTGAACGTCTGTGGTTGGCCAGGGGTCCTGGCCCTTGGGCCCGGTCGGGCACAGACAGGCTTGCCTCAGGCGCTCCCGCTGCCCGCGTCCGCTGCACGTCCGCACCAGTGTGCGTTTTATGTGCTCAAACGTTAAAAGTTAAAAGGGGTTTAAAAAGCTGAGCTTGACAACACAGCATGCACTGTCTGGGCTAGCGCGTCTTCTTTGGTAGCGTGTCCGCTCCAGCGTGCGTTTTATGTGATCCCTGGCTCCTCCCCGCCAATCAGCCCTGCTGTGCAACAGCTGACACCCTCACGATCGCTAGACCTTGTGAGAGCGTGCGTGGGAGGAGAGCAGGACTGGTCAGGAAGAGGCGGCAGTGAGTAGCGTGGCAATTACACAGAAAATACACTCAAACGTTAAAAAATGGGGTTTAAAAAGCAGAGCTTGACAACACAGCATGCACTGTCTGGGCTAGCGCGTCTTCTTGATAGGGCTAGCGAGACCTGCTTGATAGGTGCAACTTTTTGAACTGAGCGCCTTAACCGACCTGGCTGGTTAAGCAGTTTAAACATTTGTGGTATTCTGTTTAGAAATTTTGTGTCACAGGTTCACGTCTACTTGGTTTGTGGTTGATGAACTGTGAGTACCACAGAGTTAAATTCTCAGAAATATTATTTATAGTGCTAGATCGTGTTTACAATGTAAAGTAGAAAGCACAGTTAGAACCGTGTGCAACCAATATTTATGCATTGCAATTGAAAAGGGCTGATAAAACAGTGCGAGTCAAATTCCAAGGGAAAGTGCTTGGAAGTCTGGACTGCTTTAAACAAAGAAGGTAACACCGCCTGGGCCCCATATACACCCCTTCTGATTGTTTAACAGTGCCTGAGCCTCCAATATGTCGGTCGTCCTGTCGCCCGGGGGTGGGGGGGGGGCATATAGTACTCGTCTGATGGTTTAATGGCGCCATCAGTGGCAAGTCCTCTGTCAAGCACACACCTAAGAGGGCGACCAGGTACCTAACGCAGACTAGGGCACTTTACTTTGTCACGAGAAGTGTAAAGCACAATATACATACAATATGGCCGCCCAGAAAGCACTTTAGGCCTTGAAAGGGGTACAGAATGCGCCACATAACTATATATAAAATACTCTTTAGGCCAGGGGGCGTAATGCACACCCCTGCGGTGCACCAGGGCCCTTAACTCTTCAGTGGGCCTCATTCAGCCATAGGCCAGTGAATATCAGAGAGACATGGGCGACTTGCCACATTCTGCGGGGGCATCATGGTCCATTACACCGCTGTCTCAGGCCCTTCCTGGAGCCAGTCTGAACTCAGACAACACCCTGGTTAAGGACTAGGGCGGAAGTGAAAGATTTTGCATTTTCGGGTCAGTGGGTGAGGGACCATGCCGAGTCACTTGCCCCGCCCCCACTTTCCTCCTATTACCGATATTATCGATTAGGCCCTGGTGGGAAGAAGCCGAGAGCTGGGAGAGGAGGCAGATGTGCTCATTTCAAGAGATCCTCATTTGGACAGGCTGACTAGGATTTTACAGCCATTAAAATGCTTTGAACTAAAAATGATCTAGAGGGTCACAGCTGGTAAATGGAACATTGTGGGTGAATGCTGAGCACACAGTGTTGGTTTTTACACTTTTTTTTGGGGGGGGGGGGGGGGAATAAAATAAAAAATGTTCTGCTATGACCATCCAAATTGTCCTTGTGTTTCAAAGTAAAGTTTAAGCGGGGTAGCAATTTCATGTCGGAGGAAAAAAAATAAAATCTTGCTCTCCAGGGCCCACGTGAAAACGGTGGCTGGGGGTCTGTGGGATGCTGATATGGAGGAGGTGGGTGTATGTGGTGTAGGTGACCAAGGGACATGGGGTAGCAGTTGTTCTATATCTATTAAGCGTTGAGCCCGAAAAACAAACGCCCGAAATAATAAGGAATTATGCCGACTTGAGACAGTCTGCAGGCAGCCTTAAGCCAGAAATGAAAAGCCATCTCCAATAGGTACCTGCAACAACCGACCACTGGTATCATAGAGCACGCCATCTCACTTTTAAAGACTACAACCCAAGGCAATATCAGAGCACCACTCTGGTCACTCGAGTACAACACAATTCCCACACAGGCCTCTCTGGAAATAGAGCAATTTAAGAGCCTAGAACTCCCCTGTGGTGTAGCGTGCTACCTGTTTAATAATGCACTTTGGAAATTAAGCGCTATGCTAATGTAATTAAAATAAAACACGATAGCTTAGAACTAGAGAAAGCAGAAATTATTAAAGCAAGAGTTTCATCTCGCAAGGATGTATTTTTC